>NC_134676.1:15344171-15979624 GCF_030463565.1 Pelecanus crispus
TATTAATGCATTTTCTTTTTATGAAGTTAAAATACCTATTTCATTTTTCACTTGATATATACTCTACCAGTGATAAATTATTCAAGTAAATTAAATGTTGAAGTCAATGAAATGTTTTGGTACTAGCAGAATGAACCTCTTCAGGGAGGGTGAAATTGAACATGTTCTGAAATGTTCTCAGATTTCAGCTTTTCAGCATGATTTGGAAAAAAATGGCATTTTGACATCTTTAAACTTCCCATGGACTAAATCCCTCAGTGTGATCTGCTTTAGTGAATACAGTGATTTAATGGAGGGTCAGGCTGTCAGGAGCCCATGTGTACATGCCCTTACGTTGTATTGTTAATGATTATGTCTTAAACACATAAAGACATGCCCCCCAGCCATGACAAAACAGTGATGGATCAGAAGTATATGGTTTTTCACGGATGGCTCCAGCCAAATAGCATAGACTGGTAAAAGAGTAATGAAGGCAGGCTACCTTATACCTTCACATAATAAGGGTACAAGGCACAAGGGAAGCAGGATCCTATAAACAGTGGAGTCTGGGACTGAGAAAAGTGAAGTACACCTTGGTTTACAGATATCCATGCTAAAGACAACGATCTCGCAGACCAGTGACCGTCAAAAGACGTGAAGAAGGGATGGCTGCTATCTATACAGCTATATGGGATCTGAACGAGGCAGGATCCTGCACCAAGCCCCATATTCCTGTGACACCAATGGTAAGTGCACCCTTCTTTCACTGCTCTGTCATTGCTTCTGTAGCAGGTACCAAAACACCCACTATGAGTCATACCTACTGGAAGGGGGTGGCTTGGATAGATGTGTCCACTGGATGCACACCCAGCTCTGTTGCAGGACAGGCTGGTCTGCCTACACCATACGAATATTGCCCTACTGAGGAAGGCCCAGATCAAGGTGATGGGTGAACTACATTTTTTAAAAGCAAGAAGGGGTAGACACCTTGCTAGACTTAGTCAAGCAAGATGACCCACATGGAGCTGGCACAGCCCCCATTACTGACATATAAGCTTGGCCCTGGCACAGATGCAGATGGAGGGGGGTTTGGCAGGAGGCACTTGTTGCTGTGGGACTGGGAGGTTTCTAGGTTTCTTGCACAGAAGCTAGGCTTCTTAGCTTGTAACCCAGTAAGGGAAGGATGCAGCCCTGAGGAGTTGGCTCTAGCTGTGCCATTCTCTACTCACCTTCAAATTACCCCTCTCATACCACTGTGACTACCCCAGCCCACACATCTGTCACACACTCCTGGCCCAACCCTTGTAGCAACAGTGTGATGCAATATGCAATGAAGCATACTAGGGTTTAACGAAATTCACGCAAAGGTCAACCATCAGAAAAGGGATGGAAGATTGTTACAGGGAAACTCAGCCTATACGTGAAGATTCTTGTCTGCAACCTTCAGCCTCATACTTATTCCAAGCCTGGTACGCTGCCACTGCAGCGAGGGGAGTAAGTGTCCCCTACCTAAGAAGGGAGAAACAAAACTGTGGATTACCTGAAGAGATAACAACCCAACTGGACACATCATTTTTAAACCGCTTGCAATCCAGGTGCAAAAATATCACCTACCCCTGCCACAGTGCTATATGCAGGAGTCTACTCCGGTTAAATATTAATCAGACAGTTATAGAGTTCAAGCACTGCCCTGCCCAAGCCAATTCAAGTATGCGCTGGAGGGTAGATAAAGAGTAGGAAAGGCCCATGTTGTGGACTGTGTCCCTGCTCAGAGCCCATGCTGACATCTATCCTGGTTCATGTGTGATCACTACCCCAACTGCACCAAGGGAGCTAATGTTGCTGACAGCCTTTTGCACTGTGAGTGGCCTATGATATTTATGATGGGAGGAAACACACCATAGAAGATCCCTACGCAACGCTAACGCAGGCATGGGGTGTCAACATGGCAGAAGGTGGAAGCAGTGGGGCAAAAAGTAAATCAAGTAATCAAGCCAATAGTGTATCCAACTAGAAAAGCCCCACCTACACACAAGGACTTGCTGCAACCAGAAAATGGGGTAATTGGCAGCACAACTGATCCTGCTAATCTCACTGAGGCTCTAACACAAACCATGCAAGAAGTGCTCCAAGCTGTAGCCTGGGATGAGGTGTGTGTGGCTGATATGGCTAATGGAGCTGGGAATCCCTGCTCAGCTCATCCCCTATTGCAACATCAGGATGCTTGGGAGACTCACTGGGAGGGCTGCCAGCACTCTGAGTAAGATGAATGCCAATTTTCAGTCTCCAGGGTGGACTTCCCCTTTAGCCCAGGGGACTGGAAAATACTGCAAGCAGATACCCAAATCTGTTGCGAGGAGTCCTACGCTGACCCCCCAGTATTTGGACATTACCTCACTGGAGGAGACAGTCAGTGTCTACCCACCTACAACCACACACACTGTTACGCAGCTATGTGGGTACACCACATTAACACAATGGCAGCTGCATCACTTGGCTGCTCAGTGAGTCCTTGCAAGTTGCTGTAAGCAACACCACTCTCTGCCTGTGGAGCCCCAAACTAGTCATGATCAATGCAACAATGGTCTTTTTGGCAGCTTCCAACTGGACTAGCAATGTACCCCAAGTTTGCTTCCATAATTTAGCACTGTTTGAGGAACACCTCCAATCCCTGCAATCACCCAGCCTCTAGCTGGTACAACTCTGAATTATTATACAATCCTAAAAAGCCAAGTTTCAATACACACTCGGCAGCGTGGGCCTGTGCTCTCAGTACTGCATCAAGTGCAGCTGGACCCAACAACCACTTGAGCATGGACCCAAGCAATGGGTCTCAGATACTGATCGGATGTGCCTTGATGCTAATTTGCTGCTGCTTCACGAAGCATAGTCATCAGCGTGACTACAGTCACTTGGAGTGGCTTGCAGGGGTTTGAAGGAAACCTTGACAGCCAGGAGTGAAGTGAGAGTTGACTTAGCAGCCTATGCCAAGGTGCCAGTCATGACTCAGTAGGGATATTCAGCTGTCCAATGAGTATGAGTGCAAAGCACGGGAGCGCAAAAAGAAAGCTGCAAAAAAACTGCGGAAGTAGGATCCTGGGCAATCAAGTGGAAATGCTGGCATTAACACCAGGCATGATGGGTTGACACAAGACACTAGAGGTAAGTGCTAAGGAAGCTACCACCAGACATCATACATGAATAAGCAATAAACCACTGACCAAGGACTAAAGACTGTAAAAGCCTAATGGACAGAAGGAAAGGTGGAGAAGAGTGACAGCAGGACCACCCCATCCTGATGGGCACTTGGTAGATGTGCTCCAGGGATACCGAGCCCTCTCTGCACCACAGCCACCGTGTGCTGAGCACTTGTTTGGTCTCTGCACTGTGGTAAGTGCAGCTGGGCGCGAAGGGGAAGCTAAGCTGAGCTGCATGGCCAGGGAACACCACTGGACTCATAAGGGCTGCCTTGGCATTGAGTGCTGGTTTGTAACCTGAATAAAGCCACTTGATTGAGGGGTACATATTTACCTCTCTGTCTCCAACACTGTTTAGAAAATGTTTATAGTCTCAGAACGAAGGTAAACAGCCCAGCAGCTTTGCTTCTCTAATACTGCGCGGACTGCATTGACTTGACTATGCAGCAGACAAGAGCTTTCCGTGGGGATTTCACACCCCTGGGAGAAACACATATTACTATCCCTTCCTGTAACATACAGAGTTTGCATGTGTGTTGTATTTACACATACACACATACAAATATATCTAATTATAAACACACATATTTTTTCAAAACAAACTAGTTTACTGACAACACTTGCCTTCTGGTGAAAAAGCTGAGAGAACAAACACGACAGATGCCTGTCACACTGTACAAAGTGCCAGCAGAAAATGCTCAGATACTACAGCAATAAAAGCAGTAAAGATCTCTGAACAGTAGTCCCTGGTCCCAGGCTCCAGGGTGTGAAGGAATTAGAATTTAAAAATCCAAAGCCACCTAGGATAGGACAGGATGGGATGTGATGGGACAGGATAGGACAGGATGTGATAGCCCGCAAGAGCATGTGCTCGATATACGTTAGCGAAGGTTGGCTCACACATGTGATGCACCACAAAGCAGGTGTTTCCTGAGGAAAAGGACCTATGTCCTGGAAATGTAAAATCCTCCCTCAGGGAACACGGGGCCTCTGTGTATCCTTGTTCATAGCATGGAAAAGAGGCTCACAGACCCCACTGGGGCAGCGTGATGGGCTGAGCCCCACCACTTAGACTATGGTGCCATGAACGCTCACAAGACTGGCGCAAAGTCATGAGGTTTCATTTGGGTTTTATGTCACATTTCTCAAACGCTCCCTGAGCATCCAACTCCCTGGGGAAATCCCTTGAAGGCAGTCAGCGTGTAGGCACATGCATGTGTTTTTGCATCGCCTCTGCCTAGCACCCCGCCGGCAGCAGCGTGGGGCAGGCAGCGGTGCCTGCGGGAGCTGTGGCCACCACGTGTGTCCTCCTCCCGCTCATCCCGCTCTCCTGCAGCTCCTGCCCATGCTCCCTTTTCCGGTGCCATGCCAAGGACCTGACCACCCAGGCAGGAACAGGCAATGCCTTTTCCTCTGGTGGCAACCAGAGCATGAGTCTGCTTTCTAGCGCTGGAGTAGCAAGAGTGGGGGGTATGGACGGCAGCCTGTGTGCCAGTCGGCCTCGGGGCACCTTCTCTGTCTCCCATGTCTAGCTGAACCAGGGCTCTTGATCTGCTAGGAGTTTCTCACATGACCAGAAAATGAATAAAGAAGCAAAGAAGAAAAGAATGAAACATCACAGGACTGGTGCACATGGCAATCTAGAAGAGTGACCAGGCTGGGGGCAGAGTTTGTAAACACCAAATATCCTGAACTCCGGGAGTCAAACAAAAAAAGAAGAAATGAGACTCATTTAAAATACTAATTAAAAAAGCAAGAATATTTGCATCTTCTGCTTGCTGTTTGCAAGCTGTTTGCTTGCTTTCTGAACCCTTAGGACACACTCAGATAATAGTTTTGACCCAACCTCTCAGGTTAGGGATGTGTCTCTTGAATGCAAACTGAAATTCTTGCCTCACTGCTGCTCTCTGGAACATGAAGGTTTGTCCTGCTGTCCTCGAGCACAGTCCCTGTCCCCTGGGAACTGCAAGAGCTGGCAGCACGTACGTGTGCCAGATCCTGCAGCCAAGCACCCGTGGTGCTCCCCACCAGCCTCTGCAGAAAGCCACCCCAGAGCTCTGCTTTGGGCACGCAGGGAAACGTGCCCTCCTCCAGGCATCCTCCCCGCTGCAAACCCCCCCAGAGTCTGGCTTTGCATTTCCAATTAATTAGAGACACCGTGCGCCAGCAGGACTGGAACCCGATGCCTGCACTTTTTAGAAGAATAAATGATACAGTGTTCAGATAGATAGGTCTAAATGAATATCCAAACTAAACTTGTCACATTCTCAAGAAAACAGTCTCTATTAAGGGAAAATGGACAATTTATTTCTGTCTGTTCAAATGTGATCACAGTTACATTTTGTAAAACTATTCCTTTAATTTCACTAGCAACAGATTTGTTTTAAAGCCAAATGCTCCCCTGCAGTGGCAGTAACCCAGCACGGTAGAGCAAGAAACCCTTAGTTTGTACCTGACCACTAATTGATTTCAGTGGGAACAGATGGATCTTCAGCTTTTGAGAAAAAAATCCAGTTACTCATTTTGGTGCCTGGTTACAGATTTTAAAGGCTAACTACAGTCTCCTCTGACCATGCTGTCTATTATGGTTTACAAGAAAAGTTTAAATTCTATTAATTGCAAAATAATAATTTATGTGAGTGGGTATTCCTTTTTTTTTTAATCTTATACAACTTGACATTTTAAGTTATTTGAAACTGTTTGTACTTTATGAAATAGTTTTCCATAGTAATCTCAAGAAAATGTAATCACATCACTGCAGTGTCATTCGGCATTTTGCATATACTGAGTTAAAGTAAGGTAACAGAAGCCACATAAAGTATACTAAAAATGATAAAATTAGATTTTTGTTTTACACTATAGCTTTTATGCATGCATTTGTGGCAGTGTAAAGCTACTACATCAAAATGTCAGGCCAAACATTTAATAAAATTACCAGGATATTTCACTTAAGCACAGCCATCTTTCAATTGGAGAAGTTCAAACGGCAGCATTCAGACTCTAGTTCAAAGCACAATTTCAAAGTTCAAGGGGTTTAATCCAGCTCATTATAATGGTAAGCATTATTTAGAAAATTCAGATCCAGATCTGTGTTAGGATCAAATGGTGGTTTTTCAAAAACAGTTTTGGTACTTTAATCTGGGCCCTTCAAAACTAAAATATTTTAATTTCCTTTCTTTCCTGCTTATTTTTTAAGTTTCCTCCAAAGCTGTACTCACAAAGATGTTTCTTCTTAGGTCATTTACTAGTGGGAAATAGGCAATTAATGTGTCTCTAACAGTGACTGCAATGAATCATCCTCTTTTTTTGTTGCTTATGAAGATTACTCTGGTATACCATTTATTAATTAATTATTTTTTTATTTAGCTTGCTTTGCAGTAGTGTTTTCAGATAGTTATTACAGTGGACATGCCCTATCCAAACACCGAATCCCTCCATTTCACACCACAAAGACATTCTTTAGGAGACCCTCGGAGTAACCTGTTTGTGGAAGTGTGACCTTAGTGAGATATCAAATTACTAATGTGATGATCATTCTGCTTTGCAAAGTAAAAAAGCATCGACTGTGGTGGGGATAAAACATTTATTTTATTGAAAATGAAATATTTTTCATGAAAAACAAAGCCTATCATGCAGGCATGAAAGCAAAGGCAGGTGTTAAAAACAGTTATGCTGAAAGGTTTTCAGGATTTAAACAATTAAAATATCACCTCTCTAAGGTGCTTTCAAATTTGCTTTCATGCCTTGCATGAAAATCTGTGGGGTTAAGAGTGAAATGGAAACCAGTCACTTGTGTCCATTAGGAAACAGAGCATCAAACAGACCAGGATCAGCTCATCTTTAAATGTTTAATACAGTTCTGGTTCACTACCTCACTCCCTCCCTTGCCAGCTCCCAGGACATGCTGCATCCTCCCCTCCGACTCAGAAAGCCCTTAGAAATGGAGCTTCTCACCGGTGTCACCTGTCTCTCATCAAGGTAAAGTGCTAAGTAACCTGGAGGACGACTCTGGGGCCACTCACACCAGTCAGGTATGATGAGGCAGCACTGGAAAAAGGCACAGGGTTAACCATCCTGCTGTGCTTGCTCCTGATGGAGCAGCCAAGTTTTGTGTGTAGCTTACTAGCTAACCCTGCCACTTCCCATGTGTTGGTCATAATGGCAAATCTGCAGAGTACTGTGTATTTTCACACGGCCATGCTTGGCAGTGCCTCCCCTTGCATCCTCTGCCTGCTTTCTTGCATGTATGAAACGCTGGTTCCCACCAGGAGAAGGAAGGGGAGAAACAACAGGCCCATCATAATTGCTGCCAGCTGGGGGAATTCCCTGAGAGCAGGGGGAAATGGCCAGGTCAGATGAACTGGGTGAAGTAAAGGAAGCTGCCTTGCGAGCTGACCCGTCCACAAGAGTTTCTTGCTCTTCACCTGGTCCAGGCGGGGTTGTTCACAAGAGCCTGCCCAACTTTGGGCTGACACCCGGGGCTGGGTCCCTCCTCTGGCCTCTCTGGGGTGGGCAAAGAAGCGTCTCATCTGGCAGTCAAGCAGCGAAGGAGCAGCAAGAGGATGTGGTCTTGCCTCTGATTCAGAGCTTTGAAAAAACAGCTCTGAGGCACTGAGGAGCAAACAGCTTTTCAGTGGTTGCTCGAGGTTTTGTGACAGCTCCGGCAGCAGCTGCTGGGAGCCTGTCTGCACTAGGGCCTTATTGTACGAGGCTGTGTGGGTACTCAAGCACTGACAAAGCAGTCTATGCATCTGAAGAAGTTATGGCATAAAGAACGTAAAAGGGGAGAAAAGAAAAAGTGGCAGTGCCCTGCCTGAAGCCAGTGATGGTGCAGGAGCGAAACCTGGGCAGGGAACATACCTGCCTGCTGTCTCCTCGCTAAAGCCTTGTACCCGTCCAAATCCATACCATGCTGAGTAAACATCAAGCTTCCCACTAAAGCCTGGGTTTATGCTTAATATTTGGTTCTGTCCCAACCCTGCGAGAGCCTCAAATAAGTATGTATGAGTGGGAGCCGAAAACTGTGACCTGTATTAGCAAGAACACATGCAGCCAGCTAACAGGCACAGCACTGAGATTTTAATGGAGGAAGTACTGTCAGTAATAAAAAGAAACTCTCTTTAGCATCCCTGGTGCAGAAGTGATCCAGCCCAGCCCTTGCATGACATCAGTAAAATCCCACGTCGGTCACCCAGCCCCGCTTTAGTGCCAGCTCACTGAATGGGAACAGCATTCCTAAATCAGTAACAGCAACTGTTCCCGGGCTCCCTGTGCTCTTACACAGCATCTCCCATTGGATTTTAGGGGTGTTCCCAAGGAATAAGCACAGGCAGCAAAGCAGCAGGAAGGGACCCTATCCCAGTCTCTTCCCTGGGGGCAGTAAAGCAGAGCCATCGGGCAAAACCATGGCTGACCCCCCTTCTCTGGCAATCTCTGCTGCTATTGGATTTTGATCTGACCTAAAAAGAATAAGTGTTCTTCCACTGTTGCCTTTCACTACCTGCATTTCAATGTGTTTACAATAGAAATGATAGGAAAAGTTTTAATATTGCGGTTTGGAAAATGTTATTATTATAATAATCAGTCCCTGGCTCTAGGGCAGGTGCTACGTGCTCTGTTGCAGAAGGTCTCATACTGGGATGTGCTCAGAAGAGCAAGCTCCTTCCCAGCCGCTACGCTGGATCCACACCTCCTTGTCAGAAATTTCCTGAGTAATAGCTGGTTTTGCCAAAGAAATCTTACACACTTGGGATGGGAGCAGAGGTAGTCCAGATGTTTGTATGTAGCTTGTTAGTTAAGGGGGATACAACCAGTTTGCCTCTAAAAACGTGGCCACCTGAGAAGTTTTGGCATACTGCTGTAACACTGCCTGGCCCCAATGCAGGAAAACACGTATTTTGATTTCAGTGTTTGCTTCTTTTGAAGACTACTCCTGTTCAATAATCATTAAAGCATTTGTACAAGTCCCACTGACTTCAAAGAAATGTACCTGCAGGTTTCACTTTAAGTACTGTACCAATACATGCAGCCTAAATACCTGCCAAGTCATACAATGTAGCTTTATACCTTAAAAAGAATGCTCATATTTGGAATGCCTCACATAATTAATTTTCTGTCCTTGATCCTAAAACCAGACATACTCTAATGTATATTTTGTGTCTTAATGCTTTGTTTTGTACCTCTCTCAAATACTTCTTTCTGATTCTATTTTCTTTCTTGTCTTTGTAATCAGGACTGGATTTCCAAGAACCATTGCAATCGTTCCTTTGGTTCCCCTTACCAAATATTACTTGATCTGAAACTACAGCTGGTTTTGTCAAAAATGACCATTCTGCAGCATCAACCACTCTACCAGCACTAATCTGGCAGTGGCCTATTTAGATGTCTGATGATCCTGAACATGGTTATGCTGCAATATTTAGTATTCCTCATTTATTACTTGTTATTAACTTATTACCTCAGAAGTATGAGACAAGCACAGTTATGCGGGGTTTGGCCTATGTACTACAAGTTGCAGTTGCTTGATAGTGTGCATGGGGGGTGAGGACTGGTTATTTGCACTAGAGGTCCGTCCCTGACCATCTGCACTTGTAGGAGATGGGACTCAATGACCCCCAATGGCTTCTCTCAGCCTCTGTAACTTCAAATATTTTAAACCTACTTTATGCAGTCCTAATCAGGAACAGTGTAATTTACAAAGAAAGACATTACAACCTATCAATCTGAGGACCCTCTTCTAGTAGACAAATAATGCCTCCCCCATCAATTCATCAATAGTCACCACACAGCCGAATTCTTCAGCCTTTCAGGACGGGGTTTGCAGCTTGTCATCTGCAGACCCTGAACACAGGGATTTCTGAAATATATTGAAGAGGCCTATGAAAGGTGACCAAGAAAAGCATGTTCAGGTATGTTATCTAGCAATCCGCACCTGCAAAACATCTAAAAGGATCCACACCTCCACTGGGAAATTTTTGAGTTCCCTAAATTGAAAAGCAGCCAAGACATAAAACTTTAAACAAAGGATAACTCTTAAAATGAGAATAAAACCATATTCATTTCAGTCCTTTCCTCCTTAAGTCCCAGAATACCCTTCACAGGAGTATACTGAGTATTTATACCCGAGACTGCGGAGAAATGGGCTTCTAGCGCTACATGCATCTGGGTTTAACCAGATGTGTCCTGTTCTTTCTTCTTCTAGAATTTTTCCCATCAGTGTGCAAAGTTGAATGCTTGAGATTTCTAAATGCCTAGATAACCTGGGTGTGCCCATGCAAACAGATCTTACTATATATATGCTGGCCCAGGGACACAGGCACACTTGGTCTGACACTGTCTGGATGCACCGGCTGTACTGGATACACACAGATCAAATGACGCATTGCGGCACCTGCTCAGTGTGGCAGATACCTCTCCAACGCACTGGATTTACTGTGCATGGGCAGGTTACCTCTAAAGCGCATATGCTACACCGTAGGTGTGTTGAGCAGGAAAGCCTGGACAGAAACATGAGAGTTCTGGTTCGTAACACTGAATGTGCCTAATAAATATTGTAGGGAAGGAAATGCATTCAGTTGGAAGTATAATTTAATACTGGTTTTGCCTTAAAGAGTCCTAAAATATCACTGTTTATTCCAGATACTTTCCATATTAGTTGATAACGTTGCAGCTAAATGCAGTAACTTAACATGAAATACCCCTTAGCAGGGGTATGAATAATTTTTAACAGAGGTATAACACACACGTACCACAGTGTGTTACAGCATAACAAATGTACCAAAGGAACTCCAACAACAAATGACCATCCAGTGGGCGCAGGGTAACTCAGATGTTATAATGCAAAAAACCACCTTTTCCTCCTATAAGGAGGGAAAAGCCCATGGTGATATTTTTCATTTAATTTTATGTGCTTACCACTAGTTCTTACTAAAGATGCTCACTTGATCAAGAGACTATGTATCATATCCCAGATCGTAGGCTACACCAGTCCTCGCATACATGTTGACTGTGGTCACACAGCAGCAAGCAGTTATGAAATGTATTTGCTGGGAACTGCATAATAAGTCAAACCAAGTGTTTGGCTCCCTCTGTGCTGTCATGCTTCTGAAGCTGCTGACTTAGTATTTAGTTTATAGTAAGTTGATTTTTATTTGTTCTGTTCGCAGTTGCTATTTAAGCTAGTTGTGTCCTTCCCCCAGCAGACTTTAGCATGAGGGAAGCAAAGAAAGCGTTTTCTAACCTTACAAACTCTACAGCTACTCTTCTTTGTGTGAAATAAGCTATCCCATGAACACTAATGCCTAAAACACCTATGAATACTGGACTAATCTCAAATGCACTGCATTTATGGAGGCTACTCTCACTCCAGCCTCCAGTCCACTAAAAAATGCAGAAGACTGCAATTGCCATCACCCTCTGCCATCTCTAATTACTGCCTGAACAGCAAAGGTCAGCACATTACACCTGATCAGCCCAGATGGTTAGGACCCTGCTTGTAGGCTGGAATGAAGGAAGGTTTCGAGCCAATCTGAAAGGGATGGGGTAACATCAGACCTCAGAGCACTTTGCAGAGAAAGCAATCCCATCAAAGGAGAACACAAAAAGGTGTCAAGGGCCTTGGAAAACAGATCTGTACTCCAGCAAGGTGTCTGGCCTGCCCTTAGAAGCAGGACTTGATCTCACAACCTGCTTAACCCCTGCTGCAAATGGTGTATGGGACACCCAACCTTTCTGGAGTAGGAGCAAGGCACACCTTGGAGCACAACTGCTACTCCCCACCCAGCCTGCACAGGGATCGCCTTAGGGGAGAGCAGTGCACCCCTCCTTGAATGCACACAGCACCCAGTCCTGCTCAGCACCCACACACTGCCCTATGCAGATGAGCCAACGTGGGTGATGACGGCTCTCCCACCGCTTTGTGAGCTGACTCCTGCAAAGGCCCTCAGCGAAGCAGCTGACCAACGCTACCCACAGGGATATTAATACATGGCAGGTCCACCAGCAGATGCACCGGGGAGCTGCAAGCACACCTGTGTGCTTGTGGCACACTGCCCTCTGCTTGTAAGAGAAACCTCAGAGGAGAGCGAAGTCTACGTTCATTATACGTTATTTCGTGTGTTGAAGGGTGCATGCCACCAAATGGTAAGCGGAGAGAAACAAATATGTCAAAGACATTGAGGGTGGTGACTCGAGCAAAGTGCTGCTGTGGCAGGAAGGCAGCGATGTGCCCAGATAGGATCAGCCTCGTGGGTTCTGTGTTTGCAGACTGCTCTGCACACATCACACACTTGTAAATCAACTGAAAACGGCATAAAAGTGGATCAAAATATTCCACTGCTCTCTTACAGCCGCCTTTCTGCAGGTCTCCCCTGACTCATCCAACTTGGCAACATAGCAGAGAGAGGAGTTTCTGACTTTCGGGTGCGGGTGCTGCGTAAACCACTGCTGTGCAAAGACCACAAGAACTCCCTGGGTTTTCCCCAGTTTACGTTGTGAAGAACAGCACTGCTTACTTTTGCCTTGCAGCCAGGACCGTCTATTTGTGATCCACAAGGTTAGAAGATTGAGACCAAACTATCAGCCCTTTCTCAAATGACTCTCCTGGGCAATAACCTGCAACCCAGTTCTGCTTGGCAAAGCCTATGTCTGTACCCTGGAAACAAGAGATATCTGGGGGAACCTGTCTACTGATATACTACCACAGCTCAGGTAAAACACAGTTGTCTTTCTTCCCACTTCTTGTTTTCCCAATCCACAGGAAAAAAAGAGGCAACAATGAGAAGTTTTGGACACTAGGAACAGACAAGACTGCTACTGCTTCCTGTCCCCTTGAGCTGCCGCAGAGAAACCAGCTCACCAGGAACTATATTCCCAGAAGTAAGTTTCAAGATAAAAGCAGGCATTGTACAAATACTATCGCCCTGGAAAGGTGAAGCATTAATGCTCTCCCACCCGGTAGCAGGAGCAGGAAGCACTTCTGCCAGAGCTACAAACTGACCGGTGCTGCTTTCCTCCTAATGCTCTTCTTGCCACCGGGGCTGCAGCAAGCCTGTGCAGAGGGGACCAGCACAGGGGCCTGAAAAGCTGATCATTGCCTTTTGTAGGACAGTACCTATCCTGCCATGCAGCTTGCTGTGGAGAAGAAGATCACCACGAGTGACAGCCCCGTAGCCCTGGCAGGCTGGAGCCCTGGGAGGAAGCACTTCTGGCTGACCTCCCTGCGTGGAGGGGCTGAAAGAACGTCAGGGGCTGCTGGTCTGCGAGCGGCAGGAGCCCGGGCTGGGATGCGCGGAGGCGGCAGCCTAGGCAAGACTCCAGCAGGGGGGAAACGCAGGCAAGAAAAGGAAAGAGAGAAGAGTGAAGGGGGAAGAACATAGACGTGTGTGCGGAAGAGGAGATGGGTGTTGGGGAAGGGATGAAAGCGTAGTCATGGCACACAATTCCCTGCTCAGTGCCTCCACACTGCGTTAGCCTGGCTGCTCCTGAAGAAACCAGAGCGGGGCTTCCCGTGGCTGGAGCTGCGGCAGGCGCAGGGAAAGGACATGCCTCCAGATAAGGAGATAAAAATGAATCCCAATTACTGCATACTGTCTGCATCCTGCAACAAGCTAAACAGAGAGGGCTAAGCAAGGGCAAAAGGAGCAACCTCCCAGCTGCGTCTCTGCCTTTGCTAAGTGAACATCTCCACAATTCATGTGAGTATTTTGCCACTTCTCACTGAGTCTTATTAACTCTCACTTTAAAAAGCCACCAGAGTTAGCATAACGCTCACATACCACTGTGAAAATCCTGTATCTGCTATTGTAGGAGACCTATTATTAGCGAGGCATTATTATGATCTGTCATTTGGATTGTAAGCTGTCTTACTGTGAGCCGGTTCATGTGGATTGCTCTGCATCAAGCTCCTAACCCTGCCACTGCTACTCTTCTGTAAATTTCCATGCAGACACACTAATTTTGGGATTAGGATCCAAGGAGGATTTAATGAAACTCAGCAGCACTCCAGGATGTGTACAGTGCCTCCCACCATGGAGCCCAGTCTCCATCAGGACTTGCGCCCACTACAGACAGTGAATATTTGCACTGGCAGGTCTGAGCGTGGAGAGGAGGTTGAAGCAGTGGGGAAGGAGTTTCAGTGCCTGCACTACAAGGTGTATGTACCTGATCCTTGGCTCCTCTACATACAACTAACTTTCCCATCTCTCCAGGTTTTTCAACCAAAGGGATCTTATGACTGCCAGGAAGATAGGGCTGGAGGTGAGGAGGAAGGGGGGGCATTGCCACTGCAATTGCCAACCCCAAACTTTGGAGGATGACTTGGTTTGGAGCTGCTGGAGCCAGACCAGAGCCAGTGACCCTGCCTGGGAGAGAAGCAGGGGCAGAAAGTGGGGGGGTCCTTTCCTCACCCTGATGCCTGAGCAAAGGGGAGGGGGGTTAGCAAGACAGACAGCAGTGGCTACAAAGGGGAATGTTTCTTACAGTCACTGTGCACAGCATAGGGAGGCAGCAGGCTGGTGGGGGAGAGATCGTCTTCAGGCCCCTCTACCACTGAAGGGGGCCCCTTGGGAGGCGTCTTACCGGTGGGCAGGGGCGAGGTGGAGACCGTGTTGAGCAGCACCACGCAGACAGCCACAACATCCCATAACTTCATCTTAGATCTCCTTCCAACACGGGCCCCTGGCAGAGAGGAGAGGCAGGGTTAGCCCCCAGCTGCTGCGCTCCCCCAGTCCTGCTCCCCTCCCTGCCAGCCCTGAGACAAAGCTGCGCAGATCACACCCCAGATCAGCCTGGTCCACCCTGGCCAGGCCCGGGGACAGGGCAGGGGGAAACAGCCTGTGCCCAGCTCAGCCTCCCACCCCATTGCCTCCCAGAGCGAGGGAGGGGGGCTCTCCCCAGCCAGAGGTCTGGGAGATGGCGGCGCAGGATGGCCTCCAGCCCCTCTATGCCCAAGCGAGCTGCTTTGGGGGATGCAGGCAGGCAGGTCGCAGGAGCCTGTGCCCAGGTACATGGGGGTGTGATCGTATCCCTGAGCCGCCAGGCAGGTCACCTTGTGCACATCCTCCTCCAGCACCCGGGCGGCACCAGGGCACCTGTCCCCGGGCTCGGCCAGGGCGGACCGGGCTGATCTGGAGTGTGGGACTGCACAGATTTGTTATGCCACAGGCAAACCTTCCTCTCCCTTTCCCTCTCTTCTCCTTGCCCTTTCCTTTCCTTTTCCCTTTCCCTTTTCCTCTTTCCTTTCCCCTTTCCTCTTTTTTCCCCCCTTTCCCCTCCCCTTCCCAGTCCTCTTTCCTTTTCCTCTTTTCCATTTTTCTCTCCTTTTCTCTTTCCTCTTTGTTACCCTTCCTTTCCCTAACCTCTTCCTTTTCCTTCCCTTCCCCCTTTCCCCTCCCCCTTCTCTTCCCGTTTCCCCTTGTTTCAGTATTTCCCTTTTCCTTCCCTTTTCCCTTTCGCCCTTCGTTTTCCCTTTCCTCTTTGTTTCCACCTCCCTTTCCCTTTGCTCTCCTTTTCCTCTTTCTTGTCTCCCTCTCCTTCTCTTCATTTCCCTCTCCTCCTCTTCGTTTCCCTCTCCTCCTTTCCTTCTCCTCCTCTGCTCTTCCTTTTCTTTCTTTTCCTGTTCCTTCTCCCTTCTCTTCTCGCCTTTCCCTTCTTCTTCTCTCCTCCTCGCGCCCCGGCCGCCCGGCCGCGGTCAGCCACGGCAGCCGATGCCCGCCGCCGGGGATGGCAGCTGCCCCCAGCCCGGTTCGGCCCGCCCCGGACGGCGGCACCGGGCAGTGCCCGGCGCGGGGGGCGCAGCTCCGCCGGGGGGACCCGCGCCGGCCCCGGCTCCCGCGGCGGGGGGCTCCGGCCGCGGCTGCCGCCCGGTGCGCGCTGTCCCCGCCGGCCGCTGCCTTCGCACCTCGCCGGGCCCGGGGGGCTACGGCGCGGCCCTGTGCCCCCGGCGAGGGTGCCCGCCCGCCCCGCCGCGGCCCCCGCCTCGCCCTCACCTCTGAGCAGGTCTCGCCGGGCCCGAGATGGACATTAACGCCGGGGAGCCGAGCGGCCGGACGGGCGATGCATGTGGGCCAGGTCGGGGTCCGGCCGCCGGGACCCTCTTTGCGCTGGAGGGTGGTGGTGGTGGTGGGGAGGCGTTTGGAGGAGGGGGGGGGCAAGGTCGCAAGCCTGGATGGAGGCAGAGGGGAGCCGCCAGCACAAGCCCCGGCGGCCTCCCCCGCCGCCGCCGGCGCCGCCGCAGGTGCTGTGGCCGCGGCAGGAGCGGCGCCGCGGGGGTCTCCGCCCGCTCCGGCCCGGAGCCGCGCTCAGCAGCGGCGGGAGCGGCCCGAGCCGCGGGGAGCGCCGGCTGGCAGCGGGAGCTGGCTCTGGGTGCTGCTCTTGGGACCCTGCCTGGAAATCTGAGAAAGACACTCCATCAACAACTGCGGGGAGTCAGATGAAGACATCAGGGCTCCTGTAACGCCAGCTGGTCCAGCACCGCGGGGGAGCCGCGCACCGCTCGGACACGCACGCAACGGCGGGAAGGAGGGGGGGAAAAAAAAAAAAAAAAAAAAGCCCACCCCGGCTGAGGAGGGGAGGGAAAAATAAAAATTAAAAAGAAAAAAAATCAAAGCACCCCCTCAGCCTGCTGGGAGAATCAGAGGCCGGCGCTGGGATTGGTAGAGTCGGTAGCGGTAGCAGCAGCAGCAGCAGCAGCAGCAGCAGCAGCAGCAGCAGCGAGGCTTCCTCCTCCAGATCGGGGGTCCCGTCGCGGCGAAAGCTTAGATCCAAGCGGGGAGCGTGGCGGGAGCGGCGGGAGGCCGGGCCGGTGCCGGCGAGCGCCCGCTGCGGCTGCCCCGGCTGGGCCTGGGCGCGCCCGGCGGCCGGCGGGGCTGGGCGGGCGGGGGGCGCGGGGCGGGCGAGGCGCGGGGGGCGCCGCACCCGCGGGCGGAGGGGAGCGCGGAGCCGGACGCGCGGACGCGGGGGCTTCGCCAGGGCGCCTCGGCGCCGCAGATGGATTTATAGGGCCCTTTGGCAGTGACGCGCCCTCCGCTGATTCGCTTTCAGACCCAAACACACGCTGGCCCCCCGCACCGGACCCCGCGGAGCCTCCAAATATCTGCCGGCTGAAGTCACCGGCCCGACATACCGTGGGCTGCGCGGCCGCCGGCGCAGCCCCGCGGCAGCCGCTGGCCCCGCGGCGGGGCCGGGCCGGGCCGGGGTAACCCAACACCGCGTCCCTCCCCAGCGCCGCTCCTCCGCGCTCCCGCCGCCCGCCCGCCGCCGACGGACCGACGGACGGCGGGCGGGGAGGCCGCCCCCTCCTCGCCCCTGGCCGGCCGCAGGTGCCGGGGCTCCCCCGCCGGCAGCCGCGCCGCGCTGCGGGGCCCCTCGGCGCTGCCCGGCCCCGGCGCGGGGGGCGGCGGTTTTGAGTCGCCGGAGGCCGCTGCAAGTGGCTGTAAACAGTCTCGGCTTTCAGCCCTGCGCCCTGTATTTATGACTCACGCAGTTGTCCGGAGGTATGAGGTCCTCATGTCGCCGGTGCTATGAAATTAACGCGGCGCAGCCCGGGCGGGCGGCGGGGCAGCGCGCAGGGCTTGTGCGGCGGCCAGCAGACCGCTCCGTACGCCCCGCGCTGCTGCCTTTTTTTTTTTTTTTTTAATTTTATTTTTTGCTTTTGGATTTTTTGGGGTTTTTTTTTTTTTATTTACTTGGCGGGGGGAGGCGCTGCGGTATGGGATGGAGCGGCGAAACCCCCAGGAGAGCGGCTGGCTCCCGCAGCGCGCCGCGCCGGTACAGTGCCGAGCACCGGAGCTGCCGGGACGGAGGGACCCGCGCTGGGCACGGCCGGGCCGGCGGCGGAGCTGCCCCGAAATCTCTAACCTGGCTGCGGGTTTGTGTCCATACTCCCCCCCCCCCCCCCCCCCCCCGCCCCGGGTGTGTGTCCGTGTGCGGTTGTGCATTCACACGTGTGCGCACCGGCTCGACCCTCTCTCCCGGGAAAGGCGAGCAGCCGCCGGGCAGCCCCGCGGCTCAGCGCTGCCCGGTGCCGGCCCCCCCGCCCCGGGCGCGGCTGCCGGCTGCGGCGGGGGCGGCCACGGCTGCTGCCGGGGGCTCCGGGCGGCACGGTGGGCTGCCTTGCCCCGACTCTGCCTCTCCCGGGCCGCCTCGTCTGCTGTACACCACTTCCCCTCGCCCTCTCCCTGTTCGGCGCCCTTTCCCTTCTCCCCCCCTCTGCCCCAGTCCCCTGTGTACGTCCCAGCCAGCCCGGGCCTCACAGTGACAGGACGCAGGAGGCAGGTGGGATCAGCTCCTAGGGCCTGTCCGGGGCTTTCTGCACAGCCCTTTCTGCACCCCTCGCACCCTCTCTGCACCCCTTGGCTAGGAAGTGGGATGAGGACCTCAGGTGTGGACTCCCGAGCCAGGCGTGTGCATGCCAACAATGCTCCTTTGCTCTTCTTTGTCAGTGTGAAACGTGCAGAATCCTCCAAGCGCCCAGTTCTGGAGGAGATCTCAGGCCAGGGGCTGTAGGTCTGTAGAGGGGGGTCACGGTGACCTCACTGGGTGTAATGGGAGTGAGGTGCGATCCCTGTGCCCTCAACAGTCAGAGTAGTGAAAGTTTTTTAGGATGTGTTTATTGGAAATTTGGAGGGGTCTGCTAATGTCATCTGGATGGGCTGCCAGGACAAATATTTCTGCAGGAGGCATCTTCTAAATTTCCCTCAGATGACAAGACGAAGAGACAAACATGAGCCTCCTCACGAAGCCGACTGGGCAGCACGGCTTTTCCATTGCCGCAGTCATCTGCCTGATGAGGGGAATTGTACAACTGCCTTCCACTAAATGGGGCATTTGTGATGAAGGGGGCAGCCGTCCTTGGGACCGTATCCCCCTCTCTACAGGAGCAACAGATTTGCAACTCAGAAATAACATCTGAGTGAATTACTTTGTTAGATTTTTTAAAAAATTCAGGCTATTTGTTTTCATAACTGTGCCATTTGGGGAAAGACCAATTTGCACAAAAGAGATTTCTCATAAGAACAGCACCCCAAAAGTTATCTCCTGTTATAAATTTGAAACAGTATTATACATCAGTAGTCACTTAAAAGTCATCTTAACTTTCTTTCAGTACAGACAATCCAGTGATGGGCACCTGGAATGAAAGTTTCTGAAGTGCAGTGTCTTTAGAGACAACACCAAATGGGTAGAACAATGACAGAACAATCTGTTAAAAAGAAACAGGGTGTATGGTATCCATACAATAAAGATACAGACATCTGATAAATGCATCTGTTTATATATAATGTGCACGCCAGAAGGGGACAGAAGAAGGCACTACAAGAAGCGGTGGTTGGTTTGGCTCAGCAATACTGTTCAGGTTGTGGTGCCTCTGCCATGAAGTTATTTGCATGTAGTTGTGAGATGGGTGATGGTTTTAAGTGCCATACGCACAAAGTGCTCTATACACCAAGTGCTGTATGCACAAAGTGCTGTATGCACATAAAAGCCATTCCCGGCTCCCAGCCTGAACAGAGCAGGCAGAATGGTCAGAGGAATGGATGCAACGTGGTGCCTCTATTAGAGGTCAGGGACTGAGGTAAGTTGAAATGAATGCATGCCCGTTAATATGCAGTGAGATGGAGTCCTAGTATTTTAACTAAAAGACCATTAACTAAATCTTTACTGCACATATTGGATGAAATGAGCTCAATGTATTATTCCTTTCCATGGGTTTTGTCAGTGTAAAGCCACTAATTTTCTTCAAATAACATCAGGTAATGAAGCCAAGACAGAGACTGTCTACCTGTAATACTGCAGTTTATTTTTCCTTGCTATTAAAAGCTAATGAAAGCCCGGTTTTTAACATATGCATTATTTAGCTCACGTGAACCATAGTGAAAGGAAATGTTAGCAGATGTCTTAGCTGCAGTAATAGGCTGGTCGAAATAAATGGAGAATAAACCTGCTAGTTCTTAAACACAAAAATAATGTACCTGCCTCTCCCTGCCACCACCGTTGTCAGTCTCTTGGTAAGCAGGGTTACTGAGAGCCCTGCACACTCTTGCTTCATGGAAACTAAAGTAGCTGCTGGAAAATTTCCATAGTTCTATTAAAAGCTAACAAAAGCTACAAAAACTTAAGAATTGATTATATTTTTTTCTATAGAGATCATAAAGTTTTAAGCACAAGTGTTTAGGAGCTGCTTGAGATACATTTTTTTTGGTGAAGAAAAAAAAAAAGAACTTCTGCTGTCAGGAAAAAAAACAGAAAGAGAAAAATGACCCATTCAGACCTAAATAAAGTGTGTCTTTACATTGTAAAGGTTGCCTCTTTTAAAACAAGCTAAAAAGCTGTTTGACATTATGCAGTATGGTCTCATTTTTTGTTTATATGTGTCAACATGATGTATAGATCTCTTAAGATGTCAAGCGCCCCATATTGTAATTTCTAAGTTACCTTTGAAATATGAAACATGATTTCCAAATCACAGTATGACTACTCAGGCAATAAGCAGTTGTTTCTTTGGTATTAGTAACAGAGGAGATTGTGCTGTTACTGAAGCAAGTGCCCTTGGAAGTCATCTGAGCACCAGGGAAATGCACCGAGCACACCTGGGGAAGCAGTTGTGTTTTGGGCTACAGCTGCCTGATCCTGCTTGATGCTGAACGCCCTTGGTCACCCTTGGATGTCCCTGCAGGATTGGCCCATTGCATGAAACTCAGTTTTGAACATTCATTCCCTTTCTTTGATTTAAGATGATTAAGGTTTGTATGAATTCATGTGTTGCGGGGACATGGGTGGACATTCTGCTCTGCAGTGGCATCCAATGCTGGACTTGCCGTATGTGTATTATGGTGACTTAACTGGTGGGCAAGGGGTGAGACCTTAATTTAGATAAGGACCAGAGAGAAAACGGGGCAGCATAGATACCCCCTGGGCAGTGCAGGTCTGTTGGGGCCCATGAGGATTTGCTCAGGTGCCCAGCCTGTGCTGGAGCCCAGACTACCTGCATTGCTCAAGCAATCTAGTTAAAGCTGGCCCTAATTGCTGTGTTTATTAGAATTATTGTGAGCCAGTGCCAAGGTCTGTTCTTCAGCCTCAGGGCCAGCTGCTGCTGTTTGACCACATCCTTCCCGCTCCCTCCCAGAGAGGGTGGCTACACGCACGTAGCCTTGGGGGTGGCTCCTGGTCCCTGTGGACTCCTGCACTCATGTGGGGATGGGATTGCCTGGGACAGCATGGGCCCCAGCACGCCAGCAATTGTTCTTCCAGCACGATAGTATCGATGGTTGGGCCTGGCAGCGCCTGTGGCAGTGTTTATTTTCCGGGGATAGGTGCAGCCAGCATGTCTCCACATGCTTCAGACAGACCTCCCTGTGCAATGGAAACAAGTCCTAGGCAGGGGCTCTTCTCTTGCTGGGTGCAAAAAGGAGAGAAGACAGCCTGTTTCTAAAATTGGTCTGAGATGTGGCAAATGGGGCTTAAAGGCTACCTTAACTTTTCTTCTCTTCAGGTAGGTATTTGCAGAACTTTCTTGTAGATACCTGCTTGTATTCTTGAATTTTTGTGCTTATAGGTAAAGTTTAACAAGTGATGGGGAACACTGTAGGCAAATTGTGTGCAACAGTACATCTGGGCAGCATCCTGTGTCCAGATTCCCCCCATAGCTGAAGTTCCTTTATCCTTTAGGAGGCATTTTTCAGGGAAATACTAGCAGATTGTGCAAAGCTTTTCTGCTAAAGCCTTTCATGCAGTAGTTCTCTAGCAGAAAGCTACTCAAAGGACTAAGGAATCATGAACTCAGGACCTATTCTAGTTGCATACTTCAAAGAGGAGCCTGATAACAGAGTGTTTTAAAACTTGCTAATTAAAAGTAATTGTAAACAGCTGTCACATGTTGCTACTGGTTTAATGGGCATTCATCACAGCTGCATCTGTATTATGCTGCCACTGGGCTCCTGGTGTATTTACTCTAATCTCAGAATGTGTCACCTTCTGAGAGATTAGGAGATCATAAAAGCATGAGGGCAACATATTTGTCAGGGTTGAAGGTCACTAATCTGTGCCAAAAGCAGCCAAGAAGAACGCGCCATGCGGAGGGACAACTGGAACAAGCAGTGACATTTTGCAAAAGCATTGAGCTTTCCAATTTGGATTCTCTCTCCCAAGGGATTTTTCTGTATTTCTGAATTTGTATTCTGCTGTCAGATGTTGGCGTAAGACATAAGGAAGGTCATTCAGAATTATTCGTTAGCTTGTTAAACTTAACTTCTGCCAGGCCAAGTTGGTTAAAAAAAAACCCCAAACCCAAAACCAAGATATGTAGCAGGAGCTTGGTTCTTTTGGATGAACATCCCTCTTAGCCTGTTACTAAGGATAGGAAGAAGCATCTCAGTGGTCTGAATGACTGTGGTACATTCAGCTGTTTGCTTATGGCAGACTTGCAGCTGTAACTGCATTGTCCTTGTAAACCACTGGAATGTCAGATAGCAGTGGTTATCCCTAGCCTGGGCGGTTAGGCAGATGTTTCTGTTAGGGTGAGCAGAGACATATTGTAATTGGGATTGGTTATGAGAACAACTGGGCTATAAATCTGCTCCTTGCTTATGTGTGCTTTGTCATATAGAGACAATTAAATGATACCTTTCCTTGTGAATGTGGAATTGTGGCAGTTTAAATTTTTTTTTACATAAAACAGTTATAATGTGTGCTGACCATCAGCTTGTAATACTTCAACATGCTGGTTTACATTGGGAAAACTTCACTATTACTGAAACTAGAAACATTTATTTGGCTTCCATGTTCAGAAGGAGGCATTCATGAATATACTTTCACAGAGCAGAAGACTTATGACTTGTTACAAATTCAGAGGAAACAGCTCACATGCAAAATAGGTATAACAGTGATTAATAGAGCTGTGAACTTACCAGTCTGAAAATCTTCAGCAGTTGGGAAAAAAGTTCTGAAAACTTGAGGCTGTAATCTGGACAGAAATGCAGACTGACACATTTTATTTTTACCAGGCTCCTTTTAAAGTCACTCAGTAGGAGCCAGTCACTTTTGCTTTGATTTTTGTGAAGTCTTTGCGTGGATCGTGCATAGACCTCTACCTCCTTCAGCAAGGAAAAGCGTGGGTACTGTACCATGCTCTTGCCTACATGTCTGAGCTCTCCATAGTTAGTAAGACTCTGAAGTGCAATGATGTATGTGATCTTCAAGGAAGTTCCTCTGAAGATTACGTTTAGCATCTCAATTCAGCAAAGCAGTGAAACATTGACTTTGAGCCAGGGATGGTTAGCATACTTAGACACATGCAAGCTTCTTGCTGAATTGATTCCTGGATCTTTAAATGTCTCAGCATGGAGTTATATTTACACTGCTTTTGTGCAGGCAAAGTGAAAAAAATAGACCCTATTAATCAGCAAACTGAAATAGAGTACAGCCATTTAGGAATGTAGAGGTGAGTAAGTGACGGAAGGTGTGAAAGAATCCCAGATTCACAGGAAAGATACAATCAGTCATTTTTAGGCTGGAAAGAAATGTCAGAAATGTTATAATTTGCAATGCAGCTTCTTAAAAAAAATAAAAAATCACATTGTATATCTTGGGATGGTAGGATGCTACAAGTCTTCATGGATAAGTTGGTAAATTTGCTACAAAGGTTTCCAAGTACCTGCTGTCTTAGGTCCATAAAAGTCAATACAAAATCAATATTGGGAACCGTGTCTGCTGTTCTTACTCCAGCAGTATTTCCATTGGCTTCATTCTGATGATTTCCCGAGGGACTGGTTGCTTCCAGAGTCAGTGTGGTGCTGCTGGATGAGGGATAGTTCCAGCAGGGTCGTGCAAAAGCTATTTCCCATGGAGAATTATTGTTGCCTTGGGTCAAGTCGCCCCCTCATTCCCACTCCTTCTCTTTTCAGATCCTTTCCCAGCATCACTCTTTCCACAAAATATCTCACCCGTAGTCTCTGAGCCACTGATCAGGTTTTTGAGAACTTCTGGTTTTGTTGGGGGAATGGAAATGAGAAATGGAAACAAGATGACATGATTTTTGTAAGAAGAAATTCACTCTTGTGCAGGCGTTAAGATTATATCATTATTAGCTAAGATCCTAAGGAATTAACTTTTCTAGAAATGCGTAAAAGGGGAGTTTCCCCACAGCCTTCCTTCATTATGTTTCCCTTTGTGTTATTCTTCTGGGACATTTAGAAAGGAGCCAGGGAAAAACTGGCAGGTCTCCTCAGGAAGAGCATGTGATCTCATGGCGTGAGCTGTTAAAGGTTGCTGGTTCAAGGAATCAATTATTTTTTCATAGAATCATAGAATCGTTTAGGTTGGAAAAGACCTTTAAGATCATCCAGTCCAACCATTAACCTACACTACCAAGTCTACTCTAAACCAATCAAGGGTAGACTAGACTAAACCATGTCCCATTTTGCTTGGTGTGTCGTGGTTTAGCTCCAGCCAGCAGCTAAGCACCACGCAGCCGCTCGCTCACTCCCCCTACCCCGATGAGATGGGGGAGAGAATCGGAGGAGTAAGAGTGAGAAACACTCCTGGGTTGAGATAAGAACAGTTTAATAATTGAAATAAAGTAAAATGGTAATGATAATAATAACAATACAATAATGATAATAATAATAATATACAAAGCAAGTGATGCACAATGCAATTGCTCACCACCAGCCGACCGACACCCAGCCAGTTCCCAAGCAGCGATCGCTGCTCCGCGGCCAACCCCCCCCAGTTTATATACTGAGCACGATGTCATATGGTATGGAATAGCCCTTTGGTCAGTTTGGATCAACTATTCTGGCTGTGCCCCCTCCCAGTTTCTTGTGTACCTGGCAGAGCATGGGAAGCTGAAAAGTCATGGACTAGCATAAGCAGTACTTAGCAACAACTAAAACATCAGCGTGTTATCAACATTCTTCTCCTACTAAATCCAAAACACAGCACTATGCCTGCTGCTAGGAAGAAAGAAGAAAATTAACTCTATCCCAGCTGAAATCAGGACAAAGCCAAACTCACATTTTTAGAGGTGGGATGAACCTATATTGCAAGACACTTCCTTTGTCTGTTCAGGAAAAAAATCCCAGTCCTTTGCTATAGGAATGGGGTCAGATGTCAGAACAGTACAAAGCATGAGGAAAAATCCAGGCAGGCTTTAATCAAGATAGCTTTTAACGTGAAGTCAGGTTACCCCAAAAAATCAACGGGTTCATTAATTCAGAGACATTCCCAAGATATCAAACTGTCTGTTTCTGAAATCAAGGAGTCTTTGCTTTCTGACAACCCAGGACACAAGCCCAATTCTGGCCCCGGTCTCAGTCAAAATTTCAGTGATGTTTGGCTCCTTTGATGCTCCTTCACACTTGTCTGACTGAGTCAGGATGGCTGCAGCAGCTCTTGCCTTTCCATACTGCAACCTCCCCTGCTTCACTCTCTCCAGGTGCTGCAAGCAGCACCTTCTGCCTGCTATTAGTGACCCTTGCATTGCTTCTCACCCCTCCCTTTATAGGTTCTGTGCCTAAAACCTGCTTTTCTCCTCCTCTGCCTCCCAGTCTTTAGTCTTCAACGATGCTCTCATCAGGGCCACGAAGGGCTTGTGCCTGGGTGCTGGCAGCTGGCAGGTGTGCAGCTGGGGGCACCCACTCCTTGGGTCATGGGAGCGCAGGGTGCAGGTACTAGGCACTGGTCCTCTCTGCTCATGGCTCCAGCACTTACCCCTCTCCTGCAATATAAGAGGAAGCAATCATTTGGAAAAAAACCCCAAAACAACAAAAAACCACCCCAAACCCAAACAA
Source organism: Pelecanus crispus (assembly GCF_030463565.1). Lineage (NCBI taxonomy): Eukaryota > Metazoa > Chordata > Aves > Pelecaniformes > Pelecanidae > Pelecanus > Pelecanus crispus. The sequence goes on from NC_134676.1 coordinate 15,370,132, forward strand.
CCCCCATGCAAAAAAAAAAACCCTGACCCCTTCCCCCAAAAACAAAACAAAGAAAAAGAAGCCCCAAACTAACAGAACTGTTTGGTACTGAATCCTCTGAACACGTCATTCATGTCTCTATTCCCTTTGTGGGAATTCCAACAGTCCTTATCACGTTCCCCACTTTGTACCAAGGTGGCTACAGCTTTTAATGAGTTTTTTCTGTGTTTTTTAGGGGGAGGGAGGGATCAGGGGAATGGAAGTAGACACACAGAACATTGATGCTCTTGGACCATCTTCTGCCCCTTTGACATTGCCTTATTTTGGGAAAAGCCCACTGCAAGAGGTTGCGGGTGGGGAGAGTGGGGGAGAGAGAAAGGTACTGTGGGTTAGCCCCCCTCCACCTAATTTTTGGCAGGCAGCTTGGGTGCCCAGGTGAAAAGCCAATTTGCCACAGGCTTTTTCAGGATACTGTTCATGGAGCGTACAGACTCTCCAGAGGGCAAGTAAACCTACCTAAGAGATGAGCAGCAGCTCTGTGTCTCTTCTTTGGTGTTAGAGGAAACCAGAGGTGACCAGTCTCATAAAAGAGGCATCTCTGCAAAACAAGCTTAGATGAGAACAGTTTTATAAGATGGGAGCCGAGGAGAGAGGACCTGTTTTCTGATGCTTGGATACGTGTTGTCAGGAGCACTCAGAGGTATTTTTTTCACACAGAGCATTTGTTCCGTGTCCTGGGCTGGCTGATATAAACACTTGCACCCATCCATACAGAAATACACACACTTGACCCACGGTGCCCTGTGGTCCTGAAAGCCCTTCCTTACCCTGTCTCCCCCCCACAGCCACTGCTGCCAGGATGGCTTGCCCACCTAAATTCTGAGATATTTCTGGCCTAATTTTTCCCCTCCACTCTAGGGATGCACCCACAGTGCCCTGGGATGAGTGCTCCTCTTGTCCAGCCCTTGCTGTGTGCATACACTGCACACGCATAGGCAAAATATGTCTGTATGTTTTCCTTCCTCCTAATGCCCCAGAGCACAATGGCCAGAGAGGACTTAGTTGTGCTGCTTCTGGCCTCGATTCTGCCAGGTTTTCTTGGCAGAAAGTTTGCAAGCAGCTTCTCACAGAAGAAGATGTAGCCTAAGGAGAAACATGGATCTTGGCTAGCTTGCTGGCACCAGGGGAAATGCAGCACAGGTGCATGGGAAAATGCAAGGGCATAGGCACAGAGCACAGCAGGAAATAGTTAAGAATCACCAAGTTTAATGAATTCTTGCTAAGCTGATGACACCTTAGAAGACAAATGCTAACAGTGGTGTTACGAGTGTGCAATCTCTCAGGTAAGATTCCCTGGGATGTCAGCGCCTGTCTGACGGGCAATGGGAAATGAAGTGCCTTCAGCTTTCAACAGCTGCAGTCCCAATAACTGGCTGTACAACCATCAAAGCTGAAACAAGCTCTGCATAATTTCTCTGTCTGCTCTCTGTGTATCTGCTGCAGCTTATGCTGACTAGGAAATGGGAAACACATGGCAGTAGCCCGCCCCCTTGGCTTCATCACAGCTATATCGGTTTTCCTGCAAGACTTGGAGTTAACTTGGCACAAGCAATTTTAACAAACTTCAATACAATCAATGCAAGAGTTTTTGTGTCACTGCCAGTCTGTGAAGAGAGAGAATGACTGCAAAGGTAATGATCTGTCTGAAATGGCTGATTAGTTTTTGGAAATTATCTGAAAGGTTGGTCAATAGGCAAATTTTTACATTACATCAACGATAATACTAAATCCTACTGTAAAACATGGTAAGCAGCTGTATTCCTGGTGTTTTACTCGGGAAGAGACCTAACCCCAAACTTCTGCATAGGGAATAACTCTGTAATGAAGCCTCTGAGATGTGGAAAATTGTAGAGTCTCTAAGGGCTGATTTTAGACTGACAGCCTGAGGAGCCTGGGACAGGGTTCAGACAAGCTGGCTGCTATTTGCTGTGAGTGTTATTTTTATTTCCCTGTGGTCTAAGGCTTCCTGTGTGTTGGGAAGGTAGTTTGTCTGCTGCCCTGCCTGTGGGGATCCCCAGAGGCTTGCAGCCTCTTGGCTGATGGTCCTTGCTCACCTGAGCCCCTTCCACAACCCTGATGGCTCTCAGGGTCTCCTTTGGGGTCACTCCTCAGGCTATTTTGTTGTCTTTTTGGCTTCTGCTCTTAGATCTGTACAAGCTTCATCCAGGAAAGTTTTGTGTTTCAATATAGTATTAGATGTTATTCATAAGCCTTTGTGTCATCACTTTCTTTTACAATTCTTATTCTTTCTCTATGCTGTATCAGGGCCTAGATAATCTAGAAACTCACCCTTGGTTACATCTCCAGCAATTGCCTGGGGATCTGCACTCCTTTTCCCACTGTTCTGTCTTTGGTGCTATTTCTTAAGGACCTTTATCAGAGAAGCATAGTTGCAGGAGGAAGATTTAATGTTTGAGTCATTGCTTTTTCCTGGGATGAACTCTGACTTTAACCTTCTTAGAAATATCAGCACTCTGTCTCCTGGACCTGTAGCTCTCCCATTTGAAATACTTAACTGTGTATTTGTCTCATCTAGGTATGTTGCAATAAATTGAGCTGGCCGAAGCTCCTTCCTTACAATGTAATGTAACTGCTTTGATTAGGTGTCTTTAAATTATATTCAATATCTGATAATTTTTGGAAGTTATGTAAGCGTTGCATCTCCTAGCTATTGCATTAGGAGGTTTAAGTAGTTGCTTATGCACAAATGCATCACAATAAAACATAAATATCAAAGCAAGTAAAATAAAATTAAAAGCAAAATAAGAGTTCTCACATCTGATGAGAAAAAGTATGTTTAGACTTTTTAATGGGGATTTTCCTGAGACTGACAGGAGTTAATGAAAAACTGTTTATTTTGCCAGTGCACCTTTCTCTGACAACAAACGGTTTGTAGTCACTCTTAACTGTGATACCTCTCGTGCTGGTTTCCTGCACACAAAAATTTGCCATAATTTGTTTTGCACATGCTTCCAGGGCTCCACCAGCTGATAGTGAATACTATCCTACTTCTTTGCTTACATTCAGTTTCAGTATTTCCTTTGAAGTACTTTGTTTTCCACTGACTCCGTGAAGCCCTTCAGGGCTTGAACCTGAGCTCTTTCTCTCTCTGTGCAATCTGGTCACACCTTTCACTCTCCAAAGGGCCAGCAGATAGCAGCCTGCTTGTCTCGCCAGTTCATAAATTTATGCAGACTGGGCAGCTGCTACTTTATCCATGAAAGTCCCTGCCCAAAGATGCCAGAGATACTGCTGCCCTTTCACTCTTTAAATCAAAACTGAAAGCTGCTTTCCCACAATGCTCTCATCTGTCAGCTGGCTGCTGCATGCCGAGCTATTCTATTGTGGATCATTGGGAAAGCATCTCTTAGCTGAGAGCCCCCCCGTCCATGAACTTTGTTGGGGGGTGAAATGGTTTTGCAGGGTAGAGCCCTGTGCACGTCACAGGCTGAGGCGCCCTGTGCTGGAAGGGGTGGCAGGTTTCCCACTGACCTGAAGAGGAGCAGGACTAAACTGTTCCGTTCTGTTCTGCTTAAAAACCAAAGGTCACTTATGATCAGATGTTTTAAGAAACATATCTATTAAAGGAAAAAAGTGTTCCATTGCTGGGCACAGGTGACAAGATAAAGCAGTCCAGCATCTTGATTAAAATAGCTTTTCTATTTTTAAAGGCAATTCCTTTAAAAGAATGTTTGGCTTCTTTTGTGTGGGTGATAAAATTCTGAAAACCTCTCAGGATAGCACTTGGATTTTGGTTTTTTTGATTACAGGACAGTAACTACCATGGTAATAGGCTTTCAAAGCATCACTACTCTGAAATAAACCTACTGGACTAAGTACATTCATTTGGATGAGACATATTTTTTGAGCACTTAAGTTTTACTCATTAAATACAAAACCTCATGCAAACTGACCTTTAGCTCTCAATTGAGTCCAAACTATTAGAAATTCAACAGTTATGTTTCCAGTGACAATATGAATTGCTGCATGTTCCATATTTAAGTGCCAGAACAACACACGCGCATTCACATGCATGTGCCCCCTAACCCCCAAAAATACACAGGACTGCCAATGGGAGCCTGGCTAAAGCCATGGGAGATGCAGGATGGATTTTGTTAAGAGGAGATGCATAGGGCTGGTCCCAATCTGGTGAGTTTGTTTATTCATTCTGCAACAAGATCAAAACAGTTTTAATAACACTGTCAGCGCACCACTGCTGCTGTTGACAGCAGGAATAAACACCACTTAGAGGGCATGAGAGAGGCCACCATGCCCCACTGCCGTGCGAGGCAGGATCACCTCTGTTCTCTATGTGGGATGTGCACTGGAGATCTCATTGTGGGCCAGGCTTCTCTTACACTAGGCACTACATGAAGAGAGAGGAAGAAGATGAACTAGACAATCTAGCTGCTGTTAGGATGTTGTCTGCTTGTATGTATTTAGCATAAAAATATTGTTTTGTGTGTTTTAAGAGAGAAACCATTGGCTTTTAGGAGTTGCCAGTCAGACCTTGAATGCTGGCCCCGGGAAGTGTGCCGGAGAAGCTGGAGTTCTTGGTATTGGCTATTGTGGTTAACCATTGGTTCACATCATTTTTTTCTGCTGGAAAAGCTCTGTTTTAAAAATACTTTAGCTAAGATTCTTTCATGAGCTGAAATCTTAACTTCTGGTGGGTGTGAAATATTATACCAGCAGCAGTCATAATATCATAATCAATCATTTTACATTGTGGTGAAAATGAGAAGAGAAGGAGAAATGAAAAGTAAAAAGAAGCTCTGCTCAGATATGAGCAGTGTTCACATCTGCATTTTGATCAATTCAATATACTAGAAAGAACCCTTCTGTAGACAACCAATGACATGTATTAACGACTCTAGATGCTGAAAAGAGCTGTTTTCCGCATGCAAAGAATAATTACTTCATATAAATGACTAACCTTTTCCTTTTCCAAGTTTACCAAAGGTCCAGTCATCACTTAGTATACGTAGGTGTTGAATTACTGGGACGAAACTTTTAGCCTGACTTGATCAGCTATGGAATTTCTGCCATACAGAAATTTGGAGTTAGTTTTGCAGTGAGTAATTTGCACCTTCATTTGCAGCTATCTTGGAGTAAATCCTTACCTGCAGCCAAATGTTGGGGTGCTTAGACACAATGCTGCCTCAGCACACAGTGACTTGTGTACTTAGTTTGCTCCCCATGATGGGGGAGTTTGTGCCTGAAAATTTGTCTCTTAAATAAATGCAGGCGCAATTTGAATTTTGTCTTTTCAAACTATTCCCATGGTGGGGAAGAAAGACTTTTTTTTTTCACTTTCGTAAGTTAAAAGCACCAAAAAATATGAAAGCTAGCTGCTGAGTTTTGAAAAATGGCCCAAGTGCTGTGGATGGACACAGCCAGAGAGAAAATGGGTAAGAGGACAAGCAAGCAAGAGAGAACTGCACCATAGCTGCAACTACCTTGTTCGTTCTGTTTCAGTCCCCTTGGGGTGGGGAAAGGCAAGCTGGGAGTGGCTTGGCTGGAACGGGAGAAGGGAGATGGCTGAGAGGGAGTGTGCAGTGCAGAAGGGTGAAGAGACACATGGGCAGTGCAGCTGGAACTGGTGTGGTGTGGGACTGGAGCACAGGACCAAGCTGCACCAGGCAGAGGACGTCCAGCCTAGTTACAGAAATGTTACTGGGGCTCATGGATCCTTTCTACTACAGGTTCTGATATTTGTGAGACATTTTGCTCCTGAGTCAATGTGTTTGGAGGGAAAGGTGAAACTACACTTGAATGTTTCCTACTGGACCCTGGGAAATGTCCTCTCCATCACTGTGGGAGAAGGGGGGTGATGCTCTGATCAGCCACTCAAAATTTTCTTTCTTCCTTCTGTGATCCTTGCAACCTTGGTGCTGCTGAGAGCCTGGCTAGAGCAGAACACAGCCCAGTGCAATTCCCAAAGAGGGAAGTGTCAGAGCAGACTGGTAGTGGGCAGGGGGGAGTGCTCTGGTGAGCAGACAGTGTGGTTTTCACCACCCTGGAGGCTGTGAAATGAAGCTCTGTGAGGTGAGTGATCTTGGCCAAGGTTGCAACATCTCTGTACCAGAGGATATTAATCTAAACTCTGCTTTGCCTTCGTGTAAACTATTCTCCTCTAGAGCAGCCTGCACTGCTGTGGCTACACATTTGCTTTCACAGACCCCAGACTGTCAAGCAACCTCACACAAGCATGCGTTGAGCTCATGTGATTGAGCTACATGTGTTTACTTTGTTATAGGTCAACCACTTGAGCCTACCCTCAAGATGAACTTAATGTTTGTGGAGGAAGGGCAGCAGCTATGTAATACTGGAACAGGCAGAAAACAGAATCATAGCTTTGAACAATAGGAAAAATGCTGTCTGTCTTAACTAGGTATATTATTGCATATAGTATATATTATACTATAGAAAAAGTTACCTCACTCTCCTGTGGTGTTTGACCAGAATATGGAAATCTAGTAGGTGAGGTAGGAATTTCTCAGTACCAATTTCTCATAAAACTGGAAACAAGATCTCTACAAAGAAGCATGAATCTGGTAAATACTACAGAAAGGAAGCAAAACACAGCCATAAATAAGTGTTATTTTTGGCTCACTGAAGATGGCTTAGCTTTGCACGTGCTTTACTGCTTCATCTGCAGGGGCTGGTGGTGATTGTGAGCCAGGGACAGAAGAGTGAGTTATGTGGTGGCAAACCTTCCTTGACAATAAGCCTGACTGAAAATACAAATAAAACTTACACTGGATCTAAATTACAATTACCCTGAATTTAAGACTGACTTTTTTTTTAATGCCACAACAACAGTAGTGAGGGCTTTGGTATGACTTACGAAGTTGTACAGGAAAAACTTAATATAAACTCTTGTCTCAATAACACAAATCCATTTGTTCTAAAATGTTGGCATCTTAACTTGAGGAGAAAGGCTTAGTTAAACAGACAATTTCTGCTCTTTTTCATCTCCTGAGATTTTAAATGGAAAAGCCAAAATGACCCACTACATAGACCAGCTTTCTCATAGTTAAAATCACAAAACTCACTACTGCAAACAGACGTTCAAGCTCTTTCTATAAAAACCAACACAAAGATAAACACTGCTCTCTCTGGTAGCTTTTATTATTTGCATCCTAGCTTTACAAGTAAAAAGAGGATTTGAGAAACAAACATTAAAGACAAAGAGAGCTCATTCAAGCAGCCCTAAGAAACCAGCATAAATTAAAAATTCCCCTCCTCCTAGGCCTTGGGCTGTCTTGGGATGAAAAAAAAAATCCAGTGTAAGAGGTTAGGAACAGACTTCATGGTATCTTCTGTGCAAGCTGCTTCACAGACTTTCCACTCTGTACTAGTCCCTAACCCTTTAAAATAATTTCCTAGGTGACCCAACATAGTATCCTCCCATCTCTGTAGTTCCTAGTTCCTTTTATTGAGTGGCCACAGTGGTGTGGTGACCCTCCGGAGCTGCGGTGAGGAATACGGGGCACTCCCTGTGCAGCTCCTGCTGGATTTTGTAGAGGGCCACTCTTCGCTTTCCCACATGCATCAAGGGGCCCCAATGCTGGTGGGAGCTCCTGCAGAGATAAGGCCAGCATTGTGCCTTTGCTTGCTGGATGGTGGAGTGCAGCCCATGTGTAACTTTTAGTCAACACAGGCACGCACAGATAATAGACTGTTTCAGCTGCCTCTGGGGAGCTTCTGTTATAATCTGCCAGAAGATTCTTTCTGTGGTTTAAACTTTGGCATATGAGGAACGCCAATACTTTATATATACAAAATGTCAGTTATGTGCCCTCAGGCAGCAAGCTAAAAATGATATTACCCTGTTGATGGATCTGGGTTTAGATGGTTTCAGCTACAGTAAGTTTCTTGATTTAAACTCTGAAGATGGCTGTGCCAGTCAGCTAAAGTTAAAATTGCAGGGTGTCACTGGTTTTCCACTGATTTCAAAGTGCTTTGAATAAATCGCCAGGGAGAAAAATAATTTTCTTACAGGCACTGTCACCCAGCACACTAGTGATGCGCAGCCACAACGCCTTACATAATGCAGTGGGATGAATGAGCTGCTACCCAAACTCTGCTGACCTAAAGCCTGATGGTGCTCCCGCTGGCTTCAGTGGCATTTGATTGTGCAGTGTTACTGAGTCTGCTATGGATAGTGATCTGTAATATTAAAGCGCTTGACGTCTGCAGTCATCGCTGCAGGAAAATTGCTGCTGCCTTGGGGGAAATTGTGTGTGACAATGAACTGCAAGGCAAGGCCAATGGTGGATACCCCCAGTGCCGCTGCCAGAGTAGCATGCCCTGAGACAGGCAGAGTCAACAGAGGACAAAAGTCTCAATAGCAGAAGCCAATCAACAACCATATGCATCTTATCCACAAGATGAAATCACTGCACTGCAGAGAATTACTGACAATAAACAGCAAAAGAAATGCTAAACACAAAGTGCCCAATTCTCATTTACAGCAAAGGCACTTTATATCCCTCCGGAGTCTGTAAGTGGTCCTCAAAGGAGAGGATACTGCCATAATTTACAGCCAGTGTATAGCTGTGTTAGTTTACAAATGATAGTTAGACCCCAAACAAGTAGTAGTTTGCTGATTTTGAAGTTTCTCATGCATTTAGAACTTGTTAAAAAATTCTGACAACACTTTAGTAGAGGCTTTAAATTACTAATTGGAATTTAGGCTGGAGGTTTAAATTGCTTCAGTCAACAGAAGTTTCCTGGGATGGACAGTTGATGTTCCATAGCTGGAAAAGACCATGGAGTGCCAACCTCTGTGAAAAAGCCTGTCTCCAGTTTTAGTCAAACTATTAGTATCCAGGGTTGTGTGATTGGTGAAGTCTAAAGTGAGTGAAGAAATAGAAACTCTGGGCCAGATCTTTATCTTACTCATACCAATGTAAATCCAGGCAAGTTCCCCTCAAATTAGTGGAGTTATTCCAGGCTTACGTAAGCTTAGCCAATATCAGAGTCTGATCCTTTTATTTTGGGCTACTGGAATTCCCTAAGTAAATAATGTGGACAATTGTGCAAATTCCCATCATGGGATGAAGTTTTCTAGTAATAACCATATCAGTCAGATCAGGAAGAAAAAAGAGAAGAGACAGATCGTAGATAATGAACAAGGCTAATGAAAGAACTGAGCTGGGAGACAAAAGACAACTCCATGAAATCTACAATGACATAAACAAATTCCTTAAGACCTCAGCCAAGTATAGCTTGGGAAGCAAAGATATAGATAAGACCTGTGTGAGCTGAGTAAGTCCTTCTCTCACTGGTGTCCCCAGCCTGGGTACCCTGTGTTTGCAAGTGCGGCACTACTGAAGATTTCATGAACTCATCTGCTCCAGCTGCTGACTGTTATGTCATTTCTTAGGACTGGATGTCTACAAAGATCTGCCAGGGCCTGCATCCACTCCTTCCTTATATCTGGCCATAAAGAAATGTAAGATCTTCTGCTGGCATAAACAGTGCAGTTGCCCCTGTTACTGGGCAGCCAGTGGCAACTGTAGTTCTGCCCCAAACTCTTAACTATGGGCATGCAGCAACTGTAATTCTTTGATAACTCCTGACTGAAATTGAAAAGTCCTGAAAGTCTTGTTATATTCTACAGATCAATATGAAATTGTCTGTCTCCTTCTCTTTTCACTAAAAATAAAATTTCTGAAGTTTGTCACTCAACTGTGAATCAAGAAAGTGATATAAAGATACAGAACTGTATGTTCTAATATACACTGAGTACAAGGCCTAAAATTGTATCTTCAAATAGTAAGTTATATTTTGGTTATATATGTGGTAGTGTAGAAAGTATTTGTGTAGCATTTTATTTAATTTATGCAGAAGGACGTAAGTAAAAGAGTACTTCTAAGAAGGTACGTGCTCTGTGGCTTCATGAGAGAGTCATTCCTGCATGGGTAAGCAGGCACCTCTCTCTGGCTTACTGACAGGTCAGCTGGGTATTTCCCCTTCTCCTTCAAAAGATAAAGAGTGTAAAATTAAGCTGTCCAGAGTAGATAGCTTCACACTGCAGGATCAATACTACAGCCCTCCTGTGAAGTCCTACACCAGGAGCTCCTGCAGAGCAGAATGCTTTGCCTCTGCCTGCATCTGCTTTGGGAAGGCTGTAAGTGAGTTCTGGTTGATGTGGTAGTAATTTCATTGATGCTTTTCCAGCACCAGTTACCACAGAAAATGATTCTTTTCTGAATCACTTCGTTCTGTATGCAAAACTCAACTGAATGGAGCAAGAGTTGGAGAAGAGGGACACCAGCAGGCTTTACCACCTTTTAAGGGTGATTTCACTTTTCTGAAATAATCTGCATACAGTAATGAAATTCTAGGCCTACTCAAAAATCCCCCTAAAAACCAGTGTGTGTGTGTGCAGAGTGGTTCACTTAAAATGAGTAATGCTTGTTGAATCTTCACAACTTGCAACTTTTACAACAAGCTGGAGAAAGAGATGTCAGTCACCAGTAGATTTGCTGTGTGACTAATTTGGGACACTGTCTGTTTTGCCTTGAGAATGATGAATTTGCTCTCTGAATTGACAAGTGATAGAAAATCCTGGTGCAGCTGGCTACATGGGACTAATACAGAAACCCAGTGTTAGAAGGCAGGTGGCTGACCATAATGGCTGTGTGCACTTTTTAATGGAGCCGTAGATGGTTGAGGAACTGACCAACCAATTTTAGCATCTGTTTTCCACTTGGTGCTTATTTTTGCCAAACTATTTTTCCTATGAAGCAGCCCTAATAAAGTGAATGTAATTCAGCCTTAAAAGCTCTTCCACAGTTGCTATTGTTTCTGAAAGTCAGGCAGGGATACCATTTAAAAATGCACAGGGTAGCAGAACTCTTTTTTCATGGCCTGAAGACAAACAGGCTTCCTGTGGCAAGCATGGCCAGGAATTTTTAAAGGAGCTCCTTAGAAAGGATATGAATCACAGCTTGGATGGCTTTTGGGGTGGTGCATGAGTGGGACATAGTCATATCTATGCAGGAGAGAAGTTGTAGCTTGGAGGGAAAAAATAATTTCCTCATTATAATCTAAGGGCTTTATAGGCAGGGGCAAAACTAGAGTGGCTGAGTGCCTCTTCAGTCAGCCCATGGGGCTTACAAGAAAGATAGAGACTTTTTACCAGGGCCTGTAGTGACAGGACAAGGGCTGACAATTTTAAACTGAAAGAGGGGAGATTTAGATTGTAAAAAAATTTTTTCCTTATGTCCAATGAGGGTGGTGAGACACTGGAACAGGTTGCCCAGAGAGGTTGAAGATGCCCCATCACTGGAAGTGTTCAAGGTCAGACTGGATGGGGCTTTGAGCAACCTGGTCTAGTGGAAGATGTCCCTGCCCATGGCAGGGGGGTTGGACTAGATGATCTTCAAAGGTCCCTTCCAACCCTAACCATTCTATGATTCTATACAGCTCCACCAAGGTATCATTGAAAACTCCCCTGGCTCCTTTTTCATCTTCCTTCCTGGGTATTAGCTTTTTTCTGGGACATATTTTTCAGACAGGTTAGGAAGTAAGCAAAAGAATGAAATGTGAGGTTGGTTATGAAGATGTTTTGTACACCTTCACATATAATGCCTCCTGATAGTTATACAGCTAGTTTTCCAGATCCCTTCCATGGAAGAGAAACAGTAAAATGCTGAGGATGAGAACTTACATTTTAAACCCTCCTGAGAAGCTTGGGAGCAGGGAATGAGAGCCCTTGTGCGTTCCCAGTTTCCCTGTGCTAGGGAGGTAGAGGGCCCAGGTGGGCAGTGCCAGACTGCAAGGACCCAGACTTGTTTTGATCCATTCTTGCTGCTGTACCTCTGTGCTCTGCTCACCTTCAGAGGTCTTTTTGGCTCTTCATGGCTTTTTTAGAAACTCTGCCAGATGTTCGTAATACCAAAGGTATGGTCTGATTACCTGTTCCAGAGAGGAGGACTCAGAGATGGCCTCACATTTTCCTTTCTACTGCTGTGATTATAATTATTGCAATCACAGGTACTATTTTAAGGGAACTTCTGGCTTAGCAGCATATACCAAACTGCCTGGATTGTACACTTGTCTGAATCCAAGGCATGCTTCACACTACCTGGAGCCTCCAGCAGAGATGCTGTGGGGAGGCCAGCTGAGGGCCGAAGTGTGGGGTGAAGGCCTGATCTTTCAGGATGGAAATTGTCTTGGGAAGGTTGATAAAGCTAATTGGCTTGATGCTTCCCTGTACCTATGAATTCCTGCAAAAACCTTATGTGGGGACCAAGCTTAATTTCTTAAATTTCTATAGCTAAATCTCAGACTGAAATCTTTGTGTCCCATTTTGTGAAGGGTTCCAGCAAAATTAAGCTGTCAGCAATATATATATATGTGTATATATATATCTCTATACACATACATCTGGGAGAGCAAGCTGCTAGATTTCCCTCAAAGATTGCCCTGTTGAAGTCTATCGTTTCTGTGGGGAGGTAGAAGGAAACAGATTAGCCTTCATACCACACAAATGTAGGGAGGAAGCCTTCGCTGGCCTTGAGATTGTGATCTAGACATAAACAGTAATTTGGTTCCAGCACTAAAATGTACACGCAGCTGAAATTTGATTTTACTGCTGCAGGCAAAAATTCACTCGTATGATTTGTAACTACCTAAATAACTACCTCTTTTAAACCTGTTTAAGGATTTATGAAGATTTATTCCCTGCCATCTCAGTTTGACAATCTAACCAAAATGGCCATTTAATTTCAATGTTCCTGCTAATTTGTCTGTTTGCTGTGGTTTTAACCTCAGTTTGACTGTTTTTTAGGGCTCATTTAGATTAACAATATTAATAGCTATTTAGTCTTAGTGGCACTGTAACTCAGAGCTCACTGAGAATTACCTCTACTTCAAGTCTAATGAATAGGATAATAAGCCTGATTAAAATAATTGAGGCTAGTGGAAATAACGCTGGTAGGGAACACGGTTAAAAAGACTGCTACGCAAAAACAAAGGTTGATAGAAAATTCTAACCCTGTTCCAACCCCTTTTTGCATATGAAATAGAAGAAAAAAACCCCAAACCCTCTAAATTCTTAAAGCCATATATGTAATTGGGAATTACATCCCTTTTGTGATATTAAGAACAGAGGTCTAGCTCATTAGGAGCATATAGCGTGGATCTTTTTTGGAAGGACACATCTCTTCCTTACTAGGTAAGGCTGGACGTACATGAAGAGCCACTGTATATAATCCAGGATGGAAATTACAAGTGTAATTCCTTACTAGCTCCTACATGAGCATTCTTGCTTGTCAGAAGGTTAGCTTAACCCACTTCAAGACAGGCTGCACCAGTGGGGTGATGCAGATCCTCTGTCTGCTCCCAAAGGCCACTGCTTCCTTCAGCTACCCCAGCTACTGCCAGTCCAGCTGTATCCTCTCCACCTCCTCACCTTCTCCACAGTCTGGGCTTGGCCTTTGCCTCCGCTAGGACAGATTATTGCAAGGCAAAGTCTGTTCCATCTTGCGGTACCCAATGGATATCATAATATGTCTGAACTCTTAGGTTCTGTTATGTTTTCTTCATTCTTTGCTTGATGAGAAATGATTTCTGTAAAATACTTCATTTTTTAATTTTTTTTTAAACTGTGGATATTTCTGTGTGTTTAAGTAAGGGGAGGATAAGACCAGAGAAAGAGCCTTATATGTAGAGTAGTGAGTATTGAGGTACCCAGGGTTTTACTCCTGGTCTTCAAGGAAATTTCTCCCACCTACCCTTAGCTCACAGCCTTTTCTATATCCTGGACTTAGGCAAAAAGAATGCCTTGAAGATAATGATCAAGACCTTGGAGTTGATTTGAGCCAATTTATAATATGGATAGGCTTGATATCCTCCTAACATCTTATACCACTTTGGTGATTGGACTGTTTGTCTCTTAAAAGCTGAAATTCCCATCTGAAAATACAGGAAGGTTCTTGTACCTGACCAAGGATACAGAAAGGGTTATTAATGAATACTGCTTTTGGAGCACACGGTGAATCCAGCACAGTGGAGGCAGCTACTTGGAAATCTTCAAGCAAAGATACCAACTTTATGCCTGCAAATTATTCAGGGTGGATAAAACTACCTTCAAGCATTGTTACTTGGTTATAACTGTTCTTCATTTTTGAGCCAGCATTGTCCAAGCACTATACAGCTGTGGTGGCAGCAGGTGGTGATATTTGGTATTGATACTTGGTGCTTACTGTTACCCAGTGTTAGAATCCAGTTTCTTTTTAGAATAGTTTATTGAATAATTTATTATTCAATGCAGTATGATACAAAAGTGTAGGAAAAAACAGAGAAAATACTGATCCAAGGGAGGTTTTACAAGGACATGCTGTTTGCCATTATTATTTAGTTCACTGAATTTCTTCTATTGAGAAAGACTGAAACTACCTTAGCATAGTTCTCAGGACTTTCACCACTTGTATGGTGAAAGTATAGTGAAAACACAATAATGTGTCAGCTGCTGCAGGGAGGTAGCAAAGAAGAGCAGCAGTGTGAGGAGGATGGATATCTTCCCCCCTCCATCATGCTTGTAAAGGTAACTTTAGCTCTGTGTCCTGCCTTGAGCCAAGGTTGAGAAAGCCTAGAAAGTTTTTTCTCTAGGCTTTCTGCAGAATGGGAGATTTCATGCTGGGAATATAGCTGGGTAGGACCAGTGCATCTGCGATGGGTGTCTGGTCTTTAAAGGAAGAAGAGCTGCATCCTCTGAATGATTCATTGGCTATTTCGGTCTGAAATTTCACCAGTTGCTCGTGACCCTTCTCACAAGCCAGGAAGGGCATGGGTTGTATTCACAAGTCTTGGTTTAAGACTCATGGATACGCAGTAGATCTGACATAAGCTGCTCTGCAATGCCTCAGATTTCATAATCACAGGACAGTTGGATTCCTGACCGGCTGCACTAGGCAGGAATTTTGGGTTCCAGTTTACGCCGGACGTGTCAGAGACATGCTGGCACTTTGAGCCGCTGATTTTATGACTGCCTCGCATAAGGATTTCTGGTTCAGTTATTGTGTTTTGTAAGTGATCTATACAGCACAGGATTAACTTTAATACCCCCTAGAGTAATTATCAAAGCATGTGGTATCCTGATGACACACTTACAGCTTCACATGAACTGGTAGATGCTCTGCTGACTGTAGGCCAGAAAGTTAAAATCCTCAGCCAGTCAGCTGGAAAGAAACTCCCTGCGTCTCTTCTCTTTGGGCATTTGCATAATTTTCCAGTTTGGACAATGACTTTCTGGGGGAAGCTTGGAAGCGTCAAAATCTGAGGTTTCAGTGATGAAGCAGGCACATAACACAAGCCCTCCCTCTTTCCACCAGGCCAGTCAGGAGGGTTTGAGTCCCTCGAGCAGGCAGCAGGCTTCAGTGTTGCTTTCACAGAATTCAAACACAAAAACCTGGACTTCAGTGACAGCAGGGGTCTGGCCCAGGTGTTTGAGGGGGACCAGGACCCTCATGGTCACTTGGAGCTGCTGGCATTGCTGTGTGCAGGGAACCAGCAGCCCTGCAAGGGAGAGGGTGCAGGACTGGGAGGCAGCCTCACAGAGCTAGTTAGGGCCAGCGCTGTGATGAGGATGATGTTCCACCAAAGTGGCAGGGTGTCTGGGAGAAACCAGAACCTTCAGGAGCTTGCTGCTGAGTAACACCAGTAGACGTGCTGCATGAGCTCCTCTGTGTGCATGCAGGGAGATATGAGGAAGGTATATAAACATGTACCCTTCATATATCTTCCATACACATCAGTCCTTGTATTGCTGTCTTGGTGGACTCCTTCTACCAGATGCTTTCCAATATTTTGTACCGTGCTCTGCAGAAACAAAAACATTTTGTCATTAATCTTTCAGCACTCAGAGAAAAAGAGAATCATTGAGCTCATCTGAATACTGGGCTGTCATTTATCCCTGGCCTTCGTATGGGACTTACAGGAAGACAGAAATTTTCTTGTGTCTCGGATCTCCCTCTTACGTGGTGAGGGGAGACTTGGTTCTGACTGTACTGTGGCCTGTGCATTAGCAGTTTCTTAGCAGAAGAGACCAAATGGTGGCCTGCGAGGGCATGGCATACAGCTGGCACACACAGCCACGCTTTCCTAGGAGTTCGGCTAAATGTTTGACAGTAATGGTAATTGATGGTGTGTAAGTAATGCTGAGAGTTGACAGCGGGGCAAGGTCCAAAACAGTTTGGAAACCATTGCCTTGGAGCATGTACTGAAAAATGAGGGGTATGATTTATCATTTCCTTCAGAGAAAAACATTTTAGGCAATTCTGACATGAAACAGTTAGCTGTATCAGATACTGGTGAAGATAATCTGGTGTTTGCTATCGTATCTCTCTTTAGCAGATGGTAAAGGCCAGGTACTAATTAAGAAGAAGCAGAAAAAAGAAAAGAAAAAAGCTTTAGGTTGACAAAATGCTGCATCATGTAATAAATAGCATGATTTATTTCTGCTAACGATTATGGACTGGAATGAGACCTCTCATAAGGAGTAGATCATGCCTCCATCTGTCTACTGCTGGGTTATTTCCCTTGCATTTGCAACAACTAGTTCTGGACTTGTTAAAGGCAGATAATGGAACAGTTGGATGATTAGGACCAAACTTCAAGAGCAGTTTCCCTCCTGTGTTGTTATTCATGAGGATAATGGTTGTTCATGGGGCTGAGACAAGCTAGTCATCCATTGCAGCGTTTCTAGGTCCTTTTTAGAAAGAGTGCTGTCTTGTTCCTGGATAAACCTCTGCAGACCTGAACCAGGTTTGAAATATGAAGGCTAAAATGATCTTTATGAATCAACAGATCAGAGATATCAAGTCTTTGCCAAAGAATATCTAAAAAATGAGCACATGAAGGAAGAATGTAAGTTCGTAATGAATAATCAGAAATATTTTTCAGCTGAGGGTTTGATTCAAAGTCCTCTGAAGTTTCTCAATACAAAGATGTAAAAGTGGCTTTGACTAGCCTTTCACTGCCCTTCTTCTTTGCAGAGGGCAGACTAGAATGAAGGGATGGGTACAGACCTGGGGCTGCTTTGAGGTGTGGAGACACACTGGTTCTGAGGTTCTGCAAATCTTTTGGGCAGCCCTTTGAGTCAAGCTCCCAGAACTGGGGCAGTGCAAAATTAGACTTGAATACTCTGGGCTGCATGATATAATAATAACAATTATTATTATTGTTGCACCAATAAAGATCATACAGCTGAATCTGGAAGAATAATGCTAAGCTGCAGGTACCAAACCACCCCAGTTTCCATGAGCCTGAAAAATGGAGAGATGCTAAAACCAAAGAACAAAGGAAAAGACCAGGCAATCCTGTATCAGCTAATAGTGTAAAATGAGACAATTAAAGTGAGGGAAACTCTCTGGGCTCGTGCAACAGTTTAAACCATTGAAACCAGTCAATGAGGGCATTGCTACAGTCAAAGCTGCAAAGTTTTATCTGATAAGGGCTGAACAGAGCAATTTAATTCCTGATGTATACTGACTGGTGTTACACCAGAGAAGGATTTGGCCCGTTCAGTTAAAAAAAGAGAAAAACAAAACAAGAAGAAGAAAAAAAAAAAAAAAGAACTTGGCTCAGAAGAAAAACAGAAATTAAATAATCTGCTGAAAGTTTCTCAGAATCTGTACTGAAGGGACATTTTTTCCATGGGAACAATTAAGAAGTGCTCTAAAAATAGAGTTAAAAACACTTTCCAGTGTTTCTAGTGATCTACCTAACAGACGTTCCTATTTTGGAAGGTATAGAAGCAAATTTTGTTCTACCTCAATAAAATGCAAGCAGATTTACCTCATCATTAAATATATTTTCACTTGTATGTTGAGCCATGCTTTAAGCAGGTTACTCTTCTCTTTAGAAAGGACTGGGTTTTTTTTTTTTCCTTCCCCCACCCTAGCTTCCAGAAGCAAATCTGATTTTTTTGGTATTTATGTGCATTATTAACATGGCACGTAAGTGTTTGACTCACTTGGGAAAAACTTGTTGTACCAAGAAATATTTATCAGATGTGATGCAGATCTTCATCAAATAAATATTTTTTCCTTGTATAGTAACTTGGTTTTGTTAGTATAAAATATGTGCCTTTATTGCATGCAGCTGGCCCGCCTCTAGTTGCCCATATCTGTGGGCATATCTGTGGGCAGTCTTGGTAGCCTCTTCCATGGGTTTCCCACAGTTTCAGTGTGCAACATTTTGATATTTTAAAGTATCACAATTATTGGATTATTTTGTGTGGCTTAACTAAGTCATTGGCTTAACTAAGTCATTGAAAAATTCATGCAGTCCATATTTATTAACAAAACACAAGATCCCTTAGCTTCCAGTATATCTTAATTTATTTGTCTCAAAGTACTGGCAAAACACATAAGTTGTAATTGTAATTTCCACTGAGTAGCAGTTAGTTTAGACACAGAAATCTAGGTTCAGAGTAGCTAGCAATACTAGCTCTGCAAGGAATTCCTAGCTGGCCATGGTCCTCATGCCCCGCCAGTCTCCTCATAGGCTTTAAAGGTATAAATAGAGAGACACTGGCATATCTCTCTTCCTGCCTTTCCAA
Organism: Pelecanus crispus; assembly: GCF_030463565.1. Lineage (NCBI taxonomy): Eukaryota > Metazoa > Chordata > Aves > Pelecaniformes > Pelecanidae > Pelecanus > Pelecanus crispus. Next base: position 15,388,754 of record NC_134676.1, read on the forward strand.
GCTTCCAGAAGGGATGACTCCTACTGTGCTTTGTTGCTATAGAAAGGTCTGGCTCAAAGTTTGGCAGCTCAAAAGACAGTATAGGAAAACATGTCTTTGGTGGGGATTAAAGATGACTATCAGTCTCTCCTTCCAAAAGAGAACAGAGAAACCTGATGGCATTGATGGACAAGCCCTCAGTATCACAAGTGACTTTGGCTGGAGGTCTTGCAGAAACTCCAAACACTGGATGTTTTGAGAAAAGACACGTCCTTTCTTCAGTGTTGTTACTGGCAATCTCCTCCTTCCTGCCCTGTTACTGAGTATGGGATAAAATGCCACATTTCTGAAGTGTTAGTAACGCCACAGGATGATAAAAATTTAAACCTATCAGACTGGAAATTCAGAGGAAGACCACTTCTATTCAGACTCTGACTTGAAATTCTGCATTTTCTTCAGTGCAATTTTTCTGTCTTATAATTCTCCATCATGTTTCCAGGCTGTACTGCGGGGCTGGAATCTGTTTCTAGCCAGTAAGATCTTTATTAAAGAGGAAGATATTTAGAGGAAAGAAATCCTTAGTCCTGCAGTGTGTAAGGATCCTTTTGGACACTCTCTCTTTACCACTCCCTTTGCCTTATTTTTGGACTTTTCTCTGGCTTACCTTTTTAATTTCTCATTCTCCTCCTGGCAAAGGTTCTCTTCTTCAACTTCAGGGGGCAAGTAATTCCTGGTGAAACCACTGAATTTTTCTTATTTTTTTGATGAGAAGGAATAGTAGTCTAGTATTAAATCCAATGAAATTTTTGTTATATGAAGCTCTGGGGATTTAGTACGTCCACTTTTTGGTGCTCTATTTAGCATATCTGAAAGCTGTGGGGTTTTGGTCTTATTTCCCTCATCCCTGTATGAGAAGTCTCTGAGATCATAGAAGCCACTGACTGGCTGGCTACAGTGTGTATTAATTAAACTCTTCAATATTGTGTGAAGGGGAATGGGTATTGTGAAAGGAAGAGCTATCCTCATTTCTCAGTTCTACTGACCATCAGGGTAAGCCCTCACATCTTAAGGGGCTTAAGTGTAAAAGTACAGGAGAGAAAATCAGGCTGCAGCTGGACAGGGAAGAGGGGGCTAAGCCACAGTCTCAGTGCTTTGCTGTTGTCAGCTCTCAGTGGACATCACCACAAAAATAAACTTTAAGGAGTATCCTGAAGGAAGACAGTGAGGCAGCTTTGTGATTGCTTGAAGGGAGCTGCTCCCAAGTGCAAGGACCAAAACGATGAAAAAAAGAAGGCACTTGTTTGAAAATTTAGCAATAGATTATGGCAGTTTGAAATGGTGCCACTAGAAAGGGCCATCTCCTGTGTTTCATTTGGTTTCTCATAATTGGGTGGGAGCTGCAAGGCAAGCTGAGGTAGGCTGTGTCTGGCCTTGCAAGTGCAGATACCGAGTTTTAGCTGATCACAGAGAGAACAATGTGCAGGTGATGTAATCTATAAAGATTACAGGAAGGATGCAGCATAAACTTTGCCAACAATCATGGCTGTCTCCCTTTTACGTATTCTGCTTCTATTTTTTCTTCTTTTCTATGTGTCTGAAATTACTAAAGGTGACTCCAGGAAATAGAGGGGATGATAGAGGTTTTTCTTTAAAAATAGTGATGTACTCACTATAATTGCATTAGTATTTTTGATAGGTACAGGTGTTGAGGACTTAGTGCTTCCTTGTTTTGTCAGCATGTTTAGCACATATGTTATCCTGTAGATGTCATTTTCCATGTCAGGGTTTGCTTTTCCTTATGTGAAAATGATAGAGTGCTGTGTTTTCCTGAGGCTTCTTTTCTGCCTTTAGGATTAGAGCTAGTTCAGATCAGCACCCAGACACTATGCTGGCAGCCTTTTTTCTATCACACTAGCATGTACGATATGAAAAAAATCTGTAATTGATAAAAGCCACTTTGTAATCTTACTTGCTTCTTAGTCATTCAGCATGGATAGCCCTGAACAGGACAATACAAATAGAAACTAATAGAGAAAGCAGAAAATACTACCACTTGTGAAACTGAAAAACATGAAAAAAGTAACTTTTATAACATGTTTACAACACTATCAATGAAGCAGTTCAGCTTAGAGTATATAGGTGCCCAAACACAGTTCCTTACTGGGTCAGTGAAGTGCTTCTAGATAATATGATAAAAGTAATTGCAGATTCCCAGCAGTTTGGTGACCCCAGTGAGTGACTTCTCTGTGTTGCCAACAGTAAAACTGCTGACTGGAAACTTGCCAGCTTACTGCTGTGCATGGGAACAACCTTCTTCTATTTAATGGTGTTTGATAAATATATATTCAGTTGTTGCCATAATAAAATGCTGTAGAAGTCCCAGTTGTAGGATCTGCTTAATGCAGTCTGTCCTGTGCCACCTGCTGTGCTTGCCTGATGGATGCCATGCTTCCATTCAGGACTTCTCCCTCGTAACTACAAATGTGTGAACAGAAAAGCTTTTCCAAGTGCTCTTATTTACAGTTGTGGAAAATGGACTGAGATCAACACACAAGGTCATGAAGTGCCTAGGGAAAACAGTAGTGCTTATTTCCAGAGACATCATAGTGGCATAGCTTCTTACTCACAAGCTGCATGTGACATTGTCATTTAAAATGCATTCTCTGGTCTATCCAGAGCTGGTTAGCAATTCAAGGTATGTGCCTTTCATGGAGCTGAGTTGTTCATATGCTCTGTAGAGCATTGATTTTAATTGGCTTGAAACAACAGAGCATTTGGTAGTTGGTTTGTGTTTCATAAAAAGATACACTTGCCTAAAAGAGTTGGCTAATTGTGTGGTTGAATGGAATGAGAGGAGTAGGTAAATGTTCTCCCAGCATGGGCTATCCCACTGAAGGAAATATAGCAGAAAATCAAGGGTCTGGGTTTTGTGGTTTTAGAAGAATAAATCTTACCTAGAAAAAACATCACACTGACTTCAGTAGCAGTAGCAACAGATGTGACTGGATTACTCTTAAAGGAGTAACAGACTCAGACCCAAAGTGTATACCTGCTGGTTTTTACCTAAAGAGGCATTATCTAAAGCAGCCACAATAGGGTAAAATAAACCCCCCTTATTAGAAAAAAATGAGCAGAAGTTGTTTATTCCTAATTTAAGATATATCAGTCAGCAGTCTTGGACTTGAGAGACTGTGTTCTTGCACAATTCAGCTGGTTTAGAGGAGCTATGTTGATCACTGGCCATGGTTATGTCTCCATGCGGTAGATGCTACATTAAAACTTACAGTGGGTCATACACTGAATACATCAAGCTTTCAGTGCATATTAAATGATAAACAGATTGGACAAAATGGGTGTCTACATAATGCCTAACATGGGAAGAATTTCTTAATGTGAGGGGAGTACCATAGCACCAAAAGCAGTTTGAACAGAGCTATATTAAGCCAAATAGTGCTGTAATATGGACCCAATGACTTCTTTGAAATGCTGTTGTGGACATGTTAGGGCAAGGCTGGCTCAGGACTTGGCTGTTGCTGCTTCAGAAAGGTTGTTCCCACCAGGGGCAGATGCAGATGTTTCTGGACTGCAGCTTGGGTTGCTGTGGGAGTGACATGCGGGTGCCTGGTGCAAGGGGAGAGGCCCAGCACTCAGCAGTGGCTGCCCCTCCTGCAGTGGCTGCCCCTCTCTCCTTCTCCCTTTGCCCTGGCTGCAGGTACAGACCAAAGGGCCATGCTGGTCTGCTGCTGCTGGAGGTTGCCACAGTTAGCAGTCTACTCTGCCTGCAGCTGGGCTGATCCTGCTCACTGCTGGTAGGTGTGTGAAATGGATGATTAGTGCACACAGTATTTCACACAGCCCATTTGCTAACCAGTGCAGCATAAGCCTGTTCTGCTGGAGAAAGACTGCAGCCCTGCCTCTGTGGCAGGCTTATTTACCTATCTGGATTTCAGTCAGGCAGGTGCTTGTTTGCTAGACGGACAAATTGTCTGCCTGTAAAACTCAGTGTGAAGGATATTGCGAAGAAAACAACCTGCCACCATTCTCTCCTGTACTGGCATTTCAATGACTAATGCTTCCTCTGCTTGTCTTGTGTTCAATGATTCTTTCCTCTGTGCTATGTGTGTTCCTGATGCTTACTATCATTTGGTTTTTATTTTGGTCTTTCTAGGAGATGCTGTGTAGAGATCGGACCCAGTCTGGCTTCCTCTAAAGTCTGAGAAAATACTGGCCTGGAACCAGCAAAGCACTTACAGTCCGATAATGCTCTTATAAAATTCAATGGCAAGACTCCCACTCACTTCAGCAGTGCAGCCCAAAGTGCTGGGATTACTCAGTTGCTTGAAATTATGTGTGTGCCTGAGTATTTTGCTGTTTGAAGCCCTAACCAATAAAAGCAGGTCTGGAAACAGGGACTTCCATGGAGAAGGCCACTAAATATTGATCATCAAATATTTTCTTTATTGAAGCTAAAAGTTAGAACAGCAATGACCTTTTGTGCCCTGGCAGTATAGGTACATGGCACAAAGACTTGGCCTTTTTGATCTGCCTTGGGCAAAGTTCCAAGTTGCAACGGTGTTATTTAATGGTTTTGATATGCGAAAGAAATGAATTGTGGGATATTTCAGGAACTGAATAGAAATGGAAACTAGAAATTCTTTCCTGAACCTGAAATTCAAAACTAAATTGAGTTTTGTGAAGAGAAACCAGTGGAAATACTTGCAGGGCTCCAGAGACACAGCACAGCCATGGAGTCCCATCTGCTTTACCTGAAAATATTTAGCTCCTTTGGCTCCAGTGGTATCAAAGTCTGTAAAGAAAAGTAATTTTTAGCATGTTTCCTGTTATTTTGACATCTTCTCCCTTCCCTTTACTCCACAGAGCAGATGCTTGTTTGGTGTGTTTATCAAAGTGTCAGCCCAGCCTTGTGCTCTGCCGCAGCTCCCCTGGAAGGCTGTGCAGAAATGCAGACCTAGACATTGAAGGGTTTTGTGCAAAAGCCACTAGACTCTATGGGAAGTGGAAACATAATAGGCTCTGGACAGGCCCAGATCAATATCATTTAGACAAAAGTGTAGTATACTGCAGCTAAAAGCTGATTGCTTCATTCTGCTCGTGTCTGAACCCTGCTTCATAACATATTCACAGCAAGAAATGTGTGTGCTGGTGTCAGTGGAAGTTTTGCTACTGAATTAATCTGAGCCATGGTTTTGCCCACAATATATAAGGCTTCTTGGTAACCTGACTTCTAGGTAATCTAGTTTCCAGGTATTTTGCACCATAGTGTGACCGGACTTATTAAAGAACTCTGTATTAAATTATAGTTTTGCACAAGCCAATGTACAAAAATGCATTCATACGTAACTATCTAGTTCCCATATACACTTACTGTAACAAATTGAAATTCTGGACAGTGATACAATTGCATATAATTGTAGTACCTCCTACTCTGTATCTGATGAATGACTGCAGCTACCACTTGAAGTGAAGCCCTTGACACCTGAGCTGTTGAAAACCATGCCTGTAAAATCTGAGGCTACCAAGAAGTAGTGCTTTAAAGAAAGTGCAGGATGTTCTGCTAGTCATCAGATCCCTTTCAGCAACTGTTCTGCCTTGCATTCTGCCCACAGAAAATGTGTATTTATAAAAAAGAAGTGAAAAAGATCAGCATAAACAAATACGCCTAATCCCTAATAAAAGGACTGCCAAAAATAAAAATCTACCAATAAAAGTAAAGGAAAAAGAAAGTTGCAGAGTTGATGCCATCATTTGCTTGCATAACACCACCGCTACAAATCGGCATATGCACCTTGCCTTTTCAATGGAAAATGCTAAACTGCAGCCCTTGGAAGTGTAGTTTCACATGAGCTAGGAAGTAATATACCCCACCGAGCAGGCAGATAGCTGCCAAAAAGGAACTTGTGGCTTTGTGTCCTAGCTGTATTTCTGTTTTGTTGTCTGACCTTGGATAGGTTTGTTAAGAGGAGAGGCAGTGGGTTTACTGCACCAGCTCTTCTGCATTTGCTTCCTTTGTATCCCCTTGTCTGTTAGGGGATAGCAGAGTTCAGGGGAACCCAAAGGACTTCCCCATCACAGGGGCTACATTCTTAAAGGCAAAGAAAGCCTCATTCATAAATTATATGTGCTAATATACCCACACTTCCCATGACATCCATAATCACCCAGCAGGGCTCAGCGTGTGTTTCAGCTGAACATGAGCCACCCTAGTTTATATCAACGTGTCCACTTGCTTTGCACTATCTGAATATTGACACTCACTCCATCGTGCTGCATGACATTGAACAGCTGACAGAATAAATCAGGGATCCTGGACATGACAAGAACTCACTTGACCTTACTTGACTTGACCTATAATATCTTGATGGTGCGGGAGGAGAGTAGGCTTTCTCTAGTAAAGTAATCATATCCTCACTAATTTTTCTTCGTCCTATTCAGAGCACACTGTTGTGTGTGCATGGAGTAAAGGGATTTGTGAGGGAGGAAATACCATTTCCTTCTTGAAGATTATTCTAGGAAACCGCAATATAAATCTTTATTCAGTACAGAAGTATTTGTCCTGTGAAAAATGTTAATAGAAAAAAATCTTGTATAAACTGAATTGGAGGGAGAGTGAGAAAAGTCCACTGCTTTATTCCTGAGCCTGATCATTATTTTGCATGGGAGAGAAAAAAAAAGTGTAAATTTTAATGTAAAAGTGGGAATGTAATGACTATGTTTCTACAAATTATCACAGGATGTTAACTTTGCATGCTAATCAGAAAATAGTAACAATAATCTACTGCAAGAGGACTAGAAAACAGGACAAATTTCTCAAACTTGCACAGTCCAGCTCTTCTTCTGTGCATTGGAAATCTGACTCAACCAACCACATGGTGGGGGGAAGCGTTCAAAACCTAAAGGCACATGAGGTCTTTGCTCATGTAAAATTCCCTGTGCCATAATGGAGGTTATTGGGAGACTTAGTGAGCTAGACCATTAGGCATCTATTTCTGCGTCTTCAACAGACAGATATCAGATAGATGAAAGGGATGCTAATGAATGCTGCTTGGATAGTATTATGGTAGATGAAAAAAAATAGTGTGCGTGCATTACAAATTGATTTGTATTTTCCCCCACTGTTTTGTTCTGTTTTAAGTAAAGTTATTACAATTGTAACAGTGGCAACAATTTATACTAAGTATTACTTTAGGTGATGAGGCATCTTCAGTGACCTAGGCCCTGGGCAATCCAAAAACTTAAAATAATATAAAATACCTTTCAGTTTAGCTGCTGCAATTCTTACAAGTCTATTCAGACTGAGACATTGCACATTTAATTTCTTGTGCTGTTTTCATTGTTCTGTCTAAAGACCTTTTCTTTCAATGGAAGCTCTTGTGATTTCTGAAAGAATTTAGTAATAATATAACCAGAAATATATTTTTCCCACCCTGATTCCCAGTGAACTGTTAAATAATGCATACCATTAATTGTCACATAGAAATTTCTTACTGAGGTTCATGACCTGCTGGACTTACCTCCCAAATGTATGAAGTGATGGTGCTTGTATGTTTTATATCTAAAACTTCAGCATAAATTCTTCCCTTTGTTTCTAAGCTTTGTATGCTCATGGTAATGCAACAGGCTTTTCTTTTATATTACGGGTATATTTATACTTACCTATTTGCTCTTTAGTAATCTTGCCAACATATATAAATGTTTGACATACGATATTTAAGTTTGAGTCACACAAGTGCCTACATTTTCTGGAAATAAGACGCAGTGTCAAAGTACTTTCACACAAGATCAGTTGTCATTTATCTGAAGTGAGTCACAACTGCACAAGAGTGATTTTAGTTTACTAGAGATAAATTAGCCATGCCATCCTGAGAATTTCATCCCTATTTTTGAAGAAGCAATTGTTTAGTTTCATCCAGGGTGAGAGAAGTATTGCAGCTTTGATAGCAGTCATGTGCACAGAGAACATCACCTGTTACCTTGTCTAAAACTTCTGGGGTAAAGGCAACGTTCATTAAACAGATTATACCAAGGTAACAGTGAGAGCTTACAGTTTCAGGGTTCTGATTTTATTTCAGACACTTATTCATCCAATACCTTTGCTTTTTATTAATATTATTTTGTCTTGAGGAATTCAGATTTTATCCTAGGGTATCAGCTTGGTACTGTGGTAAAGAGAATGACAGACTCTTAGTGAGTTTTCGGCTCACAAGCATCCACCAGCTTCAGTGAAGTTATGCTTGTTTACACGCACTGAAAATTTGGCTCAGTGCCCAGATGTGTGATAAAAGTTATCTACCTGTTCCTACTTTTTCAGATAGCGACATCCTGTGCGTATCTTGGCTTTCTTCTTTCATTCCATTTAAGTCAGAGGCGGCCTCCAGATAAGGAAGGCCTAGCAGATATGAATAGTGGCAAGCATTAAAATGATACAACTTTATCAGGAAGCTGCTTTAAAAAGGAAGACTTGGAAATATTCTCGTAATGGCATAAGGATTGAACAATGACAAAAGTGGCTCTTCTACCCCAGAATAGGTGCTGAGGTCTTTAGTTGTAGTCATTTCATTTGCCCAACTGTTGTAAGCTTGTTTTTGGAAAGACATACATTCACATTTATGTTGTTTTATGGAAAAATACAAAACCTTTGTCTCCTCATCTCTTTCCCCAAGGGTAGTGCCACATGCCAGTGGCAGGGAGCACTCTCTAGATGGCAGGTCTGCCTAAAAGCTTCTTGTGTCCGTGCCCCAGCTGACTAACGGCCTGTTTTTCTATTGTGCACCCAAGTTTCCAGGAATTTGTCAGCATTTTCTATTTAGGCTTGGTATCGCAGATTGAACAAGGACATCTTCCTTCTTCACATTCTGCCACTGGTTTTCATTTCTTTTTTTTTTTTCTGAATAGCCAGAGGTTGCAGTCCCTCTCTCTGGGAAGTCAGAGTCCTGACTTGCGACCGGTGTGGAGTTGGTAGATATGTGCCCTGTACTCTCCTGCTACATGTTTTGCTAAATTCCATTTCAGTGCAACTTATTTTGGAATTATGTATTTGAGGTTTCTGTGGAGCTTCTTGAATTACTCGTTTATAGCAATGCTGCATGGTGTAAATCATAATTCATTTTCCAGAATTTTTTTCCAGTGAAGCAACACTTAGAAATTCAAAGTACTATTTTCAGATGCAAAAAAAGCTCTCTCAGTAATCCAGTTCCATGCCTTAAGATTTTAAAAGATAACTTTTATTTTGAATGATTCAGACCTAATGGAAGTTCTCATTTTCTGCCGTGTAATCCGAGTCTTGGTATTTTTTCTTCTGAGCCTAAATATAATTATCTGTTATATTATACCAACTTTAACTGATTTTACGATAGGGAATTCGGGTGCAGATGCTCAAAAGCAAAGGGAAAAAACAGAAATATGATGTCACCATAGATACATGTCAGAATTACATTTCAGAGCAGTATTTTACCACTAATTTCTATGGACATCAATTCTGATAGACATGAAATTCACATTTTTCAAAAAATTCACCATATCCTCTTATTTTTTATGCGAGGTTCAGGGACAATACTGACCAAAATTAATTTCATTGCTAAAAGATATATGTTTCACAAGAAGTGATATATTTTAAGGACATGTGTTTAACGTTAAACATCACTGCTAAATGTGTGTTTCTTTTTAACTTGGGTCTTATGACAGGTTAGCTTTAACTTAATCCTGTTTTGTGTCATAAACCCTGTTTCCTGTGTAAAAGCAATAGCAGTTACTGTACAGGTGTGTGCGTTGTGGCCAAACTGTAAAATTAGGAAGAGACAACTGAAAAAGGCCACTGTGTGTTTGGGTGGATTGTCCCAAATCATTAATAAATATTATCCTTTTATACAACAGGACAAAATCCAGAGAGAGTGCATTTGGTTGCTATCAGGTGAAACCTGAGTTAGAGATAGCAAGAGCTTTGCAAGGATGGTGTATCTGATGTTCGAAAGAGGCAAATGAAAGCTCATAGTGGTCTAGGATGATAGCAGGGGATGGGTGGCCATAGGAAGTCAGGTCTTGTAAGTGCTAAAACTCCATCCATTTTCATTGTGCACACTCGGAATTGCTGAGACCTGCTACTAGAGTCATCATTAAGGTTAGGCTTTCCAGGGGAAGCTATGGAAATCCAACTCACATCACCCAAGACATCTGCGAGGCAGCTCTGCTGGGAGGCAGGAGACGGTCCACCAGCTGGCGGAGGAGCCCGTGCGCCTCTCCCGGGAGGGTGCTACTGGCATCAGGGCATGATGTATGTGCAAATGCCGACACTGCTCGAGCATCCTGGCTGGGTTTTAGAAAGAAAACAGAAGCCTGATGAGGGCTGCCTGCAGGCGGGAGGGAGCAGGGTCAGGCTCTATTTGGAGCTCTGACACGGGCGGATGCCGTGGCTCTGGAGAGGGGACAAGAATTCGGCCACGCTCCTGCAATTAGCATTTCCAGCTCCAAGTGGCTCCCGCTCTACATGTGCTTTCTTGGATGGCCCTTCTGAGAGGTCTAACTCTGCATGTACTCAATGGGGGGAGGCTTAGCACCCAGCTCCGGGTTTTGAATTTCACAGAAGGAGCCAGATGCTAAGAGGCCAGGTATTCGGTGCCTAATCTGCGGGGGTTAACTCTCTTATTGGATCTACCTGCAAGAATTTGACCTTGAGGATCACAGCTCCAATTAGACGTCGTAGGAAATGGAAAACCCCACACCTCCCCCGCACGTGTTTTTAAATAGTTGTATATATAGGTCCATGGCAATTCTTTGTGCAGGCACGTGTGGGGATTCCAATGATAAGCCCCCAGCAAGCTGTGTGCATTGAGTGAGAGGTTCTGCTTTGGAATGCCATGGGCAAATTAAATGGCATGCTGCAACCTCCTCTTCCGCACTGGAAATGTTTTCTTCATTTGCCCCTAATTTTGAATCGACTAAGAACTGTGTTGCAGAGCAGAGAAGTAAATGCTGCTTAAATTAGTTCCTTTTTTAAACTTCGCTAATGAGTTTCACATTGTGATTATCTACTCCTCTATATTCTGAAAATGAAATTAATGAGACTTTCTCCTGAGATCTGAGGGATTGGGCTGACAGAATGTGACTTTAATAGGGGGGGAAAGAACAGCAAAGACTTCACATCACCGGGTGGCTTTCTGCTCATCCACCTACACGTGGAGACAACTGTAGAAATGAGAGTCAGTCAAATTGCTCCTAATTTCTGCACTTGACACAGCATTGTTTTCTACTTGCTACCAGAGCTTTTAATGCTGGGTCTTCTGTAAAGCCCATCCTGAGCTGACCAAAGTGAGGGGAGAGTGTTGCCTGAGGCCTTCTCCAAGGTTGAGAGTCAAGAGAAACAAAATTCACGCCCCATCGCTGGGAGGAAAAAAGCTGGGTGATGCTGCAGAAAACCCACGCGCATGTGAAGGATGGTGGCAAGGTCCCATTCCCATTAGGAAAGCAAGCAGCCATATGGTGGCTTTTTAATGTACTTTAAGGTGTTAAAAAATGTCCTGCTGAACCGGCACCATACAGGAATCCCCCTGTCCCACACTAGGGCCTGACGCAAGGTGTCTGAACACCACCCGAGACCCCTCCGGGGCCGGTCTCTGGGGCCTACAGCCAGCCCAGCGCAGGCCCAACCTGGGTCTGGGTTGCTAGGTGACCCGAGGTCGCTTAGCAACCAGCTGCCCGCCCGCCCAGTAGCTCCAGCCAATCACGGTGGAGTTTGGCAGCAAGGGCCATGTTGGGGCCGCGACCCCGGTGTTGCCTGGGAACCGCCGAAATGGCGTCTCCCTCCTGGGCTGCCAGCCTGTGCCGCTGCCGTCGGTGTGCCTGTGCTGCCCAGAGCCAGCAGGCATGAGCCGCACCGAGGTGCGTGCAGCCTGCACCGGAGTACCCTTGGTTGAACATAGAAGGCACACGCATAGGGTGGGCAGCGCTGTGCAGATCCTCCCCTTAACCTGGCTGCGCTGAGCCATGCAAACCACCCCACAGACACTATGTGCTTGGCTGTGACATGTGGTACTGATAACACAGCCATGTGCAGGGCTCTGCATGAGGCACAGCTGACTCCCTCTTGGATCAGGCATGGGCTAATCTGGGCTACAGCACATCAGAAGCAGTAGGGTAGTCCTAGGGATGGATGTCTTTGGACACTTGCAGGCCTCTTTCCCCCTTCCCCATCTGTCCCCTGCTCACTTGTGGTACTGACAAGGCTATGTCCTGCTGGAGCACATCATGTTCAATGCAAAGTCTGCTGCCCAGGTTGGATCAAGCAGTTCAGCTGATGGTCTTGGGCTGGACCCCCTCTTTCCTAGGCTTTTGGGGGTCCAGAGATGAAAGAGGGAACTTGAGTTTCCAAGAGCACTTGGTAGACAGGATCTTCGCTGCTTTTTCAACAGGAAACACAGAGAATTCCTGACTGAAAAATTTGACTCATCAAATGTAAATGTTGCCATTGCCATCTCTACTTCCAAACTGAGAAATGCTGTCAATTTGCAGCATGTGTTTTTCAGGGCAAGATGTGATAAAAAGACTGAAGGGAGTCACAGGTTTAACTTAATATGAAGCAGTATTTAATTAAATGTTTGGGAACGGTACTGGGATCAACGTTTTCTAGCTCAGTTGGTTAGAGCATGGTGCTAATAACGCCAAGTTCACAGGTTCAATCCCTGCTCACTGCAGGGGGGTTGGGCTCGATGATCTTTCAAGGTCCCTTCCAACCCAAAGCATTCTATGATTCTATGAGTTCTATAACTTGTAGATGTGATGGATAGCACAGGAGTTTCAGTCTGAGACCTTCCAACCCCAAACAAAGGAAGAGTATGTGAGGATACGTCAGACTTGAGGGTAAAGCGCTGCCTGACTTGTTTTGTTATCCAGGTCACCTGTGTCTCATTAGCTGCAGACCAGAGCTACAAAAGGCTTGGGTATCTTCTTGAGTCAAAGAGGTAGTCTGTGAGACAGTATTCCAGGTGGGAGCATGTCATACCAAAACATAACAGCATTAGAACGTACTTGGTATTATTTTCCACCCCTCTTTTTATGCCTCCTAATATTTTCTTCAGTTGGGTGAATTCTATTTGTGAGGATCTGCACAATGTTTTTCAGGTTATGGTGGCCCTGGAAAATGCAATGGGTATCCAGAGGTGCTCAGACTACTGTGGTTTCTAAGATGCTGTATAGCTGCACCAGCACTGGATTTTTATAAGTCTAGTAAACTCTGCTTATTTACTAGGGCTAATTGTTCAGAATGGGTATTGCACCATCAGGTTCTGCATTTAGTGCAATGCTGCTAGGCTTTTTTGATACTGTTTTCACTACATTTAACTCTTTCCCCCATTTTGCATTATATTGCATTTACTACCATTAGTTTTCATCTGGCACTCTCTTCATTTGCCAGCTTCCTTACAAGCTTTACTAGTCTTTCTCAGGTTTGGTGGACCAGAAGGACCTTGTTTCACACTCCAGTGTTGCCACCCTGGTATTGCTCTTCCTTGGTCCTTGCACTGTTAGGACATCAGAACATGTTTCCAGAATAAACCGTGCACCCATTTATGCCTCTGTGAAGGTTAAAATTCATGGGGCATCCACTGTTAATCCTTTTCTGTGTCACTCCTTGTACTCTGACTTTAAGCCATTTTTTAAATCCAAATTAGAGAGCCCTTTCCATCCAGTGAGTAATTAACCTTTAGGAAGGAGAAGTAGGAGATGGGGCGGAAATGTTTTCTCACTGCCTTATATCTTCTGTGGCTTTACTTTTCCAGTATAAGAAACAAATACAGAAGAAAGTAATAGTATCTTCTTGGTTTTGCTGTCCTCTGACAATTCCTGTTTCCTTCCCTGTCTGCTGTGCTGTAGCAAACTTCAGGCTGATGAATAAGTTGGGAACTGACAGAAGGAGCCATGTGTTTTCCTTAGTCATTTACCAAACTGTAAAAAGGTATTAGGAAAAAGCCTGGGAGGAGCTTGTGCACCTTGAACAGAAGCTTGTTGGCTTGACCTAGTGCTGGGTTACTCTAGTTGCTTCTGAGGTGCCCTCAACGCTTGCTCTCCCCAGGGGCTGGGCCTATCCATGAAGGACAGGGGGTGGAGGTATTTCACAGAGTGAACTGGCTCAACCTCACATGCTCTCCCTTCACAGGCTCTTTACATGGTAAGCAATAGCTCTAAGGGATATGTCCTTGGGGTTTCATTTCAGTGCTGCCCACCCCTGTTCAGTAGAATTGTGAAATTAAAGGTTTTCTGTACTTGTACGACATTGTTGCACCATCATGAAGTCAGCATGTAATACAGTCTTTCATTATCCTCAGACACAGGAGCATACGAATGCAGGATGGACGAAAGAGACTTGTTGCGTCATTGAGTCCTGTCATCAGCAGAGTTGAGGAACCACATCTGAGATGGTTAGTCCAGAATAACTTTTACTCCATGTGCCTCAATCTATCAGAGACCACAAAGCACACACCCTGTACCAGATTTAGAACTGGTAAGAGAATAACATCAGTGCCACTAGCATATTCAGATGCCTTGGTCTATATTGGTTTTTTGATGTGACTTATCTCCAGTATTCAGAAGAATGAAGGGAAAATAAAATAGGCATCAAATTTTGTAATAAAGGGGAAAGTAATTCTTTCTTGACCACTTCAGGCAGCCAGCAGAAGCCCTGAATGAATGCCATGGTATAAATATACAGCATAAAACAAAGATGATCAAGAAGTGAAGGTGGTGTCTTCTTTCTGCTCTCCTCACTGTCAGCATACTAACAAAGTAGCCACATAAGGACACATGACTAAAAATAATTTTGCTGTTTTTCAAATTGAATATATATATCTTTCCTGTTGGTCTTTTTGTCTCTGCTACAACAGTGAGTCCAACAGTTGTAACACAGATGATAAAGAATAGAGAATAGAAGGATGATTTTGTTTTCAGCCATTTTGAAGGATGTTACAGAAATTCCTCTGACTTTTACTGATTTTGTTATTTAAAAGGCATCACTAATCAGGTAACTATTTTTTTAGGTTGCACAACATGGATACTTGTCTCTGTCGTGTTCCATGCAGCGTCTGAAATCACTCACTCATCTATCTCCCATGTTAGAGCAGTTACTCTATATGAAACATCTGGAGGATTATTTATTTAGAGATGCTCTTACTTGTTCATGTGTAAAGCATCAGTGGAATGCTTTCCACTCAAAAGCAAAACTGCTGAAGTTTAGAGTTTATGGTACGATTCATAACACAATATATTTATTGAGTTGCCATTTAGATTGATTTCCTAAAGTTGCACAGTGATAGCTATCTAAACCTTGCTTCAGTAGGGTTGAATTGCATCGTAGAAACAGTTGCATAAACGCTTTTGCTGATTTTTTTTCTTGCACTGTAGTTTCCCTTGATTTTTTTATTTTTAAAAGTTGTAGGATTTACAAGTTTGGAAAACGTGGATCTCACAAGTTTGTGGAAACTCAACCTGACCAACAAAGATACTTGCTGACACCCTAGCACCACACGTTCAGTGGTTACTGTGATGTTAAGGAATGCTTTAAATCTTCGTTGCCAACATAAAATCATGAGAATTGTACTCATTTGCAGCAGATTTGATGTTGGCCTATTGTGTAAAGATGAAATCTTAGCATAAAAGCCTCAGTAATGACACTGTTCCAGAAATACTGCAGAAAAGGAAAGAATCTCATTAACTTCAGTGAGGTTTTGATTAGGATCTGTATCCATTCCAGCCTTTAGAAACAAACATAAAACCGCCAGTAACAACCGCTGGACTACTGATCCATGGCAGTAGATGAGATATTTTGGAGGGAAATTCAGGAGATAACTTGGCTACAACATTTATACCTTATTTCTATAGAAGATATATGTAATAAAGCAATACATTTATTTACAAAGATGTTTTTGTATATTAACTTTCAGCCCTGGTTGTCAGGAAGTGCAGAGTTTTAAGATGGAGCCAGCATACGTGACAGCAAAAAGTCACTTGTATTGCAGAACACTGAAAGCCAGGGCTTTGAAATGTGCTGTAGTTTTGAGATACTAATTCTGAGGCCTAGTTCCAGATGGTTTTGGAGTATGTAGAAAGGAAGCCTTTTGACTTTATTTTTGTAATGATACTGGCAAAAGATGATGACAGGGCAGTAAAAATGAAAATTTCTGTTGTTCTAATAGTCAGAAATTGATGAATGCTTTGAAATACAATTTTATAATAAAAAAGAGATAAGGATGCTGCACTCTACCTCTCTGAGCAGTTCCCTCCCATTACAGGGGGTCAAGCCACCAAAACAGAGTACAGAATCAGAACTAAAGGGTAAGATAAAATGAGGACAGCCTTAGAGAATCAGTCTCTGATTACAAAAAATTCCAACTTATTCACAGAAGAGGCATAGCAGAAGTGAACCTTATGTGTAGAAATCATGATGATCCAGTCAGTAAATGCCCACGTTTTCTCCTCTCTTGGTGTTTGCGAAGGATAAGATTTTTTTCTCAGTATGTCTTCAGCTGGCTCTGGGTAATATCAGGTATATGCAGGAGCTTCATACATTTTGTTCATACTGCCCTGCAGAGACACCCAAGACCCAACCCTGGGACAGAAGCGATGGAGCATAATTGCTGAGATACAGCAGTGGGTTGATGTGAACCAGCTCTAGCCTGTCAGTGTGGTGCTGCTGAAAGTTAGCTGAGGAGCAGCATCATCCTGGGGTGGTTGGACTGAGCTGGCATAACTGGTGCTACACTTCACTGCAGGCCATACCAGTGTGGATCAACGGCAGTTCTGTATTTCACTGCTGAGGGTAGAGATGCCTAAAATCCATGAAGCCTAGGCCTGGGGATACTATCGTGTATCATAGGGTGCACACCTAAGTAAGTGCATTAGTAGAAGGCTATTGCAAATACTTAAGACCAAACTAAGAACTTAACTTGTTAATAACTTGCTCAATTAGTCATTGCAATGTTCTATGCTGTGTTAATTTTGAGGGAACCAATGGACCTGGAGACACTCAAGTGATTGCCCTGGCACTACGTATAGTGTTCTGAAGGCTTTGAGTACAGAGATTTCAATTTGCTTAGAGCCTCTCAAAAACTTTTTAACTTTAACAGGTAAAAGAGAAAAAGGAGACAGCTAGATCATTTGGAAAATAAGAGAAAGCTTTGTTTCAGTGGGATTCTTTTTCCCTTAAACTGTGGAGGGATTATTTTGTCTAAGGAAAGCTCCTGTTCAACAGTCTTTCAGATGCAACAGTTAACTTTCAGTTTTGGGAAAAAGAAGACATGAGTTGGGTTCTGTGGCTGGACCTGGTGTTGTTGCTGTTACTAAAATATGATTCTGTTTCTGAAAGCACAGCAAGATGAGCAGACCAAAGATGCGGAAAAGACCAGTAGAAATAGCAAACACAGACTGAGTTTCTGACTCTTAGAGAAACAAAGCTACAGTCACTACAAAACTTGGCAAACTTACTAGCATCAGTATGTTCACTGAACAATGCTTCTAGCTTCCTCTGAAGACACTGGATTACACCAGTTCTTTGTAAGACACACTGTGGGCTATCTAAACTGTGCTTTTCTGAGGCAAATGGCTAAAAAAGGGGACATAGCAAAGGAAACAAGATGTGAAGGAGATGATAGGCAAGACAGGGGTAGGCAGGGGAGAGGTGACAACAGGAAAGAAAGGATCACATCTGAGGCTGGGTTTGGGGTTCTCCTGTCACTAGTGGAAGCTGTAATGCCCAGAAGTCCCTCTTCCTGCTGTTTGAAGTATGTAAGGAAGTTATGTGTTCTCTCATAGTTTCAATTATCTTTTGATCCCAAGGACTCTTCTTTTGGAAGGTTTCTAAAGAGGTGTGGTTTGAATAGCCCATAATTTCATTTATCAGCTTAGCATTAATTACTTCCAGTACTTACTTTTGGGCTTACTGATTTCTGGTCCCACTCTCATTTTTTTTTAGCAAACTTAATCTTGATGCAGCCTTTGGATGGCTTTCTCACTGTTACTGGTGTTTATAAATGGTGTCCTGTAACAGGCCTAGTTAGGTTCTTATGGGATCTGATTGATGTTTGCATGTATGCAAGGAGCTGGTGCCTGCGCTACCAATGCTGCTGGTTTTCAAAAACAAGGAGTTAATTAGTCAGAGTTATTTTGTATCCTGAGGCTCTCTTGTCTCTAATGGCTGATGTTCTGCCTGTCTGACATCTTCTTGGACAAAACAAGAGTCTTGGTGCTTGCTTTCTTTGGAGATGTGAGCAGCATATTGCCTAATCCTTAGTAGCATATGCCTGTCTGCTCTGGAAAGCCATACACCTTGGTGAGGCTGTGTTGTTTGTTAGTGACCTTGTTTTCTATTATGGTGAAGCCCAAGCATACCCATCTAATTTGATGTGCAGACTCCATTCAGCTGTAGTGTCTTTGATTATTCATCAAGTCCATTGGACAACAGCCATGTCCACCTCATTCCAGAGTGGATGGTTTTGTTCACATTGCAAATCACAGCTGCTTTGTTAAGGGTTGTTTGTGAAAGGTTTCAATCATCTGTCTACTAGAGGTTTTGACTTTGATCCTCGTGACAGTCTGGTTTGTGTTACGGACCCAGCTTGTTATCCTTTCTCCTCTTCATTTGTCTATATGAGAAATTTGGTCGTCAGGTTTACATCACCCCCAAACTCTTCTATAGGTTGGCCTTCTTTCTATACTCTCTTTAAGTGGACATCTCTCGTATGTTTCATTTTTATGTGGCATGCAGAACTGTTCCCATTTCTTCAGCACAGTTTCATAGTTAGGCTTCGCTGACAGAAATAAATGAAAACTGATGAATACAAGTGCTTCAGAAACTGCTGCTCTCTGAAGTCTGCCTTCTGCTGGACCCCTCTGCTGGCAGATACAGAATGAAACAGTATAAATGCTTTCCAAAAGTTTCTTATTTTGTGGAGACTTTTAACTTGGTGGTAGTCATAATGGGCGGAGAGAGGAGCTGGAGGTGTGTTTAATTGTAGTCTTATTTTTCCCCACATAGGATATTTGGTGTGTAAAGGGTGATGTCTTTTTTCCCCCTACTGTTATGGGATGCTCAGTTATCCATCAGTGGTTGCAAGAAATCTGCTTTATTCTGTGTTCTGCGTCTGTACTTAAAGATAACAAGAGCTTCTCTGCGTGTGTTCTGGACTGGAGTGCAGTGTAGAGATACAGGGGTAGCTTTGCACATGCTAGCTCAGGTACTGAAAGAGATCAAAAGATGGAAGACTGCATGGGGTTAATTAACCCACTTCTTGTTGGCTTGGACAGAAGTAAGAAATCTCATAGATGTTATTTCTCACCCACTGATGTCCTTAAATACTACAGTCACAGAGACCAGAGGGAAATCTTAACAGAGAAAAATAAGACATTGAAGAGAAGGTAATGTGGGTTTGTTACAAATGACTCATGACAAGCTAAATTATGTGTTTGGTGGTTATCTTAATGAAGGAAAGAAATGCAGTGCCCATACTGTTTTTTTGCTTGTGTGAAGTTTTCCTCTGAAAAGCTCAGGAAAGTGGTGGAGGTGTAGCTGCCATAGTGAGACTGTAGTCTTTTCCAACTAAGATTAGTTTAAACAAATATAATCAGTAATTGCTATTTATTAATTGCCAGGACATGCTGATATGAGGAGCCTGTACTTGAGGGGGATTAAGTGTTTCTCAGAACCTTCATTGTTAACTTTTCATAAAAATAGTCTGAGAATTGTCATAAATGTTTTGGAGAATAAAGCTTAAAAATACTATATGGGTGATAACTGTAGAAAAAGACTGAAGTCAATGGAGTGAAGTTTCAAGTGCAAGCATAGCATATTTCATATAAGAAAGAATAAATATAAAATGTGGGAAATCTTTTAGGATATTTAACCCATGGAGAAGTATCTGGGGATTATTATTGATGGTGATTTGGTGGTAAACAGTGCAGCACTAATGAGAAAAATAGCTACTATTGTATTTCATTCAACTACCAAGGGTATTATATGTGAGGCAAGTGTTCTTAGCTTGCTGTAGTCAACATATGATTTGTAGTATTGTGTTCAGTTCTGGGCAACATGTTTTAAAAAAG
Organism: Pelecanus crispus; assembly: GCF_030463565.1. Taxonomy (NCBI): domain Eukaryota; kingdom Metazoa; phylum Chordata; class Aves; order Pelecaniformes; family Pelecanidae; genus Pelecanus; species Pelecanus crispus. Next base: position 15,408,830 of record NC_134676.1, read on the forward strand.
ACCCAGACAAGCTGGAGAGACATCAGAGAGGAGCAGCTAAAGTGATAGATATTTTGGAAATGAAGACCTACGTGGAAAGAAGGGAGAATATGTAGTGCAGAGATGACTGATGGGAACATGGGACCTGACCATCTCACATCAAAACAGTCTTACAGGGAGAAGCAGCATCATTGTTCATGGTAATCCAGGAGGATGGTAGAAGTAGTTATGGATAGAGCAGGAAAGAAAATATAAATTGAACAGGGAGGGTTTGTTAGAGGAGTGGAACAAAAAAGACAGCTGCCAAGGGAGAGTATGAAACTGCTATTGTGGGATGCATTTCCAGCTAGAATAACTGCCCATCCATCAACGACAGCTTCTGGGCTTAAAAAATGTTTCTCCAAAGATGCAGGTGGCTGACTTACATAGTCCTCAATTCCTGTCAGATCCTAAAACTGAATTGGATTTCCCCTTTTTGTCTGCCATCTTACACCCTTACCTCTCCTTCCTGCCTCACGCATGGCCCCAGCTGTTTTGCATCAGCAAAACACTTGGCTATTTGAGTGACTTAAGTTCAAGGAGTGGCATTAGTGGAGGCCCTGGAACCACGCCTGGGTTAAAACCTGGGTATGTGAATCTGCTTAGAGATGTTGGGAAGCATTTGTAGAAACTTTTGAGTGCCTCAGGCAGCGAAAGAAGTGTCTAGCAACTAAGGAAACTTTGCAGTCAGAAGTAACATGGCTGCCCTGTTGCAGTGTCTTTTAGCTACGAGCCCCACAGCCAGTCTAATTAGTACCAGGCTTATGCTGTGCTGAGGAGATGTCTGGTTTGAGGGTCAAAGATATGGTTTCTGCACAGCTTTGCCCAATTCTGTGGGTACATGCTGGTATGTTTGGCTCCAGCCTAGAGCTGTCTACCTCATTCTCTGTTGCACCATGTAGACATAATCCCCATTTTCCTGAAATGACTGAGAATTAAGTGCTTAACTATGTGCAGAATCTGTCTGTCCTGAGGCTGTTCTCCCATCTGTTACGGCCTGGTTTCAATGAAATAGGGCTCCCAGTGGTTTATATCGAGGTATTGCCATCACACTACAGGCTTGCTCATACGCAGTTATCTAAGGTTCCAGAGCACCTCTATTAGACTATTTACATAAAATAACCCAAGGAATAAAAGCTGCAGGCCCAGGAACTGGATTTCTGCAGGACTGTAATCTGTATGGAACTTGTCCTTTTGAAAACACTTAAAATACCGATATATTAATCCTTGCATCAGCTCAGTCAACCACAGAACAATTTTATCCCAAGTCTCCCAAGTGGAGACAGTGTGATGAAATGGTTTAAGGACTGCCAGCTCTCCAGACGGTGTTTTGGCTCTTACACCTTGCATTTTTCCCTCAAACATTCTGAACACTTGGATAAAAGGAAAATATTTAATAGGAAAAAAAAAAACCTGGGGGAGAAGTGCTCGCCTGATGCAAATCGGCACTGTGAAGGAACAATACTGCTGTTCTCTGTTCAGTATCTTGCTCTTTCTTGGCAGCCTTGTCCCACAGAAATGTGTTGTTTTTCCCTTTTACAAGATTAAAACCTTTCTGTATCAGCATACCCTAGCCCTATATTTCTGACTTTTATCTAATTTTAATGGAACTGTAAAAGATTTTTTTTTGATAAAACTTGGCCATCAGGAGCTGAGTGTAGGAAACATAAGGAAGTCTCGAGACATCTGAAAAAGGCAATTTGATGATTTTTGAGATAAAAGAGTACAAACAATAATAAAAGTTGAAGGCATTTTATGGGCACTTGTCACTGACATCTACAACTTCAAAGCATTTTGAGACATTTTGTTATTTACATTTTCAGGTCAGTGGTCAGGAGGGTAAATTATACTATGCATGAAATACTAAAAAGGAAAGGAAGAAATTATAATAAAACATGCACAGTAATTCTTGTGCATGTGCAGACATATTTAAATTTACCCAAGAGTTTTGAGTGGTTTTTTGGCCTGCTCAGAGTATTTGTCAATGCCAGCACTGGTGTAGTCTAAACACCGTAAATTGTCTTCTGTTCAGCTGCATTAAAGTCACTTTACTACAGCTTTAACCAGTGAACTCTGTTTGTTACTGCCAATAATACATTACTTTCTCTTGCTGCTGGATTTCACTTATGCATTCAGGGATATGTTCTTTTGCCAGTCAGTTATGCTAAATATGTGGACTCCCTAAGGGTGAGACAAATGTCACATTTGACTCCCTTTTCCTGCTGACAATATGGCAAGTGCAAATAATTACTAGTGTTACTGCTATAATTTATTTTGCTAGATTGCCAGGCTACCATCAGAGACAAGATACAGGGCTGGAAGAACTTTTGGCTTGAGTCATGGCCATTCTTTCTTTAGAAAAAAATTAAGGAAAAGAACAATAAAGTGCCCAGGAGGAATGTGGCATGTCCTGCACTTGTGCTGCCTGTGTAAATTGAGGGTCTCCTTACTGTTCCCAGAATTTATCATGTGTGGACCGCTCTGGGTCTTTGCAGATGGTGCCTGTCACTGGGTGTGCTCCACACAGCTAGAAGCTCCCTTTGTCCTGGGAGGAAGTGTGCTGGGCCCTTTTTTGTTATCTCAGCAGAGAGCATCAGCTTCTGCGGGAACAGTAATGACATGCAGTCTGCTCTGATCACATCCACTTTGCTTTGTGACTTGCTGACTGGTGCTGTAGCCAGGTTAATCATGAGGTGAATTGGAGTGCCAGAAATTGTCTTCCCCTGCTGCCATGGAAGTGCTGCTCTGTTTTCCCTCAGCCCAGCTGTGCAATATGAGGCATGGTCTGCACATAAGTTTGTTGGTTTGGTTTCATCTTGTGTTGCTCTTGTTCCTTGTTGTCTTTCATCAGCTTGGTATTTCCTTAGTAAAGCCTTTGGATCAGCTTTTGACTTCAGCACTCTGGTTAGTGAGTTCCTTTGTAAAGCCTAGAGCAGCAGGTTGCTGTAGCTGAAAGAAGTGTTCGAGATCTGCAATTGCTAGAATGGCTTCTTGTGGCCATGAGGACATAAGTGGTAAGTTGGACACTTTTACACCTATTTTCAAAGGGAAGCTGTTTATACAGCCTGAGCTTTTGGTAGGCTGTAAAAATATCTTATCTTCTCCATGCCCTAACTCCTGAGCTTTGTTCTTTTGTACTTCTGGCCCAGGAACCATCACCTCAGGATGGTTTTGTGCTTACCTGTTTGGGAGATATCCTGCTGTATTCTCATATATGAAGCTGAGAGAGATGCCAAGGACTTTAGATTTTAAGGGTCTTTCTTAAGAACAGCCTCATTTGTTTCAAGCCATTGTATTAAATGCAGTGGGAAAAATCCTATTGCACACACTGACACAGTTGCCATGCAGGCATCACAAAATCTTTTGTAGTTGGCTTAAATAAAGCAGTTTGAATAAGCCACAACCTTTACTCTATGAAGAAAGTTATCCACACAAAAATGAAATGCTAATAATAACTGTTTGTATGCAGGGTTTTATTTTTCATTGTAGTCACTGGCTGGTGAAACTGATCTCTGCTTCCCAAGAAACATTTTATTCATTTTCTGGTTGCATTTTTGTCAGCATCCCAGTTCAGTTTGGAGATTTTGTACTGATGGTAATTAGTTTCAGCTCATACTTACTGGCAGACATTTCTCCAAGGCAGTGAAAATAAACAGAAGTAAAATATCATTTTAAAAGGGTGCAGAGTTTTTGTTTTTAGAAGGCTAGAAAACAAAACACGAATACAAAAATACAGCAAGGCATCAAAATTGTAAATTCAATACTATAAAGAAGACAACAGGAAAATATTGCAGTGTTTTCAACCTCAGCTAGCTGACTGCTAAGGATTGTATCTTTTCCATGAATATCTTTTGATGGGTAAAAAAAAAACATCCTTCCATAATAGAGACTGTAGCTGACAGCTTAAAGCTTTTGCAGTGAGAACTAAGAAAAGTTGTGGATGTTAATAGAAGCTTTTACTGATAATGCCTTGAAGTTCATGAATACTAGAAGTACGTTATTTCTGGTGCAAGGTTAAAAAGAGCATAATATGGTATTCATTAAACTGTGCAGCCAAAAATAACATCTGTCTCTCATGAATAAGGGATAAGGTCTCATTGTATATCTCTTCATATTTGAAAACAGTATTTTTGCTAGAAAACCAAAGTTTTTGTACCCTCTTAAAAAAACAACAACATTAAATATCACAGTAATGTGATCACACCATTTTAGCACAAAGTGATAAAAAATATACACATTGGTTGAACTTGGTTGTAATAACTTTGGAAACTCTAGTCATGATTCTCACTGCCCAAGCAAGCCTTTGTTTGATTTTTCCAGTAGGCCACATGGGTATTTGCCACATATACTGGAGAAAGAACTGGATCTTGTAATCACTGATTTCTTTGGGTGCTCTGGAACACAGTTTATCCATGAGGACATAAGGTTCAGGCTGCCACTGTAATGGCCTGAGTCTGTACAGAGCTGAATGCCTTTTGGGAAGTTCTCAGCACCTTTAGGTTCCTCTGGTTTAGTGCATGGGATATGTCCAGCATCACTGGTATTTGTTTGTCAAATCTGTAGATTTCAGTTGCCCGGAAATTATTTACAAATTCATCTAGAATTCAGCAATTTGTTTCATATAGAAGAAATAGTATTTTAGGAAACCATTGAGATGCTGCACCCTGATATCCTTGAGGAACAAAATTTCAGCAGTCAGCTGTGTTCTGTTCAGTAATGTGCATGGATTTACTGCTACTGGAAAACCCCCTAAGGTTAGCTTTCCCTCCCCTTGGAAATGAAATGCATCACCTGATAGGCATTTTTGCTTGTTTTGCTGGATAAAAGTAGAAGTTTTTGTCTCTGGGTGATGGTTTTTTTGTTTTACCCAGCTCTTCTAAATCAGTTATTCACTCTGATCTACTCACCAGTGCAAAATGGTCATGGGTCCAGGCCCTGCTGCTGCACTCTGGTGAAGGCAAATGGACTCTTGTGTACATCTGCGTTGGATCCCTACTGCAGTAACATGGCACTTGGGTGAGTGTAGATGTCTGTGTGCCATTTGTCCTTGTAGAAGCAAGCATCATGCCATCATGTTTTCAGGAACAAGATTATCTCTCTAAGGTATTCTAGGTTAGTTTTTGCAGGGTAGCTGTAGCCATTTTCAAGACCAGACTGAGAGCAAGTGAAAGCAAGCTCTGTGAGGCAGGTGTGTAATTGGAAATGTCCTCTGGAAATTGCCAGATCTTGTTGTGAGTGAGTTGAGTGGTAGATACCTTCAGATGGGCAGCTTGCAGGCAGTCTGCAGACTGCCTGTTTGTCTGTGTGTGGATGGAAGTTGGTGGCTTAGAGACCCTGCGGTAGCCTCTTGCTCCCCAAGTGATCTTTCAGAGTGGGTGTAGAGGCAGCGACTGTGGCTTGTACAGTGCCTGGTCTGCTGAGCGTGTGTGAAACAATGTGCAATAAAAATGATGGATAACAAATGTCTTGTTGCGTTATAAATATGCGTTTTTCATGGTTCAGGGCAAAAATGCATCAGTCAACAGTAAACACGTTTTCTGTTTGGAACACCTGTTACAATTAATTCTGGATAATTAGTTATATTTTTTTAATTAAAAACAACAGCAACATGTGCATTATTTATCTTCAGCCTGATTTTCATTTTGATATCACACAAATCCTTTTGGTTTTGATTAAGGGTTTGTAAGCTCTATAACAGGTCCATGACATAGGTCAGAGAATTTGGCTGACACAGGAAAAAGATGACTGTTAAAGAACAAGTTATCTTGATTTGTTAGTCTGTTTTTTATTCCCCCTGCCCCTAACAGTAATTTAATTAGCCAGGGGTGGTTTAAATGCAAATATGGCAAAATAATATTATGAGTGGATAGTAATTCTGTAATCTCAGTGTCCATTTGGTAAAAAGTATAGTTATTTAAAAATGCTTAGCCAAAATGGATCATTGGAGCCACATGTTACTATTATTCAATCTTACAAATTTAGCTTTGTTCAGTATGAGTCTCAAATATGTCTGGAAGTAGTCAAAGTTTTCTCATTCATATGCTGCAATCCTTATAACCCAAATAAAATGGGTTCAGAAATTTGCACTGCTGGGGAGCCTCTGAGGGCAACATCAAGCTTGTTGGGTTCATGTTGTGGTGCCCATCTTTTAGCCATTGTCCTGAATGTCAGAATTTGCTGTCCTGACATAGGCAGCTAGGGATGTCTGCCCAGTGTGTGAGGAAAGGATGGGAACATTAACCCAGGACAGTAAGCAAGGAGCTGGTGATGCTGAGGATGTAGGAAGCCTTTCCTCCTACTCTCTCTCTAAGAGGCTTAGGCAGCTAACTCTGAAGGAAGGTGCCTCTGTCTCTTCTTGGCATCTGCAGCTATGAATCCTGTCCTGCAAGTAGGTGGGTGGCCAGGCCTTTCTCACATAAAGTGCAGCTGGAATAGGAGGAGGGGAAGGAGCTTGTGGTGCATTTGCACTTCTGGCAAACAGCTCAGTCAGCAGAGAGATCTCTGAAATAAAGGAGGGTTATGTTCAAGCTCTTGCTCCAGTGAATATTTAATTATCTATGCAAAAATAGGTAATTATCTAGCTTTAGTCTGGTGGTCTTTCGGTTCAGCAAACCATCCCAAATCAGTTATTCATACAGTTCTCATTTGCTTCAGTATCACAACAGCTTCAACAGGAGAGACCGCATTCCTTCAAATGCTCAATAGCCTGGTGGTTAAAGCATTTTCTTGGAAGTTATCTTCAGATCTCTGCTCCAGTTTGTACCTTACATGGCCTTGAATTTCGTTCATTTACATCCCAGTACTTCAGTACTTTAGTTATAGAGCACTTTGATTGCTTTGGTCTGCCCTGCAGCTTTAGGCTTCTAAATAAAAATAAGAAGGTGGTTCTGGCTTCAAGTCTGCCATTTTGTGAGTGGTGAAGTGTACTTACAGTACACTTTCTTCCTCAAAATGCAGAGAGCACTTCATGTGTAAAATCTTAAACCATGGTTTAAATCTGAGGCTGGAACTGAGCTGCACAGTACAGTCATGATCTCTGCAGCTATGTGTATGGCCAGCAGCAAAAATGGATTTACCTAAGAGACGTTTAAAAATTTAGGGTTAAGCATATACAGGCCAGTACAGACATGCATCTCTCCCGCACTCTGATAAGGTAGTTGATATGGCTTGTACCCTGGAACAGTATAGTTGCAGTAATATGGCTCTCTGAGCAAAAGGGAGGTACTTGTAGAGGTAAGCAGGGCACTGAAGACTTAAATTTTGCATGGAGGTACCCATCTCTATAAGTCCTTTGAGTGTGAACATGAATGTGTTGTAGTGTGTCCTGATGGTTCTGAGCAATTTCTTACAGGGTGTCAGAGTAGGATTTCATGTTAGTAAGTTTCAAGATCTAGAATGCATAGTCAAGCAGTAGGATCTTATCTTGTTACATGCTGCACAAGCAGGAAAAACCTCTCTGTACCAAAGAAACTTGAAATCTAAATACAGGATGAAAACCAAGAAAGAGTTGGTAACTATGGTCCTAGCACACTAATTAACCTAAGCCCTACTGTTTTCAAAGTTTTGGTGGAACATGTGGAACGTACAGTGAACTGAGGTAGGAAAACTGGGTTATTTGGCTGTGTCCTGGTTTCAGCTGGGATAGAGTTAATATTTTTTTTTTCCTTCTTCTAGTAGCTGGCATACTGCTGTGTTTTGGATTTAGTAAGAGAATAATGTTGGTAACACACTGATGTTTTAGTTTTTGCTAAGTAGTGCTTACACTAGTCAAGGACTTTTCAGCTTCTCATGCCCTGTCAGCAAGAATCTGGGAGGGGGCACAGCCAGGACAGCTGACCCAAACTGGCCAAAAGGATGTTCCTTACCACATGATGTCATGTTCAGTATATAGACTGGGGGGAGTTGGCTGCGGGGGTGGGACCACTGCTTGGGAACTGGCTGGGCATTGGTTGGCAGGTGGTGAGCAATTGCATTGTGCATCACTTGTTTGGTATATTCTTTTATCGTTATTATTATAATTTTTTTTAAAAAACATATTATTATTATTTCCCCTTCCTTTTCTGTCCTATTAAATTGTCTTTCTCTCAACCCACAAATTTTACTTTTTTTTCTTTTTTTTTTGGATTCTCTCCCCCATCCCACTGGGAAGGCAGGGTGTGAGCGAAAGGCTGTGTGGTGTTTAGCTGCCTGCTGGCTTAAACCACAACAGGCTGGTACGTACAATGTGTGTGAGATGTACTATTAGGGAAAGCCCAGAGACATTAGAAATGTTGACAAGCAAACCATGCTGGCTGACAATCCTGGAAATTTGGAGATAGACACTGATGTCTTGATACTGAAGGAGGTGGTACCTAAAGGATACTAAAGGGCATTTTCGGTATTGGTCTCCCTTGTTCTTGCTCCATTTGTCTCAATATTCAACTATGCAGAATAAATAAAATCAGAAGTAGTTGTATAGCATCTTATCTAAAGTGCCCATGCAATACATATTATTACCTTAGCACTGTATTAACTTTAGAGGCTTAAGATAGGATTCATTAAAGGCAGCATATCACATAAGGACCTAATAAGAAATACCATACTGTAGAGTATATTGTATGGTTTGCTCCCAAAGGGATTAGAACTCCCAGATCTGGAGGAAAGGGCCTGTGTTTCCCACCACTTTATTAATACCTTAAATCACAGTCCTCTAATCTAATCCATATCAGCTGTGCTCTGAACAGGCGAAGACTGTCCTTCTGATAAGACTCATGGATGAAACCTGTAGTCCGACTTGTATGGAAAGAAATAAGGAGTTGTTCTCACTGCATGTTTTAGGTCTCAGTTCACCCAGGCACCTGGAAATCTGCTTTTCATTGAAATCAAAGAATAATTTCCTAGGAGAATGATGTATTGAAAAGTACTGAGGAGAAAATGTCAGCATTAACTTCATATCTGCTTGGATTTCTCTGGTCGTCACAGATTCAGCATTAGCCAGGGGTAGCTTTTGTGTTGAATATGTCAGGAAAATTACTTTTATTCTTGGTATCAGGATGCGGAATTACGCTATGTTCAGCTAACTTATACTCTATGGTTTGTTTTTTATTTCAAATTTAATTTAATAAAGATGGGTCAATTGCAGTAGCTAATACAGAATTGAAGTTCAACAAGAAAAGGTTTGAGGATATAATCTCTGAAATACTCTGCATGGAACATGAACCTGTTTTCAATCTACATTAAGACTGGTTTTCATGTAGTTTTTAAAACTTGAAGTGTAGAAGCATTAGTTTTAAGAGAAAAATAGTCAGTGTAGCATGTTTTCCATTTAATTAAATGAACCTTGTATACACGTACAATGTAGATTCCGGATTCTTTAAATTTTACAGTACTAAAATCTGGTAAGATGCCAGAAGTTGTTAATTGAGAAAGAGATACATCCCTAGAAAACACACAATATGATATCTGTGCTTTAGAAGACAAACCCGTTTCTGGTCCCTATCTAGCACAAATGCAACAGATTCCACAGGATGAAATCAGAGGATTTTGTGACAAGGCTGCAGCAAAAAGACACAAAACCAAGACTGGGCTGAGAAAGAGAAATGGGAATTAAAAAGCACTTATAATAACCAGACTGCTTATGCAAGCAACTGTGGGATGACATCAAAATACTTGTCAGGCATTAAAGAAGCCTCCCAACAACTTCACTATGTTGCTTATTGCATTCATTTTACAGATGGTTTAAACTGAGAAAGCATGAAATTTAAATGGTTAGGTCCCGTGAGGAATCACTGGCAGAACTGAAAACAGAAGCTCTCCCCCACCCAGCTGCTTCCCAGTAGAAGCACAACCATTTTAAAATAAAAACTTTGAACTTGGCTTACAAAATCATAACTTTAAAAAAAATACTGAGATAAAAACTGAGATAAAATCCTCAATGTTTCTTTAATTAAAAAAAAAATTGTTCTCCATGTCCCAAAAAATGGAGAGAGGGTAGCACTAGTTGAAAAGAAACAGGATTTCTCAGAAACTATTAGAAGGGGGTTGTTTTGAAGCCATTTCTAACCTTTATTCTAGAATTTCTGTTTTTTCTGATAAGACCAACTTTTTCCCATAAACTGGAGTGTTGGTACATCTGAATTTGTACAAAGGCAAAGATGGGAAATAGAAGGTCAGCCTACCCTTGGATTCAGAGAATACCAGCAAAACCACACTTTTGGTGTGGTGCCAATGTAAGCAGTTTTACACCAAATACCCTATCAGGAGTGTTCATAACAAGTTGTTCCCTGAACAGAGGAATTAAGGATTCCTATGGATTCCTAGTCCATCATCCATACAATGCAGGCCCTGCTGCGAGACCCCTGGTTCCCTCTCCCTGCCCCTGTCACAGCTGTCTCTCTCCCTGTGTGCTTTTGTACATTACTGGTGTGCTTTCAGTTTTGCCCAGTTCCTCAGTCTCTCTTCTCCTTTAATATCTTTTCACTTCTTTGGGCCCCACAACCCCTCAGATCCCCCATCACAACCCAATGTCCTCAGCACCCTCTCCCACCTCCATCCTGCCGCCCTGGCAGCAGGCAGCATGTGCAGTGACAGATCAGGGACCTTGAGAGACGCTTTGAGGGGCTCATGGGCTGGTTAGCTGCTTGGCCTGCCCTGCTCAGTAGGACTAAGTGGATGAGGGATGAGAGCATCTTGTCCTCCCGTCAGCAGAGGCAGCAGTAGCAAATCTCTCTCTGTGTCTTAATGGCAGGTGCTGATCCTTTGGTTAAATTCAGTTGAAATTGGTAAATGGATTTGGGTACTATAAGGGGAGACCTGGGAGACAGATGGATAGGGTCATGTTCATACAGCTATCACAGCCACATAAACATCATTTCCCTGTGCAAAAAATAAGGCAGTATTTTATAAGCTATGTTATTCAGACACCTACTTGATTAGTACTATAAACTACTTGAATCAATAATAATAATCATAAACTACTGAACTTGTGGTAACAGGGGGATGTGCAGAAATACAAACGGCAGGAGTAAATGCACCATGCTACCAAAATTCAATGTCCTTCATACAAAGATAGGAGAAAGGAACCTCCCAGTGAAACTTTGAAGCTCTTTGTGATGCTGCTGACAGAGAAACAGAGGTATTCATTTGCTGTCCAATAAATTGATGTCTATGATACAGCACAAGTATGATGTACTTCTGTGGAAAAGCACCCTCTTCTCATTGGGGACTCATAGATGTTTCAGGAATCCAGGAGAAAACTCCCAGTCACCTCAGCAGGCTTTGAAGAAGTACAGAATACCTCCTCTCACCTTCCTGTGCACTGATGTCAGTATTCCCAATGATTTTGCTGCAGCGACAAACTGATGGAGAAGCAGCTAAAGCTAAAATGAAAACTGAACCCCACTAGCACTATTTTTAAAGCACGACTTTGCTGCCATGGATTTCTTCCAAGAAATTTTTGCCCATCTGTCCATAAAACAGTTTGCCCTGGCCATATTTCCATCCTCCCTGTAAAAGACATTTCACATCCAGTTGAGCGTCATTAGCTGCCCTTACTACACCCGAAGTTCTGATGTTTTCTCACCTCCCACGCTTGGGACAGAAAAAGACCCCATCAAAAACATTCAGTGACTTTAATGCCTCCCCTGCTTCCTTCCTTTTTATGTTCTACAATTATACAGGCAATGAAGCACAGCTGTAACTAAAAAGCAGATAACCATACCACCATTGCTTAGTGATTTGACTTCTGAGGGAAATACTTGTTTCAGGACCATGAGATTGCAATAGGCTTCAGTGAGTTTTTTGCATATTTTACTTTGGTTTCCTATAGGGAATATTTCAGTGTATGGTCTTCATATAGCTTTCTGGCTTGCAGATTACAATGTCACTGCTGGAAAAAGATTTAAACCTAAAAAACATGTTTAATCTATTGTGCCGATATTATGACAGAGTTTTATTTGATCTTGGCAGGTCAAACATCTTTGGGGAACAGTTGAAAACATCTTTCTAAGCTCATTATTGTCAGTCTAAAACAGCTCTCAAAAACTAAGTAACTGTAAGCTTTGGTATAAGGCAGCTGTACTTTTATTAGACATAACATTACACAGCAGAAGTACTGCATCTTAGATTAGCCAGGCTGATAATGTTTTATACTATTCTGATATAAGTAAGATTATGTGACGTCTGCTAACAAAGCAATGAAACAGTTAAATGCATTTCTGGTAGAGCACACAGATTAATATTGCAGCCTTATCAAAGCTGAGAAGCCTTCTGGATTTTCTGTAATAGCACTAATGCATGCTGGTGGAAAGGGACAGGACTGTGAGAGTTACCAAGTATGGGCCAAAGGAATGCAGAGAGCCAGTTGTGTCAGTTCTCTCTCTAATCAGTAACAGAAAATAACTGTAATGAATGTGAAGGTTAACATTAAAGAAATAAGCTTAACCATTGAAGTTAAGCTTGTGGAATTGGAGGGCAAGTCATACTGGAAGTGAAAAACAAGATGATGTGGCTGTGGTGTCTCACGTATCTGTGAGATCCAGAGCAGAGAGAGACCAAGTATTCCAATTAACTAAGTGTTCAAACATACTCAAGTTCAGCCTGTGATGCCATTAATATTTCTGGACTTAATGTATACAGAACTGGCACTCTTAAGGATAATTATAGAAGGTCTGGGCTTTGTAACTTAAATAAACTTCTTTGCTTAAAGAATACAAAGAACTGTAAGACCAGACATGACCCAGCCGTGGTATACAAGGAGGCCAGGAATAAGCAAGAGGCTGAAGTGCCAGGTCCTGTGCTCAAACAGATTTCAGAGTTGTTAGCAAAGCAGCAGTCTCTCCTCTGCCACCTCATGTGGTGTACACACCACATCTTATGCTAGGACTAGCAGCAGTGGTCAGGCTGTGCACTCAGAGGCATCTGTGTCCAGGGAATGTCTGCAGCTGGAGGCACACAGTGTCACTGTGGTGCTTGCAAGATGTTAACCCTGCCCATGATGTTAGCCCCCTTCCCTGGCAAGTCTGGCTGTGCTGACACTCATTGGATCCCTCAGTGTCCTTGGCTTACTGATGAGCTAGTCCTGAGACATCAAGGACGCTCATGCATGGTGCAGACAGCTGCATGTCTGCTCTCGGGAAGGCAGGATTTATAGCCCAGACTTGGCATTACACTGATGCAGTCACATGGCATCTGGATTGCAGCTGGTTATGGAGCAAGCTGGGAGTGTGACAGACTGTTCACAGGACTCTAGATGTGTTCTGATTCTGCATGTGAAGATTATTTCTAAGAAGTTATTCCACAGAAAAGATAAGGGTTAAAAAATTCTCAAAAAGAAAGCAAGGGTAACAAATATCAGTTATCTGTTTGCTTTGTTGGCTGCACTCCCAGAAGGCCAAAGAGCTGCTATTCTATCTGTGTATTTCTTCCATGTCACCTGAACAAAAATGAAGCATTGTAAATTAATTACAGTCAAAAAAGCTCCTGCGGTTGGGCAAGTTGCTCCATTTCATGTAAAATCCTGGGCTCCCGACTATTAGCACTGTCCTCTGACAAATTCAGGAAACTCTTGCTGTACATCATGTGTATCTCTGGAGAGGGAGAGAAACACATACACATGGAATAAATGTTCCTGAAAGAATTTGCTAACAAAACCCTCATGGTAGAACCGGTCATTGGAAATAAGTTTTCTTTTCCATTTTGATTTGTAAAATTGCTTTTAAAATTCTGGGATTTAGAAACTATTTTGTGTTACTTACAGAAAAATGTCCCTATAATCCATTGTTTAATTTTGCCACTCAATGAACAGATTTGTACAGCGCAAAGGTTGTCACTTAGAAAAAAAAGTCTGTTTAACTCTTTCCAAATACTATATTATTTTTAAGTAGGTACTTTAATATAATATTGCAGGTCTTTAGATAATTGCATCTTCAACTAATTGCATCATGGATTTATGATATGATTTGTATGGTGCTTGTTCCTACAACAACCTCCTCAAATAGGATTCATTTTGTGCTGCTGTAATTGCATAGCAATACGGTTTGGTACAACATCCTTCCCCATCCAGTCCTTAAGAAGACAAAATGTTCATTTTGATTTTGTGCATTTATAGTCAAGAAATTGCAAAGTAAAGAGCATTGATCTGAAAAAGACTTACAGCAACAATCGTAATTTGCAAACTACTTCAGTACCTATACTAATAAAGAGGCTTAGTGTATTGGGTATTGCACGCATCTTGTTTTTCTGTATTTTACTTTCATGATTTGAACTCATGGGATTATATTCTAGGAATCTATTGCATTAAATGTCATTCTATGTTTTAAGATTTTAAAAAGATTTTTTTTAAAAAATAAGGTTTCTTTCTGAACTGAACCTATCATTGACTAACAGGGTTTTCTTTTAAATTAATAGACAAATACGGTTAGGCTGTAACACTGAAGTAGATTTGGCCAGCCCCTGTGTGTGTATATGCTGCTTAGAATTTGCAGTTGTTTTCATTCCTGTTATTTGTAAGGCACCCTTATGCCTAAGCATCCTCTGAAAATGCACTGTGTAAGAACAGTATAATCCCTGGGTTATGGTTTGCACACAAATGCAGCTGACATATCAGCTTGCTATCCATCAGGTCTGCTATTGCTTGATAGCACATGTGGGAAAATACATAAAGTGATATGCATGCACACCACTTGCCTTGCCACAAATACAGACAAGCATTAATAATTTGACCCTCCCATTGTTTAGAGTGATTGCATTGGGCTGGGATCAATTGCTCAGAAAGCAAAGGAAAATCATGAGGAATTCAGAGAGATGGCCCTCTTTCTGAAAGACAGTGCAGTTCCACCATGGTCTGAGTACACTGGTGGACCCCATCGACCTCTCTGTTTAATAATCTTGAATGCTTAATATTGTATGAGCATATTTCTAATGGCATCATCATTTAGGCATTGATATTAAACTTTCACAGGCTTATCAACTGAGGTAAAATAAAGACAACTGCATTGAAATGTTAGTGGTTAACATCATGGTGATTGATCTGGATTTCAGACTCTCTATCATGCAATGAAATGTGATCTTTTTGATGAACGGTATTTTTTAGGATCAAAGATAATATTTTTATTTATTTTTAAACAGAATTAGGACAACAATAAAACTGAAATTTGTCCAGCAAGACAATGAAATGTGTGAATGATCCCACTGCATTACTACTTACATGCTCAGAAATAGGCATTTACTAAAATACCTTCTTGAAAGGTTCCAGATATATTGCTTGATTTTGTGTATGTAAAAAATTGGGCAATAACTAATAATGCAGAATGTAGTGTCTAATGCAGAGGTGGCATATGAAGCTTCCTGTTTCCTAAAATAAGTGCCTTGAAACCACAGGAGGAAAAAGCATAGGAGAAATGGGAGAGCTACTTGAAATGGCAGACTTCCAGAGCGGGACACAGCAAGAAAAAAGAAGTGACTGTTACTGTCTGAAGATAAAATCCTGATGCTGCATTTGTATATGCAGAGGATAACAGATTATTTTAGAGTAAAAACTACAGCCTTGACCTCCATTGAAAGCGACCGTAAAGCACAGTACACTTACTTTTATGGGCTTAGGGCTTGGCTCTTTCTTCCAAGGGCAGACTTGTGTCCTCGTTGAAGCTGTCTGGAATATCTCCTGCATCAGGAGTGAGAGCAAAGGTTCCTGCTCCCTTACAGTGAGTTGCTCTGAGGGTAGGAGGGTTTTTCCACTGGGTAGTTCTGCTTGTTACAAGGTGAAGAGAGAAGAAGTGGCAGAGGACTGGAAAGTGGAAATCCATCCACTGCCCAGAGTCCTGTTCCTGGGTCAGCTGCAGTCCTGGGCTTTTTACAGAGGAGGCATGGCAATGATGGATATGTGTAGGAAGATGATTTAAGCATGAGACTGGCAGGAACTTTCAGGGAAAGGAGGCTATATCAAGTAACCTAGAGACCCTGAGCTTGGCATGATCCTCTTCCACATACAGTAGCGTCTGTAGCACATACAAAGCAGGTCTCAAACATCCACACTGGCTTTCCTGTATACTGCTTGCTCAGTGTCCTTTGAGCATGGGCCTGAACATCCCATGGGTCCGTGCAGTAACATGGCACTGAGAAAGGGTGCTAAAGGGAGGGGAGAGGTCTTCTTCCATATTACAGTTGTTCTTGTAATTTATATTTACCTCATGAACCTCTGCAGATGTTCATTCCTAGAAGAGAGATCATCTTCTTTATCATCAGCTGTGTTACCATGGGCTGGAAGGAAACCCTGCACTGTCATTGCAGTTGGTGCAGAGAACTGTGATCAGTCAGCTTCGGTCTGGCTGCTGTCATCAGCACTGGTTTTCACATTAATTTCAGTGACTTTGTTGGCATTCCACTGATGTTATTTTAATACACTATCGTGGATATGAATTCCATGTACGCACAGTCTGGGCAGGGTTTGTTTGTTTGTTTGTTTGTGTTTTGATGTTTTGTTTGTCTTGGAGATTATTTTAGGGCAGCGCTGACATCCTCATCCTGTCCAAAGCAAAGGCAGACCATAGTCTCACTGTCACAGTGCAAGGATCCCATTTGAAGCTTTCTCCTCTGCCAGAATAGGCAGGCAAGTTATAGCATAGAATCTGACAGCAGAAACTGCCTCAAGTTTCTGGGGTTTGTTTGTTTAGGTTTTTTTTATAATTAAGACAGCTTGAAAGTATGCATGTCCTACTATATGCATCCAGTGGAGAATTAATTTTACTGTTGCGCGTTCAGGTTTGTGCAACTTCTATACATATCCTGAATCAACAATCCCATCTGCTACACCAACACAATGTACACCATTAGTTTGACCAGTTCTATTAGCTGTGTTGACTAAACACGTTCTTAAGATCTTCAATCCTTTCCACTCTTGGGTAAAAGAAAAAGTCTACTATAAAACATATTATTTTGGACTATTGTCACATAATTTGGTGGTTTATGTGTATAGTACATAATTTTTTCAGTGGAGAAAATTTACATGTGATGAGCTCCAAAGTCTACCATCAAAAGGTCATAATTCTGTCCTATAGACGTCAAGCCTTAATTAGCTTGACACCATTTTGAATTTTTTATTCTAATTTTGAAGCATGGTTGTATTGACTTTTGGTCTTCCATCTCATTGATTACAGCTCCAGTCTTGGTATTTAAACAGACATGAAAAGCAACAAGTATTTGGAAGGCATTTAAGACAGCCAGAAGGGTGTAGACATTTCTGGAAATGGATGCAAGTGAAGCATGAGGCTAGATTGTAAAGCCCAACAGACCTGGTTACCATTTACTGTCTCTCTGTTCCCCACACAAGCAGACTGTAGTAGATTAACAGAAGCCAAGAACCTTATTCTATGTATCCCAATTTATTTGAATTTGTAGATAGGAACAAACACAAAGCATTTCAAAACATAGACGGAGTTTTGGTTCAGGCTTCCACCTTTTTTTGGTATTTGAAGTGAGAAGCAATGACTCTTTCTACCTGCATTAAAATGTCATCTTCTAATACTGTTCAATACAGTATAACTTGGTGTTGTGTCTGTCCACTTTCACAAGGCATTTTTTGATGCAAAGCACAGCCTGGTGAAATACAGGTCAAATACAGTCTGAAATGTAGAGAAGCAAACTCTGTTATTTATTAACTCAGATTGTGCTATGCCCTGAGTAAGCAGAGCAGGAGGCAAAACACAAACAGCTTACTGCCTAAAAACCTGGGATGGGGAAAGGAACTAGTGAAAAAGCAGAACAGCAGAGCAGTGACTGTAAGCATCATCCTAGTTACATGAATTTTTAGTATTTTAATTTTGAATGGAATTTTGTTTCCGTAACTTAAAAATCTGTCCAGAGAGAGTTAGGCAGTGATTATAACAGAAGACTGAGAATCTCAATGTGAAAATGTCACTTGGTTTGAAATACAGTTTTTCAACATGGTGCTCTAAAAATAATCTGTTACTGAAATGCAAATATTTAAAAGGTCCAAATATACATTACCATTTGGTTTTGGTTTTGGTTTCTTTCTTCATTGTTCACTTCTGTTGCCTGATAGCAATGAGCTGAATGTAGCTTTCTATTCATGAGGTGCCTTAGAAACCTCTGTGCCTTGCAGTGCATTAACCTTATTCGTCAGATATGCCTGGTGCAACATGATGCCTTGAAACTCAGTGGAAGTCTCAGATAATGTTTTTGGTTTGGTTTTTTTTTTTCTTTTTTCCTTACAGAGTCCTATTTCTTAAGACACATTCTCCCTGTGATTTATTTTCATTTATTTACAGGTTGAAATGGGAGCATCCCCATTTAATACTCTAATTGCATCTTTGTTCTGGTCACAAAAAACATCACATAGCCATCATGGTAACAAAGTAGATTTCGTTTCATGACTCCTGTCAAACTTGTGCATGTCTTGGTTAGAGAGAGAGGGGTCCCTCCCGGAGGAGACAGCTGAACATCCACACAGCATTAGCCAGCTGCATTTGAAGATGGAATTAGGAATAGAATGAACTTCCAAAAGAACAATATTAGAATGGAAGAGAGCCATAAAATGATTTAAACTGGTGAAACAACAAAGGGGAGGCACTGTGGGTTTCCTATGACAACTAATGCATTGTCTCTTCCTCCGACTCATGGTGTCTTGTAAATTTTTACAGTTTTTCTTTCTAAAGCATGTGAAAGGATACAGTGGACTGAACTTCTGTGATCAAAATGGTGTGTTAAGAGTAGGGTTTTTTGTTTGGTTTTTTTTTTTTTTTTTTAAAGGCAGTCAGAAGCTGCAATTCTCATTGGTTCATATCCTCAGGAATAAATCAGTAATGTGCTAAAATCAATGTCAGTATCTCTGTGGGAAGGAAAGGGGTCTCACCAGCCCAAATCCCCATCTTCCCTGGCTCTTCAGAAACCAAAGCAAAACAACTGAATTGGAGAAAAACTGCTGTCAACTGTGCTGCTCCTTTTTTTCTCAGGATGATATCTTATGAGATGAGAACTGTTTTGGCAGTAAAATTATTGCTCATTGCCAAAAGTGAAAAAGGGAATAGAAGATGGGGAAAACCCTGACTGCCATCAAAACCTGTGGAGTGACATGAATACACAGCATTTGCGGCTCCACCCTTGTGTGTCCTCACAGAATGTGAATGTGATTTGCAGCCCACCACATACAAGTCGTCTTTTTTGATTGCTAAAGATTCCATCATTGCCATCATTGTTGCTTCTGCCTGAAGGGTTGAAGAGTCCCAGAGGTTTGAAGAATTGTACAGTATGTACTAAAGTTGGATCAAATCCTGTAAAAGTGCAATATTCGGGGCTTTCACTCACCAGCGGCTTCAGTGCTAGGGCTTCTACCTTGGTACTTCTCTATCTTGTTTGGGTCACAACTTCGAGCTCTGGTTTGGGATAACCACACTTTGGTCTGGAGAGCATAATCAAGCAGGTAAATGCAGACAGCATTTGGAGGATGAGTCCACAAGGGTACAATTAGCTAATTGGAGTAAAAGCATTATACCCTGCTAACCCTTGATTTTACCGGTGCTGAGACTTCGGTGCAATAGGATGTCACCAGCCTTGGTTGTAGTGCAAATTATTACAACATAAGGAAGCATTAGTTCCTCAAGTAGATCTTCATTAATGACAGAAAATCAAGACCCCCTGGGAGGTTTGGAGCTTGAGTATGCTTGACATATATCTATGGGATTTTTACCACTCAGGTTGAGACACACTTTGGAGGAAACATATCAGGAATGAATCACTCATTATTAGTAAATACAAGGTCTGATCCTAGTGTTTTGTATTTCTATGATTACTTCTCTTTCAAGTACAAGGAAATGGCTCCAACTGCGTTATACTACCTGTTGATGGGCTTTATTCTGGTTTCAAGAGGATTTTTTTCAGTACTCAAATGCAGTTTAGTGTAGTAAGTGCTGCCCTTGCAGTGCTAGTATTGCATTTGTCCTCTTCTGACACTACATAGTTCAGCATTGTAAAGAAATAAATTGCACTTAAACAACCTGAGCAGGGAAAGGTGCCTTTTCTGTTCATATGGCACAGCACCGCCAGGCTGCTGAAGGTGGTTAAAGGCACTGCAGGTGTGTTAAAACCCCATTGCGCTGTGAGGGAAGTCTCTCTCATTTTACTGGAACATTTTTGAAATCAAAGAGGTACCTAGTTATGAATTTTTTTAAATCTATTTGTATAATCTACTCTGTTTAATAACTGTTTGCAGTTAAGGAAATGTATTTAGCTTTCTAGTATGTGCCAAAAAAATCCACAGTATTTAATTTTCTCAGGAAGTTAATGTTCCTGGGATGCATTTCTTTGTGGTGAATGGATTGCTCCTACCTTCTGGGGTCTTTTTTATTCATGGTCTGTGTCTGGGAAGCTTTTTCTTACTTCCAGTCCTCCAGAGCCTGCAGCTGATTGCACCTCTGTTTTGCTTGTGAAAACAGATTCAAATATTCATTGCTCATTGCTAACAGGCAGCACAATTTTGTGTTGTAGTGCTCATAGTCCGGTATCTGGGGCCTATTACCACAGATGTCTGAAGTCTTTTCTATAAAGGGTAGGTGCCACCATGCATACATCCCCTGGTGTGTGGCAGCTTATTACATTGGCCAGTGCTAGTGGGGAAACCCAGTTACTTTTGCTTCTCCTTGCAAGAGCTACAGCATTTCTTTGCAGTAGTGCCTTCCTCACTCACCTGGATGAGTTTGGATGAGGGTGTACTGCTATCATTCCTGGACAAAGAGCTCATTCTCAGGTCTCCTGTAGCTGAGCCAGGCTGTGCATCTCATGTGTGTGGTTAGGCAGCTGCATCAGGGCTCTGGTTACATGGCTACACATGTGGGACAAGATCAGAAGCCCAACTGTGTGAGCTCAGATGTTGTTCAGATCCCACTTTCCAGTGTCATGCCTCTCCAAAGGAAGGCCAGCCAGTGAAACACTCTCAGGTTTGGCTGCCTGCATCCCTCTAGCAATTTTTCCACATGTATATGTATTTTCCTTAGTTGTATAAGAACTGCAGGTCTTCAAAGAACATCACACTTGGGTTTTTTTGCTTCATCTGGAATTTGTCAATGCTCTGACTATAAAACTGTGGTTAGAGACTCACTGCATCTGACTGCTGGAAAGGAAAAAGGAACCATACAAGATAGGCCTTGGGATGTGTACCTCAACCAGGGTGTATTGGTGGTGGGTTCTGGTTTGGCCTGGGTGACAAGGAGAGGGCAGAAGTCTCCATTACAGAAATCAGAAGCCTTACTTTTGTGAACAGGCTTGGAGTCCAGGGGGTCCTACTTTGCTTTGGGTACTCACTTCACCTGGATTGAAACCCCAGTGCTTGGTCAGTGGGGCTGCAGAAGAGACCTCAGGGACTGCACCAGTGACAGGGGTACAGAAATTCACAGTTTGATCTTATTATGACAATCAAACCAGAGTAATGACAATGAAGAGCTGATTTTGCTACAAAAACTCAATTAGCAGAATGACAGTGGTGTAGAGCTGACTTTTCTGTGAGATCTTCTAGCTATTGTCTATGTAGTAGATTAAACAGTGCTGGGTACTGGACCCTGATCTTCTATATTGTTAAATTGTTAGAATGGCTCCAGGCATGACTTTTACCTGTGTTAACTCTCCCAAACTCTGTGAGTGGCTTGGGAGTTAGTACAAGAGCAGGCTAACTCCAGTGGGCAGTTTGGTGGCAATGTGGGTTTGATAGCATAGACTCATGTCATTTCATGCTAGCTGGTCTCAGCTTAGAGAGTGGAGTATTTAATTGATATTACAGATGTAGCCTATCAGTCCAGCCATGGCACATCAGAGGAAGTTCTGGTGGAGCTGTTGTCTCAGTCCTGGAACAGGCATACATGGGACTTACGAATACCTGGGACATGGTGGTGAGGAAGCTTTCAAGTGGCTGGGTCTTTGGTTTCATGGGAATTTTGTTAGGATAGATAGATAGACAGACAGACCGATTGACCAGTATGTAATATAAACTATGTATAAAGTTACTTTAAATGTCATATGAATGTAAATATATATATATGAAGAATTTTAAATAACATTTTTTTTCCTTTTTTCATTTGTACTCCCCAGAATTCCCACATGCTTGAGAAAGTGGAAGAACCACAGTTAACATATTTTTATTGTAATTGTCCAAAGCCAAAACTAACTGAGCAGAGGAAAGCTTAATGGCCCTGGAGGGAGTCCTAGAATATTGTTTTATTTATATTAGAAAATAATCTTTGCTGCAGCCATGGAGTTTGCAGGCTGTGCTGCACAAACATGGGTAGCCCTGTGTGATACGTTCAGTGCAGCAAGATGGTAACATTTCATAGATGATCTCTGGGGGATGTTGAAGCTGGAAATTTCAAGGTGTCAGGGACCTAATTCTCTTTTATCATAACCCTTCTGCCCGTTATTGAGAAATTGGCTGCTCTCTTCTTGACTTTAAGAGAAGATGACACACTAAAACCATTTTGCACCACAAGCCATTCTGAGCTGAGTCCTACTTTGCTTTGGGTACTCATTTCACCTGGGTTGAAACCACAGCGCTCGGTCAGTGGGGCTGCAGAAGAGACCTCGGGCCAGGGACTGCACCAGTGATGGAGGTAGAGAAATTCACAGTTTGATCTTATTATGACGATCAAACCAGAGTAATGACAATGAAGAGCTGATTTTGCTACAGAAACTCAATTAGCAGAATGACAGTGGTGTAGAGCTGACTTTTCTGTGAGATCTTCTAGCTATTGTTTGTGTAGTAGATTAAACAGTAGGATTCCAAGCCAGACACAGACCTTGTGTGTAGGACTGAGTACCTCAGGAGCATAGCCCTACAGCAGTACAGTTGGAAATGGTAACAGCCTGCTTGTGGTCAGCAGTTGTGCAGCAGCTGGGATACAGCTATTTGACACAGAATGCCCGTCTCCTGGGAATGTTATGCATCCCTTGTGTCTCCTTTTAGTCTGATTTACCTGTATTGGCCAAGCTGCCCTAGGAGTCCTCAGACAGCACGTGTTCTGCTGTCAATTAGTTGCTATGATGCAGATGAGAATTCTGTTTGAGCACTCTTTTGGATCAGGATGGGATCACCCAGATGCCAAATTATGTTTTGGTGAGTTATATTCCAGGACCTTTGTCTGCAGCACAATCTATATGAATGCCTAATCCTAGTCCTTCATGGGATGATCATAAATCAGAAATGCATCAGTCATTACAGGTTTAGACAGTCTGTTTACGTAGCTGTTTGGTGCCAGGCTAAAAGTCCAGATCTCTCACTCGCATAAGCTCCTGCATTCAGAGATACTTCAATAGCTGTCTCCCACTGATTCCCATCATCTGCCATGAATGTGCCCCCAGTCATTTTGTTGAAAGGAAGAGTGTCATGATGTGTAAGCCTTTCTCTGCCTGAATACCAGGGTGTGTCTTGATCTCCAGTTTTCAGTTTGCTTTGGGTTATTACTGGCTTCAGGACCATTGACAACAGCTGTATGGCAGATTGCTTGGACACCATTCCAGCTAAAGCTGCATTGGCTGCAGATTCTTACATTCCCCTTAATCTGTGTCATTTTATTTTGCTGAAAATCATCAGGACCTCTCTATATATCACCTATCTATTTTCAAGCCCTCCAATTCAAGCTGTGCATTTAACTGTGTTTAGGCACTATGAGTGGGTTTCATCTCCTCACCTAACTTGGCTACACAGAAGTGAGGAACTCAGCCTAAGGGTTAGGCTCCCTCTATAGTCAGTATCAGATACTTATCTTAGAAGGAGATAATTTTCTTTTGGAGGTACCTGTCTAGCTACCTAGGTGAGATGCGTGTATGATTACCATATATTTAACAGAGGAAAAAGAGGCATCTAACTCTTAATCTACTAATTCTAGAAGCTCCAAAACATACAATATTAAGATATTAA
The DNA here is from genome assembly GCF_030463565.1 of Pelecanus crispus. Classification (NCBI taxonomy): domain Eukaryota; kingdom Metazoa; phylum Chordata; class Aves; order Pelecaniformes; family Pelecanidae; genus Pelecanus; species Pelecanus crispus. The sequence continues at coordinate 15,432,741 of NC_134676.1, forward strand.
CTGTAACTTACAGCCAGCAAAATCCTAAGAGATGCTTGATCCTCTTCACTTCTTTCGGATAGGAGGCAAAAATCCATTTCTCTGTTGTATGTCACCTCTGTAACTGAGCTCCTTAAAGAAATTCTGAAAAGGAGCTTTTTTTTTTTGAGGTTTGTTTTCATTTTCTAGATGGCATTATTGATATTCAGGCACAGAAGAACTGCGAGCTGGCTAAAGTCTGACTGCAAGTTTGTGAACAGTCAAGTTATGGCCCAGATCTCCCTCCAAATCTCTTGGTCAGTAGCAGAGTCACCCCAACCTACAGGTGGATGCTGGGCAGCTGTGACCACATCACAAGTTGGTGTACCATATGCCAGAGCTAGGCAGTGGGAATAGAAAGCAGAGGTTGTAGACCCTCAGGCATGAGTTGGAAACAGAAGAATTCAAGGGACCAATTTCAAAAAACCAAAGTATTCCAAGGAACTTGTTTTATAAGACATTTACTGAAATTACTGATTTCTGTGAATACTTCTAATTTACACAATGCAAATATTGTAGGAAATAAATATCAAAGCAATACAATTGCTTAAAATAAACAGAAAAAATAGTTCTAATATTAAAATTCCTGGATGTGTTATGATGCTAAAAAAATAAGCAAATTCCTACCAGAGGGGGTTTAAATATGAAATTGATGGGAAGGGAGGGTCTGTTGCATCTCCAGGTGGGAAGCTAAGTGTGAACATCAAATGGGAAGATATCACCTTTTGTTATCTAATCTCTAATGTAAGGTTCCTTCTATGAAATATGGCAAGTGCACATACTTAATTTATTGAACAGTTCATAGGCAAACTTGGTCAAGCCTTTAGCCTTTGCTTTTTATTTTCATAGAATCATAGAATTATAGAATGGTTTAGGTTGGAAAAGACCTTTAAGATCATCAAGTCCAACCATTACCCTAACACCACTAAACCAATTAAGGGTAGAGTAATAATTAATTTCATGTTTTCTGGCCTGGTGGCTGGATTATTTTTTAATGAAAGTAAAAACTAAGAATCACTAAGGTTGGAAAAGACCTCTAAGATCATCACTCCAACTGTCAGCCCAACACCACCATGCTACTAAACCATGTCCCAAAGTGCCACGTCTACACATTTTTTGAACACCTCCAGGGATGATGACTCCACCACCTCTCTGGGCAGCCTGTTCCAATGCTTGACCACTCTTTCCATGAAGAATTTTTTCCTAATATACAATCTAAACCTCCCCTGACACAACTTGAGCCCATTTCCTCTCGTCCTATTGCTAACTACTTGGGAGAAGAGCCCAACACCCACCTCACTACAACCTCCTTTCAGGCAGTTACAGAGAGCAATAAGGTCTCCCCCTCAGCCTCCTCTTCTCCAGACTAAACAACCCCAGTTCCCTCAGCCGCTTCTCATCAGGCCTGTGCTCCAGACCCTTCACCAGCTTTGTTGCCCTTCTCTGAACATGTTCCAGCAACTCAATGTCCTTCTTGTACTGAGGGGCCCAAAACTGGACGTGCTATTCAAGGTGCAACCTCACCAGTGGTTACCTTGGCAGGTCTGATCTTGTTCTTTTGTCAGTTCTAGTTGTATGAATAGTAAGTTAATTCCTTCTGTCACTTCTGACTTGTGCCTACTCCTTCTGAATTTTCTTCCATTGGCACCTCTTTTTCACCTTATACTAAAAGCCTTAATTTATACAGCATTCAACAAAACATTTCCAGAATTCTGTTAGCATTATTATCTTCCCCTCCAGTGAACCCAGTACTTGCTTGTACAGCATGTACTGCATAAAAGGTGTTGAATATAAAGGCTCCTTGGCTTCCAGAACAAATTTGTATCTGTGTATCTAATCAGAACTGTCTTTCTCACTCTGGGCTGGTAAAAACTGAATTGCCATAGAGCTCCATGAAGACCAGTTGTTTTTTCAGGTGCATCTTTTGTAGCTCTGCTTGTAAATCTGGCTTCTGGATTGTTTGGAAGGCAGTCCCAAGGAAGGAAAGCATTACAAAAAGCAGCGATGAATACAAGTATTAATGTTCCCATTGACTGTTTAGAAGCCATAGTATTTGATAGCATTTTGGAGAAGTTTCCTGTGTGTCTATATAGTACAAACTGCAGATTTTAAAATAGAATTTTTGTGAAAGCTGAAAGAAGTTGTTGTAATCTTTTAAAATATTTTGAGAATATAATAATGGGATCTAATTTGTGCCTTTCCCAAATGAGAATATATTCAACTCTGGCTACACCAAAACATTTATGAAAATGTTCTCTTACTAATCTAGCTCTTCCAGTTCACATCAGCCTTGGTTACACTGCAGTGTTTAACACACCTGCCAACTAAACCTGTCCAAAGAGCTAGGTAAATACAGAAACTGTTTGGCCAGACATAGCTTTGCTACTGAGTTTTTGTTGCCAGCTATAGCTCAGGTGTAAATTCAAGTCCAGCTCAAAGATAATTTCATAAGATGCAGTCAGTTCAGCAAAGGCTACCTGGGAGCAGAGGGGAGATTGCTGTTTAAGGAATAAAGCTGACACAACAGCTGTAATACACTCCCCAGTAACTGAACTGGAAATGCTGTTCTCTACTTTTAGGATTAACAAAAGGTTAATCTGCCTTGACCTGATAACCCTTTTGACTAGCATGGTTAATCTATTCAGTTTCCACAGCCAACTGAACACAGCCAACTGAACACAGCCATGTGGTGTGGACCACAGCCAGTGCCTTGACCCTCCTGCCTGAGTGACCAGTTGGCCATTGATTAGGGGATGACTTTTATCCAAATTCAGTCCTATTCCTGTAGGTCCTGTAGCAAGCGTGACTGTGTGTGAACACATGTGTAAACACACACACACACACACATATATATATATCTATGCATCTGCTTTTAGCGAAGACATCCTTTAAATTCCCTATAGTACTGGAAGTCAGCCTTGGTTTTAAATATTGTGAGATTAAGCCCTCTTCCCCCTCTCCCATCCCCTCCCCCTGAAATGACCTGTACATTCCTACATTACATCACCATTTAGGATTCCTAGAATAATGAATAACAATTGTATCAGATTGTCTGAGTGCAGTTCATGCCAAATTTATGCAACACTTAGAAATGCAAACCCAAAAGTTTTCACATGTCTAGATGAAAACAATGTAGAATGACAGGAGAAAAGTGCCCACTTTGAGCTTTGCTTTGCAAAAAAACCTCAAAACCTCAAGCCCCGAACACCTGATCCTGCTGACTTTTTAAGCACTTACTTAATCTCAGGCATATGAATAAACCAATTTGTTTTGGAAAATTCATAAATGAACTTCAAAGATTTGTTTAAATGTTTTGCTGGAGGGATCATCAGGGATCTGCAAGACAGAGCCCTTTTTATTTCTCTGTCAGGTCTCTCAATGATGTTTTTAAGAGCAGTTCACTAAAATTTCATGTCAACGCCCGTGCAGAATCTATGCAAATTTGCAGAGATTTTAGGTAGGGAGGATGTGTGGTGAGGATACACAGAAATCTGTTGGTTTCCCGAGACATAATATCCTTTCGAAGTATTGAAACAAAACTGTTTGATGGGTAGGATCAATTTATTTAAAACATGGTATTCTGGCCAATCCAGAGATGTGGATATCCTTGAATAACCCTTGACAGCAATCCCAACTGTTCTTTGAACAAGCAGAGAAGTATATCAGAGGCCTTAGTTCTGCTCATGTTGGGTCTCCTCCAAGATACCACTTATGGGCTTCTGAGTCAGTGGGGCCCCTGCTCCCTACAGGGTATCGTGAGAGCACAATACGCTCAGGCTTCCAAAGCCACTCTCCCAGGAAGGAACTGCATTTGTGGCAATCAGGATAGCAGAGGGAAAGACAAAATAAGTGGCCCCAGGAATTGATCTGTAAGAAAACTTGTAGTTTAGGCTTTTTTTTATTTTTTTTTTTTTTTTAAACAGCCAAGGAAAAGGAAGAAAACAATGTAAGCATCCAAAGAGGTGGGCATAGGATGTCAAATATGCTAAGCCCTGATGTAGAAAGCAGTATTAGTTCACTGATAAAACTACATTATGTTCATTTCTATCAAAACACTGACTAGGATAAAATCATAACACAGATTCCTTAGTTGTTTTTTTTTTTTTTTCATATGTCCTTCAACCAGTACAAGGGGTCCAGTCCCTGAAGTCAAATGACATGTCAAATTCACAAGAACAATCCATGACATTCCAATAAATGTTGTTGCAAGGTTAACTCACTTTTTATTGCTTTGAAGAGAGACAGAGACTACAGTTGAAAAAAACACCCAAACCAGCAAATAATGGACAGACACAGATTTGCTTTACAAAGACTGATGCTGCCAGTTTAAAAAAAAAAAAAAAAAAAAAAAAGAGTAAATCACACTGCTCTATTCCACCATCCCTCCAAATAGGATAAAGGGGGAATACAATCAATTTATTTCCTGAAGGTTTTTAATGCTCTGCCTTTTCATAAGGATTTTTTTTTTCATAAGGATTTTTGTCATGCAGTACATTTTCTAACAACAGCAAAAGGGAAAGAAGAAATACTGTCCCAGACTGGTATGGTGCCAACCCCAATCTCATGCCTTTGTAGTTACTCTATACATGTTTTATAGGTATCTGGGTGATACAGTCATACTGACTGCATGGTCATGGGTCAGACAGAGAAAGCTCCAAACACAGCATGGAGTTATGTAAGTCAAAAGTAATATATTGTATCTATATTGTAGATCAACATGAAGTCTAAAGGCAGTCTGTATCCTATTATTTAGCCTTATTTTACAGGCTTAGTTCAAGTGAATTGCTCTTTATATGTAATGTGCTAGGAAAGGAGTATTACAAATGTCTATTACACTATATCAGATCAAAACATGGAGTTCAGTAGCATAAAGCACTTGCCAGATTAAGATGCTAGTTAATTATGTTGAGGAATATTGATAGAGAAGGTAATGAAGAAGAGACCAAATCTTGGTAGTCACCGGAGACTGCTGCTCACAAATGGAGTTTTATTTAGGTGACTCTCAGATACAGAATCCAGTGTTTTTATGTGAGAAAAATGCATCTTAAATTAAGGTCTGGCTGAGGAGACCATATTAAAATTAAATGATGGCAAATGCCAGCTGTCTGTGTTTCATACAGAGAAATCCTAGTATCATAACGTTCCTATAGGAAGAATATATAATATACCACAGAGGATTAAGTAAGAGAAACCTGAAATGAAAGCAAAATTCCATGAATAGCCCCTTCAGTCAGAGATTACAATAAAATGTCAACTGGCTTAATGGCGGAGGTCATCTACCACTTCCAGTAAAGGTCCTAATTCAATTTGTTGTCTACAGACAAGCATTCTTGTTCAGGGGTCACTACAGGAAACTGAAAAATATACCTGAATTGAATTTCTATTACTTAATTATGCTTTTCTGGAAGGTGCATAGTTCTAAGTAAATATGTGGATTTCAGCACACAGCATTCACATAAATCACCTCAAGCATATATAAGGAATTATTTAAAAGCATATAATCCCCTTCCCCCATAGCCTCATGTTTGATTTCCTAGCTAGAATTTGGAAAGTATTGAACATAGTAGTATCTGCAAGTATGAGCTGTGATTTAAAAATTGGTGGAGATCATGATTATCTGCCTCTTTAACTTCTTTTCTGTAGATATTCAAGTGAAAGTGTTTTGCCAGAGCAAACAAAAGTTTTAACTAGCATATTTTGAATTGCCTAGTGAGTAATGGTACTGGGTTCAAATGTTTCCCCAGCTGGCTTCCAATCCCAGTTTGTGTACTCAGCTGATTTTAGGCCGCCTGGGTCTCAGCAACTTGGTGCAAGCCACCCAATTTCTCGGAGTAATTTCCATTTTTTTCCCCCATTCTTGCTAGCCCTGCTCCTGGCCTTTGGGTCTTGTCCATTCAGGTAAAAACATGTGCTGCAATGATACTGGACGGTAAGGTGCTAAGTACACATATGCTAAGGTGTAGCATAGGCTTATTTTTCCCTGTCATTTAGATTGCTCTGAAGGTCACCTAAAGCCTGAATATTGCCTCGCTTCCTAGTAATATGGATGTCAAATGTGTTGGACAATTGGCATAACCAAAAGTCCAGTTGCCATTGCAACTCCACGGCACTTAGTACCTTAGGTGCCTGATGGTTATTTAAAAGTCTAGTCAATAACTTGGCAGTCCCATTACATGTAAATCTGTGAACCAGCAACATGAAAAAAATCCCTTTTCTCAACCTCTGTTTGACATTGCCTTCTTCAGCAGCTGTCCCCAAACAACCTGCCTTGGAATATGTCTTGAGGACCCATTTGCCTCTTTCACAGCAGTGGATAGTTTTTTAAGCTCCTGGAGAACAGGAGCAGAATCTGAATCCTGTATTTCTGCAGGGCAGGACAGCTCAGCTGAAAGATCCAGCAAACACCAGTGATTAGTGGATTGAGGGGTGTGCTGGGGACAGGCAGGCCAGTGGGTCCCTTGCAGTTGCCATCTGACAGCTGAGCATATCAGCTGAAGAAATTGGAACCAGTCAGAGATCAGGGAGGATGTTACAAATTTCAGGGCTGATTTCAAACGTATGGGCTGATTAATTGGGATGTGGCTGCTGAGGAAGGGGTGTTCTAGTGGCTTTGGTGGCAGGCTGATGATTTTTCAGTCCACTTAGCTGAGGAGGTAATTTGTGTTTGCTCTGTGAGTCTTGTGCCAAGCAGCTGTTACCACTCTCCTCAAACCGGCATATCTAGGTAGGTGTTGATGCCCTGTTGTAGGAAGAGAAAGCTGGAAGGGACCTGTTGGGCTGTCTAAGACTGTAGGTGCTGCCTTATGTGGACTGCTTCCTAAGCTCCCTGAGCTCAGTCTTAAATGTAGGGAGCTTTTCTGCTTGTGCTCCTCTTGCTGGAAAGCTGCTTAATTGTTACAGGGAGGGAGAGGAGAGGAAGCCAAATCCGTGTGCTTGTGTGAGTGTCAGCTTCTACAGGTGCAAAGATGGGTATTAAGTAGTATTGCCAGCTGACTGGCTTGCTCAAAATAAGTAAGATTACAATGGAAATGTTTGCTATAAGTATTTTGTTCACTAAGTTGTATGGTTCTTTTTCTGAAGGTGATGCAATTCCTCCTGCTGCTTCCATGTAGGGATTTGCATATCATACCTCTAAAGATGCAATGTGGGAACATGTTACTTCTCTCTTCTGTAAAGTTCAAACAATACAGACACATAATCTCCTTCCTTCTTTTGTGTGGGTTGAGTCCCCTGTGACATTTATATTAGACATTTTACACTTGTTAAATTTTAATTTAAACAAGTTTCAAATTAACTCAAAGCCTAAAGGTAAATATAAAAAAAAAACGAAAACCAAAACCCAAACCAAACTTTTAAGAGCCTTCATGTCTAGGGCTGTGCCTGAATGGTTACAGGACACATGCCTGACTTCAGCTGAGACCAGGCAGACACAGAACTGAGCCCAGGCCGTCTACGTGTTATTGGCAATATCAACCTCCAATGTGATTACACCATGATGTTTATGACTGTGTGTTTTTCTAAAACCAGCAGATAGTTCTGATGCATAGTTCTAAATGATGTCCTTTTTCCAGCTTTGATAACTGGCTACTTTTCAACAAAATTAAATTATTACTTCATGGCTTAAAAAAGTGGGCTTTGGAGTCCTGGTATACTTCTGCTTAGCTTGGTGAATGCACACATTACTTTTTCCACTCATAATTTGAGAACAGTGAGGAGGAAAGTATTTTGAATATTTGGATGCCAAAAGGGAAACTTTTATTTTCCCAAATTTCAATTAGGTTGAATTTGGATGGCTGAATAGCTAAGTCCCCACTGGGAAACCCACAGGTATTGTCAGAGATCAAAACCAACCTTAACCACAGCAGCATCCATTAGCAATTCTGTAGCTGCCGTATAAAGGACCTTACGAGGCCAACTGGCACATGGCACAGTGTCTCCTCCCCGTGGCTTGTCCTCTGCTGCCCTTTTGCTCTATTTCTCCTGAGCGAGCAGGGTGGTTGCTCCTACTGATGTGGAAGAGGGACATGTTGTCCAGCTTTTTTACCTCTTCCCTCCCACTGAAACCAATGAGAGAATTATGATACAGAAAGCCTTGGTGAGTGGGCTGTGTTAAGCACTTCTGGGCTGCTTTTCCCATGCTCTCTCCTTCCCATCCGCGGTGGCTCCCAAGCTTCAGTGCCCAAGGTTTTCTTCTTATGCCTGGGGTGACCGGGAGCAGTTGCTCACCTGGATCCTCTCAGGGCAGGCTTCTCTTGCAATCCCCTGCTCAGATCACATATGTAGGTTTTTTTGTAATTTATAATGTAGCAGTATATGTGGCTCGTCATCAGGCATCAAACAAGGAGATATAATGCAGGAATTTCTGTTGTTAATTTTTTTCTTGCTGCTTTTTATATGACACTTTAAAGTGTACTTGCGTTCATTTGAGCTTTCTAGGTGTTACTTTTATTGCTGCCAAGAGGTTTAAAGTTTTGGTCCTGACTAGCTCAATTTTTGACTCATTGCTCTAAGCTGCCAAATGCCTGATCAACATTTGCCAAGATGCAGGATGACACTGATCTTATAATGTATAATTCTATGCATTCATGGCAAACATGGTTATTTAAGAACTTTTCTCAGAGTTACAGTAATACTGCCTGTTAACAGGCAGGCTGAGCTGCAGTAGGATTCATTTACAGCAGAATGAACTTGGTTGTCTTTCTAGCATGGTAGTAACGTTTAACCCTTGACTTAGTTAAACAATATTTTCTTTACATGTTTTGGTATAAGCATTGTTTAGAAATGGAGCAATGCCCATTTTTGCTAGCTAAGACTTCCCTGGTGCTTTAAATGAGTATATGTGAATAAACTCTAATGCAATTAACTAAACATAAATTTCGTAAACTTTGGTGTAGTGGCTGTGTGTCACATGCTTTGAATTTAGGGGTGGGGATGATAAGACTTGGGCTCATGTGTTCCATTTTGCAGACTCAGTCCAGACATGAAATTTCACCAGTTTGTCTGGTTCATACTAGCATTCCTTGTCGCTTCAGAGAGCAAAGCCTTTACTGTAAAACTTACATAAATAACTCAGTTCCAGCTCCCTCCTTATTTGTGAAAGGAACAAATCTTGTGTGACTGTTTCCCATTTTACAGTTCAGTGACAAAAAGGGGGATGCAACTGCTGAAAGGGTAGGGCCAGATGGCCAAGAGGCTTCTTCCTTGTCCCAGCCCTGGTGCTGATTAGCCAAGGAGAAGGGGGAGGCACCTTCCCGCAGGCAACCCACTGCAGATGTTCTTTGCTTTACATAACACAGGTAAAGGCAAGCCACACTTTGCGAACAGGCTTTTTTTTCCTCCTTCCACCTATTATGAAATAAATAGGAGAGATAAATAGTCATGGCACAGGAACAAACACTGGGCAGGCTGGAGGGCTGAGTGTGCTATGTTCCCTTCTTGGCTGTGGGGAGAGTCTTAGAGCTGGAGAATATAGCCAGACAGAAACCATGGGGTCATCCTATGGGGTGACTCTTCTGTCAAAATGTATGGGGCAGTCCCAGCGCCAGCTGGGGGTTTGTGTCTTACCACTGACACACAGGCTCTCACACAGATAGCCCCAGTCAAGAGCAAATCCCTCACCTTTCCCAATTTTGGACCCTGCCCCACAGCACTTTCAAGGGTACCAGAAGGCACAAACACAATTTTGACTGGAATAGGATTACTCATGAGAAACGTCATCATCATTTTGCAAGGAGTCCTAACTGGAAGTTGAAAATTGTTTTTAAAAAGTTGAATTTTTTTATTGGAGAAATAATAAATAGAAGGCTCTCCATCTGCCTACTTGGAGAGCTGGGCTCAGTTCACTTGCTGTTTACAACAGGAAATGGAGCTGGCAGATGCATCCCTGCCAGCCAGCACAGAAACACACACACATTTGTTTTTTTCCTCAAAATCTTTTCCACAGTAAGTATTTTTGGTATTTTACATTTTTTCTATGATCCAGGATATTTTTTATTATAGTAGGGGTTTTCCAGATCCTTGGCAGTGCTAATAACAAACTCCAACTCCTAAAAGAAGGGTTATAGAGAAACTCTGTAGGAGATTCCATAAAAGTATCTTTCTCTGAAACCTCATTCCTTATTTGATCTGGCTTCTCATAATTTTGTCATTGCTGCAGCTTGCTGGCTCTATCAGCCTTTGCGATAACGCCTGTCTCCTGCTGAGCATCTTTAATTCATTCTGAGCTTTTTAAAATGCATGTGTTGGAATTTTCTGTCTAGTAAAAACACCTGCTTAGAAAACTATGTAAAAAGACACAGTGAACTCAGCTATGCAGCAAACTATCAGGTCATAGTAGTTACCTTTGTTCCGTTAAAAATTCGTGTTTACAGCAAAAAAATATGTCACATACCATTACACTTTTCTAATAGAAACAAAGAGTACCTGAATAACATTACCAGTCCTAGTATTTACTTTTGCTTTTTCTAGTTGGGAAAAGAGTTGAGTATCCTCTGAATTCTCATCTGAAAATGCAAGATGAAACCAAAGTACTTCTTGAACACTTTTCTGCAATTACAGGAAAAGGCAGTTCAACTGCATTTAAGTATGCAGTTGAAATTTCAGTGAAAGTCACTATCAGTATGCAGTCATCAGTTCTACCCTAGGGAATAAAACTCTTAGCTATTGTCAACAAGATTAGTTGTGAGAGTAAGCAGGTTTAATTAATTCCTTATTTTTCAAATGAAAATTGGTGAGAATATTGAAATGCTCTGCTTATAAAACCAGCTACCTAGCTCCCTCTTGAGTCAAGATCCCTGTGCTCAGGATGAAGTGAAGTGCTTATCTTTGTTTTGGAGAATATTTTTAAATTTTGCTGGATTTATTTTGCATCTACTTAAGCATAAATTACATGAAAATCTCTTTCCTGTTAGTTTGTAGATCTCAAAGTGATGCTTCCCTGCAGAAGATATACATTCTAATTTCAGCTCTTTGCACTTACATATCCTGGGCTGAAGTGTGGACATATTGTCCATTCTTATGATCTTTATTTATTCAAATGTTAATTTATATAAAACCAATACTCTGAAGCACAAAATCAGGGGCCCAAATGTTTAAAATCACAACAAATAGTATGAAATGTGACAAAAGTATCCTTTGCAGAGTTCCCCTTATTTTTGTAAGAAAATGATCATATTTTAGATCATGAGTTACATGCTAAATGTCTGCTAGTGAGGTATGCCCGGGTTTGTAGGAACTACAGTGTATCAGTGCCCTGCTGGGGCTGAGGGTGGAAGGAGGTAGTTTGTGCTGTGTCCCTGTTATTTCTCTATGTAGGGGACAGAACCATGCAGAAATGAAAATCACACCTTGGTTGTCTAATAGGCGCTAATGCATGCAAGTGAAAAGAAGAGCGCTGCTGTTCTTCCCTGCTTGCAAGAGGAGAAGCATCTCCTGGGGTGCAAGAAAGACTGAGGGGAGCTGGGGAATAGGCTCAGACTTGCTGGCTGCAGTGCCTCACAGGTGTCATCGGAGAGCAGAAGGAGCATCTCCTGGCCTCCTTCGTTCCCTCTGGGGAGAGACTGAACCTTAAACTGAGGCTTTGAGGACTTCCAAGGTTTCTTTTTTTGCTTTGCTTGTGCTTCGCAGGGCTTTGCTTTGCCTGTTTCTCCCTGCTAGCTTTCCCAATTCCATCTGGTTATGGCAGCCTCCAAGGGGCTGTGAAGGGCTTCTCTGGCATGGCCAACGGAATCAGGAGATTTTTGCTGCCTTTGGAGCCTGTGCAAGATGCAGTGCTGCTTTCCTGAGGAAGCGGGAGGGGAACACCACCAGATGGTTGGCATTTCCCACACTTGCTGCATGATGAGGAGAGCCTTGAGAGGTGGGACAGAAAGATCCCACCCTTCTACTAGACCACTGGCACCTATTTGGTGTTCAGCCCTGACTAAGCTTCTTAGGAAGAAGCCTGAGGTTAATTATCTGCTGTGCCTGGGTCCCCTTCCAGGCTGGTTGAGACAGGCTGTCTTCTGCCTCTGAGAAGAAATGCCCTGTTAGGAAAGTACTGGACTCAGCCAGTGGGCTCACCCTGTTTTCCAGACAGGGGAATCACTATTTTTCTGTTTGAATTATGTTTGCTTATTTAAGTTTCTTGTTGTAAATATTATTCCCTAGAGAAAAGGCCTTTTTCCCTCTGTTAAACCTTACCACCAGCTACTAGTCTGCACTATAAATGTAATTTGTATATACAATAAAAACAGGACCAGATGGGGCAGATGCGTCAGTGTTTCAGTCCGTATTTCTCTCTTGTGACAGCTTCTGCCTAGTAAAGCTAATGACCTAATATCTTCTGGGGAAGTTACACTGTAGTAGTATTGTACCTGCATAAATCTTTTCCTCATTCACTTTACAGTACAGAAGTAATGAGAACTGATAACAGGAGATACGATGCTGGCAAGATTTTTATTCAGCTTTAATTGTTCTGAAATTTGAGATCTAAAATGGCCTTGATTCTTTATTAGTATGATGATGCTTCTACAGCTGGTAGGAGTAAAGCTGGCTGGTTCTGCAAACAGAGTCCTGATGGTTTCCACGCTAATTACCTTACCCTCTGTTACCATCCTGTCAAGTGATTGTTATGAATTACTTTTGACTGCATTTAAGGAAGTGTTAACTTCATGCATTTAAATACACACAACTCTGGATAGTAAAAAGCTGTATACCTTTGCACTTCCTGTGTGTATTATGGTATATATGTAATATAAGCAGAAACATATTAATGAACACATTTAAAAAGGAAAAATTGGTATAAAGAATGTTATGTTGTACAGTTGAAAGAAAGTGTCTCTGAGAATCTTAGCTTTTTAATTTCTTTTCTTTTGAATATTTGTCTTTGTATGTTCATTCCTGTGCATCAAATTCTGGAAGTTACTTTTCTGGCACAAAAGTGCTCCTGGGTGTGAAATAAATAGATCTCAAGAGTACCCACATAACTGTTGTATCCAGCAAAAGGGGAGCAAAAAGGGGAGCCTGTTCTTACACACAGCTTCCAAACCCTACTGTAAAAATATAAGAAAAAAATCATAGATACCAATGAGTGTGTATGGGTACACTTATGAAGTCACCACACATTCAACTGGGTGTGATTGATTCTGAAAATGATAATTGTTTTCAGAAAAGGCTTTTGAGTATTCTGCTAAGTGAAAATAGTCTGAGGGTGGTCACTTGCGTTTTGCGATGCTGTAAGTTTTTAGTTGTCAGGGATTAGTTTCTAGCTTTTATTGTTTCTTATCTGTGGTAGTCATGCCTGCTGTTCTGAATTTATTTTTATTTCCTTCCTATGTTACATTCTGTGGGCAATTTGCTAGATTTTTCATTTCTAAGTAAAGCTTTCAGTCCCATGCTTTCAGCAAATAAATTTTAAAAGTATATTGGCTTTAATGATCTCATTCACTTGGGGAGTTATTTGTGTTCTAGAAATGATTTGTGTGGTCTAACTGAACTGGTGTAACTATATTTAATACTAACTTGATTACCTTTTCTGTGCTGTTTTCCAGCTAGGGAGTACACTCAAATATAACCACGTGCTTCCAGTGACTCCACATGCTCCCATTGACTATGGTAGGATTTGGAAGCAATATATCTAATTGCACTTTTCATTATGTAGTCAATAGGCATATAAGTTAATTGCACAGTTTTGCTTTCATTTTAGGGATATGATAAAAATTGATTTTCCATTCTTCTGACATTCCCTAACTGGGCAGCATAAAACTGCTTCAACACAGATGAATGTCCAATGTTTTCAGTAACCAATATTCCCACTGCTTTAATGGTGGAACCAGTTTTTGGCATGATGTGTAGTTAGGTGGTGTACAAAACTGAGCATTTGCAGCAGGGAAAGTACCATAGGTCCTCAGGAAAGGAAAGAGAAGGGAATGGACTGTGGGCCAATGTTAAATATTCTGCTGATTTGCAGGTGGCTTGCAGGTTGTTTTCCAAATGGCTATGCTAGGGGCAGATGGACATGGATCCGATCTTCTAGTTAATGTGGAAGATCTGGGAGATGTTTTTGCTATCTATCTCTGTTTAAGCACTGAAGATTGTAAGAGAAGGCCTGAATGACACTGATAACGTTCATCATAGGGTAGCTTAAGAAAAAGCAACAAGAACCAAATTTAGACTTTCTTGTGCCTGTGTTGATCTCTCAAAGCCAGCAAAGATCATATGGAAACTATTAGCAGCCTGCCCTGAAACCTCCAGCCAGGTGATTGATTGCATCTGTGGCTGCAGGATGGCTACAGTGACTGTAGGTGACGGGCATCCAAGTATTTCCTGTTCCTTACGGTCACAAGGGGTTGTGTTCCAGCCTGTCTTGGTTTAGCACCATTTGTCCTTAGGTGTGTATACACCTCCCAGTTGGATAAAGAAACTGCAAAGCTGTGGGATCAGCTGTCAATACACAGGGGAAGGGGAGTCAGTGCATGTAATTGAAGGAGGTAGCTATGATGACTAATTAATGGCACCTTCCCCTTTGAGTTAGGTAAAATTAAAACTGTGTGGTTTTAGTTAAACCTGGATGCAATCAGAGAAGATGTTCATTTGGATCTTGAGTTTGGATCAGCTTCTCTTGATGTTAGCAACTAGTAGAAAATTTTGGAACTGCAATCATATCTTGGACGATTTTCAGAGCTGGGGTTTGGGTTTGTGCATGTTTGGGTGAAGATCATTGTTGAGTTTTAAGAGGTGATGTGACCAAAACAATGATAAAATATGGTCTAAGGCATTGTTAGTGATCTTTGAGGTCTCTGCAGTCCTGTGGTCTTTAATGGACACACTAATATTGAAAACCATCTGTCCTCATGTTACTAATATCCAAGATGTGTTATTTTGGTCACTAAAGTCCTGTGAAGTGGTTGCATGGACTGTGTGGCTGAATGCAGTGAAGCATATCCAGACACATTACTGATGAAAGTCCTAATTGGCATATCCAAAAGAAAGTTTGGCTGGAGTGGGCTGGATTTAAAAAGCTGTCTCATTTACTTTTTTTACAAAGACAAATAGACTTGCATAATCTAGCAGTTAGGTGCTTGCTGATTTGTCTCTCAAAATAAGCAGGGTTTGGGAATAAATTGTGGCAGACATACTGACATTTTCGTACTGCTCATGTGCTTTAGTGGGAGAACTTAGGGAAAAAGAATAAACAGTGTTATAAACAGAATCTGTGATGGGCTGTTATGCTACAAATTCTTACTGGCATGCATTGGAGTGATGCCATTACTCAGAAACAGTAGACTTAGCTGTGAGTTCTGTTGATGGCCAAATGATGGCCAAATGGCTAATATCAAATTTTAGGAAAGCTGAGTAAGTCACACCCATGAGCAGGAGAGCCCTGTGACAAATTACACTTTTGAAGCAGTTTGCTGTGTGCTAATATGCCAGTTGTCTAAATTGCTTTTAAAAGGTGTCATCTTAAAACAAAAAAACACAAACCCAAACTAATAATCTATTTTTCCTCAAAGTGTGACCTACTAAGCCAAAATCATACCCATGTATGGTAAACAATAATGTGTTAGGAGAGGGGACTTTGACACTCATTACAACTAGAGATGGAAACAATGTGCAGTCAAAAATCCAAGAGGGCACATTTCCAATAGTATTAAAGTACTTGTTCCTGGACACAGTAGATCATGAGATATTGGATCTTAATCTCCTAGCATTCTTATATGCAAGAACACTATTTCAAGACATATTAGAAAGCTTTGAGAATGTTTTAATGATTGTTCTCCTTTCACTGACATTAGTTCTGGCTGATTTCTTAAAAGCAACTCTCAGGCAATTGTTTAAATAGTTGTCCTTCAGTGTGAGTGTGTACAGTAAATACTGGCAGTTTTTTTGAGGAAACCTTAACCTGTCAGTACAGATACCATGGCTAAAAGGTAGTTTCTTCCCTACTTCTGCCAGTTAAAATCCCTCCTTTCATGCCCACTTACCATCAGTGTCTCCATGGCTGTCTGAATCATAGAATCGTTTAGGTTGGAAAAGACCTTTAAGATCATCCAGTCCAACCATTAACCTAACATTACCAAGTCCACACTAAACCAATTAAGGGTAGACTAGACTAAACCATGTCCCAGAGTGCTACGTCTACCCATTTTTGGAATGCTTCCAGGGATGGTGACTCCACCGCCTCCCTGGGCAGCCTGTTCCAATGCCTGACTACCCTTTCCGTGAAGAAATTTTTCCTAATATCCAACCTAAACCTCCCCTGACAACAGCTTGAGCCCATTTCCTCTCATCCTATCGCTAACTACTTGGGAGAAGAGACCAACACCCACAACACGTGTCTTTTGCAGCTAGTGTGCTTGCTTGAGTGTAACAGTGGCATCTGGCTAATGTATCACGGCTACCAAGTGTGTGCAGGTCATAGAGATGCTTTGGGCTTTGTACTTCTTTGCAGGTGGCTGGGAGGGCAAGAGCACCACTGAAAAGCCTAAGTGTAAAACTCGGACTTGGCATTACTGCCCATATCTTATGCTTGTATTCACTGGGGCTGTGAGTACAGCTGTTTTCCAATCAAAGCAGAATTTGTAAGACTTGTGTATGTTGCCTCCTGAGTTCTGTTGGCTTGTGTGGCTGTTCCTGAGCTATCAGCAAAAGTTATGTGTAGATATACTGTGGGTTTTGGACAATCCTCGCTCAGAGCTGTCCTGCTACAGCTTAACTTCTGTACGTGTCCATACTAGCCTGGGTATATCTCTCCCATACAGCCAAGCTGAGGTCACTGCTCCAGACTGCAAGAGAGGTACGCTAGTGCTTAAATACTGCAAACACAGAGTAGCGTAACCATCCTGAGCTCCAGCTTTTACAGGGCTGCTCACTGCTCAGGACATTTAGAGCTTGTTTTCTCAGCCAGTGTAGATGATTTAAACTGGTCTGGCAGCCAGGCAACCTTAAAATCCCTGAAGTCAAATTTTATTTTCCCTTGAGAGAGTTTTTAAGAATAAAGCACAGCTGATGCAGCAATGAAAATCTTTCAAAGGAAGATGCATGTTCTTCTTCAAGAGATGCATCCCATCAACAAATTCTTTCCTATTTCTAGGCCAGGATACTTCATAAGTGCTGGCTGTTTTCATATTTTACATTATAGTTCATAACTTACACTGTCTTAATATTAGGAGTTATTTTCAAGCTCGTTTGGGTGAATAAAAGTTTAAGCATGTGAAGAAATGACCCCAGGTTGTCAAGTTTAGCTAATCTGTGGTTAACTACTGATGTCAAAATGATAGTGTTAGCTTTGTTGGCAAAGATATCTGAGTACCTGCATTGTCCAAAGGAGCTCACAGAGACAGTGACCATGGCTGTCTGTGTAGTGCAGTCCAGAGGTTATTCTGAAAATGCTGATATATGCCTGAAGGCTTATAGTGATCTTCATAGTTTCATATATGTGTATACATGTAGTCACACCTGTGCGTGAGCTAAGCTGTCAGAGAAAATTAGTGTAAAAATCAGACCAAGCTGGCTTGCAGCCCTACCTTGCCTGTCTGTTGTTCTGAAAACTGAAATGCAACACCTGTGAGGCCAAACCACAGTGGGACAGGGTAGTTTTGACTGTGCCAAGCCTCTTGTACAGGTGTCATGCCCAGGAAATGGCAGCTGCCATTTGAAGATGGCCTGTTGTTGCCTGAGCTCATTTTCCATCTGCTTAAACAAATGGCAGTCTGGGAGGGAGGACACCAGTCCTTTAATTCATGCACAGGGTGCTGCTGCCTGACCCAGTTTTACCACAGTGCTGGTGCCTGTGGCTTCTGTGAGATGGAAAACCTACCTACCGCTTCCTCCCCTCCAGTTGTACTGGTGCCCTAAAACACGGAGGAATTTAAATAAGTAATTTTTTTTTCAGTGGAATGATCCCAAGAGTTGTTACAGGCACAGCAGAGAGTTGTTTTGTGCAGTCCTCCTCAAATACGTGGTAGCAAATCCCGCTCTTGCAACCTTCCCACGAGTTGGTGGGTTGTGCCTGCTTCTGAGGACATAGAGCAAAAAGTGACTATATCCAGCTGCCTTTGTATTTCCCAGGGATGATACAAGCAGTAAATTTTACAATACCTTAAATTAATCAAAGAACATTTCACTTCATTAAATTTTAGAGACCGTGAAATTGCTAGGCATTATTTAAACATTTGTGATACTTCAGAAGTGTGCACTGACAGCAGCTGATCCATCTAGGAACTGCTGTATTAATGGCAACTTCCAAAGAAAAATGCAGATCTGGTGTGAGAAAGTGCAGGACTGTTACGTGTTAGGTAAGCTCTGATTATCATACACCCGATTCTTTTTTCTTGGTTTTTTTCTGAAAAGAAAATACTCTGACACCCACACAATTCCTTTACAATATTGCTGGAAATGTTCTGTTCTATTTTGCATTGCTGGCTGCCATGCTGAGTATTTCCTGTAGTTTTTTTTTATGCTAAGTATATTTTAATGAAATTAATGATTTAACCACATTTCAGTTTGAATCAACTGACTGGAAAGAATTTAGTTTCCATGACTGCTTTCCTTAATCTTGGTGCAAAAATGGGTATTTGGATTTTTGCAGTTCAGTGGCAGAAATCTTGTATTTAACCATCTTTGTTCTCCATTTGAATGTGCATAAACTCTGATAGTGCATCATGGACCTGACTGAGACCTGCCAAATGTTGTACAAATCAAGAGGCAGTCTCTGGTCTAAAGAACATATAATCTAAAGAATGCTGTCAAATTGGATTTACTTCTCATTTTTCATTGCCATTGTTTTAGAGTCTATTGTGCTATTAAAAACCATTTCTTTATTGTAGAGGGTTACTATTGGCTTATTCACCTCATAATTTAATTCCGGGCACTGTATGTTTTTCATAAAACCAAAGTTTCTGTAATCAGGCTTGCAGAAGAAATGTGCCTGTTTTAAAAGCAAGTTTCTGTTGCATGTGATTAGGGAGACTGTGTTGGAAATGGCATCCTCAGGCTGAAAACCAGAAGAACCCTAAGTTCACTGACACCAACTGTGATATTAGGACCTAGCTTGTGATTTTTGAATGTTAGAGGTTTGTGGCACTGAAGAAAACATATGCAATGAAAGTTTATACTGCTATCTTGAAAATGAGCTATGCTAGAAATCTAAAGGGTGAAATGCCATCAAAAAGAAATCCTGGGTAGCAATTTAATTTAATTTAATTTGTTACCAATACACATCACTACTGTTGCTAACTGAATTGTTAAAGCTGACAGTCTCTTGGGCATTAGGGGGGCTTTGGAAATCCCCCCATTCTGTGTGTGCAACCTTTGTGGATCCAGTAACTGTACACTTTATTTTGGAAAACAGCAGAAAGATGGTAAAACAGTAGGGACTCCTAATATGTAGGAATGGCTTCTCAAGCAGAATGGATATTTTGTAGTTCAAATTTTACACCTGCAAAGTTCAGATTTGTTGGGGCTCCTGTCTAGCAGCATGATTACATGTCCCTGCATCTGCCCTGACTCTTGTGAGTGCAGCTTCGAAGGGAGGTGGAGTAGGGAGAATTTTAAGCTTGCTTTGTGTCTCTTGATGCCATCTGAGGAAAAGGTATTGCTCTACATGAGACTATGTTCCAGAAAAAAGATCATACCTATTTATAGGAACAAACAATGAAAATGAATATCAACTCTAGCTGGCGATCTAATATCTCCTCTGTTATTCCAAGAGTTATTTAACTTCCAGGATTTGTGAAGCTACAGCTCCAACATGAAAATGTAATTTCAAACTGTGAAGCTCCAAGGGGTGTTGCAGAAGATAAAGAATATACAGTAGCAACATCTATGCTCAGTTGAGATCAGGCCATGGAGGCTATGGACTAGCATTCTGCCCTTGGAGATACAATGAAGATAAGAACAAAAAAATGTGAGTTAGTTAATTACTCAGCATATAAGATTACTGACCTTGACTTTTTCCAAAGTTTCAGACATCTTTTTATTTCTAGGGTCTACGTAAACTGCATCTAAAATACTGTAATTTTTGTCTCCTCTCTTTGAAATGCCTTTACAAGGCACTGAGTGTTGTTCCAAAGTGCAGGAGCTGCTCTGTGCGTATCACCTATTCAGCACAGGTTGCTCTGACTGCTTGGTTTAGCTCTGCAATGATGGGAAGTCAGTCATACACAATTGTTCCAACAAGTCTTTCCAGGGCACATTTTTCCATGCAGATCTTTTCTAACCCATTGAAAAAGGGTTAGGCTCCAGGGGAGCCAGTGGGTCTCCAGTGAGACACACTGCTTATTATTAATGTGCTCTAGCCACCACTTTCTAGACCTTCTGAACTATAAGCAGGGGATCATGTCAGTGTTGTGGTGAGGCAAGAGACCACACACAAGTAAAGAAGGCAGGTGCAGTTGGGGAAGGAAACTCAACCTTGTGCAGCAGGTCAGAGTAAAACCTGTGTGTACCAATGGGAAGCAAGGGAATACATTGATACTGAGCTGAACTGAGGCAAAGGGGTTATTTTCATCTGTGTAGGAGCTGGTTTTCTCCCTTTTCACATCCAAGCACTTGCTGGGAAAATAGAAACAATTCATAAATGGAGAAGAGACTTGATGAGGAATATTTGCAAATTCAGTGCTTGCAAAGCTTTCTTCCCTTTGTATCTTTGTTGTACCATTTTCTCTGCCCTGCTGCTTCTGTTTTCTGTGTCTGCAGGGTCAGGTAGAGATACCTGAGCTGACTAATGATCTGAGAATGCCACTGAAAGCAGCTCAGTGTCAGCCACCCAGCGCGCCAGACTGGCTCCCTCATTCTGCTAAGAGAAAAAGGCCTGTCCTTTACCTCCAAATAAGTGTTGATAACATAAAGCCTGAGGGACATGATCTGTCTCTGCAGGGTTCCCAGATCAGGCTCTGCTTGGTCTCTCACTTCCTCAACCACGTCCGCTCTCGGTCTCACATGCTCGCACCTTCTTTTTTTGTCTCTTTGGGGACATGCATGACAGTAGGGCTAAGAATACTTTTGGCCGAGAGCTTCAAAGCTACCGCAGGAGACAGATGCATCATTCTCATTGAAGTTCATGGGAGCTGTGTGTCTAATTCTCCATACTGCTTGGAGAGTTTCTTTGTAGTGGCTGATCTACCAATACCACTGGAGTACTGTGACCCAAATAACATGCGTGATCAACGATATCAAACTGACGAGCTGCTGATATTATACTGGATGCTTGTTCGACTCCTACTTTGGGCTGCCCTGTGTAGCCTGGCATGGCCCAGCTTTGTGCTGTCCTCTGCCCTTCCCGTCCCCTGCCTCACCTGAGCTGCCCTCCCTGCCTGCCTGCTTGCCAGCTTCCGCTCTGGAGGAAGATCCTCCCTTTGCCCGGTAAAGCCCTAGTGCAAAACTGCTATGCAAGGGGAGATCTATGGGGTCACAGTATCCTGGGAATGGAAAAGTTTTCTTGAGGTGATCGCATGTCCTTGAGATCAAGGGGGAAGATCAGACCTCCTTATGCAGCAGTCCTTGTTGCTGTGTAGTGTCCCTAAATTATCTTGGTCTCATGGGGAGAGGGGGTATGGACAGACTCCTGCCTCACTTGCAGGAGTCTGCGCAGACTGCCTCGCTCCTCCCAGAAGCTCTCTGGTGTTTTGATGCCTTTTTTGGTATAAGTAAGAAATTGGCATGGTATTGTCTGTCAGTAGTCTGCATATAATTAAACTGCTTCAGTTTTCTAATTGCTTTACCTGTGCAACAGTCATCCAGCCATTATGCCTAAAACAGCTGGAAGATGTATTTGTTAGCATCACTGATCCTTTATGGTTTTCAAAGACTCCATTTTATTGAGAATAATAAAAGTGGAATTAGGATGCAAGTGTCTCTGGTCTCAGTTTTATGCATGGATTTAGTGAACACTTTGTGCTGCTTTGTCTAAAACCCCGTGTACCATGATACTAACGAGAGTAATGCTAGTAGGAGAATTTAAAGGGAACAAATCCTAATTTCTCCATTAATAATGTAAGTGGTGCCTGATCTGGCATTTCTCTTCTTTCAAGTCATCACCCTGACTTAAGTTTCTTCCAGGTTTATTTTCACACACACAAAAATATCTTCCAAGGTTTTTATGAAGAACGGAGGTAGAAATAGCTACATTTCTTCACATGTTTTTTTCCAGTGAAATGTGCTGTTTGGAACAAAAGGACAAATCTTTATAATCTGCAGTGCTGGAAACCTGAAAATCAAATCAATTTTGATTTTGCATTTTCCCTCCTGTTTGCACAATGCAAAAGCTCCTCCTCTCCTGCCCAACAGCAATAATAGAAAAAAAAACCCAACCCATCCCCCGAAAGAAAGCGTGACTTTGCGAGAAAAAATTTTTCCTTTGAACCTCTTTTCTAAATATATCACTCTCTCCTACTGCTGTGATGATTTTATTAGGGTTTTGGGGTTTTTTTCTGCATTTTTCCTGTTTGTTTCTTATTTAGTCTAAAAGCTGCTTAGATTGGGAGCTGTTTGAATTGTCTTTTATAAGAAAGTGACTAGAAATGCTGCATGGTGGTGGAAGCCTTCTAGGTTTTGTTGAAGACATGCTATTGCCAGCCCCCAGAATGACTCATCCCAAGGGAATCACAGCTGTATCAATAAGGCACTTATCTGTACCTGAAGCCTCAATGCTGCAGACATTGTAAAATATATTTGCTTTCTAATAGGCTTCTGCTTTGTTTTTATATATGCAGAAAAGCTGCAACAGAAAATGTCCTGGATTGATTTAGTTAATGCTGTGTTACACATTGATACAAATGGTTATCTGGCTGCAGAATGGAAGGGCTAGTTGGATGTCCCAGGGGTGGGACAGACTGAAGGTGACCTGGGCATGTTGAAGGTGGGACAGTAATGTGTGTAATATGCGTGTATTCTGTAACTTTAAGGAACCAAAATTTTTACCCTTTGACTGCCTAGAACTACTATCAAATTGAGCTCGTTGCCCCTCTTCTGTAGGTAGGAGGGGAAGATGCATGTATAGCAAAGTATCCTCTGTCATGGAAGTACCCAACAGTAGAAGTGTAGTGGCTGGAATTAAACCTGTTTGTTCTGTAGCTGGTTTACCAGAAAGTTGCTGTACATGGTTATTGTTCTGGGAAGTGTCACTATTGTGTACTGTCAGAGACCAGCCCGTTTTGAGATTGGAACAATCCGAGAAATCTGATCTACATTTGAAGTTGGCCCTGCTTGGAGCAGAGGGATGGACTAGGTGACCTCCAGAGGTCCCTTCCAGCCTGAATTATTCTATGATTCTGTGGAAGGTTCCCTGATCTATTCAGGGATGTTATCCTATAAAGCCTCCATCTGGCCATGTGTTAATCTTGAACTGCATGGGCCACACAGAGAACATCAGCCTCTCCCATGCTAAATCTGGCAGGTGAAGAGAGAAAAGTTACAGTGTGTGTGCAAACCATGTGGCCATACTGCATCTTATAGGTAAATCTAGAAGGGTTAGAAATGGTAAAAAGGAATGTCTCATCTCTGAGAACAAAGCCGTCAAGAAATGCAGCGAGCTGGCATTGCTGGGGAAAGCAGTGTAGAGCAGGTTCCTGCACCTGAACGAAGATACCGGGTCAACAAGTGATATTCACTCAGTATCACTCTATAAGTGGTATTGGATTAAAAGCATTCCTGTTTTTCAGTTGCAGCGATAGAGAAAGCGTACATGATAGTGGCTTGGAGTAGGAATGGAGCATCCAGCATTTATATTTGGCACATAAAATGACAGAAAAATAATGACTTTGGACCAAAACCTCTCCTCCCCGAAGCTGAAAAGCTGTAAACTCACAATTCAAAGTAAAAGCAATGGCTATAAAAATCTCTTTCCCATTGTATGGTATTTACTGATTTATGGTGAGGTATAGGGATCCTAGCTGCTGTTTAATAGATTTAACACAGCTGCATAACCCTGGAAAACATCAAGTCCTGAACCTTCTTTTTTGCTCATCAGATTTTGTGGGGAGAAAATAGAATGTCCTGCAATAGTAGATAGGAAGGGAGCATCTGCCTAAATTAGGCAGGTTCACAGTCCCATTAAATCCTTTTCTGCTCAGTTGAATGCTTGGTATGTTTTAACAGACTCTTATCAACAAAATGGGACAGACTTTGAAGAGCACTCCTTGAGGAACTACTTAAATATGACACTCAAAGAGAAGCTTTAAAAACTAATGGGAATTGTCTGTTTGTTTTCTTTCAGCTTTTAATCAACATCGTCTGTTTATTACTAATGGGTGATTAATAAAGACAGTCTAAATTTCCAAGAGAATAATACAGGTGGCATCCAATAAAGCTAGTGCAATAGATGGGCAAGTGTGAAAACAAATCAAAAGCTTTTCAGTCTGTGTGATCATTGCTATGGAGCACAGGGAGAGCGAAGGCACAGGTGACAGTAAGAAAAGGAGGAATTCCTTTCGTGATTATGGCAATTGTCTTAATTATTGTGGTAACATGATAATTATTTTTCTTTGATTAATAGGACTTGCAAAACTAAGAGGGTTAGATCTCTGGAACTCCCTGTTCCACAGTATGTGTCCATACTAAATAATTTTTTGTTGTTGTTGTTACTGAGGTGATTCCTTCAATTTTAAATTGCCATTCATGCATATTGTAGAATAGGTCACACTCCAAGCTCTGAGAAAACTTTAATTAAGGCAAGAAAAAGCAGAACATGTGATGAAGATGGGAAACATGTTATTCAAGTGACGGAAATGAGACCAGGATGATTTATGTGAGAAAGGAGGCTGAGAGGAGCATTGGAAGGAGATTGATAATCATGATATGGGTGATATTGTCAAGTGTTGGAATTGTGAATGTAGGAGTGTGAAGCCAGCAATAGGAGGAAGTGAAGAACATTCTCTTCGGTTTGTTTTAATTTTCCCAGTACTTAAAGTTTAACAAAGCCCAAAGCTTTCTAATTAAAAGAGGGGGAAAAAAAACCCCAAACCCAAAACCCAAAAGAAGTTTCAGTGATATCATGGAGCTGATGCTGAATTTGATTTGGTCCATTATTAGCAGTCTTTACATAACACTATTTCCTCAGCCCTGGCTTAGGACCAGAGATCTATTGGACTTGGGTTAATGCAAGCTCTTGGAGATCCACTCTTTCGCTCACTAGTGCAAGAAATTGTTTCCTTTTTGTGCAGTAAGGCTGTCTCCTGGGACAAGATGGTTTTTTTCAGAGCCTATTAGCAGAGCTGCAGAAAGGACAAAAATTACTTATTGAAGGGGCGAGTGAGTGTTTTCATGTGTGAAACAGGCTGGAGATCATCCAGCACAAAGCCAGCAGAGGGAGAAACTGGAGACAGCAGTTACAAGAGACAAAAAAGAGAAAAAAATCAGAATCCTAGGTGAGATCTCAACATTGTGAGAGGATATGTGGGAACTCAGTAAAACACCCTGGTTTATAGTTTCTTTTCAGTGGCCCTGTTTCATTCTCACTCTACTTTTGCTCAGGTAGTGTCATACAGGCGAGATAACTGTAATGGAGTACGGTTGTGCAAAGCAGAGTATCCAAGTGATACATGCAGATACAGAGAGTTTTGTGATACCATAGTTAATAAATCATGTTGAATGTACTGCTTTCTAGCACTCCCCTATGCAGGTGTATGTGTTACAAGCTGGCAGACAGCACATGCTGAAAATATAGTGTACCTAATGTATATGTTTCTATGATTTATCTGTGTGCTTTTCTGTACTGTACAACACTTTGAGACATTTTCATAAATTATGGCACTCAAACCCATACGTAATAGTACTTTAGTATTTGTTCTCCTGTAGCATCACCTTGGGAATCCAGGGGATATAATACTTCCTTTGGAGGAAAAATATCTATCTATGGCTGCATCTGCAGCAGAATTTGTAGCACTTGAAGGGAATGTGTTAAAAAAAAAAAAATCTGTCTGTTCAGACTTACACTTAAAATATTTGGCTTTACACTATATTTAGGACCGACTGGCTGTCAGCCAAGACAGAGCCTATCACAAATCTAAAACACTAGGTGGAAAAATCATGTGACTTGCAGTTTAAAAAAAATTTTTTTTTTTCAAAATGCTTCTTTTGTCGGTACATCACTTGATATTACGCTATTAAAGTGCATGGGAAATGGTGTTACTGCAATTTCTTCAGAAAATATCTACCAGACTTTTTTAGTTGTATTAAGGGGCAGTTCTGTTGGGAATATTTAGTATGTCCACCAAGACAAAACATGTTGTTTGTTACTGTGAATTGTCCTAGTGCTCAGCAGTATTTTGCAAGCAGAGCCTGATACAAGAATGCAAGCAAGATGATGGGGTGTTTCCTTAAGCTGTGACGGGCCTACAGTAGGACTCCGGCGCAGATTTTCAGGGCAACTCTGGGTGACTTGCTTTGCTGCTTTGTCTCATTGACATGGGGGTAGAAGTAATTCACAGGTACATCACCAGGCCAGTAATTATAGACAGCAAGGTCTAGGCACAAGGAAATAAGGAGATAAGTATCAGCAATATTTAAAAGCCCTCCCCCTCCCCAAATGTGTGGTCAATTATTCTTAGCTGAAATGAGTGGTTTAACTGTCCTGACTAGTTGGTGTGGATGTACTGTTTGTTACAAGACACGGTGCCTCTCTGGGTGGGAGTTGCTGTCCCCAAAATCCTCCCGACCTGTTACAGCATGGTCATGGCCTCTTACTTGGGAGCCTGGTTCCCAGCTTCCCCGTGTGTTTACTCCGTCTTTCAAGGTACTTTGCCTCTCTCTGTGCTACTCTGTGCTGCACTCATATTAATTAACGTGTGTGCACCTTCTTCATAGGGGGGATAGCTTAACTAACCAATGCCTCTGAAGAACTTGGATGTGGAAAAAGTTACAGAAATACAAAGTCTTATGATGACTTCAGATCCATGCTACTCACATAGCAGAGTTAGAAGGGAACAATATGCCTTGAGCTGCGCTTGGACAAATGCTGGTTCTTCTCTGGCATATATGTATCTGCTCTTTTTCTCATGTACACACAATGTAGAAGCTAGAGATTGAGGGGAACATTTGTAGGAGACTAACTGCAGGAAACTACGTATATTAGTTTGGGACCAGTAATCCCACTTAATCATTTGGATGCCTTCAGCACCTTTTGCACTAAGATGTTTTAGAAAAGTCTTTTCCAAGTGTTATGGGCCAGGCTCTGGTTTTAAATGCTTGGCAAAGGCAAGGGAGCTCTTGCATCAGCTCTTGGAGATGCTTTATTTTATGAAGTCTAGGCATAGAGGAAGATTTCGCCTGCAAGATTTGGGCCAAGAAAAAGCACTCTCCTGCTGCAGTCTCTAGCCCAGATGATGCTATTCTTCCTCACCCTTATGGCACTGGAGCACTGAACACTATCTGCAGGCACGCAGGGCTGGCAGGAAGCACTCCCTGACCTTCCTAAACTGTGGGCGAACCTACACAGGAATGATCTTAACTTGATATACCACCACCTTTCTTCCAGGGCCCCACCCTGTGCCTGCATCCATCTCTGGGTAGAAGGCAGCAGCTGGTTAATAGTGTGGAGGAACAGTACATGATTGTTTAGGACAGGAAGTTGCAATATCCACTTGCAAGAATGTAATTGCTTTTGAGCTGGAACAGGGCCAGGACGGTTGATTACAGCTGGTAGGAACAGCTGCAGCTGTGAAGGCAGCCAAAACTGGGCTTGCTGCACGGAGGGGAAGGAGAGAGACAGAGCTTGCCAGCAACCTTCTGAACCCAGAAGTGTGCAGGGGAGGACCCCATCCAGATGCCTCATCCTCCCTGCTCCCCTGCGTGGCCCGTGGGGAAACCTGCAAAGGAGCCGGCCAGAGACTGCAGCCAACCCCAGCCAGGGACTTCTGGCACTCAGCGGGGTCTCCGGAGTTTTGCCTGGACCTCAGCTACCCATGCTGATTGCCTGTTTGTATCCACTCTCCCATTCCCTTTTGTTCAGCTGCTTCAGCTCAGTGTCACTCCACTCTTATCCCTTTGCCTACCTCTTTTTATGGCAGCTTTCTCCTTTTCATTGGCTAAACCTCCTGGCCAATCCCCATCTCCAATGCCACGGTGCTACTGTTTTGTGTATATTGTGCTGTCCAAGGGCTTGTGTGTTTCCCACCACTAGATCTCTATTTGGACCATAAGCTCCTTCTGGGGGGCCCGTCTGCTGTTCTCTTGGTGTGGCACCTAGCACAAAGCCCCATTCTCCACTGGTTCTTAAGGCAAAATGAAGGTTATAAGTAACAATGAACTTTGTTTGCATTGTGATAGTGTCTTGGGAATCCAACTCTAGATGGAGCATGCTGGCTTAAACACACACCAAAACCTAACTCTGTGGCCAAAGGATTTTGCTGCGTTTGATACTAAGTGTGGGATAGTAACTGACCACATGAATCCAACATACAGATTAAACACAACTGTTCAAACAGCTATTTTTTTTTAACTTGAAATCCCTGTTTGAAAACCTTAACAGAAAAAACACGGGACTGAAACATGCCACTCTGACACAACAGTGGCTTGATTTTGTGGCTGGGCTGGGAAACCACAGGTTTTGCACACTCAAAACTTTCCCAGGTTTTCCTCAGCTGCACTTAGATTTTCCAGGGCTGGTTTTGCAAATAAAGAGGTGTGTGTGACTTCTGAAAGTGTTAGAAAGCTTGGCAGGCCTGTCAGGCTGTCTAATGCTGTCTGCCATGTGCAAGCATGGAAAATAAAAAGGCTTTTCCCTTATAAAAATGTCCTGTATTGCCTGGAGGCTCCTTGTGCTCAGGACTGATTCCCACCACCTCGCTATATGCCAGAGAAGGTTACGGTCGCGGGATTGCTTCTCCTTCCCTATAGTGCCAAGTCTTGAATTAGCCCATATAGCTTCTGTAAGGGCAGGTCCTTTACTCTTTGGCTCTCTTCAAGTATCATGTTGGGGAGCTGGATACTTGATACGGTTTGTTAGTACTCAGGTTTTTTTAATTCACCATAGTCTTGATGAAAAACACTTTGATCTTCGCAGCTACCTTAGCCTGGTTTAAATTAGAGTTTTGGGAAGAGTGCCAGGAGAAGTATTTACAGCATCCAATATAGGCAACACAGTTACAAATGTTTATAGAAGAGGCAGGCAAAGAAATTACAGAAAGAGAACACTTAATCTAATCACAGCAAGCTCATATCTAGCAGGATCTTTTGGGTTTCAGCTGACTTGTCAATGTCCCAAAACCCTTGTCGGGGTTTTTCCTGCCTTTTGTATCTGCAGCTCAGGGAGTGCTCTTCAGGGTCAGCTCTGTCCTGGGTGAAGGGGGCAGCTCTATAGCAGCTCTCTTGTGAAGACTTCCTATTGCTCTTCCCCTCAGCCTCCAGTGGAGCCAGCTTTATACTGTCCTCCACATATCTGACATTGCTCAGACGGGAGCTGTGGCCTTAGTGCTTTTCTTTGGTGGCAGAGCTGGCAGCGTGTATGTTTCTGTGGCTCAGTTTCCACCCACCATGCCTTTGCATTTCCTGCCAGCTTTTATAATAATAAATGCACTTGCTCTAAACCCATAAACAGGATCAGTGATGACGATGTCTAGCTCATGACTAGACATCTAGAGATGTCTAGACACTAGACACTGAGACTAGGCACAGGGATAATTAACCACATGGGATAAGGTTATGAGATGCTTAACCACACCAAATCTAACCCTCAAAAGACACTCTAACATTCGCTTTTACTCAGATTAAATATCAATCTTTTTTCTGTCAAACAAGGTCTATGGCTAGGTCTTTCAAAAATGATAGGGTCCGTTTGAAGATAATTAATTTTCAATTGATTTATGTATGGACATCTGAAAGCATGAGGCAAGTAAGATACAGAGACAATGCTATACAAAAGGTCGTGTTGTATGGGGTTGAGAGCTGATATAATAAGAAAGTTTTCCTTTTGTACTTGGGTGTCACCAAGCAATTCTGTGACAATCTTGCACATGGAGGGACAGAGCACTTCATGCTCTTGGAGAATACTCATGCAGGCATGCTGGCAATACTTGCTGCAACCTCCCTGGGATAAGGCATTGGATCATCCTGTCTGGCACCATCAGACAGCTGCACTGAATATTATGAAAATCATCAAAAAGAGTATTTATGACATTTATTGATCCACTGTCCAGATCCACGGTCAAATTTAATAGTTTTCCTGTTAGTTGAATATCCTAATAGATACAAATAAATGTAAGAAATCAAGATAAAGAAGCAGTTTGGTTGGCTCATTACTTTAATGTATATTCTTGAACGTATTGTGTTTTTTCCTGTTTTTAAGTATGTAGTTGGTGAAAATATCCATTGATACCTCTTTGCCCAGATCTCATTCCCAAGTTCTTTGCCATATGTCCTGATGCCTTGGGAGCCCTTACGTGGTAGAAAGAGATGACTCCTTTTTCAAATGCAAGGCTGTAACCCGCTTGTCCTCTACAGTGAGCTTTGAACACAAAATCTCTCTCTGTCGAAGTAAGACTTTGTTTTACAGCTGTTGGCATTGAGTGACTTCAGTTACTTATTTATAGAGGTGTAGAAATGACCTGATAACATGCTGTGACCCATTATGTATGTGTTGCAGCACAATTTTTGGGAGAATGCAAATCATCCATTTCCATGGATGGAGCCTAATTTTTAGACCAAGAATAGAGACCTTTTTTTTTAAATGTAGACATACTGCTGTTCAGAGAAACATACAACTACAGACACTCCAGGGGAAATTCACCATACTGTTGAATTTACAAACATGAAGTCTAGCTAGTGATTCTCCAAAGGTTTGGTTACCACTGTTTCTGCAGCTCCACGCACTGCTGAAAGAGCAGCAGAGAGCTTGCAGTCCATGGCCACTTCCTGTCCCTTACTGATTGCATGACACAGGCAAAGGCATTGGTGGGAGCACGGAGGTAATTCAGGTCACTTCTTTCTTTAGCTTTGAACAGTCAGTAATTATGAAATCGAATAACAACCATTTTCATGCAAATAAAAATGTAGTATTAAGAATTAATAACAGCAAACTGTTTTGTTTATGTTCATTCAACATCAAAGCCAAAATTCCGTTCAGCCTGCTCTGTGTATTTAGTTTCAGGGATCAATGGGAGACTGCTATTTGTGAAAACTCATGTGAATGAATGATACGTTTGCTTGCCTTTTTAAAATGACTGCAAAAAGCACATATTAAATTGCAGTCAATGGTAACTTTTTGGAATTCATCCTACAATGGATACATACAAAGTATCTTAAGTGGGTAGGAGAAAGCCTTCACAATCCATATTCTAGCACTACCATGTAAGCTTTT
The DNA here is from genome assembly GCF_030463565.1 of Pelecanus crispus. Lineage (NCBI taxonomy): Eukaryota > Metazoa > Chordata > Aves > Pelecaniformes > Pelecanidae > Pelecanus > Pelecanus crispus. The sequence goes on from NC_134676.1 coordinate 15,464,029, forward strand.
AAATAATGTATTTACAAAGGTAATTCCAATTACTTTACAAACTATTTGCAGCTCAAGCATTATTTGCTGAAGAAATTTTGCTCAAAACATGACCCAGCTTGTTCTGGTGGGTACACAAATAAGCAGGGAGGAGCAGCAGAGGGTGTGGGGAATAAGCTGCTGAGGCATGGTAGGCTCTTGTATTGTGAAGCCTCAGCCCCCAGGGCACAGAGTGTGTATGGGCAGAGGAAGAAACAATAACTGAATTGTTGCAAAATGTGGACTATTTAGATATTACCTTATGAATTGCTTTCTTGTGTGTACCATAGAATAACCTGATGGTGAAATACTGGCTTTAGATAAGATCTGTATCAATCTAGTCTTCCAGCAACATAGGATGGAGACAGCTTCAGAACATACTGTAATAATAAACACCTAAACCACATGTATCTACCTGAGAAACACTTTCACTTCAAAAGACTCATAAAGGTCTCACTGTATCATTTCTGGGTTTCACTGAACATGTGTGCAGAAAATACAATAAAATGGTATTTTAAGTGAGTTCTTTGTGTTTAGAGAGAATGCCATAAAATGTTATTTTAGGTCTCGTTGGAGCAGAGTAATGCTATTGCTCGTTACCTATCTGTGAACTTCCCTGAAATGACCCTCTGTGAAAATAATTAATTAAGAACTGACTTTCCACAGTTTGCTAAGAACAAAAAAGGCCAGTATTAATTATTTGTTGTTTGCTATTCACCAGTCAGTTTTCTTCTGGTTTAAAACATGTCCATTTTTCAGCAAGGGAGGTAGTCTGTTGGCAGTTTGGTTCTGTGAAGGGCTTTTACAACATTTGAGAGGAAACCTGTCCATTGGCATCTCTTCAGCACAGCTAGCAGAAAAACAGTCAAAGGAATAAATCTGTAAAAAGCTGAGAGTGCCTGTAAACAGCTCCCATAGAGCAATAGGGTCCAAATGCACCAATGGCTATAGAATCATAGAATCATAGAATCATCTAGGTTGGAAAAGACCTTTAAGATCATCCAGTCCAACCATTAACCTACACTACCAAGCCCACTCTAGACTAATCAAGGGTAGACCAGACTAAACCATATCCCGAAGTGCCACATCTACCCGTTTTTTAAACGCCTCCAGGGATGGTGACTCCACCACCTCTCTGGGCAGCCTGTTCCAATGCCTGACCACCCTTTCCGTAAAGAAATTTTTCCCAATTTCCAGTCTAAACCTCCCCTGGCGCAGCTTAAGCCCATTTCCTCTTGTCCTATCGCTAGCTACTTGGGAGAAGAGACCAACACCCACCTCACTACAACCTCCTTTCAGGTAGTTGTAGAGAGCGATAAGGTCTCCCCTCAGCCTCCTCTTTTCCAGGCTATTTTCAGACAGCTAATGGACTAGCTCCATTATGTATGCAAGCCAGAGAGAGAAATAGATGTTACCACCAGAAAAGCAAAGTCTGCTCAAACATGGTGGCTGGGAAGGAGAGAGGGAAGCTGGAAGCACTCTTTCATGATGCTGTGCCTGCCCTAGTGTGCTCATGTTTCATTCTTACAGCTCCCACTCCATGCTTCTTTTGTAGGGAGTTGGCGATGGCACATCCCCATGGCCCCTCTGCTCCTCTGGAGTCCCTGTGAGAGTCACTGGCTAGCAGGAGCTGGCCTTCTGTTCCCAGGGGGGAGCAGAGCCAGGCAGCAGACCCTTAGACATAGTAGCCTAATGACACTCTGTCAGTACGTGACCTAGCGTGCTCGAGGATGTGCATGTCCTCTGTCCAAATGAAAGGCTTTTCCTGACCCTCTGATCTGTTCCAAAGGGTGAATCTCATGTGGCAAGTTTCTGATAACTCGCTTTGATGCTGCTGCTGAAGGATGGGGTAGCAGGAAGCCTGTAATGTGCTTGAGATCTGAGCTGCCAAGGACTCAAGGGAGTTTACTTAATCGGAGATCTCCACCAAAATCTGCTGCAGTCAATGGAAGACTTGCCTTGACTCTAGAGCTTTTTGGATCAGACTCCAAATGACTAATTCCTTGTAAACAAAGGAAAAAAAAAAAAAAAGAGATTCCAAAGATTCAGGCCTGGAAGAATGACAAAACTTGGTCCTGTAACTGTTGTACTCATTATAAACTGAGTTACATGGCTATATTGCTTCTAATTATCTTGTAATCTTCAGTGCTGTGTGAATATTAATATTTACATACCATCTGGACATGTAGCATGATTGCCGTGTGCTATAGTTCTGTGAGTACTTGCCCTTCCAAGAAGTGCCTGTTCAAGAGTGGAACAAAAAAACTCATATGGAAGGATAAAGTTTAGCCTCTAGGAGCAACTTCCAAGTGCATTGCTGAAATGCCAGAGTTGAGTATGATATAAACTGCAAAAATGCTGACTGGGGGGGGGGGGGGGGGAAGGCAGAAGAGAAGAGATGAGATATAAGAAGAAGATGAGAGTGGAGAAGAGAAGGACAAGGACCTTTTGTTAGGTTCCTTTGCAGCTTTCAACTGAACATTTTTAATATAGTCAGATTTAATTCTGTGCTGTTAGAAGAGTGAGAGTGTGGCCAGACAGGGGAAAGCCTAATAGGTAGGACATTCAGCAAGAAGAGGGTATATGCATTGTCTGCTCCCAGCTTTATTCCTGTATTGCACATTACACCATTGACATGGCCTTAATGCAGCTTCTTTGTGCATTGATCCCAGACTTGTGGGATTCCTAGGAAAGCAAGCAAAGGTGCTCACTTTTACTGACAGCTGGTGAACAAGAAGTTGTGTCAGAAGGCATCGAGCTGTTGCCTGCTTGGCTGACACCAGTGTTCCGCCACGAAGGGCTCTGCTCCCTTGGTGTGCAGAGCCAGTGCGCCAAATGCATCTTGCCTATGTGTGACAGACAGTTGTTACTATATGTAGCAAACCAGCAGGATTGTACACAGCCTGAAGAACACGTTCGTTATAGTCTGAGTTCTTGTGTATAACTGAGCAGCGCAGCTCAAAGATGGGCAAGAGAAACTCCCCTCTCCTCTATTAGCCTTTCACGGAGCACAGGCTGTATCAGAGTTAAAAAGTGAGGTAGGGTCCTTCATAAGTGAATGAGATGAGATCCAACTGCCAACATCTACCTGCAACTCATACAGATGCAATCACTGTTTTTACATTAGGGAACTGAGGTCCTTGAGTTGTGTTATGAGGAGGAAACATAGCACCCTGTATTGGCATTGCATCCAGAGGAAGTGGCAAGGGAAGAGAGATCCATGCAGACATGACATTGAAGCTAAGACAGTGCTATGGGAATCAGGTTAACATGGAAAGCCTCTTGTGGAAATCAGGCAGCATTTCCTTCCAGAACAGGAGTTCCCAATAAGCAACTTTTTTGGCCACTGGAGGCCCAGAAAGACTTTTACGGGTAGTCTGTGAAGGGGTTTCAGCTGTGGATGTTTGTGATGGAATCAGCAGATCATTAGTTTCACAGTCTCTTCCACACTCCCTGGGACTGGAGCCAATTACAACTTGAACTGACCAGCCAGCTTGGAGCTGTCAGTCAGCAGATGATGTCAGTCAGCAATGTCCTGTATTATATATAATGGACCCTGGATACATTTTAACACATTTCCAAGAAATAAAAAATTTCTTGTCCAGAAGTCCAAGGCTGACTTATCTGCCTGAGCATCCTTTAAAAGGAATATTCAGAAATCCTGCGGGTTGGGCAGAGGAAGTACATGCTAAGGCAGAAAGGAAAGCTCAGACTGAATGCTGCCATGTTACAAAATGTTTGTTTGGGGCTACCAGGATAAAAAAAGTTCTGACTGACCAATCTTAAAAAGATTAAGACAGCAGTAATTTTACATGGTGGGCCTGTTGTATAGAATTTGCATTGTCAATCAGAAAAAGCCTTTTTGGTCTGTGTGTGATGCCCAGAACAGAGGACAAATGGACCAGAGATACCACAGCAGTTGTATGTGCTGTGCCAAAGGAAGCCAGTTAGTGACATTTGTCCACAGTGTTTCCTATTACCTTAATGATGTCCTGACTACTGTACGCTTGCTCATGCGTTTGCTTAAGGCTTCTGTCTATGGTTATCTTTGTGCCTGACTGATGGCTTGGGATCACATGTCTCATCTTCAGTTGTTGCTGCTCTGGAGTTAGCATATGAAATAAGCTGGAGTGAGTCCACTCAGGTCCAGGAGTCTGAGCCTGAGCACAGGCCATTTTTCCATAGTAGCAGTCTATGTAAAATGCCCAGAAGCAGGAGAGGTTTGATTCCTACAACTCCATCCCAAGGCAGGGAACACTGTGGCGACTAAAACTATTGGCTGGGATCTTCCAGTTTTTTGGTTAACCCTTCTCGGCTGAGACACAGTGGCTCATGTGAGTGCTTTGATTCATGGCTGAGCAGAACACAGTCACTTCAGTTGCCTGTTGATTTGAAACCGTTCCGCTTCTAAAGTGGACTGAGTGCTTGCATGGCAGTTATCTCGTCTTAGCTGGGAATTGGCAATGGACAGCTGGAACATAACTTAGACAGCTGAGCTGTCTTGCAAGTGAGCCTGTGGTTTGCCACTGCGTGTGAGCACCTTACAATAAATATAGCAATTGAACAGAGAGCTTAGATACTCTTCACAGGCCTGGCAGGATTTTGGTTCCCTGGGAGGTGAGAACTTTCTGAGGTGCCTGAAAACATGAACTGGCTCAAGGCAAGAGGTTTGAGTGGTGAATAGTCAGTGGGTCTGATGCCTGGCCTCCTCCCAGGCCAGTGTGAATGTGCCCTTATTAGTGGGGTTTGACAGGAATCCAGCCCAGTATCTGCTCTCTGGTCTGACTCCACAGACCCTCTAGCATGAACCGCTCAGCTGCAGAAAAGCAGACTGGATAAAAGTGGTGGACAAGTACTGACCTATCAGTGGATAATGTTCTTGCTGTGTTTCCAGGCGTCTTTCTCCTGCCAGGTACACGTCTATAACAAGGAAAATAAACTATATGGATAGTCAGAATACAAGTGACTAAGTCACACCTAATTTCTATGTTTAAAGCTACAACATAGCTCACTACATGCAGACTCTGGGTGATTGGTGACATGGTCGTGTTTCCCTTAGTTTCAGTTACAGCACATGGTATCCTAATTCTCCAGTTAGAAATGAGGCAAGAGATCATGCTGTGTTGGCCAATGTACATGAAGTTTTATGCTGTAAACATTTCCAGTTGCAACACTGAATGTCTCCCATCCCCTGTCCTCCTAGCTCTTGCAAGCAATCTGGAAATATCTGCAGTAAAACTATCCTTGCCCAGTGCTGTCCTAAGTCACCTACAGCCTTACTGTTGCGAACAAAACTCCAAGGCACAAGGGGATGAGCACACTGGCAAGAGAAATCTTCATGGGCAAGCCACCCCTCTGGGAAGTGGTCTGGGGGTGCCTTTCAAAATGTGGTGGAGAAATGTCAGTTTTCTGGTTCCAAATGCTGCACTGCTGTTTTCTATCATTGGTAAAGGCAGATTCATTTTTACCCTAGAGGGTGGGCTTCCATTATTTTAATTATAACATTTCATATGCTGCACAGAGTTTTTTTTTTAACATATGTTCTCTGGTATATCAGTCGGAATGAATTACACTCCTTCAAAAAGTCGTCTGACCCAGTACAGGATATTTCTTTTTATACAAGTTGTTTGGAAATGTTAACACTCAAATGATCATGAGTGTCCTTTGAAGTGAACACTGGCTTTGAGATCAATTGCTGAAATTAGCATCTTAGTTGTTTTTGCTTTAGTCTCTCTGCTTGAGGTCTCTGTAACACATGAGTTGATTGTTTTACAGCTTGGAGGTTATCTTTGACATCTAAAGGGGCAAAGCACTTCATTTTCTCCTCTTCCCAGTTGGGGTTCAGAAGTGGAGAAGCTCTCAGTCTTGAGAGTCTCCAAAATTTCCCTATCTGACAAATTGGATTGCAGCAATTTTGATTCAAACAACCAGGACAGATATTTTGGTCTTGGGCTGGCAATGAAATACGGAGGAGTCTCTGAAGCATGAAGGTTGTAGATTAGTTGCCACATAGTATCACCAGTAGGTTGCATTAGAAGTTGATATAAGGGAAAAATCTAGTGAGTTTGAGTGCCTGCGTGTTAGATTGGCTAACATGAGGCACCAGCAAGGCTGCTATTTTCAGGAACACCTTAAGCCCTGGAAATCGGACCTCTTTATGGAGTCTCAAGGCACCTACAGTCATTAGTCACTTTAAAAAAATCCTGACTCTTGTTTGGATAAGGCTTAAAGGATATTGCAAGGTTATTTTCTTTCTTGCTCCCTGCTCTCAGAATAGAATATGCTCCTGAGGAGCTTAATCTTATGGAAAAGCAAGGTGTTTGCTGGATTGCAGATCATTGCTCAGACAATTCATACAAAACTTTTCAGGAAGCCAAGAAGGAATTTTACCTCCCCCCAAAGTTTTTCCCCTTTTGCTAAGAATATTTGCAGATCTTGCCTATGTTTGTACAAGAAGAGATAAGACACACATGCCTTGCTGTGCAATATACATTAAGGAACTTGGGGTGTGATTTATTTCCCAAATATATAACAGTATATTCCACAAGCTACATCCATTATCTCATGCTCTGAGATGATGGCAACCTGTGCGCATCAAAAAGATTCATCAATAAACCTTTATTTGGAATGCAGCAGGGGAGCCACATACAGCAATTTTGTGAATGTATCAGAAAAACCAACTTTGTGGCAAATACAAGGTATCTCCCCAAAACAGCAGCAATAAAACCTTTCCAATACACAAATGGCTACATTTCTTAGGATATGCCTGAACTGCTTGAGATAATGTGAGGATGTGTCTAAATTTCTGGCAAGTTAGCAGTGTCAGAAAATCACCACAAATCCTTCTCCAAGCCCAAAATAAGACCTGAAGAGGCCATCAAAGGAAAGGGTGACTCCACCTGGTCTGAGATAGCAGAAGAGAATGCAGATTATTAATCTGCAGTAGTATGAGAGGTTTTAACTTTCTGCTAAAGCTTCTGGAGTTCATTGGTATTGCCAACAACCACTTCAGTTTTTCTGTGACTGTGATGCATTTTGTCCTTGGCAACAGTTAAGGAAAAAGGACTCATGACTCACTTGAAAGCTCTTGTGAAGGGTTCTGTTAGAGGAAGAGACTTTCTGCTATGCACTAATGCTGGGATTTTTAGAGGAGAGTTTTGCAGTCCTGCTTGCCTTCTCCGCTTCCTGGCTTTAGTGTGTCTCTGTAGGGAGAAGGTCATTGTACTGATGCGAAAAAAGATCCCTGAACTGATGCTGATGTGGCCAGCTTGGGCAAAGCCAGAAGTTTAAGATCCTGGTCCAGGATGTGTAGTTAATCACTGGAACTCACTTCCTCAAGTTGTCTAGAAACAAAATAAACTTCATGATCTGAAATAACTGTACTAGTTGAGATTATTATTATTATTATTAAGGTCTCAGATGTCAATGAAGTGCCTGCCAGTCCTTAAATGGATAAGGAAGAAGCTTTTCCTGCATTTGAGTCTCTGTAGAATGGATTTCTTGCACTCCAATGGTGGCTCTGGTCACCATTGGAAACAACATGTGAGCAGGATGATTCACAGAGGCAAAACTTTTCCCCATGTGTTGCACTGCTGTGTTTATACGTAGGCTATACAAGATGTAGCGGTGGTTTGGTTTCATTGTGCAAAACCTTTGCACAGGACCCAGCTAGCTAACACCAGGACAAAGCCCCAGAAATCTTTAATTTATCAGTCTCCAAAAAAATAGGGGAAAGGATTCTCAGGTTTCAAACTTTCTGAACCGCTCTTTGATTGTTAATTGACTTTGGTGGGACTAAAACCAAGCAAATACTCAAAAATTTTGCTGAATAAGGGTCTGAGGAATGTTAAACTACCAGCTGGTTCTAATTTGAATTACTGTCTTAATTAGTCACTCAATTAATTTTGGCACATCTAAAAGGTGTCCTCACTCAGAGTAAGCTTACTCTTTCTTGTGTCTTGCCTCTGTTTCTCAGTCCTCCTCCACAATTTAATCTGTTCTTCAAACAGCAGTATTAGCACAAGAATGAAGAATGCTCTGCCCTTGTCAAGGCTGAACCCTGTATAATTTTCCTCCCTTCCTGAATCATCTGTTGGAAGGATGCAAATCTAGGAAGTTATTTTTAAAATATTCTCTCTGTGATGGAATATGGCGTCTTTGATGTGGGTGACCCATTCAAAAAATACATTCTGCTGGTAAATTTTAAGCCTTTCATTAAAGTTTAATCGTGACTTCGTGATATAGATGTCAATACACTTTATTTTAACTTAAATGTCATAGATGGTTTAGAGTTAGAAAAGTACCTGACATTTCAATGGTCACATGTAACTGTTCTGGAAGAATAAAGCTCCAATATTTTATTCTGCCATTGTGCAAGACTGTGGTGTAACTTCTGGCTCCTGTTCCCCAAAACTCTACATGTGCCCATTGTTCATGGGGCCAGCACAGGAAAGAGATGTTCCCTCATGATGGGAGACTCTGTGCCTTGTTCTCTTGCTACCCTGGTGAAAATCCTATGTGATTCTTTCTGAGTTCATTTTAATTTTGTGTCTTGTCAGCTTTCATATGTCCCTGAAAAATTCAGAAGGCAATGACATAGATGGGAATTGTTCTGGAGTTAGATGAACCTATTCAGAGGACAAGGTGTAGGAGAGATGAAGCCAGCCTCTAGCGGTTTTCCTGAACTGTTTGTGTCTTAAAAAATCATAGCACATCATGTATCCATGATCTTTACTAAATTCATGATGACCATATGTGAACTCCTGCTTAGCACAAGTCACAGAATTTAACCAATCCCTTTTTGTCTTAAGCATGCAACCTTCTGTTTCAACTCAGGTGTACCTGTCTGAAGGACCCTGGTGAAAATCTTCAAGTAGCGTAGAATTCACTATTCCTACAGAAATTGTTCAGGGAGTTAACTACAACCACTGTTTTGGCTAAGCTCCCATAGTTAATTTGGAGGAGAGGTTTTTGTGTTATTAGGTATGTGCAAACAGTAGGCTGAGGAGACCATGGCTGCGTTTCCAATACTCTGTGGTCTTTCCCATGTTACCTGACCCAATAGACTGTTTTGAAGCCACCTTTTCAGTTTCACTCAATAAATCCTCTAAGTGAAATATATGGTTACAATTCATTACTAGGCTAACTTCAGAAAAGTAAATGGAATTGCATTATGAATAAAATTTAGCCATTGTTTAGTTTTTAAAAACTTTACTCTTCTTTTGATTAAGCACAAAGTTCTTAAGGTTGTGGCAGCTCCAGAAAGAGCACAGCCTGAGATTCCTTACATTGTCAAGTGCCAAGGACCCTGAAGTTCAGAGACAGCTTAATAATATATATGTTTTCCAAAAATCCATTTGTTAACTCATTTATCATCAGTTGATCTCTACTCCAATTTGACTGAGTCTTAACTGAAACCCTTTCCTAATGTTCCCTTATCTCCATCAGCTTTGGACTTTTAGCCTATGTGGCCAAATTTAAACAGAGAGGCTCGAAAGGAAAATAGTTTAGTTAGTAGATTAAGTTAACATGCAAGAGTAGGAGGAAGCTGTCGTTTTATTTTGTATTTTTAATTTATAGCCATATCCCCAAGAATAAAACCTAGGTTTTACCAATAAACTCATCCGGGGTACACGTGTAAGCAGTTAAAAAAGAATGCTGGACTTTGGCAGCACATCCATCCTAAATAGTCAAGGAACGGATTGAGAGTTGCTTTTGCTTTTTATTCCTTTCACTACAAACCTTTTAATATGAGAGTCTAAAAAAAAAAAAAGCAATGTTCAAAGTTTTTATCCTTATAAATGAGTTAAACTTTTATTGTGATTTGTGGTCCCAAAAGCCAGAGGAACAGTCAGAGTATAAATCATTTTAAACCTCCTTTTCCCTCTAGTGCCATTGACAGCATGATTTCCACAAAGTCACCTCCAAATGCACCATTTGAATTAAAACTGTTCACCAGATACTTGAGTATTGGGAGTTGCCGTACAGAATTTCAAGCAAATTATGTTTTTTTTTCTTTTTTTCTGATGAGTTTATTATTTTTATATACTTAAAAGAATAAAATGTGCTTGATCCTGGGATCAGAATGAATCTACTAGTGTAGACTAGGCATCCACACTGAAAGGCAGAAGTTTAGTGAATTTAGATCACATTTCTTTTGTCCTTTCTTACTCCAGTGGATTTTAATTGACTAAAATCTGTGCAAGCTGCAGTGTATTCTGATGGATTTTTAATGAAAAAAATAGGGTTTTGTGAAGACATATGATATTTCTCTTTGGATTACTGCTAATGCTTGATAATTAATGCTTGCTATTTCTATTAATCGTTCTAGTGTTTTTATAGTACGTGTTTTGTAAAGCTGGCTTTGATCGTGCACCCCAGTAAAGAGGAGTTATAATAGGAAATTTCTTTAGTTTGGGGCAGGGGAGATTGTGCTTTTCATATGATTTTAGAAACTTTTATCCACAAAACCAGAAGAAAATTACATTGACAATTCTGAAAAAATGAGCATACAAATCATATGGAAATAATTCACTAAAATATGTATTAACATACTGGTAAACTTGAGCCAGCTCCGTATAAAAGCTGGTTTAGGGTCTGACTGACCTCCCTGTGGCTCACTGAGCCACCAGTTTTCCTTTGTGCCTGCCTAGTCCCAGATGTGCCACCAGGTTTTGGGAACAGGAGAGATACTTGGGAGACTCTTCCATCCTACTTGTTGTTGAAGTCAGTTTTTAGTACAGGGATCTGAATGTTCCAAGTGCTTACATCAAAGCAGCCTGCAGGGTCCCTGGGTTGGAAGACAAATTAGAAGGAAAAGACAGTGCCTTTATCTCGTCCTTTGTGAAAATGCAGAATATTGTTGCTGTGCTTCCCACAAGGTGGGTGAGGCCATGTATTTTTTGGAACAGAGAAAAAGTGTTTAAATGGCCAAAACCTTTGGAGCATGGATGCTGAAGGTACATGTGAGACAACACGTACCTCTGTGCTTAGTTCTGCTAAGTGGCATTTCAAAGACTTCATCTTTGATGGACACTGACTTTAATGAAGGTTTCCCTCTAACAGGTGCTCTGTGTTACAGATGTTGCAGGAAGAACTGTCATTAAAATTTCAGTGCCATGCTGAAATGGGAATGTTTTACTAACATCTGATAGCAGCCACCTGATCTCTAGCTACTGATGATCAGTTGTCCCCACTGAGACAACTTTTATCATTGACATCTATAACATTTCTTCTAAAGACTGAATACTTTGCAGGCTGCATCAAATAGCAAGCTTAAAAGCAGATACCTGCCATTGCATAGCAGGTACAGTGTCTTTCAAGCCTCTACAGGCTCTACTTGTGTTCAGCATCAAGCAAGTCAGACTCTGTTATGCGTATTGCTACAAGTAGATGAACATTTTTGGACAGGATGCTTAACAGGAATGTATTTGCCAATGGGTTCTGTCTCTTGTTTTACATACAAGAAAGCCTTTGGTTTTTTTTTTTTTTTAAACAGGACAAAAGAACGCGAGAAGTCACCCTTTGCAACATCTGCTTGTCTCGATAAACATCTCTGTGACTCAGGCTGCTTCTGCCCTGTCTGCCGGGCCTCTGCTGCCACCCACCGTGGGTTGCGGAGGAGAAGCTCCAGGCGTGTGGTCAGCTGGAAGTCTTTTGTATCCATCATCCAGACAAATTGCAAAATGAATCACCAAACAATGCAATGTACTCAGTATGCAGAATTCTGCAATGGAAGAATTATTTTTCTATAAACATGTAAATCTTCAAATCTTTGAAAGGGCTGTTTGCATGCAGAGGGGTTGCTGGATAATACTACTTAAACCCTGTAGAAACCAAATTTGAAGCCTGCTAAACTGAGCTTGAATGGTGATCTCTGGAAATACAGAGTAACTGGGGCCAGCTTCTTCCTTACATTAGTCTCTGAAATAGCATAGGCACCTTTGAAAATGCCATCCTGCATTGAACTCCCAACAGTTGTCCCTGCTCCATGGACAGCTGATGTAAGTCACCGCTCTTTGCTGTGATGGGACCCAGGACTTTCCAACTGAAACCATCACAATTGAGTAATGACTTAAAATCATTCATGTCCAATAGTACTTGGACAATTACATTAGTTACTTAATTATCAACCCAGTGTTTGATCCCAGCCTGTTCCTCAAGAGCAACACCTTGTTTGTTACTGGTGGGATGCTGCCTGCACCCGGCAGAGGCAAGAGGCAGTCCTCACCCTGCCTGCAGAGAGCCTGGGTGAGCTGCTGGGCTGGGGCTGGGCTGCTGCAGGCCTCCTGTGGGTACCACTCTCACAGCAGCTCTCTTCAGAGCTGTTCTCACGGCAGCTTTCCCAAACAGTAAATTTCTCTGATATAAAACAGTGCCGTACAAATTTTATTATCTTATGTCTCTAGTACATGCCAAAACGGTGTTAGTGATGAATCAACTAACAAAATCGTTCACCCTGTCCTTTTAATGTCCCATCTTCCAGGTAATGTTTGGGTATATGGGCTTTTTAAAGGCTTCAGTGATAATTCTCATGAGCAAAGACTTGTGCGCAGCCTTAGATACGTGTAGGCAAGAGAAGGTCACTGACGTGCTGGGAAAATCTGCTGTCTCTTCACAGAGGACAGTCCAAAAATAGTATCCTAACTGGTCTGTATTAACTCTTTAATGTCCTCATCTCTTCTCTTCTGCATGTGCTTGGACTGCCTGTTTCAAGTGAGTGGACATGCCGTTTTCCCTTTTAACATCTCACAAATGCATGATCTGTTGCCTCATGGATTTTAGCATGTTTAGTCATGCACTGAAGTGCAACGCTTGATGAAGAGTCATCACAGACGTTATTGAGGGGAGACAGGCTCTGAAATAGTCATGCTTTGAGTTCAAACAGCCTCATCACAATAAGCTGTGGTCAGACTCCTCCAGTGCCCAGAAACAGGACAAGGAGAGGAGAGCAGAGAGGTATGTCTCCTCTCTCCCAGAGGACTGCTGGGTAAAGACTGGGCCTTTGGGCAATCTGTCTTGCCCTCCTAATGTCTTGCACACCCATAGCTAGGAGACAGGAACAGCAGTACAGCTGCACACCACGAAGGTCCTGCTGGGAGGTGACAGTACACAACATACATTCTGCTGAGGTTGGCACAGCTCCATGCTTTGACTGGGGTTCACCTTAGGAAAATGTGACCCTGGCGACAGGGAAAGGAGCTGCTACAGGCTGTGCAGGGCAGGAGTGTCACATTGCAGGCTTTTCTCAGGACGATCAGCAGGCAGGTTCTGCCCCTTGGTGCCTTGCTGTTCTGCTTTGCAAATGGTAGGTGGCTTCTCTGAGGGCTAGTCCTAGGGGAAGCTGCCCAGATAAAGTGGACCCAATCTACACCCCAAAGCTGTGCTATGTCTAGCTGATAGTTCATGTTTCTGGCACTGCTGATGGCCCATACCTGTGGCCAGCCTGTCTTTCATTCTCAGTATGAAACTATTTTCCCACCAGACACATTCAGCAGCAACTGCTTTACAGCAGATACAGTTTGGAGAAAGCAAAACCTTTTTCCCCCTAACTGCTTTGAGAGTACAAGAGAAATGCCCAGCTCTGCTGTGAGTTATGTCATTTTAGATATGATGTACAGATTTCTGGCTGCTTCCTCGCATGAAACTCTTCCATTTGGCATTAGAATAACATAGTGCTGGGAGGGCCAAATTTTCTCTTGGTGGGAGCAGGGACTTTGATTTGTAAGTGAAGAGGGTAGTAAAACCAAAGTATTATAAGGTAAAACTAAGTTCACAGATAAAACTTTTCTGACATAAGTTGTAGGGAAGTTTACCAATCATCCTAGCTGTATCCCCTTCAGCCTCTACAGCACAAAGGAAGAAAAAGGACATGATCCCCAAGGAAAGGACACGATCATGCATTTCTCAGATTGCTGCTAACAATAGTTTTATTAAACAACAGATACATCTTGCAGCACAAGGCATTACTGTGCATGCTGAACTGAGGGTATGAAGGTCACTTATGTGAAAGATGCATGGTAAATGCTTATTGATAAGTTGCAGGCGACCACAGAGAAGAGTGAAAAGCTTTATGTGCCACTAGCATAAAACAGAGTTTTCAATCCAGTGACAGCATTAACTTCTTTGAAACCCCTCAGGGTCAAGCCTGTAAGTGTGTCCTCATATGCTCAGATTCCTGGGTCTATCTCCATCTGGCTCTTCTCTCAAGACAGTTTTATATTGTTCTACCAACTGCAGTGCATATATCTCTCTGCTCAGATCTCCATGAGAGTATAACTCAGTCAAGGGAGTTCAAGATGAATTTAGTAAAGTTTTGAGTGAGACCAGGTGACAGGAAAACATTTGGAAATAAGCATTTTAAAGGGACTTAGGGAAGAAGTTTCAGCAAAGAGGAAAACATTAGCAGGGCATAGAAAAATGAATAGTTATTTCAAGGATCCAGAATTAAGTCAGTACAGAGAAAGGTAAAATTACATCCTTAAAAATGATGCAGAGCATAAAAGCAAGTGCTTGTGGTTTACAAATTCTAGGTAGGGCAAGGGGAGAAGGGAAGAGATTTATCTAGGACTGCTAGTGGGCTACTAGCTGTCATCATTGAAAATGGACTGCTATTGATCGTTTTAAAAGCTGGATGGGCTTTTTGCATATGTGTTAACCCAGAGATTGACTTCATATGAGCAGTAGGTGGGTGACAGTTTGCTGATTCCAATCAGTGTGACATGGTCTCTTACTGCCTTTTTATCTTTGGTGCACTGGAGCTGTTTGTTCTGGATTAAAATGTGGCTTAGAGTTTATGAAGAGTTTAAGACCTGTCATATAACAAGACAGCAGGAAATGGAAAGGAGCTGTAAAAGCCAGTGGAATCTGTGTTATATTGGTCTAATATACCTGGGAAGCATTAGGATACAGCTCTACTGTACTGTGTCTGCATACATAGGTAGGGGATGCTGAGCTCTGATGTTTAAAAGAAGAGGCTTTTTGTGCCAATGAGGAACCACCCAAATTCTGCCCAAGAGCCAGAATGTCTTGTTCTCTCCTGGCTGAAACTCAGTTTTTGGGTTTTAAGGGATAAGCCCACAGGGCCATATCATCAGCCATGACATTGCTATTTTGCAGATGGGCAGAGTTAGTATCTCCAGACAGGGGTGATCAAACCCCGAGGAGCAGAGGATGTGGGCTTTGATATGTTGGAGAAGGGCACCAGACCTGTCCTTCCTTGAGAATCAGACCACCACAAATTTGAGCAAGAGTTGCTTTTCATCCTGCTGGATTATTAGTAATTGGTGATAGGTAGTTGAGTGTGCTGTTTGGATTTCTCCTCCCTTTCTTTAGCTATCTGGTTTTAATGAAAGGGTGCTTATCCTCTATCAGCCCTTTGGTGCCTGTGTGCCCATTCCTATCTTCCAGATGGTAAAAGCCCCTCACAACTGTTGTATTTCACTCTCTTTGGGGAGTTATCCTTTTCCTCAAGCGAGGGCACATCCCTGTCCTACAAAGAAATGGTGGTACATAGGAGATGTGCACAGGGCTGTCATGGTGCCACAGAAACAGACCCTCATGTTTGTTCATCCTTTTTGTAATAAAGCAAATTCTATTTGACTTTTGTAGCAGTGGTGCTTGTGTTCTCATTGCCTCCCACTTGAGCATAGCAATTTTCGGTCGGGTACAGCATCAGATTGCAGCGGGGTTAGCATGTGGTAGCAAGAATGATGCTGGGGGGCCTGAAGGAGGGGGAGTATTGCTCTAATTTTAAATCACTGAACTGGCAGCTTCATCTTAGATCAGCTTACCCAGACCTAAAGGATAACACTATGATCTATTTAACTGAAATTAACCTCTACTGATATGAGGCAATTACATTCCAAAATCAGTGGTGAACTTCTGCTAATCAGTCCCCATTTGACACTGTCCCTGGGTTTAAGAGCACTACTTTCAAGCTGTGAGAACAGGTTTTTAAACCCAGCTTTTGGACTTCCTGAGTCCCAGCCAACTTGTGGGCAGCTGAGTGTGTTGCACAGTTTTTAATCGAATATATTCTGCCATGAGCTGGTTTTGCAGAGCAGACTGAGACTGGCTTGTGACTGAGCTCACCTGGCTCCTGGGCACCCTTGTCCTCAGGAGGGAATAGTAAGGTAAGAAGCCTCCTTGTGTGTCCTCTTCTTGTGTGCAGTGAGACCACTCACCTCCTGCAATGTCTTCCCCATGTAGTGCCAGCACTAGCATGGCCTCCACAGTCCTGCTCTAAAAGAAGGCAGGAAGAGATTGGGAGAGGCCAACACAGGGGACACCTATTTCTGGAAAAAGGCTGAATCAGCCATCAAAGCAATTCATATTCATGGGTCATGAAGGAGGACAGAAATAGGAAGCCACCTTGTTCACGTCCTCATTTAACAATGACTTATGGACACAGGAGAGGAAACAGTTATTGAATGGCAACAGCAGATGCTAAGTCAGGTTACTCTGCTGTCTGAATAGGTGAAACCCAGTGGTTATCTTCAGAGGGTGGTAGAATATCCTAGAGAAAGGATATGTGGAGGACAAGAGTAAGCATCTCTGCTTCTCACCCCACACTCTTTCCCACAAGCCTCTGTAAAGAGACCTTCCTAAAGAGTGGCATTTGGAAATGAGAATATCTGGTCACCTAGAATCTTGTGGGTTTGAGAAATCAGCCAAAGGTATTGATATTTAACTGTATCTAAATTAGGAAAAATTTCTTCATGGAAAGGGTAGTCAAACATTGGAACAGGCTGCCCAGAGAGGTGGTGGAGTCACCATCCCTGGGAGCGTTCAAAAAATGGGTAGACATGGCACTTTGGGACATGGTTTAGTCTCGTCTACCCTTAATTGATTTAGTGTGGACTTGGTAATGTTAGGTTAATGGTTGGACTGGATGATCTTAAAGGTCTTTTCCAACCTAAATGATTCTATGATTCTATAAATGTCCAGAAGCTCCACATTTAAGCAGTCATCTGGGAACATAGATGAGTCAGGACCCACATGTTAGTGTCCACATGGCCTCCTATTTTATTGTAATGTTTTTCCAGACTGGCAGCTTTTCTGAAGATACTTTTGGATTGAAGCTATGTTTACCTTTGCTAATGCTCACATTGCTGTGATCCTTTTCATTCTTTTAATATCCTGTGACAATCCACAAACCTGTAAGTTTTCTTATGTGGCCTTAGAATCTGTGTGGAAGATTTCTTGTTGTATCTTGTTTTCTGATTCTCATGAGTGGTGTTTCTAAACTGTATTTGTTGAGAGCTTAGTGCAACAAACTCTACCATACATTCAAGTAAAGACCATGCATGACTCTAAGGGAAGGTAAGTGGGAGGAGAAGGTAAGTATTGGCTATTTAAACTTAAGCACAGCTGAGCTGCTAAGCCATCTACAGTTCACCTCCATGCCCAACACATTCACTCTCACCATCAGACCTTACGGGTACGGGTGGTCAGTGCTTTGCAGGGTTCTCTCTGGGCTGCTTCAAAACACTTGCTTTTTTCTTTGATGTTTCCTTGGAAGTCCCCCTACAAAGTGGGTCTGAGCAAATCTGCTTCTGCTTGTGTCATCTTGAGTCCAGGTTCAGATTGTGTCCAGAATAAGATCAGCATTTTGTGTGCCTCAGGCCATATATAGAGGAAAGCAGCTTACTGAAGTCAAGACCAATAACCAGACCTGTGTATTTCTACTGAAATAGAAATGATGTGGGAAAAGATTAGGCTTTGTTTATTCAGGGCAGAGAAAAGATCCTGTTATGGCTGAGACATAAGGCAGCAGGATATATACATCTACATGTAATGCTACTAAGGTGCTTGTAGAAGCTCAGAGCTGCCAAGCATCCCAATTGCATTCTAGTGTCTAAACCAAACAGAGTGGAAAAGTGCCTCTGTGCTTTAATGACCTTTCCTGGGGTCATGTTCTAGTCCCATTCATTTGGGGGTTGAATCCTTTTTTTTCTTTCTCCCTTCAGCAAATGTTTAAATGATAAAGTTCATTGTGAGTCTTGGGTGAATTTCTGTGCCTTTCCCAAAGCTCTCTGCAGCACTCCCACCTCTCTGCTCCCTGTCTGCTGATGCTGACCTGCTACATACCTTATTTTGCATGAGCTCTTAAATAATGCCTGTTTTGGGCTGCCTGCCGATGTTCCCCATAAAAAAAGCTGTAAGAATTACAAGAGCCTGGGCAAATGTAGTAGAACTATTGCTCTTGTAGAACGCAACTCCTGTGTTCTCAGCCCAGTTCACTCATTGACTCATTGGATGACCTTGGAGAAAGTGTACTGGAACAGGGATTGACTTCATTAGGCTGGTGACTAACTCATCTCAGCCTTGTACTGGTAAAAGAAGGGCTTCTGTGTCAAAGAGATAACCCCACCCCGTCCCTGTTCAGCTCTTTTCAGTGCTTGTTGGACTTTACTCTGAGTTTTCTTTGAAGAAAACAATGCCATCTTTTATGGATGAGAGGAGCAGAGTTTGTCAGAACAGAGTGATATAAGAGATATGCTTCCATCTGCCAAAGATTCAATCCAACATTGATGGGAAATGAAGCTCCTCCAAACGTTACTGATTGGTGTTGTAATATTATTTGAAATCAGAAATATCTGCATGTCCATCTCTGTGCTTGTCCATAAAGAACTACCCCAAAAGCTCATGTCTCTTACCCTTGATTGTGAAAGAAATATGTAGTAGCTCTTTTCTATTCCATATTTTGATAGTGAGCTTGGAGAGTGCTTGCATTGGAAAACTGCCCAGAGAGCATTTTATTGGTCACATTCAATTTTAAAATGGTTTATATCTCCCTAAACCCCAGGTTTACAGTATTTAATATTACTAATGGGATGGCAAGATTGCCAAGCATTTATCAGCATAGAGATATCAGGATGGAAATAGTAAAATGACACATTAATCTTTGAGCTCTTAATATGTCGCCACAGAAACACCCACTGCCCATTATCCAGCTGTTATGAAAATACCAAGTTCTTAATAACAGACACATTGGAAGAGAAGTAGAAGTGCTGGGGAATGAATATTGCAGTTGGCTTAAGCCTCCCTTTCCTTGTCCAGCTTCAGTCACAACCAGTTTGGTCTTGCAGGCAGTGCTGCCTGCCTCCCATGGAGATAGGTCATTGCCAGGCTGTATTTAAAAGGGAAGATAAGAGACAGGGGGTTTGTTTTGGGTTTTTTTGGGTTGGGGTTGTTTTGTTTGTTTGTTTGTTTGTTTGTTTGTTTTTTTAAATAAACCCACACTAAGTAATCTTATGCAGGACACTTTGTCTGTAATGACAGCAGAGCTCCTACTGGCTTCACTGGCACTAAATGAATTCACTGGCTCTCGGGGACCTCACATTTCTTGCAAACACTGGTTACAGTTTTAAGGGTGAACAGGGGACCAAATGGTGGGCTGCCCACAATTTGCAGGGCTATGATTTTGCAGCTAACAACACTTCCAGGCTTGGCCCCCTCCCCATTGCTCCAGGTCCTGACAATACCTATAGCCTATTCAAAAATGGAGAAATTGCACATTTGAAATTCCTTGCTTACATCTTTATCTGATGAGAGGATAGTTAACATCAACAGTATTTGCACCTGAGCCGATATGAGCCTAAATCCTCTTGCCTCTCAAACTGCTTCCCAGAGGCTTTATTGGGTAAACAAAGTTTAGTTAACCGTCACCTCATTAAACAGCCTGCTTGCCTCTGGATGTTAAAGGAATTGGAACTCAGTAATACATGTGTGAAGGTGCTTCTGCCTTTTACTACAAGCAAAAATAATTGGTCTCTTTGTAATAAACAAATCCAATGGAAATTTTTTCCCTTATGACTGGGGAGGTGGAAAATTTGTCTGGCACCAAATCTTTTTGGATATGTTGGGGTCATAATCTTTCCTTAGAAGGAAGGCCCCTCTGGTACGTTCTCTGGCATACTCAGGAACGGACAGTCCAACCTGAGTAGCTCAGCTGTTTTTGGCTCTGTTAACTCCTTCAAACTAACATCTAGTGAAGGAGAAGAGACAACTGTTCCCCAGCTGGGGTCAACCCACTGCCCTTGCTTGGACCAGGAACTGTGCTGGAAAGAGTAGTGCACCATGCAGGCTGATGGCTCTGGGCAGAAGCAGCATCTTATCTGTAGGTTATAGTACCAGTACTTTCCAGAGGCTCTTAATGAGCAATGAAACTGCTGCTTTATGCAGGTGGTGATGATTTTATTTGTGGAATAGGCAATGGGGTAAACCAGAGATTCTCTCTTTTAATCTAAATTTTCTCAGAAATAGAGAGCAAGGGAAGCTATACATGAGTTTTGTCTGGTTTAATATACAGCCCTGCTTTTTTATGAGGAGTGCACACGTGCACTTTCCCTGATGAGCAAGGGATTTGATGTTTACTGGTACATATTCAAGCTTACAGTTCTTTGGGATGTCTCTCTAATAGCACCGTTACCCCATCTCTTCCAAAATCAGATCCCACATGCAAAAGTGTATTTAAGTCAAACTTTCTCCATGAAACACTTATTTTAAGCTCCACAGAGGCCTTGCAGGTGTGTCAGAAATAACCAGAGCTCACATAGCTGCAGGGAAAATAAAAAGGTCTGTTTATTCACTTAGTGATCTGGCTGCTTGTGTCATCCACGATGTCAGACAAAAAGTCAGCACCTCTGTTTTACTCACGTTTCCACTTTTCACAGACCTGGTATCCTTAAGTACAACTGATACCTGCTGTATATCTTATGAAGGGTCAGAAGGCATGTCTGAAAATCACAGCAGCAGTTCTATAAGAGATCTAAGCATTCATTCAGTGCCTGTGCATTAATTTTACCAGTCAGGGGCTATCTCACACAAGCATGTGTACAGATACTAATGACACTTTGGGTGCATTTTAGAATGGAAAAAAGCCCCAACTACCACCCTTGTAGATTCTTTGATGTTACTTGCCCAGAGCATTTTACTCAACCAAAATAAACACTGTGCTGGGATGATGACCTAGTGGAGCACACTGCAGGGGAAATCATTAATGCCCACACATTTGTTCTGTTGGGCACGATGGCCTAAGAATAAAAAGTCATCTGTGGTGATGCATGTGCACTTTGCAGGGATTAGCCCATCTGTATCTTTCCATTTTTTAATAAAATGCCAGCTACATGAGCGTTTCAGCACTCGTGATGATTACTGTATTGTGCCTCCGCTAAAACTAATGATGCAACGAGTTTCCAAAGTTCAAACACTTTCTTCATTTCCTAAAGCTCAAGGATAGAACACTTCTGGGAACTGAATGCAAATTTCTGAATTGGATTAGGAGGAAAATTGGATTAGGAGGGGTTTTTTTCATGTTCTAAGCAATGAAAGTTAAATGGCCTACCACAGTAAGACTACACACAGTGGATCACTCAGTAATAATTCAGAACTAGATAAAGAAAGGCTTGATTTATATTTATTTTTGGATGCAGAGAATGAGTCAGAGCCTCATCTTGAATGGAGTTTTGTTTGGGGTTTTTTTAATACTGTAGATATGGTACCTGTTTTTCTCTCAGATAATCCAGTCCATTGTTGTATTTTTTTTTTAATTTACTTAATAAGGATTAAATTTGCATTCTAAGCATACATCGCTGTCTAGACCTGTCTCTAGCTGAGGACTGGGCTGCTTTTGCTAGCTTTGTAGTTAGCCAGTTTGTTTTCCTGACCTGATCACCTTTTCTAACATAAGCTAACTGCTGAGGCTGACTGCAGCAAGGCATCCATTTCAGCAGAGGGCTGGTCTGGGCAAGGAAGATACTGCATACTGAAGTAGTGTGTGATTTATGTTGCATTCCTGCTCTGCATTAGCTATCCATGGAAACGTGCTTAGTAAGCAGATGGTATAGAGAATAACTCCACTCTGAAACTGCCAAACTTCATCTGGCTTTGAAAGCGAAGGAATTTCCTTGTGTTGGCAATTGCAGGATTGCACTAGGGCTGATTTTTTTCTTGGTAAGAAAAAAGTAATTGTTCCCTGTCACAGTACCCTAAAGCAAACTCTTACCCATTCATCAGCTGACCATTCCTCTGTGGTGTCAAATAATAGCTGGTATGGCCCAAAGATCCCAGACTCCATAGCTGATTGGATGTTTTCAGAATCAAATTCCTAGACCAGAAAATCTCCTAGGCCTAACTCACTCTTAGGAAAGGTTAAATTTTGGGATTGCTCCAGCTGTTAAGGGAAGGCAGTGTCCCAGAGAGCTGAGGCTTAGACCAAGCTGGGTTGGATAGGTTCAAAGGAGCACCTTGCACACCTGCACAGAGGAAGTAATGTCAGACAGTTTAATTGCAGTAATGTGATGCTCACTGGTTAATACCATCTTACAGAGGTTCAGCCACAGCTGGATAAAGAGAGATTTCAGCTAGGCATAGCATTTGAAACTTTAGAAACAGTGTCTGAATAAAAGACATCCTGAACTTCTTTGCTTCTCTCCAGTGAGTACAGTGCAGTTTCAGTAATCATCAGACGTAACTTCCTGATGTCCTCAACTCCTCCTCTCTGCTTTCTCATTCACCTTCAGCTTTCAGCTTTCCTCTCCCTATCCACATTTCACCTCTGGCCAGTGCTAGAAAACCTGCATGCTTGTTTCTGCGAATGGTGGAACCACAGCCTGAAGTATCTGAAGGTAAAACCTGCTCACTTTGGAAGCTCGTATAGTTTCGTATTCCTTTCCCTTCCAATAGAGTGGTGCGAAGTATGTTATAGGGTGAATGAAGCTGGACAAAAAATTTAATCACTTATTAGTATCTTACAGTATTCACTTTTCTGAAATATAAGTCATAACGAACAAGAATCCTGCAAACTTTTTCTGTAGGAATATATTAATAATGTGAATTTTCCACTTAGGTTCAGCATTGCATCCAATGGTAGCAGGCACAAAGCCAAGTAATAACACATTTCTGGGTCATGCCCTAATATTGAGAACAAGTTTGCCCTACATTTGGGAACATCTGGAATGGTGTGGTGAGACTGTCACAGTACTCCCATGTCTCTAAGGAAAGAGTTTTTCCAGTTCTTTTGGCAGAAGGACCATCTGAAGGATCTTAAGGCAGGGAGCTATGTGCCTGTGGTGAAGCTTCACCTTGCTCAGTGGTGTCTCCCCACCACAGCTTTAGCCTGCTCTGGCAGGCAAGAGCATAATGATTCTAAACAATGTTTTATAAAGCAGCCTCTGAAGTTCTGGGACAGCTTGAGAAGAAAATCAGGATTTACAAGGCCTAAGCAGGATCCTGAATGGAGATTAGCCATGGATCCTTCAGCCTTGCAGGCATTGCATTTGTTCATCTGCATTTCCAAGCTTGTGGTGCACACATTTTTAATGGTCTGGGTTGCATTATAGATTGGATGTCTGAACTGAGACCCAGACTGGCATGCTTGACTTGCATAACAACAGACAGATGTGGCCCTGTTCCAGAGGGCACATTGTCCTGTGTTTGGAGGTGGCTGCCATGTCTCTACAGACCACTTCGGTAGCATGATGCCACGTGGGCAGAACAGGTGGTTGTGGGTGGCGGTATCATTTGCCCACTGCCATCAGGATGGAGTCACCACACCATACAGTGAACAGTGTCAGTAGCAGTTGTCTGCCCGAGATTATGATCCACACAGGCATGGGATTAGAGCAGATTGCTGGTGACAGCTACCTGAGTCCATAAGCTGCTCAAACGTGAGTGACACTGTGCTAGGAAATGGGCTGATGGTTTTGCCTTCTCTCTAAAAATATTTCCATTCAGTATGCTTCACTTAGCACAACACAGCAGAATACAATCTGGTAGTGATGAAGAAACCTAAGGAAATGCTTTTAATTTGCTAATAAATACATATACTCTGAAGAGGAAATAAAAGGAATTTCAGGGGCAGCACAGATTGCTCTGCAAACATCTTTAAGAAAACAAAACCCAAAAATATTTTTCATATAAAATTCTTTAAAGATGGAAGGGAATACACTGAATACATCCTTCCCGCAGGAAGGAGCTCTGTTCCATGTATTTCAGCACAGTGCAATCTTCTGTTGACTGCAGATGTAAAAGCAAAGCTGGTGGCTGGGATGTACCCAAGCTCCGGAGCTGTGCTGGACAGGCACAGAGGTAGCCCAAGAGCAAGTGACAGCAGGAAGATGCAGTGCTGCCTAGTAGCGCTGCAGGTCCTTGGTGTCAGCATCACTGCTGTAACTCCAGGACCACATGACCAGGGGTTTTTGTGAGGCCAAATCTTCTGTTCACAGAACTTCACAGAAGATCTGTGTTTAGCTAAATCTGTCAACTTGTAACCTCATCCTTCCATCTCTCAGTGCTGGGGGGACACTTTCAGTTGGAATCCTATAAATGTAACCCATCGAGTGATGGTCACTTGGAAAAGCCGATATTTAGCAATCAGCATACATGTGTTTACTATGAACATCAACTGAAATGTTGATTGACTGAAATGACTGAACTGAAGGTACAGGATGTTGTAGTACCAACCTGCTTTACCTCTGAAGGGATCCTCTAACTATGTTTCTCTCCATCCTGGGTCTGACAGTATGTGACTTTCATTAGGAACCATGTAATAAGACAAAAACCAGTCCTTTTAAAGTTCTAAATGGAATTTAAAGGTGTCTGTACACAACCCTGGTATAACTTTCATTATCCTTGAGTAGTACAACACTGGTTTCAGTTCATAGGTTTAACTTAACTGAATAATTTTCAATGCTGCTTTATGGAGGAACCACTTTGACAGATGAATTCAGCTTTTCTTGATTCCATTTTTGTAAAAAGATCAGCACTTAAAGTGCTTTTCGTAGGAGCTCAGTTTTACAAGGGGCCTAGAATCACTGGCAGGCTACTGAATACCATCAACTCCGTGTTTTAACTATAGGTTTCCAGTAAATAGATAATACCTTGCAGAATTGAGCTCAAAATGAATCTTATCAGGCAACACAGCATATTGGCTCTGAACCTGTAATTCATGTCAATTTTTGCTACTTCCAGTGAACAGAAGGGTGCTCAGCACCTTCCAGTATTGAACATTAATGAAGAGTCTGGACAATCCTGTCAAAAGTGTTTCATTGTAACAGTCTTGCTCTATCAGAGGTTAAGGATATCGAGTAAATTGCAGAACTGACCCTGAATATGGATTTATTTCATAGAGTCTTAAAAGACATTGGTGACACTTAACAGCCTTGTTTACTACAAAACTGTTTCAAATGAACACTTATCTAAATGCATTTGTTCCTGAAGGTCAGCACAGAGAAAGGAACAATATGTCCATTAATGATATCTCTCAGATATGGATTCTGCTGTTGATTTTTGCCTCATCTGGATACTGTGCCTTGTATTAGTGGTGAACCACAAAAGAAAAGCTTTTCAGAAGCAATGAGTGGTCTCCCACTGTTCTAGGACTGCACAGCTGGTTACTGGTGCAGGCACAGGCATCTGCAAAGATCGTCACAGGATTAAATGCTAGCCTTGGATAAATAGTCTGAAAACCAAGACAGTGACAGAACAACCTGACATTCAGCAGAGCTTCCATGGTTCTGCTGAAAGATTTTAGCTCATGTATTTGTGGTAGGCAGTAGAGCTTGAGGATAACTACAAAATCAGCTCCAGCTGTCAGCAGAATGAACACTGCCATTTCAATGCTCTGTTTGGACCTGCCTTTAAATTCTGGCCCAGGTGAAAAGCAGGCATGCTATCTCAGTATTTATGGCTTAACAGCAGCACAAATGTGGGTAACGCACAGAAACCTGTCAGTGATGCCATGTATTGCAAGAGTTGTGTCAATTTTGAAGGCTCTGGGGATTCCTGAGAACTACCAGAAGTGAAGTGCTTCAGACTCCAAACTGCTGCTCTTCCTCTCCATTTATCGCATATGCAGAGGGCCAAATTCGGAACTGATGCAAGTCTCCTGATTTTTTCGGGATGTGGCCGAGATAAACTTTGCCCTTTTAACTCTTGTTTTTCTTCCCAAGCTGTGTTGAAATACTTTGGTCCTGTGTAGTTTTTTATTACAAGGAAAACATACTTGCTCTGCGCCTCTTCATGTCACCATTTTGACATACCAACCCCTTCTTTTCACTCCAGACAGTCTCTAGAGAGCCTGGAAGAGTGTAACAGCTCATTGACTTGCAATGTGATTAATCCTTGGATTAGTCAAAATATGATGCAAACAGATCCTGACCCAGTGCTGAATGCTGTTCTTGCTTGTGCATGCAGTGTTAGGTACCTTACAACTGTCTCGAATTGATCAGGACATCCGGATTTTGTAACCTCATTTTATAACTGTTCCTCTCTCTCTAATTCCATCCTGTGAAGTTCTGAGGATATGTAACAAGAAGCCACCCAGTTACTATTCCTTGCAGCTATCTGCCAGCGTCACCTGCTTCTCTGGCATCATCATGCAAGCATGCACTGTCACACTCCCCTCTGGAATCTCAGCTCGCGGGTTGAGATTCACACCATCACTCAGCCTGACGAGAGTGTTGACTCGTGGAGCCAGAGCTGTGTTTGGGAGCACATAAAAGCACCGGAGTCCCCTACGTCTTGGCGGGACTTCAAGGACTATCCCAACGAAGAGATCTTGACAGCATAGTTGTAAACTCCACAGGCCCCAAGGGCTCAAACACCATGATATTTATGCTGCAGGCTGGATTGCCAAGATAGTATCGCTGTTATGCAGACATCAGTCTCTGGGTAAGAAGTAGCATTTCTGACACCTGTTAATTGGCATTTGAAAAAATTGAGACTGACTGGAGTGGGCAGTGTGGCTGAGAAAGACAATGCATACAAGGGCTGTATCCGGTGTTTCTTCTGTTCTCTCTTCAAAGAGACTTCAGCTGCATGGGTACCACAAATATTTGTGAAAGCCAGTATTAACTGAAGGAATTACATACTGCATTATTGACATTCCTGATATATTTAGGACTGTGCTTTTACACTCCTTTCAGTCTTTATTACAACCTCAGTCTCTGCAAAGATGTAAGAAGTCCAGAGCTCTTAAATTAGAAACAGGTTTAGGAAGCACCTAATTGTAGGATAAACTACAGTGAGATTACATGCAGGTTTTCAGATTAAGCATAATCCTTCATACTTTTCTCAGCCCTATCCCTGATGGAAATACTGTATCTAAGGTAGGTTCTCCACAATGTTTCACCAGACTGGTCTGATTGTAGTAGTAAGCCCAGGTATTTTTATTTATTTATTTATTTTATATTTGCAACTAATTTTGTTAGTTACTGCCTATTCCAAGGCAGTAACTAGAACACTAAAGATGGAGAGGTGAAGCTGGAGATGTTTTGGCAGGTAGTGCTTCTGGCACTTTAGGCAGTGTGAGGTTAAGTGCAGCAGCACTGAAATTAGTTCATGAAGTCAAGTGTTGACAGCAGATTTCAGACTCAACCTGTTGAAGTAAAGAGGGCAATTAACACCTTTGATAACTAATTTTTAGGTTCACTTGTGGAGAAAAAAACCTTAAGAACTTCCGAAGACATCATTGCATTACGGCGTTCTGATCTTCAGTATCTTTTCCGGTGAATTGCAAGAGCTATATATTAACCTAACATTTAAAAAACATTGGACCATGGAGGGCATAATTCTGTGACCCAGACAGACTGCTCCTTGAGCAGAGCAACAGAACAGAATACACAAAATCCTGCTAATAACTTTTAACTCTATTTTTCTGGTCTAAAGACCTGATTTTCTTTCTGAAAAAAAATAATTTTAATTTGGAACAATTCCATTTATTTCAAACAAGTTATAATGAAAATAAAGCCCATGTCAGTACTATGAGCATCTCAACCATGGGAAGTCAAACCCCAAACTATCTTGAAATTATTTAGCCTCATGTAAAATATCTGGAAAGCACTCCTATCTAATAGTCAGCAGAAACTAATCAGATTCTTAGGAAAAACCTATCGTAGTGAATATAAGAAAAATGAGAACAAAGGGTAAAAGTTTTACAAGTAGCTGGAAACAGGCATCCTTAAAACTTAACATCTGCAAGAATTCTGTAATAATACTCCCGCTCAGATATTTTTTCTAGTTTTGTCTCTATTTCTAGTAAGAGTGGAGAAGACAGCACTCCAGGCTGAACTGCTGTTGCACTTGTTCACCCCTCCACCCCTGGTTCTGGATGTGCGCTCAGACTTGTTGGGCTTTTTTGACTGTTTTATCTCAGGGTCTGCTTTTCTCACACTGCCTTTTTTTCCACCACTTCTCCCACCTGATGTAGGCTTCAGTCTTTTGAGGGAACGCCTCTAGCATTTGAAACCAGCACGAACAGCCCCTCCCTGTTAAGTCAAAGCACTCAGGAAGGGGAGGTTGGCGGGGGGAAGGCGGGAACGCTGAGGCGAGAGGGGCGAGGGAAGGAGGGAGGGTGGGAGGGTGGCCCGCAGGGGACGTCGGGCCTGCGGCCCCCTCTTCGGGCCCTGGCCCCGGTGGCAGGGCGGGAGCGCACCCCATGCAGGGCCCTGCAACCGTGGCGTGCAGCGGGGAAGCCCAACCTCGGACCCCTTCTGCCCGCTTCGGCTGAGTGCGGGGGACCTCGCCAGGGCTTTGGCCACTGGGTGTTCTGAAGCTGTGTGGGCGCACGGCTGCTTAGGCGTCTCTTCGTGCTGCTTTGGCGTAACGATTTGCAGTTGTCAAATTCATTTTCCATTTCTTTGTGAAGTCCGGTACTTATCCTGTGTTATGTAAGTGGCTTGGAAAAATGTTGGCCACGTTAACGGCCAAATGCCTGACATCAGAATTTAAAGTACAAAAACGTTTACATGATGCTAGCCTACTATTTCAGCTGGCGCTATTTTAAACTTACAAATCCCCATTTATTGACTGAATATTCTTGCCGTAGCACACTTGCGTAGATTTTTACAGAGAGGGGAAGTGCTGAGAGCGCTTCTGGTCAAAGCTGTACTCAGTGCAACCCAAATTCTGAATGATGGTTTGAATTTCTTAGACAGCTCGTATCTTTAGAAATTGCTGCAAGTTTGTGTTGAGCCAAAACTTGGGATGCTGAACACTGAAAACGTTGACCTCAATCTGAATTTTTATTCCTGGTGTGGTAATATGTCACCATGATGATTTTCAGCCTTTTCTGATAGGTGGAACCTCTCACTTGCAACTTAGACCCACTAGCAACAGGCCTGCTTTCCTTAGCGGTCTTTCAGTGAACTGCAAGTCTGAACTCCTGCGCTTGCTGATATTGAAGTGATCACGTTGTGCAGATGAGTCTTGTTGCTTCTCTAAATCATATACTTTGTGAGTTTACAAGTTTTGATACTGTAGTAGTGCATAAAATCATTTCTGTTTCTTCCAAGGCATTATAAGAGAGCTCTTATTTTCCTTTCTTGCTGAAGCTTTATTAGTGAGAAGTGTTCTCTGCAAAGAGCTCTAGGCAAGGACCTCGCCATAGTTATTTGAATTCATCTCAGCGTAGAACACAAAATGTTAGAGAGATTCCTTTAGCAGTGTTGAAATAGCATAAGTGAGCATAGCTGATGCTGACCATGCATATGATATTCCCAGCAACTGACTGACATGCCTCCAAAATATCAAATTCAGCCTTCCTTGCATGATGTAAGATAAAAATCTGGCCTAGGATTTAACTGTACCTGGTAATTAAGTTTGAAGAACAATAATGCCTCACAAACCTCTCCAGGCCTACAGTAAGCATGCTGGAATCTTGGTTGCCATTTCTGCAAACTGTTTACAATTCACATACCTCTGCAAATCCAATCCTGATCTCAAATTGCTGCTCATAAACAACATAGCAGAGATTTGATGTATGAGGGCATGTTCTGAATTCCCCTTCACTAGCAGTAGCGTGGCTAACTTACAGCATTAAAAAACCCTCTTATGTCTTTTTCTTATTACAACCAGTGCTCCATTAACTACTTGAATTCATCTCTCAGCCAATTTTTTTTTTCTTTTTTTTTTTTTGTGACTGGTAGCAAGAAGGCAGATGTAACATGCTTTATTCTCCTCTTCTTCTGCTAGTGGTCTGTAAATTAATATTTTTCACAACTGGAGGCAGGGCAGCCTCTGTTACCTGTCCCAGAATTTCTCTGGCAGTCCATCAAAGCCAGATGTTGTTAACCTTCAAAGCATGATACAAAGCTGATCTTTCAGGCTGTGCTCTTGCTTAATCTTAACGCATCAGTGTTTATTAGTGAACCTCGGGTAGTACAGTGGTAATTAAAAATGAAGTAAACTGTCCTGTTTCATGAACTGTATTTTTAAGCAAGGGAGGAAGGTCTTTGCAGGGTGTATTGTTCAAATAAGAAACAAATAAATTGCTTGCCTGCATTTACTTAGAATCATAGAATCATGAAATCATTTAGGTTTGAAAAGACCTTTAAGATCATCCAGTCCAACCATTAACCTAACATTTCCAAGTCCACCAGTAAACCAATTAAGGGTAGAGTAGCAACTTGATTGAACAATAAACACAAAATTAAGGGCTCTATCCCCAACTATTAGCTGTTTCATGAAGACAGGCGAGCATTCCAACACATATGTTACCCTGGGAACTCGAGAAATTTTGCAGAATTTCCAGTGAAGGTTGAGATGGTTCTAGAAGAATTGTTTGAAGAGAGATTTAGGGGCAGGAGAACTGGCAGAGGAGAACTGGGATATACAAGACTGAAAGGAGAATTGTGCAAGGTCAAGAACAGAAACAGGTCTCTCATTTTACCTTGCTCTAATTTACCTGTGTTTAACCTGATGTATATTTTATGAGCTTACTGAAATCAAGGGAAAGGCTCCTGTCCTGAGTGGTGATTGTTCTCAATGGTCATTGATTTAATAGTAAGTTATTTCTAAGAGACAAGCGATGGGGGCCTTAAAAGGACCAGAGGTATCAAATGTGCATTCAGACAGGAATACCCATCTTTAATCTAACCTAGTCTCAAGGCTGTAGAAGATGGTTTTTGTTGGCCCTCTATTCTTGGGTTGTATGTCCCGCAAGGCTGGGTTTGCTCTTGCCTGGGGCAGCCACTGGGGATGAGAGATGATACAAAAAAGCATGACAGAACAGAGAGCACAGGGGAACTCAGTCCGGACTCCATGGCACCAAGGCAAAATGGCCTTCATGTTACTTCTTCTTCACAAGAACAATGCTATAAAGGCAGGACATTTTCATCTTCATTTTGTCTCTCATGTTCACATCAGACTCATTTTAGCATAATGGACATGAAGCTTACACTTGCATGTGCTTGGGAGGTGGGTAATTAACAATACTTCATGGGATATATACATCTGGCATTTGGGAAGCATGTTAACAGCACAGCACAGGAACCAAGCAACAACAGACTAGTGACTCTTAGTAAGTCTTAATAGAAAAGTTGATAGAAGCTGGGTTAAAAAATTAGATGTGGTAGAGACATGGATTTGCATGCCATAGTGGAGAAGGATGGGTGTGACTTTACAGGAAGAAAATAGCACCTCAGGGATGTGTTGGAACTCTTTGAAGAAGCTCTTGGTTATCTGAGCATGCGCTTGTCTCCAAAAGACTTTTGACAAGATTTCTCAAAGTGTCAAAAAACCCCCTGATGTATGACAGAATGAGATTAAAGGTCCTTCATGGACCTGGTTACAGGTAGAAATAAAAAGTAGGAATAAAAGTCTGTTTTTTCAGTCCTTTGGGGTTCTGTCCTAGGACCTGTACTATTTGACATACTCATAAATGATGTAGAAAAAGGGAGTGAGAAGGGGATGACAAATTTTGCATATGATAATAGATTAGTCAGGGCAGGAAACCCAAGAAACAGCTATGACGGATTACTTGCCTTGCAGAAAGATCTCATACTGTTGTTAGGCTGAAGGATACAATACCTAGAGAAATCCAGTGCTGCCAAATATGAAGAGATGCATTTGAAGAAAAACAACAGGCACAGTGATGGATTCCGCACTAGTTATTATCTCCCAGGAAGGAGATTCATAACATATTTCTGTGAAAATGTCAGCTCACTTTGCAGAGGCAGTTAAGCATAGAATAGTAAGAATTACTAGGAAAGAAAAAGTAAGCAAAAAAGGAAATACTATTATGCTACGACAGAAATTAATGGTGTGAGTGTATCCTGACCACTGTTCCCAGTTCAGAACTCCTGTCACTGAGAAGACAACAGAACTAAAAAAGAGAAGATATTTCAAAGGGCGGCAAAAATGAGCAAAGATTTGCAACAGCATCTGTTCAAGGATCAACTGAACAGGCAAGGATTCTGCTGCCTGCAGAAATGACGCATTAGAGGGGCTAACATAAGAGGTGGCTATAAAACTGTGAGCAATACAGAGAAGGTATGTAGAATGAGGGTCCACTCTTTTTCATAATAATACCAGAATTGGGAGACATTAAATGAAACAAGGTAGTGCCAGACTAGAAGTCAAAAGGAGGCATTTCATCACAGGCACTGAAGTATGGAAAACATTGGCATAGGTCTGTGAATGCCAAAAGTTAACATGGATTAAAAAATATGATTAATTACTTGAATGGAAGACAATGCTCTTTGACACAGGTAACATTTCTGGCAGAGCAGTTTCTGAGCCAGAAACAGCTGGAAGCTGGGAAGGTATTCTATGAAGGCCTGTAACTCTTCAGGGCCTGCTTCTAGGGAGGCACTTTGAACTGGGTAAATCTATAGTGCAATCCACTGTAGCTTACTACATCCTTATGGCTGGGAGAAGTAGCAATAGGATCAAAGAGGAAAAGGTGAGAGCAGAGTAGAGGCTGTACAAGACTCTGGTAACATGCTGACGTTGTCAACCCATGCTGATATCTGGGCTGCTCTGCCTTCACAACTGTTTTTACGTAACATAACAAGGTGCAAGATCACAGCTAGCAGAGGGAATGCGTCTTTTACTGCACCTGTGCTGCCAGGCTGCAATGGAAGAGTGGAAAGAGTTTGTGCTCTGGGGAACACACTCAAAGTAGCAGATTACTTTTCTCCCAGGCACTCAGGTGCAAGTACCCTTGTGTTTCTCACAACAATTCTGCTTAATGTTGTGTTTGTAGGATTATCTAACTCCTTGTATTAGTGTGTCTGAGTAACTGAATATCCATGACAATAGCCTTTTTTTCCACTAGATGTCTCACGAAGCCAGTGATTGCAGTCATTCTGCTCAACTGGCACTTCTTTCAGGTACAAAAGTTTATTGTCTTTAAAATAAAGGGTTTTACTAAACATGAATACTTTATTCATCTGTACGCTGACACTCGAGATAGTACTGCATAGTAAGCTTAATATTCTAAAACGCATTTATTAATCTAGATTTCAGTGGGAATTTATTTTTAGAAGCTGGACTTTCTTCAAGGATCCAAGCCAAGCAAGTTGTAAAGGTCTAACTGGACCACAGGGGATATGAATGAACAAACCAGCTCAGGAGCTGGTGCTTCACGGCCTGTAACGCGATTCTGCACAGCTCACAACATAAGGGAACTGTTCAAAGCTGGTCACATCTTGTTATTAATGGCATTTGGGGTTTTTTGTTTCTTTTGGGGAACTGCCTTTGTAAGTTAGGCTTTTGCTTTCAAACTTTCAACTCTTCCCTCTCTAAACCTATGTAAGATCTAGTACAGATATCCCCACATGCATACAAGTTACCCTGCTTAGGGCAGAAAGATGTGCTTATTAACTGTTCCACTGAGGATATGGAGATTTAGTTGCTTGACTATCAGTATCTTTATGTTATTCTACCCATAGCCAAGAGCTTCTGCTCCTACTTCAGGAGAGACGACAGTGCCCGGTGCATGAGACAAAAGCCATTGCAATTACTGACTGTACAGCTAGCACAGTGCCCTGGAATTCCGTTTCCGTGGTATCTAAGCAGATTTTTTGGGAGTCTCTGCTCTAAATGTTGATAAACTACATTTACAGTGAAAAGATTAATTTCATTATTTTTACAGTAGGAATGCTGCTCAAGAAGTGGCTTAATAAGTTATTTTTCTTCTTTTTTTAATAAATGCAAAGAACCATAAGAACATTTTATCTGACATCCTTTACAATACATACCAGAGATACAGTCCATAGAGTTGCTAATGCACATATTCAGAAAACTCTCTAGAGCTGTTGAATGGAGTGGTTGTTTGCCCAGAGTAGCATAGTTTCTAGAAAGATACACAACCTTCAGTGAAAGACTGAAAATCCACTATGATCCTAGGTGTGTTGTTTTGATAGCTAATTACTCTCATTTTTAAAAAAGTGTCTCCATGTTGACTTTGACCAGCTTTACATAGATGCTGGACCTGGTTATGCCTTTCCATGTTAGGGTAAAGACTACCAGAACCAATATGAAAGCCTAGGAACAAGGTTACTGCATTTGCTGTACATGGTGACCCATCACGGTATCTACATAGCACAAATTTATAAAGAGATATAGGAAAGGGACTGCGGGAACCAGATTTAGATTACTAGGAAGAAGCTTATGTTCAAGAGCCTTGACTATTACATCCTTTGGAATGGTTCTCCCTCCAAGTATCTGCTTAGTTGGAGCTTGAGAAAATAATACAAAAATTATTTAGAGAGGCGTGTTTTAGTGGGAGGGGAAACCTCTGTGTTTTCACAGGCCTGGCAGAGCCTTTGGTAAAGTTCAAATGAGGAGTGAGGGTTGTCTTCTGTAGTTAATGTTTCTCTGAAATCACAGTCTCTTTTTGGGGTGTGGATGGCTGTGTAAAGCCAGATAACCAGATACATCCAGATAACCCAAAATAGCTGCCCAAGAACTTTTATGACTATTGCAGTGTTAAAGTAAAATAGACTAACAAAGCTTGTCTTCCTTGTTGGTAACAAGATTTTTAGTGCTCCCTTTTTTCTCCAAGCCTGTCACAAAGTTGTCTTCCCTCTGGAGAATGAAAATACTTCCGAATTTTCAGCACATTCTCAGCAGCTGCTGCCAAAATCTGGAGTTCTTTGACTTCATACTTCTACTTACACTGTGTCTCACGAGAGACTTTCTAGTAGGCCCGGGGTGAAAGAGGCACTGGATACTTTGGCTGCACAATGTGTACTGAGGGGAAATTTGCTGTGTAGTGATAAGAAAGCATTTTGAGGAAGTGGTTTAGATACTGACCTTCAAGTTAGAAAGGAGCAAAATCTGGGACAGCAGAAGGAAATTCGAGAAACTGAAGGAAGAAAAGACCTTGTGAAAGGTGGTTGAGACAGGAATGGAAAGAAGGTTCTCTTGAAGTTGGGAACGTTTTGAATAGACCCAAGTGAGTTGGGTCTGAGTTCAGCACTATTTTAGGGAACTGGGACAATGGCAGGAAGGGGCTTTCCTGAGCAGTAGGTCTGGCCTCCTGTGGGACACCATGTCACCTAGACCCAGTCCAGCTGTGTCTGGAAACTAATTTATTCTTGCCCCATGATTAGTCCTGTTGGAGGACTTGTTCAGACATTTACTTCTTTGCTGATTACTAATGTTCTGATTTTCAGATTAAATTTGCTTTGACGCTGTTTACAACCATTTTTTTAATGTCAGAACTACCCTTTATTTTAAATAATTTTTTCTTTCTCTCATTTTTACCATCAGAATATAATCATAGACAGAAATAATTCTCTCAGCCATCATTTTCTTAAAGTGTTTAGTCCAATTCTGTAAGAAAATCTCTCTTCTGTTATAAAAAAATGCCTCTTCCTTAAACATTTTCTATTTAAATCTAGTACATTCATAAATATTTGAAGACCATTATTGATTATTTGTGAAACCAGCATAACATATTTAAAAAGAAATGAGGCTATATTATTGTAATTTTCTTTTAAACAACTGTAAACATACCTGTTCTGTCAGATAGAAAACAGAGTCTATCCCAAGCCTTTGTAAAGTAGATTTTGAAGCTGAAAGAAGTTAGTTTAAGGGTAGTAGTTTTACCACTTGTTTTTATTCTGCATTCTGCTCTGGTGTCTCTCTGTGCAAGTCTTTTGTTTGTTGTTTTCCACCATAACAGATTGTTCTTTTCCCATTGTATGTGGAGGACTTGAACTTCTATATCAGAAAAAAAAATGCCTAATGGAAGTAATATGTCATTTAGTCAACTACCTCAGTTACTGCATTTTGCAGAAGAACCTAATAGTTTCCTTTTTTGCCCACTGAGTTTATTTTACAGTTTGAAAACACATTTTCTTCCAAGTATCTCATGAAATGACACCTGAGTAAAAAGTGCTAGAAAGGAATGGAGTTTGCAGAGTTAAAAGAGTTTTTCTTTTCCTTTGGTGATTTGTTGTCATTGTTGAAAAAGGCCTTTTGGGGTTTTGTTCTTTTGATGCGG
Source organism: Pelecanus crispus (assembly GCF_030463565.1). NCBI lineage: Eukaryota > Metazoa > Chordata > Aves > Pelecaniformes > Pelecanidae > Pelecanus > Pelecanus crispus. Next base: position 15,500,285 of record NC_134676.1, read on the forward strand.
AGATCTTCATGAAAAAAATAGATGTATAATACTGGTTTAATAACTACACTCAAGCCTGATCCAATATACTGTGAAAGCAAGACTTCCATTAGCTTTTATGGGTCTGATTTGATACCCTTTAAACATTAGCATATCCACCAGTACAGCAGCTGATAAACTGCTGCTGATTGTGGCCTTTGAAAATGGAGTATGCCGGGGTTTTTACCACTTCCAACAGGATCCCACCAAGTTAATCATTATGCACCAATATCCTTTTACAAAGCTAAGTAAGAGAAACGCTTGCTCTATAGTATATTAGTAATGTTTTTCCCCTTGCCAGTATCTCCTTAATTGCACTCTCCCTTTCCTATTTATTATTTATCACTGTAATTGCATTCTTTCAGTATGCATAACCTGTTGGGATATAGTTGGTATGAAAGGCACCATAGGAAATAAAGTTTTATAGCGTAAAGAATTGTTTTTAAATGTTGGACGTATTGGCCATTGATTTCATTTTTATTGTGCTCCAAAATCATAAGCCACTTCAATAGCAAACTCTCATATCCTTAACAGCAAATAAGCAAGGAAGAAATGAATAATACATTTTATTTACGTTGCTTCCTGCAAGTTCCATCTAAGCCCATCAGGTGAAGATTTAATTTTCATTGCACTGTGTAGCTAGCAGTCGCACATCCATAATATACCACAAAGTAAATAAGATATTTGTATTGCTGCATTAAAAAAAAGAAAAGTGAGGAACTGTGTTCCCATTGAAAAAAGTCCTTTTTTTGTTTTTGAGTTCCATTTTCACCCAGAAATCCCACTATGGACAGGTATGATAAGTTACATGTTCCAGTGGAGGTGGGTGAAATTGAATTGTATTTAGGCATCTAAGGAAATGGTTTTGGATAGCCAGACCATTAATTTAGGTATCCAACTTAACTAGCTTTGACAATGAGGGTTGATGTGACTTCTTCAGAGATGACACAGTATTGTTAGAACAGCCTCTCACTTACTCCTACCAAAATCATCGGACATAAGTACCACACAATCCTTAAGAATTCCATTTGAGTGTCTTGCCAGCACTCAGATGGCTCTCTGGATGCCAGTAAAATGGGGTATCATTCTCTAGCATGCTCCCTTTCCAATCCATCCTTCTTTTCCATGGCTCGTTTCCTCCATTCTTTCTAGCAAAACAACCCAGGGTTAATTTGAGCTTTTTTTTTTTTAACAGATACGGGCTTGTCTTTGTTACCTTTGCTGAAAAGCAGATTTGATATTATCAAAATAGTTACACAGTCAGTTTTAAAGGAGTAACAAGACAGAAAAAGGAACAGGCATAGAATCAGGATAACAAACTGAAGTGCTGTTGTGGCAGCTTTTCAGGCAGTAGAACCCTTCTGCTAAGCTACAGCCAAATGCTTGTATTAACCGAAATGCTTGTCTTCACATTTTCCAGTGCCTGTTTTGCCTTGAGTTTGTCTATGCTAAGGATGGGGAACCCACTGCAACATAAGAAAGATTCAGAGGTGGCCTTTGTGATGCCTACAGCCACTCCTGTGGCACAGGTGGGGCAGAGGCACCACCCAGACCTAGAACACTGCAGAGATCTGGACTCTACTGAGTAGTTCTGACACTGCATGGCTGAGTGGTCTTCAGAAAGTCACTTCTCTGTAGCTCAGTTTTCTCATCAGCTATGCAGGTTTAACCCCTTCCTAGTAAAACACTTGCAACTCCATGATGGTCCAAGAACTGGGGATTGTCAGTACTGTAATGCAGCATGAGGTGTGTCCACCATATTCTAGTGACATTTCAGATAGACACTGCACATAAAACAGCTCTATGAAAATAGTTGTTGACCAACAGCTTAATGCTGAAACTGCTCTGAGGCAGTTTTCTTCTACAGCCAAGTGAGAGCAAGTAGAAAGGCTCTTGTAAACACAACATGTATAACAATTCCTTTTCTTTTGAAGGATTAACTTTTGTGTTTGTCATCTCTGACAAGGCAGAGCTGGACTCTTGGTAGCCAGTTCTCCCTGGTACCCAAGGAAAGTTGGTGTCATCACACTGAACTTTTCTTCCATGGTTGCCTGTAATACCCAGGAAGAATGATACAGAAGACTTCTCGCAATCCTATGAGCACCTATCCTGGAGGTGTTTCCGAACTCTTTTTGTCCTACAACACCCTGGGACAACTTTTCCTGCCACACCCAGTGGGCTGAAGTAAGGGCTGTCACTGAAATACAGGGGTAGCTCATATGCTTCATTACTATGGTTTCCAGCTATTTGTATCAGTTACCTTCAGTCATGTTTATAAGCTTTCCTTCTTACTGCAAAGGTTAGGAACTTACTTATTTTCAATGGAGCTGTACTGCTGTGTTAATCTCATGATTACATGGGGGTCTCCGTGTGAGATTGTAATGTTTATAATATAGGTTGAACCAGATACTCTTGAAGGACAGAGGAAGATCAGGTGAATTGGTAGTTAATCTGGGGGCAAGAAATTTCAGTGAGTTCTGGTTTTACTGGTACGGATCCTCCACCTGTGATCATTCCTTGCTAAGCTTAGTCACTCTTCCAGAGGTTCCTTCTTGTTCACCACAATTAGTAATTTTAAACGTCTCAACCCCACTTTGAAATAAATTCAAAGCTCAGATCTTGCCTCACAGCTTCTCTGTCTTTGTGCTCTGCTGCTCTTCTGACCTCCCAATGCCTTCCCCAGCTCATTGCTGTGGTCAGCTGCTGTCTTTTCCTCATCTCTCATAGAAGGCTGACTTCTATAGGCTTAATCAGTATTGAACTGCACTAGGCGAGTGTCTTCTCAGCACTGACATGATGTTCACAGAAAAGGAGATTAAAACTCTGAATTCTTCGAAGTATTCCTGTGAATCTTCTCCTTGGAAGGGGGTGAACTTTGCGTCTCATACAGGACTCTGCCACTCACCAGCTCTTAAGCCATTGGGGATTTATTGCCAGCTTCCCTCACTGACATACATGTTTCCCTTCAATGTTGTGGCAGAAGTTAGGACACAGCTTTACTGATCAAGCAGTGATATTGGACAACAATAGCACTATACATGATCGGAAGTATTTTTCCAACCAGCAGCTCTTGGCAGCACAATGCCTCCTCTCATCAGGCAATGCCTATGGATGTGCAGAATACAAAGTCAGACTGTGTGCAGAAGCTGTGTAACAGAACAACACTATGCGCTTTACCAACTATAGGTGACAGCAGAAAGGGGAGTGGGGCATGGAAACTCAGATTGAGAACAAAACTTAATTCTTAGATACAGAATCCAAATCTCATAACAGCTAAGCTCATCATGCAAAGACCCGTTCAGTAAGAGCAGTCCCCCCGAAAATGCATTACAGGAAATGTTCTGACACAGAAAGATTATATGTCTATCCTATTTACCACAGCACAGCTTTCGATCCTTCTGCAGTAGGGAGGCCCTGTGCTATAGGAGAAAGGATCATCAAGTAATGCCTGTGCAGAGATTTCTGAGAAATCAGCTCCAGAGTGATGCAAGGTTATAGAGCTGCTCAGAAGTGCTTTTCTCAGCAAAGGCAGTTGATCCATGGGATGTGCAAGTGTGTAATACAATCCCCATATTTAACAACAGGTTTCTACACGTACCAAACAGAAATCTCCTGGTGTAGAAGCAAAAGTCTGGGCAGAAGTCTGAGACCGAAGACCTGAGAGGCACTATCCTTCATAACAAATGCTCTTAAATTCCTGTTATTATTTGATGATTCACTTTCCACATGAGAATCAGTCTAGTAGATCCCATGCTCCCCCTGTTTCTCCAAAAGCTGGACTAGTTATCCAAAGGGTCCAGGGCGGGAAGTGATGTGCAGAGTGGCTGTGAGATGTCCTCTGCTGATGTCCAGCTCGGTGCCACGGGAGTTTCTCTGCCCTGTGAGGTTGCATTGCAGTGATGAGGTGATAACCCATTGATGTGTTCTATCTCCTCCACAGGGAGTAAATGAGATGAGCACCCACAGGGGAATTAACTTGCGATAATGAAGATACAGCAATTCCTTCAGTAGGCAGTGATCCTCTTGGGCAGACAAACCTTCTTCACAGTGTGATCTTAAACTAGTGCAGTAAAATGTGTGCTTAGGACTGCTTTGCTTTAAACCAGCTTTGTCTGCTGTCCCAGTAAATGAGGACTGCTTTAACTGTTTGTGTGGAACAAGCCTATTCTAGACTAAAATACAAGTGTCCACAGAGAAATGTGCTTGAGCTTGGCTGAAGAGGGTCTGTGTGTGGACAAGTCTGGGCAGCAAGGGACCCTCTTGAGAGTCCTGGGACAGTGTGGCCGTGCAGTGTTTTTGCTCAGCTGAAACAGCTGGGCTCCTCCGGGCAGAAGAGGAAAGAGCCACATTTCCTGTGTGTCCAGAACCCCACCAGGACTCCTGGTCTGTGAAAGGAACCTCTATTTCCATATGCTGGGCTTTACATGCAGGTTTTTCTTTGTTGCTCATCATTACAGTGCAGAAATAGCTGCACACAGCATCAAATTCAGACTCCCAGCATCTGTGTACAGGAGGGCAGGAACGCTCCTGCTGCTGTACAGGGATGCAGCCCCAGGCTCATGCCCTGTATCTTTAGCAGAGAGAGCAGCAGGGAGAGGAGAGAGAGCAGATGTTTCCCCAAGTACTGAAGCTGCTTTTCACATACATTTTCCAGTAGTAATATTACCTGTTAGCTTAGTGTATTTAAATGACTAGAAATTCAGAGAATGTAACAATGACACACTGACAAAGACGCTGACCAAAGATAGGTGGAGTCAGCTGCAGCTAGTACTGCTAATGCAGGAAAGTAATTTCATCCTTTATTGCTATCATACGCTCTGTGTGTGTGTGTATGCACATGTGTGTGTGTGTGTTTTTAACAGCTTGGGGGTGGAATAAAACTGACTTCATTCCCTTGAAGAAAAATATTAGCCATCTGTGACACAAAGTATATATTCAGCAATTGCATTCCACATCTATTTTCTTTGCTTTTTAAATTATTTATACAATTACACCACCCACAGCTTTGTGGCCCTTTGCACTCAATGAAAAAGTTTCTCTGTGGATGGGATTCACTCTTTTGTCTCTGTCTCACCTACTGTATGTGGAAATTGAAGAATCTAGTATATAAAATACAGTGCAATAACAAAAGAAATTACAATCAATGGTATGAGAAAGATGAGATTTATATGACATGAATACCTCAGAGCAAAAAAGAAAAGAGTTCATTTCTGGGGAGGGTGAGGTAAAACAGAGAAACAGAGAACAATAATATAAATGCTCTAATGAAATGCGGAAACAGATCATATTCCTAGGCTTGCTCTTCTGATTAATTCCTAGTAAGAAAATACACAAGTTTTTCTAATGATGTAAATCCAGTCACAACATTAGTTGCTTTTCACTGATGAATTCAGTTTGATGGCCTGAATTTAAAAGCATAGTGGAATCTGCATGTCCTGTGTCATCAGCTTGTGAATCAGGTGGTGTTCAAACACTCAGCTGAACCACACTGGTAAGGTAAAAATACAAAGGCAATGAACCTGAGGCTGCACCTTGTCCTTATCAATGCTGATAGCAAACTTCCCACTGGCTTTAATCTAAATCTGTGTTTGTCTGTTAGGTTGGAGAAATTACTATTAACTTAATGCTGTGTAATGGAAATGTCAGAAAGGAAAAAAGAAATAACAAGAACACAAATTTTAATGTGAAGTCTAATCATTATATGTTACAGAAGCAATAAGTAAGGGTTCTTGAACTGCAAAGTATCCTTACAGTTCATTCTTTAGCAGATTTCTGTAAAACCAAAGATCAGGAAAAGATTTACATTTTCTGTCTGGGAATTTCCTTGTTACATTAAAGAAAATTAAGACAAATGAGTAACATCATTTTGAGTCTTGAAAGTTTTCCAAGGTTTGCAACAATACCATCAAATTTTAGACTGTTGCTGATAAATCTGTCCTTTGAAGGGTATGCATTTCCCTCTAGTTGCTCCCAACCTTCCTTCAGAAATGCTACTCTGGACTGAAACGTTCTACTTGAAATTGATATTTCCTCACACGGTGATATTTAAATGACAGTCTGAGTTAAAACAGCAATTTGAAACTAAGCATTAACATTTTGAAACGAAGCACTTCGGTTAGTTTCAAAATGTTGTTTTGGAAAATGGAAATATTTTCTCAAAATTTATATTTTCCCAGGGGTGGACGGAACTTTTTAAATTAGAGAATGCAGGAAACTTTTCTCCTACACTATTTCATCTACTTGACTTTGGAATTTGAGAATGAATCTGAGGCAGGTCTTTGAAAGAAAGCTGAGTGGCTAGAAAGGAGAATAAACTCCAGTGGTGCTCTCCGTCTGCACAATATTATTTGGTATCACGCATTTTCCTCATTTGCAAAGCTCTTCAGAGCAGGAACGGAAGCAGACTATACATCTGTGCAATGTTAAGCATAAGGATAACCTGATTTCTGCCACAGTGCAAACAAGAATCAAAATGGTTTTGTCCAGTTCACTGTAACATTTAGTGAGGCAATGTATAGGGCTTCCACCCATGTCCAGGGGAGGTAGCTTAAAACACTCACTCTAGCCTACCATTTCTTTCTAAATACTTCTCAAGAAAGTACTAGGAGCTTCTGCTGCTCTATAGCATGTTCCAGGCTGCTGCAGTTGTAGCTGTGTCACTCATCTGTCTCAGAGCACTGATGTCTAACACATTTCAGCTCTTTCTTCAAGGCCATCACTTTGCTGCACTGACTCTGATTTCTGCAAGTTTTCTTGAGGTGAAAAGAACTCATGCTCCAGACAAACTCAGCCCTCTTGTGCTGGATCCAGAGCTGATACTAATCTTGCTAAGCTTAGAAGCTCAGCTCTAATGTCTGATATGGTAAGTTGGTCTCATCCTACTCCAGTTCATAGCTAAAGATTTGGAATTTAACCTTACATGATGGTTTTCATCCAGAGGAGCCACTTGTTTCAGCTGGATACACTACGGACATGCCTGAGATGAGGAAAAGCAGCAAGACAGGGTTGGTAATGACTGGCAGCCAGAGCTGTGCTGTGCTTAAACTCACTGCCCCAGCCTCAGTGCTGACAGCTAGAAACTGGGATTACCCATGTTGTAAGGACTGCACAGGGGCTAACTGTTAAAAAAAAAACCCCAACCCCAAACAACAAAAAAAGGCAGGCTAACTCAACCCTTCCCAAACTACACTTTCCTGTGTCTCACGTCTTCCTAGTCTTGCCCTGGCAAGGAGATGCAGGTAGCTGTCAAACTTGGCTTGTCAGTCTGCTTCAGTGTCCTCCCCACAATGCTACACCGGGATCTGCATCAGGCTTAGCCCACAGCATAAACAACAGGTGCTCATGCTCATTCCTCTACTCTTTAGCTCCCTGCCCTCTAAACCTGAACATGCTGATAGGAAAGCATGGCCGGTCTCTCTATGTCACACTCTGCTGTTCTTCACTGTCCACTATAGCCAAGAAGCCAGTACTGACTCTCTGGTGCACAGGAGAACCCTGATTTCCCCTGGGATTGTATGACTCTTCCCTTCAGGTGCTAGCTTGCAAGCTTTGCACTATCACAGCATGAAATCACAAGTCCAGACCTTATTTTGATTTTTTATTAGTAGCTGGTTGATGCTGGTAGCCAAATAGAAAATAAGACTGTTATCCTGGAATATAGTGAAAAGCAGATGGAGTTGGCAGTTGCTGCCGATACCCTGAGTTAGCTTCTCATTTTCTCAGGGAATGGAAGAAGGTTCATTTTTCAGGACTTTGCTATCATCTTGCCCTGTGAGCAAAAGCAGAGTGAGCACAGCCACGTCCAGCTGTACAGGTGCCAGACAGAGCACTCCAGCTCTCAGGGCTCCCTTGCAAGAGCTCAGTACAGCACTTGGACATACCCTTCCTTCATCGCTCATTCTCTTTCAGTGATTTTGTGATAGGCAAACACCTCCTTGTGAGGCCATAAGGCCTCCTGACTTGCTGGTAAGCACTAAGTTGTACTGGATAAGGAGAACCCATCACTTGTACAACCCCTCGCTTCCCCCCCCCGGCTTCAAAGGTGTGTGTATGGGGGGTTTCTATTATGGTACCACCTCTACTCACACTGAAAAAGTGGGGTAACCTCAGGAATATAAGTTTGTACATGGATGTCATGTTCAAAGGGTTCTTTTTTTAGTAGGGCCTGTTGCGATAGGACAACAGGTAATGGTTTTAAACTAGAAGAGGGTAAATTCAGACTAGATATATGGAAGAAATTTTTTACGATGAGGGTGGTGGAACACTGGAACAGGTTGCCCAGAGAGGTGGTAGATGCCCTATCCCTGGAAATGTTTAAGGTCAGGTTGGACGGGGCTCTGAGCAACCTGATGTGGTCAAAGATGTCCCTCATGGCAGCAGTTGGACTAGATGACCTTTAAATGTCCCTTCCAACCCAAACCATGCTGTGATTTTTACCAGGCTAATTCCTTTAAAATACATATTTTCTGGTTCCAATGTAAAATACCCTAACATTTATCTTTATAACACCAGGCATTCATGTTGGGTATGCAATTACCTTCATTATGCATTGACCATGCACACGGTTAATTTAGCATATTTGCATACACCATTTTGGCAACGGCACAATATTAATCTTGCTTTGAAATGATGGCTCTCACTATTTAGTAGATTAACTCGTTACACTGAAGATCATGTCATTCAGTCACTAGAAGTTATCCATTTCAAATCTCTACCAACTGGAAATATGTCCATTTATACCAAACAGTAGTTACTGAGCTACACAGACTTCCAAGGGAAGAAATGGAGATCTGGGTCATCTGGGTGAGGTCAAGGACATCTCGTAGACCTAATACCCTACAAGCACAGCAAAATTTGCAAGAGACTGTGCCTAGTCTAAGTCATGGTTCTCCCTTGTTCTGGGGAGAAAGGGAGGAACAATACAGCTACTGTTGGTATAGAGGCCTTTCTCAGCGCTTCCTTCAGTTCAAAGGGGGAAAGTTTAGCTGTGGTATCCCACCTCTGCCTATCCTTTCTCTGCCCAGTTGCATGGGAGGAGCAGCAACCATCACAGGGAGTATTTTTGTATCTCAGACTGGGCTGCAGTGCTCCAGGGTGGAGGTCAGGAAGGGCAGCATCAGCTATACCTACCAGATAGTGCCAGAGCATGAGGGAGGGGAAGAACTATAGCCCCTCCTTTAGTTTATTTACACAGATAGGAGTGAGTGGAAGGTTTCAGTCCCTTTGTTTATGAGAACTGCTCTTGAAAAGGCAAATATCCCAGTTGCCTGTAGCTGTCCTTCAATTTTGCTGATTATCCATGTGCATTTTTCCTTTCTGTGCTAATCATTTTCTGGGGGTTATTTCCTCAGAGTTTTCCAGCCTTTTGATCCATCTTCCAAGGTAGAGCCAACTGACTCATCAAATCTAAGAAAACAGAGCAGTCCCTTAGAGCTGGATTGTGAATCTAAGCTGAGCTGGACAGGAGGAGCGCCATCACCTCAGGTGGAGATCAATGTGTAGACTTCAGCCTTACCTCCTGCCTTCTCCCGTGTTCTGGAAAGGCTCCTATCTTTAGCCTACGTAATTCTGCTCCCCAACCCCCGTTTGCCATCAACCCGTTACAGTGACTGGCTTCTGCAGGAATGGGAGGAACTCACTTTTCTCCACTCTACTGCTGCCCATTTCCTTATGTAACGCACCACTTTCCTACTTGTGATATGGAGAGAATGAAAGTCTTTTTATTTCCTTCGCCCACTAAATTGGAGCAGTGTCAATTTAGTTCTCAGAAAGTGTGTCACACCAGCAAATAAATAAATAAACCCCAGTGATCCCCTACAGCTTTCACAGGCCTGCCATTTAGCATTTGATTTCTGAGGCTCACGCTGTAGCTAACTGAAAAGTTCTGTTTACATTTTGATTCTAAGTGCCTGCATGACATACAAACTATCATACAACATGGAGAGGGAATTTAAATGCTTCTAACATGGCTAGGTATTCATAAGCATTTAAAGAGAAATAGAGCCCCTGAGCCCAATCTCCCAGTGCATGGTTGCATTTCTGAGTCCTATTTTTTGTTTGAAATCCTTCTTGTTCATAAGAAGGCAATTAGACAATTTTTTTACCCCCTAAAACAATTTTGCCTTTTGTTTTTCTAGAGTTCATGAACAATGGGTTTGCAAATAGCAAGAGAAGTGGTTACAGTGTATGATTATAACCAGCAGCTGAACATATCTGGAAGCATTGTCACAGCCATAGTGACACCAAGTCTTTTGCACTCGAAGGTGACAGATCTGCCAATGGGGTTCAGATGTCCATGCTATCACAACTGCTTCAAAGCTAGAGGCCTGATTGCAGAACAGTTTACTATCATGTGGGTGTGTTTGTGTGCAAGCTGTGGATTTTCTGGTGTGGGTTTGGGCTCTGGCAGCGAGCAGTGCTGCAGTGTGGCTGTGACCACAGCCTGAAAGCCAGAGCCTCCTGGGGAGATCAGAGGAAGCAGGGCACTGCAGATGCCCTCTTTCCACTGTGGCTTTTTGGCTGTGCTGGACAGAGAAAATAGTAGTTATTTAAGAATTAAAGTCTGCATCAAGTCAGTATCAGTTTAATAGCGAGAGGAAAGGTTACAGTATTGGTTTTCAGCAGTAAATATTGCTGTAATACATCTCAAAATGAAGGTGAAACCATTTTAGGCTCTTAATTATGTGTGACATGGGCATCATGCAATAGATTTGGTTAATCAAGATCTTGATGAACTGACAGGCTATGGAAGAGGGAAACACACAGTTTATTGGGCAAGGAGGTTAAAAGAGTGAGTCTGGAGTAACTCAAATTTTATTGCATGTAAAGAAGACAGCATTAGATGGATCGAAGTGGCTCTCTTAACAGAAAATACTATGGCTTACTTCTGGGATTGGTACAGGAATAGAAATAAATCAAAGAAAAATTATTCCCAGAAAGCTGCAGAACAGTATTCTTGGGAGAGAGACCTAAATATGACACCAGCAAAACAGGGTTTAATACATTTTAAATTGGCTTAATCCAAGAAGCAGCATGATGTCTCACAGATACAATACAACGGATGCAAGCTTCTATTATTTCTGTTAACAAAGTGCATCTGGAAGCCCGTAAAGATCTGACAAGTTTTTATGGGCTTAAGTTTGTCCTGTACTTCTTTCTTTGGAAAATAATTTTTTTTTTTTTCTCCTGAATGTAGCCAAAGGGAGAACAAACACACATATATCTTCTCTGTGTGAAATAAAAAGTCAAAATAGTTTGTAACGTTAAATATCATGTTAGAATACTTTTAATTAATAGGAAGACTCAATCATCATTCTCTTTCACCTGGATGAGGTAAGAAAAAAAAAAGTGAAGATTTTGAGGAGGGGTTTGGAAAACACAAGCTACATCAACACTGGAATGTCATTTCATGAGTAGGCTGTTCGTCTCTACTCCCCATCCTGCTGTAGGGTAACATGCTGGGGCCAGACTCTCGGTCACTGTAGGAGGCTGTGTGTTTCTCAAGCTGATGCAGTCTCCAGGGAGCTGTCCTGACTTAAACCCACAGAGGATCTGACCTAATATATTACAAAAGTTGATATAATTGATGTAAAGAGGACATACATTGATATCCTTATTGGCCATGTGTCTGTTCAGCAGCAGGAACGTTGACATTAGGAAAGGTGGCTGCACAACAAAGACATTGGTGGCATTTGTTGCTATGGCAGGTCCAGATGAAGCCATGAGTTTAGAGTTACATAGCAAAAAATTACTCAGTATCTCTTCTTAATAACATCCTTGGATCTCTTGCACACAGTGGTTATGAGATTTGACTTTTTTATGTGCAGGGTCCTTTTGTGGGGGAAAAAAACCCACCAAACTGTTACTAGTAACTAGAATGCTGAGAAATAGCCCAGTTAATCCCACTTATTCTATAGTTATTTATATGCCCTTTATCACTGCTCTGTCTTGAGCCTGATTCTGGACTGAAAAATGGTAGTATAAATCCAGAATAGCTCCACTGATATGGGTAGAGATGGATAGATTACTCTGAGTATAAGCTGTTGTTTTTCATTTTTCAAGCTGTGTAAAGGTCAGTATTTACTTCCTTCTCCAAAGAAGGTAATTTATCTAATTTTTGATAGAACTCATCACTTACTAGAACATAAATGTGAAGTAGACTGCTATTCGATATAGTTAAAGCAACCATTTGTCTGTGTTTCTTGTTCTGTCTGGAAATTTTGTCTGGACAGAATTCAAGAACTTTTGCACATTTTTCAGGATTTCTGGGTATCAGCCCTAATGCAGCAGCAGGTCTAATGACACTGATTAAGTATCGACATCCCATCTAGTACACATGCTTTTTATACAAGCAGAGCCGGCACTACACAATGCACATGTAGATATGTTTCTGAAAGGAAAACCTGGACAAAAACCCAGCAGTACTAATCAAATTATAATATTACAGAGTATTATAATCCAAAACAGTTTTAAAAAGATGTGGCATATTGTAAGGCAGTCCGTCAAAAATGTGATGTTCTCAATTCTTATAATATAGAATCTTAATAAAAAAGAAACTTATTCTATTATTTCTCTCTTTAGCTCTTTGTTTTCAATATTACAGCTGATTTAGTTCAGCCTTAACTTTACCATCCTTGTTGCATCATATCTCTGCAGATATTAAGACTACATAGGAATTCCTATTAACCTGTAGCATGTGCACCTGAAGAACTAGAGAGCAGTCTCTAGGGGGATGGGCCAATAGCTTCCTCTCTTGTCTCAGTAAACCAAAGCATAATTTGTTGCTTCTTAACTGTGTATTAGAAAGTAAATTTGATGGGTTCTTGCAGTGTCCACATGAGAATTCTGGACTCACTAAGACTACACAGAGTTTTGTTAGTTACTGTGTTGAAAGCAGTGTAACTCAGAGACCTTCATACTGTTCAGTATCTGAGTAGAAAGTCCTACATGTGTGCATAGATAAGAATATAGGAAACAAAGTTTTGCAACTATAGCAGCTGCCCTTTCTGCCTTGAGTTCAACTGCAACAGGAACAGAGTGATTGCAGCTGCATGTAGCCCCAAGCAGAGAGGTGCTATAAATTATGCCTAAACCCACGAGTTTTCTCAGTTTTACTCTTCTGATTCTCTCCCCCATCCCACCAGGGTGGGGGGTGGGTAGTGAGCAAGTGACTGTGTGGCGCTTTTTCTCCACTCCTTATTCCATACCATTTACGTCATGCTCAGGTCCCACACTATCCAATACATCCTCATTAACCACCACACCCCTTCCCATCCTTCGATACAATACACAGATATCACTCTTTTAGTCTATGGACCACCTCTGTGAAATGTCTGTAAAATGTCCACAAAAGTCCACAAAATGTCCATTGAGTTCATTTAGTCCATGACTTTGGGGTCCATCTGTTATGGTGGTCACTCAGGACAGGAGAGGTGGTCTGTTGCGTGGAGTTACTGGGCACCAAAGCCAGCTCAGGGCAGGTCACTGCTGCACTTGCACTGCTTCTTGTAAGGCTTGTCCTCCATTGGTCCAGGTGGCTCCTGCTATGGTAATTCCTGTAACATGCAACTCAAATCCCAGGTTACAACAATTTAAAGGTATTTCCATTACAGTCTCCATCCCTGGCCCCTTTGGGCCAGGCCATTGGGTTTAACACTGCAATGAACTCCTCCCCTCGCCCCTGCTCTGCCTTGGACTTATTCACAGACTGCAGGCTCTTAGGGGTGTACCTGCTCCAAGTGGAGCCTTATCTATGAGCCACAGTCTCTCCAGCAGTATACCTGCTGTGGCATAGACCTATCCACAGCCACAGTCACTTTGAGGTGCACCTGTTCCAGTGTGGCCTTCTCCATGGGCCACAATGCCTTCAGAGATAGACCTGCTCCAACATGGCCTTATCCATGGCTGCACTCCCTCCAGGGGCGTATCTGCTCTGTCATGGGCTTATCCATGGCCACACGCTTTGAGTTGTGCATGACCTCATGCACAGCCACTGATGCTTCAAGGTGTACCTTCTCCAGCGTGTACTTGTCCTTGGGCCACAATCCCTTCAGAGGGAAGGGATTCTGCTGCAGCACAGACATGGCCACAAACACTTTGAGATGTACCTGCTCTGGCACGGGCTTGTCCATGGCCACAGATGCTTCGGAGTGTCCTACTCCCACGTGGACTCATCCACAGGTCATAGTTCCTTCCACTCAAGTTTATACTGGAGTTCCAGCCTGCCCAGTACAGCAGTACAGAAGCAGCAGCAATGTCCTGGCCACCTGCCAGCCCAGGCACATCGCCACTGATATCCAAATGTTCCCAGGCACAGCACAGTAAGCCAATAAGCGGTACAGCAGTACAGCAAGCAGAGAAAGCAAAAAGCAGCCACTAATGAGCATTAGACTCCAATATACAGTGAGGCAGGCAAGCCCCATGGCAAGCACAGGAGCCTGCCAATTAACAGCTAAACAGCAATAACAGCTATAAATCCGATCTAGCACATTCAAATGAAACCTGTTGTTATCTCGAATCCTTTGAGCCCCATGTTGGGCACTAAAAAGGACTGTCGTGGTTTAACCCCAGCTGGCAACTAAGCCCCACACAGCTGCTCGCTCACTCCCCACTGGTGGGATGGGGGAGAGAATCGGAAGACTAAATGGGAGAAAAATCATGGGTTGAGATAAAGACAGTTCAATAGGTAAAGCAAAAGCCGCATGCACAAGCAAAGCAAAACAAGGAATTCATTCACTCCTTCCCACCGGCAGGCAGGTGTTCAGCCATCTCCAGGGAAGGAGGGCTCCATCATGCCTAACAGTTACTTGGGAAGACAAATGCCGTCACTCTGAACATCCCGCCCTTCCTTCTTCTTCCCCCAGCTTTATATGCTGAGCATGACACCATATGGCATGGAATGTCCCTTTGGTCAGTGGGAGTCAGCTGTCCTGGCTGTGTCCCCTCCCAGCTTCTTGTGCACCCCCAGCCTGCTGGCTGGTGGGGTGGGGTGAGGAGCAGAAAAGGCCTTGACTCTGTGTAAGCACTGCTCAGCAGTAACCAAAACTTCCCTGTGTTACAACACTGTTTCCAGCACAAACCCAAAACATAGCCCCATAGGAGCTACTGTGAAGAAAATTAACTCTACCCCAGCCAAAACCAGCACATCCTGCTTAATAACCACAGATGAACTTGTCCCTCAAGAATCTGATGGAACCTCAGCATTACACTATGCAGGTGAAGGAAAGGGAAATTGCTATATTGCGTAAAACATCTTTCAGCCCAAAGAATAAGAATCATGGTTTTATGATAAAACGAGTACCTTGCTAACCCACTAGTTTCATATTTATGCAACCAGGGGGCTTTTCTGATGACAAGAAAGAGGTAAGATTATTTCAAGTTAGCCTTATGAAATAAATAACGCAACATTCTTGTGTTTTCTTGGTCAAAAATGAAAAAGTTAAAGGTTTCACAATTTTTTCACCATGTAATCCTATCTTGGTGCTGTCAGTATCTTCATTGATTGGATCTTGCTACCTGCTAGTTTTAAAGCAGTAGTATTATTCTGTAAGGGCAAACATGAAAAACTGCTTTTAAAGATCATTTAAAAGTTTTATGATTTTTCAAAAGCTTCTTAGAGGCTTATCAAGCTCCAAAACAGCTGGCATTAACTCTAAAGTATTCTCTCTGTGTTTCTGAGACAGTGAATTAATCTGTGGCAAGCGAAGTTTTCAGTGATATGCAGAAGAAGGAACATCCTAGATGAATCAGTGCACACAATTAGTTGGAGATCTCTTATCTTTTACATGCATCCAAATTGGGAGACTACGTGATGCCTGCAAGTGGGTTTTCAATGTCAAGTCCCAGAGCTGAACTGGTATGTGATGGAGTGTGTTGCATCTAGGGTGATCTGTTAAAAAACTGAGACTTCAAGAACATGACTGGGCTACTACAAGGTATGTGGTTGTCCTGGTTTTGGCTTGGATAGAGTTAGTTTTCTTCCTAGTAGCTGGCATAGTGCTGTGTTTTGGATTTAGTATGAGAATAATGTTGATAACACACTGATGTTTTAGTTGTTGCTAAGTACTGCTTATGCTAGTCAAGGACTTTTCAGCTTCCCATGCTCTGCCAGGTGCACAAGAAGCTGGGAGGGGGCACAGCCAGAATAGTTGATCCAAACTGCCTAAAGGGCTATTCCATACCATATGACGTCATGCTCAGTATATAAGCTGGGGGGAGTTGGCCAGGAGGCAGCGATCGCTGCTCGGGAACTGGCTGGGTATCGGTTGGTGGGTGGTGAGCAGTTGCACTGTGCATCACTTGCTTTGTGTATTACTATTATTACTATTATTATTTTATTGTTATTATTATCATTACTATTTTACTTTATTTCAATTATTAAACTGTTCTTATCTCAACCCAGGAGTGTTTCTCACTCTTACTCCTCCGATTCTCTCCCCCATCCCATCGGGACAGGGGGAGTGAGCAAGCGGCTGCATGTGCTTAGTTGCTGGCTGGGACTAAACCATGACAGTGGTGCTCATTCTGCAGTTTCCTCTTTGATCCTCTGACTCAGAAAGAAAAATTCAACTTCTTAAAACTTCTGCTATTTCCTCCCATGCTCACATTTCCCTGTGGAAGGAGCAGAAGAGGCTGACTGAACTAGCAGATCTTGTGGTCTTCCACTTCTCCTTCTATGGCCTTCCCAGAAGTGTCATTCCTTCTGCAAATCCATCCTCTACCACTCTTTCCTGCAAGTAAGGAGGGTGGTAAGTTTCATGGAGAATCAGGTAATTCACTGGGACACTGTTAATAGGTATTGGTGAGTAAAGGAAATCATAGAATCATAGAATCATCTACATTGTAAAAGACCTTTAAGATTATCAAGTCCAACTGTTAACCTAGTAATCCCAAGTCCACCACTAACCATGTCCCTAAGTGTCACATCTACACATCTTTTGAATATCTCCAGGGATGGTGACCTAGCCACTTCCCTGGGCAGCCTGTTCCAATGCTTGACAACCCTTTTGGTGAAGAATTTTTTCCTAATATCCAATCTAAACGTCTCCTAGTGCAATTATGAAATATTAAAACCTAGAAGATCCTTTTGTGAGTAGCAATGTAAACAGAGATCTTCCTTTGCTGTTTGCCCCTCTGTTTCACTTCCTTTCCCTCATAAATCAGAGATGCCAAATTCATGGGATAAAAGTTTCAGAAGTAACACAAAACTGTGAATTTGACAGCATCATGTTTAGAATAGAAGTGGCAGTGACTGTTCCTTCACAGGACCAAGGTATATTAGGAACTACTTATTTACGTTAATTGCTACCTTACAAAGACAACACTTACACTATGTACTTTTTTAAAGACATGAAATTTGGGGTTTGCAAGCATGAGCATCACAAAAGTTTTGAATTAGAGAGATGTCCTGCTTTTTAGGGCTCTCTTGGGCCATTCACAGGCGATAGGATGCAGGCTGACAGAAACTCAGCCCTTTTGGGATTTTTCTGTTTTGCAGCTCAAATCTATGTGGGATTTATATTTTGCACTTGCAAAGTGATATCAAGTATATGATCCAAAAGAGAAAAAAGGTTGAATGAAGCTGCATACATTCATACTTCTCCCTGTCACTTGCCTCACAGGAGTATCATCAGCACAAAGGCGAAATGATAAAATTGGAGCAGTATTCTCCACTTCAGACTTCACTTTTCCCTAGCAGAGATTAATAAGAATCACATTTCTTCTGCACACAGAGCAGAAGCAGACAATACTGCACTTGCCTCTAGTGTGTGGGTACTCCTTCCAACAGAATGGGAATTAACAGCAAATTTGAAAAAGCCCTGAATTGTGGTACTTTTCATGTGTTATTTCTGCATAATTCATTCCCTCTACCCGTTATTCATTGTAAATAAACTATGTAAGTCCAAAGATGCTTGGAGTTCACTGTAAAATCTGGATGTTTTTTTGTGATCCATCTCTTCTTTCCTCATTCTGAAATCCTGATCAGGAAAGTGGAGGAAATACCCCAGGAGATTATAGCATAAGCAGGAGCTATGTACCAGTCTGTGAGGTTAACAGATGACAGGATGGGAAGAGCATACGTATTACATTAAATAGAAAAACAATGAAAGTCAATCTTTGAAGTCGTTTTTTCTGAGAGCAGCAGAAAGACTGAAATGGGAAAACAAATATGAAGATGGTGCCCTGAACTCCTCAAAGCACTGTGGATCATTCATTTTTCTTTATATCATCATCATAAACTGAAAAGAAACAAGAAAAGAAGGTTATATTGGGCAATACATCATTTCCCGAATACCTCCCACACTTGCAAATACTGAATATGTAATATTCAGTGCAAGCAAGTTTTATGAGTGTCTAAAGCAACACTTAGGTGTGTAAAAGAGGTCATTTCTTCCTTCTGCTGCTTTTCATTACATTTACCATAGGTCTGAAGTCTGGCAAGAATTGACTTGTTAACAAGAAGAGAGGAATGTGCTCCATTAAATCACCCAGAATAAAACTGGCAAATATTGACCTATCTGAGATGAGACAGTGAGAGGTGAGAGAGATGCATAACAATATACTTAGATTCTTAGGTGAGAATTTTTTTGAATTTGGGTCTTCATGCTTCTGTTGTGTCTTGTGAGCTGAATAAGGGACAATATAAAGAACTCTCTGAACTCAAAATGATACTTTCTCCACCTTACCAAAACCTAGCCAAAGAAGATAAAAGGAGAAGAAAACAAAGTTATTAAAACTGGAACGTATAAATCCACAAACAACTCTGACAGAAAGAATAATTCAACAACTTTCTTATAAACCATGAGTGTAAGGTTTGGCTTTTACAAGCTACCACCCATGTTGCAAGCACTATTTCCAAGTGGCTCCTTGTGCTTATGAATTTGCCCATCTTGAGGTTAAATTTACTCAGATTGAGTGATCTTTGGAGCTTACCTTGGGTATTGGTAGCATACTGGCATCCTAATCCATGATGAAAGTGCTGTAAAATTATTTGCTATACAAGTAAGAAACAGTACTATTTACAAAAAGAAGCTTGCAGGATAAAACTTCAGGAGTTGAACACATAGACTACAATATCCATTTTTGGACTGATGGCACAAATGAATGATTGTGCTCACTGCTAATCACACTTATTTTAAATTTTACACAAAGTAATAAAGTTGGCCCACAAGTGGAAGAAAGGAACGTTAAATGTTTATCCAGTATACTCCTACTGTTTTAACAGTATAATGCATACTAATTCTTAATTATAAAAATACTGCTGATGCTTGACAAAGTGTTTAATTTGTCCCGTGACTAATAAAAATGTATAGCGCGTTAGGAAAGAGCACTTCATAACATGATAAATACTAATGCGGCATAAAAACGTGAAAATGAGTGAGGGCAAAAGAGTGAGACAACAGTGAGGAACATAATGGTTTGTATGGCCAGGTGACCGCAGAGCTATGACTATTATTTATCTGGTTGCTAGTCATCCTCCCATTCCTCCCTTTTGTTCTCAGCATTTACTTGTTGCATGCCTAAAAGTTTTGGGCACAACAAGGATTCCTATGTTATCTGTTTGTCTCTGTCTGTAGAACTACTAGTCTTGACTGGGGTTTGTAAGTCCTGATACACTACAAGTAACTGGTGAAATATAATTAATAAAAATAGCCTGAAATATAGTAGGAAGCAGGGAGATCGGGGGACAGAGCTGACAGCATAAAGAAAGAAGACTGTAAAAACTCTCATCTGATGTAGATGTGGTCAGCAGAGGCTCTTCTTTGTAGCACAGTTATCACTTGCAGTATGGGCTCCTGATGTGGATTGATTTTCTGGCTATGCCACAGCCAACCCATATGAGAGTCAAGGAAGGAAAGAAAGACTGAGTTCTTGGAAAGTGTAGTGGGCTTAAACTGTCAGTTTGGTGAATAAATACATGGCAAATATTTATTGATGTGACAAGACAGAAAACCTATGCTGCTTTGTTTGGATTTGTATTTTCAGCATTTAATATGTGTAAATGTGTAGTATGCCTCTGAAGTATAGTAATTTCTATATTAAAATATGAGTAAATGGCAGGCAGTTTGTTTTGGTTTTTTTGCCCCAAAATGCATTAAATTTAGGCTCCACAGACTGTCTGATGGAAAATGGGGAGAGGACAAGAACCTTGAAGGCTCAGTTCAGAACCAGATGTAAAATAAGTAGATGGTGTCAGAAGTTAAGAACCTAATAGAATAAACTCATACCTTCACCATTTCAATGTACTTTAAAGTTACGTTAACCTTTATGTGTTTCCTAATAATGTCCTAAAGAAGAAACCCTACCAACTCTGCAGGGACACTAGAGTTTCCATGACCCTTGCTGCTTGAGTTTGTTGGGCAGCCTGAACTTCCTGACCTGTTCAGATGTACACTGGCTGTAGGGTCACTTTTTCATGTGGATAAAGCTGCTCTAAGTATGTGTTGTAGACTTCTCTGTTGCCCTAGGCACCACAATGCTCTTAAAGACTCTCAGCTACTGTGCAATCACAACAGATCTATCCAAGACACTCTACTTGGTTAAGCCAGAGGGAAACGGCATATGCAGAAGAGTTATGGCTTTAGATGGCATATTGTAATATGCACTCCATGCACATCTATGACATTTTGTAAGTGATAAATTAAATAATAAATGTAAGCAGCCATTATATTGCAAGGTAATGAATTATTTGGGTTTTTACCAGTTAGACAATTATTTATTATAGTGATTAGTAGAAGCAACACATATATATTCATGAAACATTGCTGTTTTCTAATTAAATTATAATAAGATACAAATTACTGTGATTTGTTTGTAATTGCTATAAAAGTAAATGTGACCTGCTAAAATAAAGTTTGCTGGTTTTAAGTGACATTTACATTTATGAGGTTTGTGTTTGAAAACTGGTAAATAATGGTCCTTCTATTTTCCATAAATTTATGAAGTTACTGAAGTTAATAAAAAGATCCTCACGTCTATATGATTCTATATATCACATATATAGATTGGTATAAGTCATAGTATCTCATGTTGGAATTAATATCAGGATGGTAAAATAGGTAGAATGACCTTGGCATATTAAGAGGACTTTAAAAGGTCAAGAGTTTATGCACTTCTTTCAAGAGGAACCCATGAAAAATTCCTGACAAAAATCTGTGGTGGATTATGGATGAATTGACACAATGCCACATACTCAGAATTTGTTAAAAAGTTGCAGATTATTAAGGGAAAAAAAAGGGGTAGAACAACAAAATTTTTGAGACTTTAGTTAAAGGGAGAAAAATCCATTCTTCATAATTATGAAAATGTACACATTCCTAATTTCCTGAACTGAGCCTTACACTGTCATCATAAAAAGAACTATAAAGGTGTAAAATACCTCATTTCATCATAGATTCCTCCATTCTTACACTTCTACCTCAGAGGACTTCTTCACTGGTTTTCTTTTAATCTTATTCTGGACTAAATGTGTCCCCATATGGAGCTAGTCTGGAAAATGCTATAAATTTACATGCTCCTTTTATCCCAAATTTCTTTCAACTGAAGACAAGCCCCAAGGCAAAGACGTGGCTTTTCCCCTCCATGAATCACAGTGGAAAAGCCTGCTAACCCCACTGGCCAGACTCCTACGCTCTCCAGTCTCTCTGCCTGTTCATGTAACTGCCCACAGAGAAAGGCTTCCTCACTTTTACCAAATAGTTTTGGGGTAAACATCCTGCTTTAGTTCTTTCCCCAGCAAACTGATTTCTCAGTGATTTATTGTAAAATTAGGTGTTGAAAATAATTGTAGGGATCTATTTTTTACTATGAATGAATAACAGTCTAGGTATCTGCTAAAGACTCTTCGTTTCATCATAAGCCTTGATGTCCCAACTATGAAATTTACCCAAAAAATGAAGTCATGTTACACTGGACCTCCAAAACCTGAAAGGAAGGCTGTGGCCATGTTTGAACATTTGGTGCTTTATGTCCATATTTATTTTTATTTTTTCAAAGAAAAGGGGTGGCTCTTGATTTTAGCACTTGCAAATCACATGACATACCAGTATAATGCAGTTGCAAGCTGAATCGAGTCAACCTTCTGCATGTAGAGTTTTTATAGAGGGGTCTGGGTACACAGAATATGAGAGTGCATTTCTCCCGCCTGCCCAGGACATCATTCCTTGCATTCCTGTTCCTGTATGCACAGAGAAGGGCCATGTGTTGCCTCTTAGAGAGGAGATATGAGGGAAAAACTCTGTGCTCTGTGTTGTATCCCTTTGCTTTCCAGAGTAAGAAACTATGTGGACTGGAGCCTGATTCCCTCCCATAGCTACAGTATGGGAGAAAGGATGGAATATTTGACCTGAACACAGGTCTAGTGTACCCAAATTCATGTGCTGGCTTAGCTAGCATCTTCCTTGGTAGAGTACGTTCAGCAGATAACGATGGACAACCGCCTCCACCACTGCTAGACTCCTGAGCTTATGGACTTCCAGAAGATTGTGTCTCAGTCCTTATCAACAACTACATACAACCACTGGTGAACCAGGCACATGATGGGTAGTATAGAGATCTGCATGCTCTCAATGGCAAAAAAATCTCATCACTTTCATAAAGATAGCTCTGAGTCTGGATCCAATCACAGACCACTGATTAAAGCTGAATCCAGACAAAACAAGTTTCAGGTGAGGACAAGGAGAAGCAATTGGGTGAATACGCAGCCATGGTGTGTCATTAGTAACAACCGTACTCCTCTGGCACAACAGAGTCCTCCATGATAAAGGCAATTTTTCCATCTGTAAGAATATGACGTATCTCAGAAGCTGGTCTGAGACTGGCAAATGAATCCCTCCCAAAAATCAGCACTGTCAGAAGTACGTGGTACACTTCACTCATCTTGCCTTCTCTCAGATCAATGAACAGCAAGGCTGTTTACCTTTTAACCCTAATTCTAAGTTTTAATTCTAGATACTCCACTAAAATGGTTCTCCCTCTGGAGAGAGGTTGACAATAACAATAACAAATGTGTGCCAAGCATTATTCATGTTAATCAGTATGCTACTGGAAGACAACCAGGGACTATGCCAATGAGGAGAGCGTAAAAACCCTACCAGTGAGAAAGCCACTGGGATTCATTCTGTTATTTAGAGAGAATTCAATGGGCTTGTGGTGGATTACCCTTGTTGGTAGGATTTTCAAGAAGAACACCTGTCCATACACCCAGAAATGAATATCCCACTTCCAAAACTGTAACTAAAATTACAAAATCTGTCTGAATCTTACCAACTGCCTGAAACTCAGCAGTATGAACCTCTGTGATCCAATCAATTTGGCCTTAATATGTCCAACTACTACTTAATCACATATTACTTTTGGTAGATAGGTGTATGTGAGAGAAGACAAAATACGGTGGCCAATATGAGTGCTGGCAGAAAAGAAAATCAGAGGAAAGAAGACACTAGAGATAGAGGAGTGAAAGAAGGAAGGAAAGAGAGGAAAAAGAAAAGCCAAAGTAGTAACATATTTGCTGACAGCACACTGTACAAATAACAATTGCTTGGACCATATATGAAGGACAGACTTAGCTTTTCTCCACCAATGGCCATGATCTTTCCGCCGTCTTTTACCAATGAGTTGAGGAGTCACATGTGACTTGTGGGCCAATGTGGAGTCCAGAGTTCATTCTCTGCCTTGTGAACTGCAGTTTCACAACGCACTGCAGTTTGACCCCCCCCCAGGAATTCCTGCCATGGGCCCTGCACTTCTCCCACACGTACTGCAATTCCTGTGGCTCTGCAAAGGCAGGCTGATAAGGGTGTGTGAGAGAGACACCACTGGCATCTTAAATACGCTAACAGAACTACTCCTCATCTCTAATTCCTGCAGCCTTGAGCATGCTGTCCCGGTGGAGATCACTCCAGAAGTCACATGCTGCCCTTTCTAAGGGGACCAACTTCCTGTCTCCTTGCCTGGTTCCTGAGGGATGCAAGGGCTGTCCTCTCCACCATCTCCTTTAAGGACTTTGATCTCCCCCTCCAACTTCTTCCTGAGGTACTTGCAGTGCTTTTTGAGGATATGGGCTCCAACTCCCTTCCTCTGATCTTCTGTCCAAAAGGACTTCATCACCATTTCCTTGTCTCCTCTTGTACCACGAAAGGGTACAGCTTTCCTTATTTTCTTGTCTCAGCATTATTCCCGCAGAGAGACAGCTTTTCTTCCTATCTCCTCCTGTTTTTTCTCCACATGTCATAAAACTACAGCCTGGAACTCATTGAACAGAGTATCAGTGTTATGAATTCAATAAAATTCAAAAAGGGACTGTGTAAACATACGGAATTTATATGGACATCAAACCCACTCAAAGTTATCAAAGTGAACAGCAAAGCAAACAAATGAAGCTCATTTCCAAAACAAAGCCCACACAAACCCTCAGGACATAACAACTCTGATGTTTCAGGCTTTAAACTGATCTCTAACTAACCGAGATTAGGATGAGACCTAAAGCAGAGGGCAGATAATCCCACATCTACCTAATACAAAGTTTCTTGCACCTTCCTCTGTTAAATTTCTGTCTGTTAAATTTCAAAGATGGGATACTGGACCAAAGAGATTTCGTCTTTTGTCCCAACAACGCTGTATTGCTTGGAAGGGATGCTTGGGGCTCCTTCTTGCTCATCCCTTCCTGTTTTTTCGTGGGATCCTCAAACTCCGTGGCTTCCCCTTGCGTTCCTCCCCCAGCCCTCCCCATCCCCTCTAATCCCCACAGGGGTTTCTATATTAGTCTGAGTGGCTGACTAGGTCTCAGCCTCCATCTGGGGGGATTAAACTTAATTTATCCTCTTAAGTCAGCAACAACTTCCTCACTGAATCCTCTCCCTAGCTGCGCCTTCGCATCAGCACTTGGCTACCACTTCAGCCCCCGTCCCTCCCAGGGAAACCTGGGGAAAAAGGAAGGAACATGACCCCAAGTGTCAATGCCCCCTGGGGAGAGGAGCAGCCGCGCTGGGGTCCCGCAGGACGGGAGGGAGCCTGGGACAGCCGCTTGCGCAGCGGGCAGGCGGGGGTGGGGGGCCGGGGGTGCTGCAAGGGGTGACACGCCGCCCCAGGGCGCCGGGCGGGGGGTCCGAGCGTCCACCCCGCGGGCAGAGCCGGCCTGCCGAGGGGGCACCGCCGGTACGGGGGTCACCCCCGGCACGGGGTTGGCCCCGACCCCTCCGTCGGGGCCGGACCGGGCCGGGGCCGGGGGCGGCGGCGCCCGGCGGGGGAGGTGCCGAGCCGTGCCCAGCGCCGCGGCGGCCGCCCCACGGGCGGCGGTAATCCCATCAAAGGGCCGGACCCAGCCTCCTCCCCCCGTCCTTCCCTTCCCTCCCCGTCCCTGCCCGCCGCCGGTACCAGCTCCGCTCCGCGCCGCGCCAGCCCCGGCCCCGCTCGCCGCCCGGAGGGGACGCGCGGCGGCGTCGCCCCTCGCCCGCGCCCCGGCCCCCACCGCCCCCGCTCGGGCGGCGGCGGGGGAACGCGGCGCACATGGAGGTGCCGGGCCGCTGCCACCGCCGCTGCCGCCTCCTCGCCCCGCTGCTGCTCCTGGCTTCGTGCATCGGGTGCGCGGCGGCGCCGCGGAGGAGCATCCCCCGCCGGCAAGGTAGGGCGGGCGGCGCTGGCCGGGCGGGGAGGGGCCCCTTCGGGCCGCGCTCGCAGCCCGCCAAGTTTCGCGTCCCTCTCGAAGTGGCCTTGGGCGCCGGCGGGGCCGGGCGGCAGCTCCGCCGGGCGGGCACAGCGGCGGTGGCGGGGCGGTGCCCGCCGCCGGCCGCTCCTCGGGCGGCTGCCGGCGCTTGGGCGGAGGCGCCGGCGCTGCGGCGGGAGAGCGGCGGAGGCGGCGAGCTCCTCCGGCAGCGCCGGGCGGACCGGGCCCGCCGCCGGAGCGGCCGCGGTGCCGGCGGGGCGGGCGCCGCTCCCCGCCCGGCCCCGCAAGCCCCGGGCCTGCGCTCCCACCCGCGGGTGGGAGGGGGTGGCCGGGCGGTGGCCGGGAATGTGCCGCTGGGCGCGGTGGCGTCGCGGAATCGGGGTGCGGTCCGTTTTCCCTGGCATTTTTCACGCGGTGCCGGTGGGCTCACTCACGTTACAGAGCGGGACCCGACAGCTGCTACTGCGGGAGGAACTGGCATAAATTTTACCCGTTTTTCCCTGGAGCCCGTAACCTGTGGCGCTGCGTGAGCGGAGCCGGGAGCCGGGCGAAGCTCTGTGCCGGTCAGAGGTCGCCTGTCGGCAAGGCTGCGCTTCGGCTGCGACACTGATGTGTGTGGTGGCGAGTAATGTAAGACATAGAGTGGTACATGCGAAAGAAAAATGGCTAGGGAAGCAATAATTTCGTCAAAGAATGTAGTTATTGTGTACCAAGCACGATGCGGGATGCTTCCAGGTCCTGCTTCTGTCTGAGCCTTACCTGTGACCTGCGGGAGAGCTCCCACGCCTGTCGCCAGGTTTTGCACGTTAATCAAAGTGGTGGTACGTGGTCCTTAGGGCTTGAAAGTTAGAAACCTGAACTCTGAGCAGCTTTTACAGCCCCTACAGTCTGCAGCGTTTGAAACAGTAAGGTAACATGGAAACAGTGAGATGGGACAGAGTGCATGGTGAAGTTTGACAGTGCATACTTAAACATCGTGGTGCTTAGAGAAAATACTGACACCCAGGAGGCTTCCAAACACTGAGACTATCCGGCAGTCTTTGAGGCCAACAGCAATTTTTACCACTAACTTCACTGGCTCAGATCAATGGAAAATATATAACAAGTTTAGTAAATTGTGCCTCAGCTCGCAAAGTGTTTGCAGGATCAGACCCTTTTCGTATATATTCCACAGTGTTAAAAGATTTGTATTACTGTTTTTTAAAATCAGTATTGTGTGTTCTCTTGCTCTTGTGAGGGGAAAAAAAAAAAAAAAAAAAAAAAAAAAAAGCCTGTACAGCTGGAAACTTAATACTTAAATACAGCCTGAGCTTAAAGCCCTTACTGGACAGATGGCTAATTTTACTGGTCTGACCTTGTCTCTTAGGGATCTAGTCCCATGATCCTTAGTTATCATAATAGCTACCATTAAGTACTTGAGGAAATTAGATAGACAGTAGTTGTGAATGAGATGATTAGTTGCTTGCGTTAAAATACTAGATATGTGAAGCTGGGAATGGAAATGTGTAAATGTTTTTAAGGATCCTTCTACTGTACTGGCGTACTTGTTTCCCTTAATCACAGCAGAATGACAGACCTAGTGGAAATGTATTCCTATGCATTGAATTAAAACAGTTTAAAACTTGGAAACAAATTATATGTAGTACTGTGGAGGAGATGAATTAATTTGATAACACTGTGTGTATGTTAGCTTTGTTAGCTACACATTTTATGGTTTTTTTTTTTTTTATAACACATTATTTCAGGTTCACTGACTGATTCAGTCGTTCCTTTTCTACTTTTTTGCTGTATAAGAATTAGCCATTTTTATATGGGAACAATTTTTTCAAAATCTGTGCAAACATTTGAAAATCCACTTGTAGCAAAATTTGAAGAGGGAAATCCCCCAGACAGTTTGTGTGCAGCGGTATGTGATTTAAATCCCATCTGCATTCTGCCAAGGACTATTGGAATTGCGGGCTTCCAAGAATCCTGTGGCTGGGTCCCTACTGTGAAATGTGGCTGTCAAAACTCTGAGAACCAGTATAGTTCCAGGTAGCTCACATTTCTGCCTTGTTCTGTGGCGTATCACCTGCTGGGTGGTTAAGAGCGACAGGGAACTGTCATTTTCTCGCACATCCAAAAGTAGTGGGTGAAGAAGAGATAAGATAGTAAAAAGTTCTTTAAGATTCTTTTTTCCTTTCACTTTGCCCTTTTAATACCAATAGAAGTGAGACTTGTACAGGGACTGTAACTCAGGTGAACGCAAAAGGTTGTACTGAGAGAGAAGTAATAAAACCAGTTCATCTTCAATAACAGGAGCTGACTGGGATGTCCTGTGGGTCAAAAGAAAAAAAGGATAGTCAAACGTATTACCATTTTCCCAAGTTTTTCATTCAGGGCTCACCTTACAAGGATAAATTTTGTATTCCCAAGAAAGCAGCAGAGTGAGAAATCTGTCTGTGAAGTTAAAAATAAAGTATATAATAAAATGGCCACAAATGCAACTTCTTAAATTAAACTTGAGGAAAAAAAGCTGTTGTGCTCAAATTCAAAACATCCTGGTGACTGCTAAACTTGCTTGAACATCTATTTACAGTTATATGATACATTTGCTGGAGACAAGGAAACGGGATGACAGACACTTTGGGAAGGGCTTAAAACAAATCCTTTGACACCGTGTGGTGAATAGTGTAGCTGGGAACAGATTAGGCTGGGTTTCTCTGAATCTTGTACCCCCAGAAGCTGGCACTTGTACTGCTGCTTTCACATTGTTTTCTTGCTTTTGCCTTCTGCAAAGACACCCATTTTTTTCAAGTTTCAAGTTTCAGTCAACTGGTTGAAGGCTGGAAAGCCTAAACCTAGTCCCCAATGTGTGATACGACTAATATAAACACAATAATATTTAATTTTGATGGCTCTATGATTTTAGAGGATTATAGGGGAAAGAGCTGACCACTTAGCTGATTTCCCATAGATGTTTATGGCATGAACTTGTTGCACTATATTGCATTGTTACTTTTTAGTGTCAGAGTAAAGTTCCAATGCCCTATAAAATATTAAAACCACTGAGTTGGTCTGCATGGAGAAAATAAAATACTCATATCTGTTGCTTAGGAATCCTTTTTTTTTATATATTATGCTTGCCAACTAATATAAACAAAGAATTTGGCTTCTATTCTATCTATTTCCCAGATGTCCGTAATGGTAGACACCACTGGCTTTGTGTATAAATGCTGGAGGAATCAGACTGGTTAAAGTCTGAAGACTTTATGAGAGTGTAGCACACAGTATCAGGGCCAGATAGTCAAAAGAGCCCAGCTCCCTGGTCAGCACTACAGTAAGTGACTTTTTCCAAAGAACTTGGCACTGCGATTCTTGAATTCTTCAGAAAATCTGGCTATAATAAAAGCTGCTGGATATGGAACACTTTTGAAAGTCTAGGCCTATTTAGGTATCAAAATAGGTCAAGCTACCTTGAAAATCGGGTCTACAGATGGGGAAAATGTAGCAGTCTTTGGGAAGAAAGGTGGTTATTTGAGTTTTTTAAATATTACCTTTTTTTTTAACAACAATAGAGTAAGTTGTAATTCACTGCCATAATAAATTCCGCACATAAAGTATGCAAGTGTGAGGCTGATCTGCTGCTGAATGTGAAGTGTCTGAGGAAAGGAATGAGTCCGAAGCTAAATGATTCCTAACTCGAGGGCTGCAGAACTGGCAGAGATGGTGCATATCTGTGAGCTAAAACTAATAAAGAAGATGTGAATAATTTATTTGGGGAAAGATATATATAATTATTTTCTTGTTTCAGACATAGGCCAAAACATGGGCTATTAGACTGCACTGTTCTATGCCTTCAACACCAATAAAATCAACCAAGCATTCATTATATAGGTATGTTGTTTATCGCCTTTGGGTGTAAGTTGTGTCACAATGTTGTGTGACTTCGTAGTTTTGATTGGACTTGCTCTGGTACCTTTCGTGCCCATCTCCTGGTAAATCCTGCTAGTGCTGATCAATCCCATCATCACCTCACGCAGATACAAGCATTCCCCTAATACTCTCTGGGGCAGCAATGGGAATGGATGAAATTACTTCACTTGACCATGTTACTTGGTATATCACTGCTAATCACCCATTTTGAAGTATGTTTTCTCATTTTAGTTAGTCTTATTTGCAGCAAAATGTGTTCTGTCTTTTCCATCCTGGAATCACTATCTTCCTCTGTAAAAGGAAACTTTCAGTAAATGTTTTTCTTGGGCACCATTTTGCCAATGCCCCCTCTAAAACTACTATACAGACTTCCACTGGTGTTCAGAAAGGTAAAATTAGCCAAGAAATTTTTAAAAATCAGTGGAATTATACCAGATATTTGGGTTCCCAGTGATGCTTTGGAGAAGAGGGGTTATTTTGGAGTTAAGGCACTAGAGTGAGCCTTGGGAAATCTTTCTGTCCTGAGGCTGTCACAGACTTGCTTTGAGGGTCTGCCAGTCGTTCCCAGGCCAGATTTTCAGTTTTCAAAATGAGGTTAGGATATTTTTGTGCTTTTATCTTTTTCCAGCCATGCCACATTAGACAGTAACAGGACTTCTGTAGGGTGCTCAGCACAGCTGTACCCCAATTTTAGTCAAGGCTGCTAGGCATTACCTTAGTACTAATACATAGGTGAATGCCTCCGTATCTCTCAGCGTGCCTTGTGGAAAAAAAACACCTTCTTTTTCTCTGGCAGGTACACAGTGACACTGGGCTACACAGGGCACAGCACCGTGTGCTGTGTACAGTTCATTAGGAGTGAGCACATCCAACGATCAGATTCACCTTCTTAAACTTAATGGCAGGCATTCTGAGTGTCAGTCACCCAAAAGACACCCTGAGGAGCAGGAGAGTATACCCTGTTGTCTTAAAATGGAAAATTTCAGTGGGTGAGTTCTCTTCAGTACCCCACAAACTCATCAATTAGCTGAGAGTATACTTGGGAGTTTCCCATTCCTCAGATCATGCTTATATCAACCTTATGCCTGATTCTGCTTATATCCCTTTAATGTGGTCTTACTGAAAATAAAAATAAAAATATAGGTGACTAACATTGTTGCTTCATGATGGAGACTCAAAACAGGACTGATAGGAGCTTTTCGTAGCTTTCCTGCCACAGTGAAGTGAAACACTAAAATAAATAGTTATAGAAAGTTTTTCTCATATCAGAAAGTTATTAAAATATACCAAAGATGCCTGTAGCCTGAGCAAATTACCATGAAGAGGTCTTTGCAGATTTTATTATTTCATGTATTAAAGAGTGTACAATTTGATGCCATATTTATCAGTGAATGTGCAACAGTGATCTGTGATCATGTAATGAAAGACTTTCTGAACCACAGGCACACAGGAGACTATGTTAGCTATGTGATCTTGAATAAAATTCCCTAACGGTTTCCCGTGCAAACAAATGATCTATCTGAAAAAACCCCACAAACCAAACAAAACCCAAAACCTGTTCTTCATAACTAATTCCAACTGAAAGGAAATACTTTTGGGTAAGAATAGGCAAGATTTAATTTCCTTTTATTTTTTATTTTTAGTGAAGATGTTTGCACATGATAACCAAATTAGTTATTTCATATAGTGTGAACATCCAAACCATAGCAAAAGATGAATGTTATTTTTTTCAGACTGATTTTCAGAGTCTCTGAGCTGAGAACATGCACAGCTGAATTCATCTTTGAAAGTAAGTGATTCAGGAGGGCATAAGCCACTGAAAATTGGAGGCTTAGGGGGGAAGCTCCATCACAACCAGGTAACTAACTCAAACCTAGATAATGATACGGTGTGTGATGATCCATAAAACTCTCCGGGTGAGAGGTGTATAGTGTGAAATACACCAAGTTCACACTAGCTCTTCTACTGAGCGCCATGTAACTACACCCAGGAGTAAGGACTACTCATGAGGAAGGCTCCTCAGGATATTGGCCTCTAATGAAAGAGAAATCCATGCAATATTGACTCAGGAAGCCTTTTATTCAAAAGGAAGAAGACAGCTCTGGGGCTGTGGGAGAAACCCTTTCTTCTATTAATGACTCACTGGCCATGTAATTGGATGGTCAAAACACACCAGCTTTGTTTTCTTGAAAAGATCTTTCATTCAAGCATTGCCAAAAGTTATCCTGGATAATTTTTAGACCTAGAAGAGATAAACCATGTGCAGGTACTAACATATTCTGCACCTGGCTTTCTTGGTGTGTCACCAAGTAGTGATGGGGTGTCTTTCCATTTATATATATTAACCTTGTAGTTAATAAACACCTTTTATAGAACTGTGCAGACAGCAGCCATGTCAAGAGTAGTTGTTCTGAGAAGGGAACACTGAGCGGTTCTGAGCTTTCCCGTGTCCTCAGAGGTTAGTCAGACTGGTGTAATTCACACAGAAAGATCTCTGAGGCTGGAAGAATCCCAAGCCAAATTATTCTTCACACCTCTCTCAATTTTTAAAGTAATTTAAAATTGCTGGCACCTGTGAAAATGATGGTACAGTCAAATATCAACACCTGTGTACATTTGGAACTTGCAATTTGAATCGTCTTGCTAAAATGAGGGGAAATGAACATCTTGTGAATATTGAGCATGCTGCTTTCAAATACAGAAATGTATTTGAAATACAGAAATATATCTGATGTGTCAGAGGCATTATTGCACATATAAAGTTTTAAACCAAGGCTGGCTTTGTGTTGCTGAGCTCAAAAACCTTCTGAAAAAAATACTAAGGGCAAAGATTCTAGAGAAATTCACTTAAGTTAGATTTTTTCATGCATGAGGAATTTGAACTAGAAGGTCATTTTAGGAAAAAGCCATGAACAAAACCTGTCAAACTGCAAGTGATGGAAAGTAAGTGTCTAGGACCAGCACTTTTGTGGTTTAATTAGAGGTAGCAGAAGCCAGAATTTGTTACTTGGAACAGAAATATTTCAGCTCTGCTTCATGTTCTGCTTTCTAGATAATCACAGGAGAAGACAGCATGTTTCTAAAAATAAGCAGGCTTTTTAGGAAGATGACTATTTACAGATATGGTGGCAGCATTGCATCTGGTACTCCAGAGAGACATGGACATACTGGAACGAGTATAGCAAAGGGCTACAAAGATGAATAAATGACTGGAGCATCTTGGGGACAAGGAGAGGCTGAGAGGAACAGTTCAGCCTGGAGAGTAAAAGACTCGGTGAGATCTTATCAATATATATAAATATCTGATGAGGGGAGTAATGAAAATGGACCCAGGCTTTTCTCAGTGCTGCCCTGTGACAGACCTGAAGGCAATGGGCATGAACTGAAACACAGGAAATTCCATTTAAACATAAGAAAAAACTTTTTTACAGTGTGGGTGACTGAGCACTTGCTCGGAGAGGTTGTGGAATCTCCATCCTTAGAGATACTCAAAACCCAACTGGGCAAAGTCTTGAGGAACCTGCTGTAGTTAAGCCTGCTCAGAGCAGGGGTTTGGACTAGGTGTTCTCCAGAGGTGCCTTCCAACCTCATCCTGTCTGTGATTTTGCAAAGCGTCACAAGTGTCTTTTGAAACTGTATTTCAGCTCTCGTGTCTGGCTTCCTTTGAGCTGTCCTCCATCCTGTCATAGCCTGAAAACACCAGCTGGATCAACTGTTCTACTTTCTACTGAGAAAGCGTGTGTTTGCTTTTGTTGTGATCAATACAAAGATGTTTGGTGGGAGGTCACGACCATTTGAGGTAGTGTAGCTGTATAAGGCCTGTGCCAAAACCTTGGGGATAATCAACCTGCATGTTTATTTGTGTGGTACTCTCTGGGGCATGACCAGATCATTTGTGTCCACCTATAATGAACTTCAAAACAATTACTCAGGACTTGTAGGGATTGTGGGAACCCAAGATGCTGTCCTGTCCTCACCCTGCACATTTGGTGCTTGTCACATGGTCAGCTTTGTTGTCTTTATATATTGATCTTTTTGTGTGTATGTGTCCATAGTACATGTGTGATTGTCAGGTTTTTCTATCTGACCACTTTTCCAGAAGCTCCTCTTGAATTTTTTTTTCTTATACCAAGTAAGCTATTTCTTCAAGAGCTCAGTTTTGTATTGTGTATCAACAAGAGAGAAATTTGCAGTAGATAAAGCACAAAGATTAAGAGACACCAAGGAGAACACTATTCAAGTAACATGAACAATTTTGCCATGGTTCCCATTGAAGATAATAAACTTTGGATAGTGAACACCTGGAAAATAAGTGATATTGATTGATGGGAAAAGAAATTTTCCAGTTATTTATTTGGAGAACTGCCCTTTTTATTTATATATATATTTAATATAAATAATGAATCTGTATTTTTTGATAATAAATACAAAGTCTTTCATATGTGGTTCTCTCATGTATTTTACTCATGTTATAAAGACTCGGAAAATGTAGCAGGCTGACTTTTATCCTTATTTTTATCATTTCATTTAGCCTGCTTAGTAGAGTTTATTTTCACCAACAATGCCTAAGACTCAGTTGGGAACTTAAAGCACTATGTGACCAACTTCGTTAATGCTCTCCTGTTTCTGCTTCCAGTAGTGTTTGGAGTGTCATGTTTTCTGGAGCTCTTTCAGTTGTTCAGGCTTCTTAACACCTCAGAAGTGTAACCCACAAGAGGAAAGAGAGCAGCCTTTTTTTTTTCTGTTGGAAGTGGGTTAAATTCTCTTACATGACACCTGAATCGGTGCAAAAGGGGAGGGAGAAGCCCTGGAGTAGCAAGGTGGAGGTAAATGCCTGGAGGGAGAGGGATGGAGGATTGGGGAGGTGGCAGGGCTGGAGAAGGCATGAGACCTTGCCCTTGCTGATGGCAGTGAGCTGCTGCTTTTGCTCAGTGGTAGATGAAGCTGCACCTCCGGATGACACAGTTTTCCTTGGGTGCGGAATTTCCATTGTGGCTCACTGGGTCTGTCTCACCCAGGCAGCATGTGCAAACCCGCTGGGGTGCCTGGCTGGAAAGCTGCTGCTGCCCGTCAGCTGAGTGTCTTTTTAATTGATTGCTGCTCCCAATGTAGCCCTAGTATAGAAAACCGTGGAGGGAGATGGGGTTGGAGGGTATGCCAGGGGATGCTCTTGGCATGCTGGTTCTTATCCAGCCCATCCTACAGATTATTAAAGTCTATTGCACAGACATATTAATGTGCTGTTGCTTGTTTTCAGCTACTTTCTAATACTTATGTTAGACCTCTGAGATACTTTTTTTTTAAGTTATTTGAAAACTGGTGAAGTAGCCGATGAGAAGGCAGGCAGTACCAGGGCAGGCAGGACCATGGCAGCAGGCAAGGCCAGCCGCAGCCTATGGCTGATGGACATGTCCACAGGGACAAGGAAGATCCGAGCCCAGCCAGGAAATCCCAAGCCAGGAAAAATGTTGAGCTTTGCATTCAAGCACCCTGTAGGCTGGAGCAGGGAGAGGTGAGCCTCAGTGCTTCCGCTTCTCCAGGAACAGGGACCTGGCTATCATTTTCCTCTGCCAGGCCAAGATGCTGCGGAGACGTCAGGAATTAGGGCAGCCGTGGCCCAGCACTGGGGCTTCAACAGCTGAAGGGCAAGCCTAGTTTTAGGGGTATGAGCACTAGATTTTGACTCAGGCTTCCAGGAATGCACCTGAGTTTATGCAGGTGGAGTGTCTTGGAGGGGCTTTTTACAGGCAACTATACTACATTTATACTGGAAATGGAAAGCTTCCATTAGGAGAAATATTTCACCAAGTTATCTCAGATGCAGGCACTTGTGTTAGTGTGTGCGTACTTGTGTATACACTTGTGTTAGTCAGACTGCCCTCTGATCAGTAATTGCTAAAAACACAAGCCTGTAAGAGTTATCCAGAGATTGCCCTGTCTGTTCCTCTTGACAAAGGCAGGACAGGTATAAACTAGACCTTTGCTCAGAGATAATGGTGTCCCTGCTTTTAATAACCTTCAGCACCAGGAATTCCCCAAAAGCACTCCCAGAGCGTAACCATCCACAGCTAGAAGTCTTTTTTCTATAGCTAGCTGTTAAAAAAATTATTTAACAAATCAGTTTCTGCTTTTTCTTCTCACACCTGGAAGTCACTGTGCACTGTGCAGAGCTCCCCTCCTTTCTCCCTCCCTTCTCTGCAGAGTCAGAGCCTTCCTGGGAGCAGACCCTTGCTCTGGGAAGGAGTGTGGGGAGGGGAACAGGGCTTCCCATCTCTGCCCTTCTCTTTCACGATCTGCAGGGCCAAGGCAAAGCAGGAAAAGCAGCAACAAAGTCACCACTGACATTGTGCCTGTTTGTTTTTAATGGGATTCGCTGTGTTGCACTGTAGCTTAAGTTCTGAGCTTTGCCTCCTTCATTCCTCTTCCTTGGGCTATAAATACCCTCATGACCGTCACCTCAGATGTACCTGGGGCAGATGACAGATGCTATATACTGCATGAGAAAAACATCACGTGGGTCCAAGCCTGCTGTTATTATAATGTTAAGGGGTTTTTTTCATTGTGTCTATTACAGTATTTTCAAAGGTCTAACTGACATTGGGTTAGTCTCTCCAAAGGTTTGTGAACCACGGTCTGGGTCAAAAACTGTGATGCCTCTATAGGGCCATACTGCCTGCAGTCTCTGCACCCGTGCTCACTGTGGCAGTGTGCAGGTGATACAGTGGGTTTCCTGTTCTCAGGATCTAGTGCATTAGCAGTGATAGGTGACTTGTTCAGAGAACAGCTATCAGGGTTTCTCCATTTTTAGATGTTTTCCATGTTGATGTTGCTACTCAGGGTGCAGGACCAGGAGAGACTGGCTGAGATTTTCCAGTTTCAAGTCATTGTTCTTTGTAGTCTTTGCGGCTGGGAGATTCTTGCTCTCTTACGTACCACTGTTGGGCAGTGGGAGCCGGAAAACGCTTCAAAGAGATTAAAAGATGGCACATCTTTTTCATTTAGGATTTCCTGACCTTTTTCGGTTTGTCATGCTGTCTTCATTCCACTGTGGTGTTTGCATAACCTCATTCAGTCTGTAAAAAGAAGGGAAACAAGAAAGAACCCTATTGCTGCTTATTGTTTTACAAATAAGAATGTCACCAATATTTCAGTGAGAGAGTGAATGGGCCATAGTATACTTTGTTTCACGTCTAGGAGTGGACAGACTTTTTCCTTGAAAACAGCTTTTTCAATGGTAAGATGCTATTTCAATAAAACTTATTTTTTAATGAATTAGTGAACTGAATTAAATAATGTTTGAAAGAAAAGAAATCCAATTTCTCTTCCTGGAAAATGTTTTGTTCTGAAAACTTGAATTTAGAATTAGTTTGAATTGTCTTTCATGAGGCTTTTTATTCCTGTTTCCTTATACTGTGACATGTTAGTAGTGACAGCTGGCATTTCATCAACAAATTTCTCTTGTTTCATGGGACACAAATAGGAGACACATCAGCCTGGAAAATAAGGAGTCCTCCAGTCAGTACCTCCTGGCTGTTACTCACAGTGATTTAAAAGTAAAATAATGATATGGTTATCTCATTTTGTTGGCC
Source organism: Pelecanus crispus (assembly GCF_030463565.1). Taxonomy (NCBI): domain Eukaryota; kingdom Metazoa; phylum Chordata; class Aves; order Pelecaniformes; family Pelecanidae; genus Pelecanus; species Pelecanus crispus. The sequence goes on from NC_134676.1 coordinate 15,537,467, forward strand.
TATGCCCTATCGTTAATAGTAGTACAGAATATGTAGTATAAAGATTTTCATTTTCCAAACCACAAACTAGTGAAGATTAAATGAACCATCTGTTTTCCCTTAAATGGATTACCATATTATTGCATGTGGATTGTATCAGTGAATTATTTGTATATTATTTCAGGACCTGTAAGTACCTGTGACTACCCGCATGCCTTGAAACAGCATAAACATTTTAAAAAGGAAAGAGAAGATTAAATGCAAAATATAATTAAAATTATAAAATAAAATTTTCTAATCCCAATCCTTTCAGATATGGCATTCACGAGTATTTTAAAAAATACTGTTTTCGGTTGGTATTATTCTCATCTAATTTAAAATTGAAATCAATTTTGAAATTTCCTCTAACATAGTAGTACTAACTGTGATGAGCTTTATCCAAAGCACTTCCGATGTGGAGCTTGTGAACAAAAGAAATGTATTTGTTTTGAAGCTGTTATTTTTTCTCATAACTATTCATCACTGTAGTAAGACTTTGGGGTCACTCCATGACTGAAGGAAGGAAAAAATTGCCTGTGTCTGCATGAGCAGTTTTCTTGCAGTAGTTGGAGGAAAGCATCAGGCTGAAGTAGTTGCTCCCAAGCTCTGCAAGAGGCCAGCCTGGTTAGGCTGGGAGCAGAGGGTGGATTAATTTGAAGTGTTCCCATTAGATACCAAAGTTAACTCTGCTTAAAATCGCAAGGGTAGACAGGGAAGTGGCATCTCCGCTGGTGGATTCAGTGATGGCAAGGAACATCCCAAGGCACTGGTACATCATTGACTGGCCCAGGCTGGGCACCATTCCCAGGAGACACTTTGCCTGTGGCCACCCTGATGGTAGCCTATGAATGTTTAATCTAGGGGCAGAGGCTGTTGTATGCACCAGTGGGAGCTGCAATAGGGACGACACTTATAGTGATGGGATAAGCTCTTTTACCATTTTTAATTCGAATTGCTTTTGTGAAGAAAAAATTTTAAATAATGGTAATTATTTAAAAATGGTAAAATTAACTGCATCTTAGGGAGAGGCCTCATGCATGCTTTAGCTCACTGGGAGAGTTTGTTTGGTGGCTTCTTCACTGGTTTAGCAGTTTTCGCATATTTTGGAAGTACAGAATCAAAGAGGTCTATAAACAAGAAACAAAATAGCTCTAAGCAGAAAAGTAAACACAACTTTGTTAGCTCAACATTGTTTATCTACAGCTGAATCCTCATTAACTTCTTGTATTTGATATACTTTTACAATGTATAGTCATAATATATGTAAGAGTGCTCCCTCTTGATTAATGGCTTCTTTGTATGGGACCAGTCATTGCTTCCATTACTGGTTTCATCAAAGTATTTTGGACAATATTGAACTTTCTGTGCTTGATGGGTCAGAAAGGAGAATGACTGTGTTTGTACAAAATGTATTTAATTTTATTTTTATATAAATTGGTTCCTTGTTCTTTATGATCAGAGCTAATCTCCATGCCTTCTTAGTTATTCACTGGATCCAACTGCAGAGGACATTTGCAGATGGGATCATCACTGGGGCAGATCTTCAGTGTATGTACGAATAGTAGATATATTGCACCTCCCTTGCCTGCAGGTTCCCATCCAGCAGGCTGCAAAGGGGAGTAGGCTCCATTGTGGTTTTGCACTGTGCATGGTGCTACCAGATTAACAGAGATTTCATGCTGAATTTTGAGACGAGAGGCATTTCTGACCTGAATTGTAGGAGGAACTACAAATCCCCAAATAAAGAGTTTTACCCTTGAAAACTATTTTTATTTTTTATAGTCTAAACATGACCTTTGACATAAAGACATAAATGTTTAGACCAGTTTTAATATCCATTTTTAGTGTGCCTAATACGTGATGTTCTGTAAAATCTTGCAAAATACCTCAAGTGGACATGTATCTTAAAATAATTTGTTAGTAAAACAGCGATATGTATTGCGACAGTTGTGATCGGCTGACAAACTGCTTTGATATAGTGTTGCAGCATGACTGTTTCAAAGCCATGACATCTCCTGCATCTCAGCGGCATAAGCATTGCTTGTGTCAGATCATGCAGTCACTTTGTCATGGCTGCAAAGGGAAAGCTCAGTCCAAAAATGGACATTTTTTACTTTCTGCCAGGTTGTGTGAAATTCAGACTCTGGCAACCAGAAGTGATTCTGAATCCCCAAGCGCACATCAATAAGCTGCAAGGTCAGGAGCGGTGACAGCGGAGGACTGTGGGGACTGCCACACTGCATGAGATGTTCTTCTCTGCCTTGCCCTCTGTCCTTCCCAAGAAATAAGTCTGTGCATAGGGCAGAGCTAGCCCAGGTTTTCCTTTTCCTCTTGGCTCCCAGTTTAACCAGGAGGCAGCGCGGTCCCCAGCAGGGTGAGCGCAGCGTGCCTGCTTGTTGTAGGGTTTTGTTACGGCGAGGGCAGTGTGCAGTGGTGCGGTGAGCAGATCCTCTGCACTCCCCAAACCATCGTTTGACCACTAAGCGTCATCTGAGGCTACTCGCAAAGACAGTGCTAGGTGCCGATGATGCTTACAACTGGTTCCCAAGCACGCCTCCTGCCACCATCTTTGTTTGCATTAGGGGAATTCCCTTAATTCTAGGGAGAATTACACAAGGAGGGTGGAAATATAGACCTCTCCGGCTCCTTGCGCTCATTATCCCTGGCTTTAGTTTGTATTTACTCTTCCAGTGACAATTTATAGGCCAGGCCGGTGTAACTGAGGTCAGTATTTGGCTCTCTGTGTCTCTTTCATCATCTGCTAACTGGAGATAGTAGTGTTTAGTAGGGCTGGGTGAGTAATTCATGGCATGGCTCCTTATGAAACAGATGTTGCCTCTCTGTTTACAGATAGTCTGCAAATGGATTGCATTTTTTTCAAATTTATTTGTTGTTCCAAATTATTCACCAAATTCTTCCTGTAAATAATTTTATTGGCCTACAATGCATTCAGAATATGAATTTGAAACCTGCCTTATATGAGTATTTGTCATTGCTAGTTAAAATTTATTATTCAGCAACTATGTCTCCCAGCAAACCTGTCTCATACAGCCTCCCCAGAAAGTTATACAAGGATGGCAGGGATCCATGAGACTAAGTCTGTGCTAATAAAGCAAATGGGTGAGGGCCCAGAGAGCAAGTAGCATGGCATGGTTTGACTCTCATTCATATGGCTGAACTTCTTTCCTTCCCAAAAGATGTCCTTACTGACTTAACGGACATGGTTTGTGAGCTGTGCTGTCCTCCAAACCATTTCTGGGAGACTTTCCTAGAAGGCTGAACCTGTGCCACAGACTGTACAGGCAGTACGGATGTGTGGATGTCCCTGTTTTTGGGTCTTGGGTAGTTTCCAGCACCTCGGGAACATATTTAAAAGCCTACGGGTTGCTCAACAGCATTGCTTGAGGTTGGTTATTTGTTTACCTGAAGATCCATTTAGGATGTGCTCAGCTCCTCCATGCCCCTTCCCTGGGAACTAGGGGAAGGGAGGTGGCTGGTGGTGCCACTAGAAAGGGGCTGGGAGGGGATTGCAGCTCCCGGTTTTACCCTCTGGGAAATGCAACAGGCTGGGAGAGAAACTGGGAATCTGACTGGTGGCTTGTGTTTACAGAATAGGAGCCTGTTGGGGCAGACTGTAATTCTTGTGCATCCTCCCATTAACTCAGCTTAGATCACTGCAGATAATGAGGACAATTCAAGCAGGGAGAGATCTAAGTGTGTTCTCCCCTCTTTTTTGTGTAAGTGCAGCCCCGTCCTGTTACGGCTATGTGAACTTCTTGGGTTGTTATAATAGTGCATTAGTCTTCAAAATTTCCTTCAAGTTGAGCTGATAAGCAAGATCCTTGGGGTGTGTAGAAAATACAAACCTCTAGCATACAAGGGGTAGTCCCTTATTCTGAAGGTGTATTGGTTTTTTTAATCCCCTGCTGTGTTGTTTCAACAATAAAAAGTTGGTTGGTGTGGAGCCCAACCAAGTTCTTGGTGTGGAGCCCATTGCATGCAGTCCTTGTGCAGCCTTGCACAGGAGACAGTCTGCTGGGCAGTCTTTTAGGTAAGAATGGCTGAAGCTTCAGCCATAGGGACCGAATGGTGAGAGAAGTTAGGGTCTGTTAAGCCTCATTTATATATTTATCCTTTCATGATTGCACCTAGCACTGTCCAGGATTTCTTTTAGCATTGAAGAGAAATAAATAGATAAAAGGGCCAGGAAAACAAAGAGTCATCAGTATTAACCAAAAGGTATGGACTCCAACTGGCCACACTTGCTCACAAGAATCATAAACAAAAAAGTTTCCTAGCGGTGGGAGAATGCAGGGTCAGTTTGAAAAACACCAGAACATCAGTTCTGCTCTTGTTTTAACTACTCTGGTATTGATGCTGATTGACACTGTGCAGAGTTTGTAAGCTGTTAAGTTTTGTATTTAGCTTCAAATCAATCATGTTGGTGGAAGTGACAAGTGTTAAATCTGATGTAGTCTTGCTTCACATCTAAAAATGACCTTTACAGTAGCTTGTTTTTGCTTGGTATTTTGTCAGAGCTAATGGGAAAAAAAGGGTTTCCTTAGCCTATACTTAAAATCTACATAGGTAAGGGCATGTAAAACACTAAGTATAGTAAAACTGTTGCCTTGAAAAAAATGAAGTTGTTGTTAAAAGTGTCTGAATCAGTTTTCTGTTATAGTTGTTTGTTAGGTGGGTTTGGTTTCAAGAGCATGGATGATGGTGGGTTGGAGAACTTGTGTTAAAAGTCTTGCTCTACAAGCAGACACGCTTCTCTGCCTGCCCCTTTTTCAGACAGTAAATGCAGTTGCTAACATGCTATTAGAAGTGTGGCTCTCAGGGTTTCCTTCTTCAGCCTTTTTTATTTGCAGTAGTTGAATTAGCCATTGTACTGAAATGCCAGCCTGTACCGTGGGAAGAGAAGGAGATGGATAGGTGCTGTGAGAGCAGTATAGCCATATAGAATCATAGAATGCTTTGGGTTGGAAGGGACCTTGAGAGATCATCGAGCCCAACCCCCCTGCAGTGAGCAGGGATTGAACCTGTGAACTTGGCGTTATTAGCACCGTGTTCTAACCAACTGAGCTAACCCGGCTGGTCAATATAAAAATGCCCTTCTCTCACTGCAGCTGGTGAGAGACAGGGTTGATCATGGCACCACAGAAAGCGCAACAGCAGCAGATCCCATCGCTGTAACCTGCGCCTGGAGAGGAACTGAGGGGTCCTTTGCGCTCTTCTCATCAGGCTAAACTTGCTTCTTACTTAAATCGTTGCCCTTCCTCCATAGCTGTCATGAAGGAACTGAAGTTGCAGCAGCTGGTGGTGATCGGGACACCTCTCACTGTCTTGTGAGGGGGATCTCTTAGCCTGTGCCAAGGCAGCGAAGGACTGAAGAGGAGGCATGTTTTGGGTTTGGCTTGGTTTTCCTCACACCAGGATGTGAAGCCTGGGAATGGCAGTGAGTGGGAGGCTGAAGGTGTCCATGAGGTGTCTTGAGTTGATCAATTGCTCCTTGCCACTGAAAGAGGGGGTGTCCCCCTTGGCCCCCTCTCTCTTGGTATCCCACCGATGCCTTGGAGGGCAGAGGTGGAGAGCAAAAAGGTGCACCCAAGTCAAACGGGCTATGTTTGACAGTTTGGCATGAGGGCAGCACACGTCTATTCTTCTTCACAGCCGTAACTGCCAGGTGGCTAACGGATGTCCTATGGCTTCTTATACAATGCCGTTTTGCTTTGAGCAGATAGGCTGGGGCCTCCTCTTGATATACTGCTGGATTCACTGAACTGCACAGCGTTCAGCGTGCAATGGAGGATGCCAAAGCAGCATGCGAGCACCATTACGGGATATACGGTAAGTGATCCCCTATGCTGATAGTAGAGGTTTACAATACCCTACATGGCCTCAGACTATGCATGCAGCATGGCAAAGCAAGTGGGAGAGCCCACTCTCATGGCAAACCATGCCATTGCCCAGAATGCAGTCAGGGAACACCAGGCTTGAACGAATTGAGCTGTAACTTTAAGAAACAAGCGGTTCATGTTTCAGAAGCAGGGTATGATGGGAATTTGGGTTGAATGCCAAGGGCTTGTAGTAGATATAGATTGCTTTTCTGTTGTGGTTTTCATGCAAGAATCTTGGAACTCTCTGCAGCTGATCAAACAAAGAAGTAGAGCAGAGCAGCTCGATATTACACTGTGCAATTGAAGGGAGATCCATGGTGATTTCAGGGCTGTTCAGATCCTTTGACTTGTACTTCTAGCCTGAGGATTGCTTTAGCAGGAATAACTTTTCCAAACTACACCTCTAAACCTTCCCAGCGTGGCAACAGGTAGAGGGGAAGGACAGTTTTGTGCTATCTCTTCTCCTGTTAGATACTGTAGTGCATAGCATGCATGGGAGCCCAGCCACAGCCTTAAATATCAAAAGAGACTTCTTTTTATTCCCTCCTATCTCTATGGTGAATGTCACTTAAAGAAGTCAGGTGATTTTCCTGTCTTACCCAGTAATTTTACAGGAGAGACTCTGACCCCCTCCAAGCCTCTGCTATGTTGCTTTCTGCCTGTTGGGCAAAGTGGAGTGGCTAGCCTAAACTAGGTACTGTGTTTTGGTGTGCAAGCAAAAAACAATGGGCATTAATCTGCTATTTATTCATATTTATTAGGTATTGCTTTAACAGATACTCTGTGGCAATGAAACTAGTCCCAAAACGGGAATTAGCACCAAAGATGTGGGTTATCAACTAGAATTGGTTGGTTTCCCCTTTAACAAAAAACAAATAGCAGTTGTTTTTGTTAGCATTTTCTGTGGAAGGTTTTGAAATTTCCAGAAAAAAAAAAATCCAAAGTTCAATTTTATGTAAAAAGGTGGGAAGCAGAAAACTTCTGACTACCTTTATTATTAAAGAGTGAGAAAATTCCCTGAAATAGGTATTTCTGGTACCCATGCCCCTTCATCCCATGGTCTTGTAAATGACACTAATGCAGCCCAGCTGCAGGGTTGTTTTTATTGTTATGAAGGTGCTTGTTGTCTAGGACACCAAGAAGCACTTGCTGTGGCCAGAACCTGCCTCAGCCGGGCTCTCTGTGTAGCTGGGTCCATTATTCTATGTGAAAACAGAGGTGCAGTGAGTAAGTGCCTTTTCTATAGGTCATGATATTTTTCAAACAGTTGCAATACTTTATACTCACAAGTCATAAATAGCTTTCACTGTTCATGCAGAACACATCAAGCATCGAAGCCCCAGTTTATTTTTAAGCCTTGAGCTTATGTGTGGCATGATGGTAAAAGCAATGACAAACAGCATTGATAGTGCTATACCCAAACCATCTTCACTTTGTATTAGCTTTTGACCCTCTGGCATCTCAGGGTCTCTGCGCACAGGAAATCAGACTCTCCCTGGCTCACTAGTCTCCAATACATGGCAACAGGCATGGAGAGACATTTGTGATACAGCAATTTTTATAATGACATAATCAGGTAATGTCAATCTTCCTGTTGTGGTTTAACCCCAGCAACTAAGTATCACACAGCTGCTCGCTCACCCTCCCTCACAGTGGGTTAAACCCATGGACTGAGATAAAGGCAGTTTAATAGGACAGCAGAGGAAGAGAAAGTAGTAATAATAATAATAATAATAATGATGATAAAAGAGTATACAAAACAAGTGATGCACAATACAGTTGCTCACCACCTGCTGACCGATGCCCAACCAGTCCCCGAGCAGCGATTGCTGCCCCCCAGCCAGCTCCCCCCACTTTATATACTGAGCATGATGTCATATGGTATGAAATAGCCCTTGGATCAGTTGGGGTCAGCTGTCCTGGCTGTGCCCCCTCCCAGCTTCTTGTGCACCTGGCAGAGCATGGGAAGTTGGAAAGTCCTTGACTAGTGTAAGCACTGCTCAGCCACAACTAAAACATCAGTGTGTGAGCAACATTATTCTCATACTAAATCCAAAACACAGCACTATGCCAGCTACTAGGATGAAAATTAACCCAGCTAAAACCCAGGACACTTCCTTACATGAAGTAAAATGCCTAACTTCCTGGACCAGTCCCACAAATTTCAGCTGTCCAAGCTGCCCATGGCCAAACGGTGCACAACTGAAGTTGTCGGTTCAAGTCTATCCTGAAAGCTAGGCTGTGTTCCACCTCAGTTCAGCATATACACTGTAAGATGGTGTCCTTTAGTTATACTGACAACTTCTAGCAAATATGAAGGGAATGTTGAAGGCTGTTAGCTTTTCATGCTTTTGAAAAAGTAGGGGATCATACGCTCAAATGCTGTCCACAGTCTGATAACAATGGGCTTGTTTTTAAGTCATTCTGAAGCATTGTGTTATTGCTTTAACTGGCTTGACTATATCTTCTTCCCAAGGTCTTTTACTCAGAGCTTGAAGATGACAAAGCAGTTAAACAGCTCTCACATGACGTTCCCCTGAGTTTGGATATGCTTAGCATGGTGAGTATTTCTTTTCATCAACAGTCAGAGCACTGGAGCAGAGCTTGCAGGTGGGAACTTGCAACTGTCTGGTTGCTGCTGGTTTGCGAATTACGCCAAGGATCCAAGCCCCAGATCTGCTTTGGGTATTAAGCAAAAGGGAATCACAATGTTTTTCTGTAATCCAGTCAGTATGATACACTTTTGCTCCTGGTTGTCTGACTAGTTTATCATGTGAAACTATTGGGACTTGCTTGCGTCTTCCTAGTACTGACCTTTGGCATCTATTAAAATAGAACTTTTAATTCTGAAAATGCATTTTCTGTGCACTTCCGCACATGGAAGGGGAACTGCACAACTCTATGTACAGTCAGGGTTGCAATATCAGTGTATGTGTATTGCAGTGTCTGACACAGGTAATTGTGCAAGTTAAAGGAGATACAGTTTTCAGTGTATTTTTGTCTCTGTGAGACTGTGGCCTGCTGAAATACAGAATTTAATAGTGCTGCTTTAGTTGCAGTTGTGCAAGTCCATCTCCTAGAATATTCCCCCAACTTCTGGGTTTTTTTGTTCTTGAAAGCACTACTTTTCCTCTTTGCTTCTTATTTTCCCCCTTTCCTTTAGTCTGGTTTTTCCTTTTATTGCTCCTGTGCTTTCTTACTTTGCTTTATTTCACTCTCCCCTTCTCTTTGCTTCTTCCCTTTTTGTGTCCAATTTCCTCTTCCTTTTCCATTCACGAGTGAACACCGCCAATCCTCTTCAGCCACACGGCTGAGCAATTAGGGCTGAGATTAAAGCAATTCTGCCATGCTTCTGGATAGTTTTAATACTGTCTGCTTTTAAAGGCTGTTCTCAAACATGCTGGCGCTTCCTCAGTGTGGAGAAGCTGCTTTTTGAGTTCAGCAAGGCAGAAAGAGATATTTTCCAGCCTCTGCTTGGGCAGAGAGTGAAGGAGTGTTTTGCAGGTGGGGTGCTGTGAGGGAAGCACTTTCATACCACACTCTGCAAAGGGCAGGCTGTACATGAGACAGCAACGTTACCAGCACAGGAATCAAAGACTTGCGTATGCGCACAGAGGAGCATTGCAGGCTTTCCAATGTTTATTTAGTGATCCTTCTTCAGAATTCAGGTTTTTCCTCCTTTCTCTTCTACTCATCTTCATTGTCCTTTATTTCCTCACCCCTCTGCCTTCAGTGTCCACACCTGATGTTCAAAGATATGCATTCACTGGTATTTCCTGATCCATGCTGGGCACTGCTGAGAAACCTTCCCTGTGAGAAGCATGAGTGGGAGAGATGCTCAGATTTTCTGCAGTTTTCTGTCACTCTTGTTGTCGGTTCTGACTGCTGCACGTTTCTGGGATCATGGCAAATGAAAGAATTACATTGCTGTGATACATTATTTGTTTATTTATGCATTATTTTCTCCCTTCTGATCTTTATCTCTGTATTGCTCACTTGCTTTTTTCCCCCAAAAAAACATTCTTCCTAGTAGCGCCAACGAAGATCAAACAGCACATTGTTTTTTTATCTTAATCCTGACAGCATAAATTCTTACTCACTGGGAGAACAGTCTGTATCCCAGTACTCATGCAGATGAATAGCAGCCACATAGACTACTATATGCTGCGGCATTGGCCTTGTTTTAATTCCCTGGCCCATTATGTATGTGGTTTTGCCATCACTTTTTTAGTATGTTACTTCATTAACAAGTCCTATTTTGCTTTTTCCCAGGGTCAGCTTGAAGGACAAGCAATTTTTGTAAGTATTGCTTCACTTGAAACTTGGTCGCAGCTGTGATTTAAAAGGAAATTGAACGTACCTGACCTGGTCTTTCCACAGAGTCACACACAAAAAGTTGATCTCAAATGTCAATTCAACTTAACACTTGTACAGGATATTTTGTAGTCAAAATGTGGCGAATAGGGGCTAAAGCTCAAAATCCAGAGGTGAAGAAGGTGGACACGTGTAGGTATCCCGGCTCCCTTTTTAGCAATGGATAAACTTTTCTATCGGTCATCAAAAGTATTTATGGATGTCTTGTTTTGCCAGAGGAAATTTGTGTAAAAAATGAGCTGTATCCAGGCAGTGAGGATTTACAGGGCACAGGGACAGCTGGGTAGTCAGACACAGAGTGATGGGGAAGAACAAAGCAGTCCGGCAGTAGGAGAGAGGATGGAGAGGAAAAAACCTGAGCCAGTCCAGCGAGAGCCAAGGAGGAGGAGCGTGGGAAGAGGCCAGGCACGGAACGCCCAGGAGGAAGGAGTGGGAGACTATCAACTAGTATAAAACAGGTTTGAAAGAAATACCAGCCCTCTTAATGGCTTTGCAGCTGGTGAATTATTCAGATTAATTATTTCCAGTCATGCACTCGGTCCAATCTCCTTCCTGTGAGCAGTAAACAGATTGGGTTTACTGTGAGGTGGGAAGCAAGCAGGAGGTGCTTGGGTTTGAGTAGGATGAGGGCAGCAATTTCAGTTTTTAACTGAAATCCCTAACATCAACAACCTCTTGCAAACTTTTTTTCTCTGAGATCTGTTCTAGGAATGGAAAAGTTGGTGGATCTCACACAGCTTTCATAATCTGAATTCAGAGAAGTTTGGTTGGGCTGTAGGAGGCTGATGTCCAGATGAGACCTCAGGATACACTTGAACCAGGACTATCTGGTTTGATCCCAGCCGAGCTGAGTCTGGATTATGGTATTTCAGAGTTGAGTTTCCATGCTGGGTCTTTTTTTTTTGCTTGATAAAAATAACACTTCTGAGGGGTACTTGTGGAGAAGTATGACGGACTGGGATTAATCAGCTCCCAGCTGTCATTAATCCTCAGGAAGTGGTGTTCTCGCTGAAATGCTTTCTGTTATATTCATACCAAACTCAACAGAAATCTGCAATAGTTTTGTGGTTAAGTCTGCATAGTTCGTGTTTCTGTCACTAAGCCTCCTCTCCTGGTGCTGAGTACGACACTGCTGTTTTCTCAGAGGCTTCTCTGGACCGTGCAAGACTGTCGTAGCAAGAGCTGAACTGGGTCTCCTGTTTCTGTGTGTACATGTGTGCATGTGCCTGTGCGTTAGCAAAGTGGATAATGTATTATAGCTGCTTTATGTCATCTTATAATAGAGAACACACAAGTGAGAGCAACCAGGAGAAGTGCAGATGCAGTACAATTTAATAAGGCAGTTGTTCTACCTGGCTTAATATTCATGAAGTTGAGCACAAATACTAAAAAAAGAAAAAAGCAAGAAAAGTTAGCAGGCTTTAAAGGTGGGAGGTTTTAGGTCAGACACAGAGCCCTGGAGAGCAATAGTGCTCTCCATCAAATCATCAAACACACCAGTCCAAAATGGGGAGTAACCAGCTGAGACACCAGTAGTGCAGGGAAGGAGTTGTCAGGAGATCAAGTGTCATTAAAACCAGCTCAGTTTCTGCAGCTGTGCTGTAATACAGGGTTTGATGGGGTTTTTTGATTAAAATAAAACAAAACATAAAACAGGTTTTCTTTGGAAAATAATTTGTAATCCAGGTTTCTGTGAGGTGGCTTACTGCACAGCCTCACGAACACTTTCAACACACTTGGAGGGAGGGCAAGCTGTGTGGCAGGGCAGGGAGAGATATACAGTTTCTGTGTACACCTGACTCCTCTACCACAGAAAGGGCATTGCGTTGCTTCACTCCATTCAAGAATGTGAGATTGTAATGAAAATACCAAAGGTCTTTTGCAGGGTTTTAGCAAGAGTGTTGTGTGTCACAAGAAAGTGAGGCTGGTGCCTAGTAAAGCCTCATCGGCAATGTAATGTCCAGTTTGGGGTGTCATGCTTCAAAATATAGAGGCAATCTGAGCGGAGAGAAAGACTACAAAAATGATGGGGAGCTAACTCTTCCACACACCACCTAAATTCCTTATCTGTGAGGCCACTCCGTCTCTTCTGGGATGGAAAAAAACCTTGGGTTTAAGACCCGTCTCCTAAATACAAGCAAAAAAAGAGATGAAATATGTACTCCGAGCCTCCTGGACAGTGGGGTACAAGAAAATGTTTTTCTTCTCCAGAATCTCATTTGAAAGTGTTCAGGTATGAGGTAGATATTCTCTGAGATTGCCACGGGTCAGGGTAGCTTGATGATGTCCTGAATCTTTACCTATTCACTAATGTCTTGATCCTAGAAGATACTTGATCTCAAAGATACCCACTATATGTCCAACAGCTGCTTTCATGGAGAGGACATTGCCAGAATAAAGAGGCAGATAGCCATGTGTGTAAGCCAAGAGAGCACCTTGCTGAGGTTTTGAGGGTACACGTTAAAAACTTAAATACCTAAGTAGATATTAGGACTTTGATCTTGATTGGCCTTGCAGTCGATGAGATTTGTTCTGTTTAGTTTATTGTAGACTTGAGCCTGGAGGTAATAATATGAGGCAAGTACATCAATATCCCACTCTCTGCAGAGGCCAAGTTCCTGAATAGTGTGAAAGCAGTAAGACACATAATGAAGGATTCTTTTCTCATCAGAATGAATGTAATAAAGAGGGATGCTGGCAGGAACAAATGGACACAGTTTAGATACAGACAGGCAGTGTGTATGGCATGGAGGATGGAATGGCAGGAGCAGGATCATCAGTATTGTCATTGGGAGGAGGTGCTGTGTTTTCAGCAACTAGCTTTTCAAGATCACATTTTGAAAGATCTCAGTCACTTCAGCTATGGGACAAAAAGAGCCAGATAAATCTTTCGGTATGAGTGTTCTTACTGCCTCTCTCTGGGCAGTTACTTTTCCAGCATTGTTAACATCTCTCTCAGATGAATCCAAATCATTCAAGCAGATCAAGGGTGAATGATGGAAAAACAGGATAATGGTCAGGTGGTCCATGTTAATAGGAAATCAGTGATGGAGCTCCAAAACCGCAGCTAGAGAAATGACAGATGGCAGGGTGTTGCCGAACAATGTTGTAGTAATAACATAAGTTCCCCAAAGAATAGAGAGGGAAGGGAGACTTTGTCCAAAAGACCGTCATAAGGAAATTTAGCAGTTAATAACATTTTGGGTTTGTTTACTATTTTACTGCAACTAGAAATGCAGATTTAAAGTCTGTTTTGGTGTGAAGAGAAAGGAGATCTCTGCATTTTCACACGCACTGTGAATAATATTTTTAATATTAGAGAATGAAAAAAAAAAGAAAAATCTCTGTTTTTTATAAGTGGTTTTTTTTCACAACAAAACACTCTGTGGTGTAGAACCTGGTATTACTGTTTACTTGTATATGCTGTCAAAATTTGTAAATCTGGGATTTGCATCTCTACAGATAGGCTGCAGGTAAAGAATACTGAATTTCTATACACATGTACACACACTCCATTAAAGACCAGATCTAAATGTCTGAAGCTGATCCTTGTTATGTGTGCCAGCCAGTGATAAATGTAATTTTTTTGTGACATTTGCTAGTTTCTGGGAGTTTGGGCAGGGTCCTCTGAACAGTATTCAGCAGCACAAGCTCTTCATGTGGAGATTAGCATCGTCTCCTTTACACTAGTTGTCTGTGGGTTAATCTTTCTGTGTTTATGGCAGAAAGACAAATAAGGGAAATGCTCGCTTCAGGTCAAGGCTGATAGCTAGGCTAGGAAAATTGTGAGAGGCGATGGGACTGGTCTCTGATCCGTGAGAAATTAAAGATCATCAGTTGACATTGTGGCAACTTGCTTCATTCTCAGGAGCTTCTACACTCTCTGGATTTAAAAGAAAAACAAAACCAAAAATAAATAATAAAAAAAAATGCACCAGACTGATACTGAATGCCAGCAATTGGCTCAAGGCAGGGAATAGTACGTGACTTTGACTTCACCAGCGAAAAAGCTGGACAGCAAATGCAAATGATCTGCAACCTTGTGAGTTATGCTGAGAAATGGGTTCAGGTCATCCCTGTGGATTCCCCTGAGGCAAAGCTGCAGCTTGAGAGGAAACATATGGTGCTGTTTGTGTTTGTTGCTTCTGAGCTGAGCTAGAGTCCTAGGAGGTTACATGGAAAATGCCGTGTGAGATCCCTGAATCCCAGCACGCAGCACCATCCCCAGTTATATGGAAGAGTTTTCACCATGTTCTTGTCTTCTCTTGACTCTGGTAGGAGGTTGTTATCGGTGATTTAAAGCCAGGCACTCCACACCGCGTTAGCGTTGGAGCATACGGCTGGGCAGGGAAAGGACGACCCAGCATGCCCAGAGATGTGACAACCTTATCCCAAGGTAACACTGCATACCTGGCTTTCTGTTGCAAAACTGGCAGGGCACATGTCTGCAAGTGTCTGGCAGGTCACTCACACCGAAATCTCTGTCATATGCAGCATTGTAATATTTTACTATTACTTTTCCACAACTATGGGGTTTTAAGAGGGGCAACAGGTAAAGGGAGAAGCCTCTAAATTTGATTTCCAAGTCCATGGGTGTTGGGTTTAAGAGTGTGTTAGCCTGTACGCTTCTCTGATGCTGTTCCTTTGCATGTCTTTTGGCTTAGATAAGTGCATGCCCCCTGCACCGCCCTACCAGCCCCAGATCGTAGTAGTTTCTGATTCCGAAGTTGCGTTATCCTGGAAGCCTGGAGTAAGCGAAGGAAGTTCTCCCATCCAGTACTACACGGTGGAGTTTATCAGGCAAGTTTGCCAGTGGAGTCTGAATTTCACTGTTTGTGCACTACAGGTTTTTTTTACCTAAACTGCACTATTAAACTGCATATAGATTCTTCTCATGATTTAGTTACTTACTGTGTATAGTACACTTAGTTTTCCTCTCTATGTGTGTTGAATTACCATGAAAATTTAAAGACAAACCCAGAAATAATCTGTTATAAAATCACCAATAAGTTGTGCCTTCTGATTGCAGAAAATAGGGTCTCATTTGATCTGTTCCCCCTAATAAAGGCCTGGGTGAATGAAGTTTTAAGTTTCTCCTGTCATCAAACGCTGTCGAACCATGCTGAGAAAAGAGCGTGTGGCAGAGCAGTTCCCCTGAGCAGGAGTACCCTTGCCTGCTATAGGAAATAATCCGGGGATTGCAAACTCAGTATGTTGGGCAGTTTTACCTGACAAGTCTTTTGGGTCTTGAGCTTGCAGGACTCAGACTTGCTTTGTTATCCTAATGATAACCAAGTTTACAGGAAATGTTGGCCTTTCTGTTTAGAATTGTTTGGGGGAGGTGGGGTGTTGGTGAGGTTTTTTTCTTCTTTTACATTGAACTCTCTAAAATTTGCAGTAATAGAACTGAACTGTGAAAAGTTGTCAATCAAGCTGCTTTCATAAGACGCATACGAAGGGTCAGGAGGAGGTGGTTGTATCTGCATGCACAAACAAGTATTCATACCAGACTGTTCATATGCTTGTGTAAGCTAATATCTGCATACAAAGCTGGCTGTTTTCATGTGCTTGCCTCTATGTTTACCCTTACAATGAATGCAAAATTCAACCTTTGGAAGTGTAATCCTTTGGGTGAACGCTTGTTGACAGGTTTTAGTTGAGGCTCCTGGATAAGAAGAGAGAATTGCTTCTTTAACTACTCTGAGCTGTAAAGGTCAAAAAATTTTCTTCAGAAAAACACATTAATTTTTAAAAAATAATGGTTGTTAAAACAGACAGAAAGAACTATTGGTTTTCAGTGCTCGAAGTATGGTTACAATCTAGAAGATACTGATATAATGAAAAGAATTCCCAGGCTGAAAGCCTGTTTGTGAACTTATGTTGCACTTTGTGTCTGAATCAGAATACCCCATTTTTAGTTGGAAGCCATCCAATCTTGGTTGCACTCAGAAGCAGGACATGGGGGCTGAAGATACGTTATGGCCTTCATGTAAACTCTGCTGTAGCATTACCATGACATTTCTCCAATATCTATTTTTTTAACACAATCCTTATCTGAGCCCTTCTGCTTTCTCCCCATCTCTCTCATTTGCTTGGTGGATGGGGAAGGGATTATTTTGTTGGGTTCTGATTGACTGCACTTCTGTCGCCTCTATGCTTTTGCTGGAAAGTGGAGCCTGCAGGTTTATGTACACCTCTTCATAGCACCAGGCGCCTGCTAATGGAAGAAGAAGTGGGCACCATCATCTCCATCTGACACACTGAAAATGCACCCTTGTATGTTTTTGTTCAGCCAGAGAGTGGAAAGCTGCCTTCACTGTTTAAGTCGAAAGATGCAAGTAATTGAAATTTCAGTGTTTTGTTGTTTTTAGACTTCAGGAAAGAATTCACTAACAGCACAATGTTTTGATTATGCTGTTTAGTTTGAGGTTTAAAGCTAAGCTTGAAGTGTATTTGTTAATTCTGGGATTATGCTCCCTTAGACTTGGAAGCTTGATTATATATTAGGAGAAAGTTCAATGAGCCATAAGCCCTAATGGCAGTTAGAGGTAAAGATTTAACTTTAAGCTTCATTGTCTTTTGCTGCATACAGTTTTAATTACTGTAAAATGTATTAACATTAGTTAAAGCCATTAAATTAAACCAATGTAAATCCAAAAAAACCCAGTGCAAGTAAATTTAGAATTAAGTCTTCTTATGTCAAAGAGAGAGAATATTATCCTGTGCTTTTGCAAAATCAATTACTTTCTTATGCAAATCTGTAATTTCTCTTGGGTGTGGCACAAACCTCTAAAAACTCTGACATTCTTTAAATCATTTCATTCCCCTTAGAACTAACTTTATGACTTTAACCCTAGAAAAACCATGCTAGGAGACTGAGATGAGGGAAAAACTCTCTCTTCATTTGCTCAGCTGTGATATTGGGGATTACAACCTCATGAAAATTCAATACATTTGTTGTTTGCACATACTGAAATCTAATCAGTAACAGAGCTAACCTGCAGTCTGTTTCGGCTCGGGGTCTGAATTTGGGCCTTTATTTAGGCACCTGCATGGGTTTGCCTGGGGATCTTTTGGTTTGCTGTAGGGAGTGGAGGGCTGCAGGCAGTTTCAGATGTAGGATGGGCTGGGCTAACTCAGGCTCTGCTCTGCTGTTGACTGTAAGAGGACACTAAGGAGACCACAATCCCAACTCGGCTAAATGCTGAAAATCAGGAGGGTGAATGTAGGTCTCACTACTCACTGCATAGTTCATAGGGAATGTGAAAAGAATGTGTTAAACCTAAAATAGCTAATGGAATCCATGGAAGATGGCAGGCTGTGTTAGTAGTCCGTTGCTTTATGCTGAGAATTATTTTATGACAAACAGCATTCTTATGAAAGCCCCTTAAGTGAGACCCTGGTCTTAGACATACTAGTTTGGGTGTTTTTCCTAAAAATACTATAAAATATTAATTCTCAAAAATGTCTTGGATATCTTCACTCAAATACTCCAAAGACTCAAATTTTTAATCTGTTGAATGCCTACCCAATCTTCTAAGCTGGTAGACTAACTTATGCAAATTTTTATAGTCAGACAGCTTCTACAGAACCACAAGTGTTTCAGCAGTGTATCCCTTAAAAGGAGTAGGTCACTTTCTTTTCATCTCCTTGGTACGTAGATGGACTCAACAGCTTTCAATATTGATCTTGACGTACAGGGGAAATTTTTCAGTACCTTGGTAGTGACACGAAACTTCTGCTGCAATGAACTAGGTGGGTTCTGCCAATAAAACTGGGGAGATTTATCAGTATACAGATGTTAGGATAGAGCAGATTCAGCACAGTGTTGTGGGCAGGTTTCTTGATTAGTCTGAAGCCTTCCCCCGAAAAAAAAGGTGTATCCCTGAATCCATTCTGTGTTGAACTAGCTGTCCCTGGCACTGCACTGAACTGGGCAGTCATATTTGCTTTCATTTGCAATGAACCCAAAACAAAAGATCTGACCAAAGAGATGCCTCCTAATGCCCAGCAACAATACCTTTAATAGTGCTTTCCTGATTAATGCATGAAACAAATACATCTGCCTCAACATTTACCTGACCATTTGTGAGGGCTAAATCTTTTAAAGGGTAATTAATGAAGAAAGAGAAGTGGAAGATGTAGAGATTAGGAAGGAAATTCTTAACAATGTTAGACAGCATCAGAGTAATATTTAACAAAAGAATGTCAGGAAATTGACTACTTTTCCTTTCCTCAGAGTTGAGCTGGCATATTGGTTGATATATTTTGTAGAAAGTGTCCTGATAAAGCTAAATAATAGTAACTACTAAAAATAATATCCCATAGTGCGTGATTTTCTGCATTGAGTATTTTCCATTGTGAATAAGAATGTATTGTACTTGTCACCATATTTATTATTTGTAGGAATATTTTTAAAAAAATTGGGAGAGCTGAATTTGCCATTTGAGATGAGTACAAACACAACACAAAAGAACAACCAAAAATTGTATAAAAATTGGATTGCTAGCAGGTGCTTCACTCTGTTAAATCATTTCCAGGAGATTTTAAGAGGAAGTTCAAGTGAGTATAAAATTGCTGTTCTCCACAGAGAAAGATCCCCCTTCCTAAACTGAGTCAGTCCCCAGATTACAATGTAAAGCAATGATCTAAATGTTTTGGGTACGTTTGGGGCAGAATTCTGCCCTCAGTTTATATCTGTTCAGTCCTATTGACTTTACCCATATGTTTATTATCTTAAAAAAAGGCTGAATTTGTCACTGCTCAGGTTCTTACTGCCTTTCTGTGTTGGAGATGCACAGCTGTAACTTCAAGAGCAGAAAATGCCCATGAAAGTTGTCTGAACAACTGAAGGCGTCCACGCACAGATACATTTGTCTGGAGCAGGCCTGTGAGGTCCCAGCTGGAGACAGAGATATCTGTGCTGCTCCAGGGAATGTAGCTCTCCAGAAAGATGGGAAAAATGGCATCAAAACGAGCCTTTCCAGTGTAAAAGTTGACACAAACTGAATTTTGCTGCAAAAAGGACTGTGGGGATAGTTTTCAACAAAATGTTCCCAGCTTAGAAAACACAGGAGCTGGCTGGCCCTGGATGCCGTCACCAGCTGAGTTTATTGTGTTCCTCTCCCCATCTGTTTGCCATTTTTTCATCTTGTAATGATTTGTTCACAGAGGGAACATTCTGGAGAAATAGGAAAGGTCGAGTGATAAATTTCCCTCTTTCCCTCTCCTTCAGCTGCAGATGCTTACACATTTGCAGGCATTTCCTTTATTATTCACTTCTGCAGAAGAAGTCTTGCAAGACACAGTCAGTGAAACTGAAGGCTAGCCTATAGTTTGTGTTACCTTCTAAATCTTTGTAGGGCACAATACCTCCTTTGGGTCCCTTCGTCAGAGGTGTGTGTTTCCATTTGGGCAAGACATCAGCAGGTTCTACTGCAAAGAGACTGTGAGGCAGCTCTTGAGCTAGCAGAAATTCCTTGGACTGGAATTAGAGCCAAAAGAAGATGTGTACTGGAAAATTGAAAACACCACTAAGCAAGCATGTGGAAGGAAGTGATGTTAACAGCTTTCATTTGGAAAACACTATGCATTTTTGTTTTGGCCCAGGCTCAGAGAAAGGAAACAATGAAAGAGTAGCCAAAGTAAATGCCCTCCTGTCTACCAGGAAATGGTGGTGGAGGGTGACTTAAGATGGTCTGTTTAGCTGTCATTGCATCTTGTGCATTTGTCTGATCTTATTTTTATTTTTAGCAAGACAATGAAATATTCGCACCCTGTGTGCCATTGGGCACAGAAGTGAGGCAGCTGCTGCTTTGTCACTGCATTGGCCCTGCTGGCACAAAGCAATGAAACCTCAGTGATCAATAAATCTTGTATTGACTAGTAAAAGAAAACATACATTAACTTTGGCATTTCCTTCCAGCTGCAAATAAACAAATACAAAACGCCTGCCTTGTGCTATAATTTTCATTGGAAGACCGTTGGAGACATTTGCAGCTAGTCCTATGTAAACACTGGTAGATTCAGGGAGCACTTGGAGGTTATTTCCTGTAATAAATATCAGAAGGACGTTTCAGAAAAGGACACTGGAATAATTTTCTCTGAAAGTTATTTCTGTCCCTATTTTATTTTCATAGGCTTCAATTTGAATATTTTGGGTGGTCCAGACTTAACATTTACATTTTTATTTTGTTTGTATTTGTTCACCTTCTCATTCTGTTCTCTCTTTGATAAGAAGAGACCACTTTTAGAGAGAGTAGAAATCATGTGAAAGCATCAGAATACTCTTTCAAAGTATTTGAAGTAGCCCTCCCCTTTCTGATGTCCCTCTGCATATGAACTTAAACATTTGAGACTAAACTGCCATGTGAGTGGTTGTACTGATTTCAGATGGATTATAATGGCACTTGAAGCAAGCATTTATGGGGCAGTTGCCTTCCAGTTTGATTCAGGAGTTAACCAGGCTTTTTCCAAAGGCAGACATGGGAATTTTGTTGCACAATCCACATACATAGGCCACGTTCTCTGCATTATTGTTCTGCTTTGGGTTTTTTTTTCTAAAGAGAAGACTTTGGATCCAGATTTTCCAGTGTGGGTGGATTAACCTGATTGCATGGGAGATCAAGTGTTAGAATCTTATCCTGCTAATGCTTGTATATATTTGAAGGGACTTAGTGGCATTAGAGCACAAACTCTTAGAAATAAATCAGGATCTTTCCTTCTTTTGCAAAGTGTTGCTTTCTACAGCCAAATAGGAGATTGCAAACTGCTAGTAATATACCTCCACTTGAAAACTGTGAACCCAAAATCCATAAAAACAGATAAACAGAACTTGATTTGTCAAACTGTCCTTTAAACAGCCTCCTTGTCTTTATAAGAAAAATCTGAATATTGGTTTCATGTCACTGTATAGTTTTGATATCACAAGCTTCACAGCTTAGTAATGGTTGCACAAGTCTGTCCCCTTAAGTGTGAAGGATTTCAGTGATGATTTAGCAGGCTTATATCTCATTTATTTTGTGTATTTCCCAGGAAAGGTTAAAGGCAATTAATTTATACAGCCAGCTTTAATTATTTATGATCTTGGCTTTTTTTGATCCTGAAGGCCAGACCTTGACAGCAATTGGATGGTAATAAGAGAGCAGATACAGATGGAATCCATGGTTCTCAAGGGACTTCTCCCAAATACCAAGTATCAGTTTGCTGTCCGAGCAGCGAACTCCTATGGATCCAGCGCTGCGAGTGCACCGAGCGACATCATCCGAACATTCAGTGAGTAGAACCGCCTTTTTGTAATTAAAGCTATATAAAAATAAAGTATATCTGTAAATCAAGTGTATCTGGGGTAGCCTGTGGAGGGCTGCTGGTGGAAAGAGTTGCTCTCCAAGCACAGGCACCCCCAGTCTGACACCTCTTGGTCCTGTCTGTGGAGCTTGCAGCATCCTGTGAAAGTGAAGCCACAAGCAAAGGTTTGAAAAGCTCCAGGCAGAAGTGCTGTCCTGCCATTTCTTTGCTCTGGAGGTCATTGCCAGATATTTTTGGATTGCTACTTACTGACTTTTATGCTGGCTTCATGCAGAACTGACAAGTGAAAATCATGGGGAGAGATGAGAGAGACAAGTCTATTGTTCATGCTTTTTTTCTGTTCTTGGAAACTGAACTGTATATATTACATTTATGATTTAAACAACTCAGAAAGACCAAAGCAAATCTATAGTGTTTTCTGAGGAGTAAGGCTCTTGAACTATTAAGCACAATCCTGAAACCAGTGATATAAACAAGTAAGCATCCCTTTTTGATCAGAAGCTGCATAGCAAAAACATTAGGTGAAAATGCATTCAAACATACGCAAATAATCACAACTTGATAACAATTTATTCACATTTGTGTAGCAATGTAGGCCATGCACATTGCAATAAGGGGTAGGTCCTGCACACACCTCCTGATGGCCTTCCTTGGGAAATAATCCTCTGTTGGTGCTAGTGTCTCTGTGGGATGACTTTGAGATGCTGTTGCTTCTTATCAACCCAAAATCATAGTTGTATGTGAGAATCCCAATCAAACTGACACAGAGCACATTGGGAATTGTACAAATCACATCTCTCGGACAGCAAAAACCCCAATGTCACAAAGACAGTCAATGTAGGAAGCAGAGCTAAGGTTGGCAGGGTATGGGGACTAACTGAGCTATATCCTTGATGTACCACACTTTTTTGTGTTTAAAAGGTTTCAGTACTTTTAAGTTCCAGTTTTGAAGGCATTTATAGGGGACGAAATACCATGCAAGAAAATGCTTGGCTATAATTTTAGCAGATTAATGAATGATAAAAAAGAGCAACAAAACTGACTTTTTTTCTTCTCTCACCTGCACACTCAGTTGCAAATCATCTTTAATTAACTGGTAGAAAATGAGCAGCTGATATTCAGGTAGGACTGTGAGCTCTGCAAGAAGAATTTGCATGCTGCAGAAATGTGGACCCCATCCTTAGTGATTCACCAATTTAACCCACTGTCGTGGTTTAGCCCCAGCCAGTAATTTATTTCTAAATTGCCTACCTATCTTGGAATCCCTTGTTTTCATTGACTCTTATATAGCAGTTTCCATTCTTTTTTCCACTCTGTCATAAATTTAATCCCTTGAACAGTTTGCATGAAGTTTGTTATGGCTGCTGAACTTGTAAGTTTAACTTCTGAAGGAAATGTTTGTGAAAACCACAAAGGTGCAGTGTGCTCTGGAGTTCCTTGGCCCCTGGATCCTCAAGGGTCAGCTCCTGCTACCTCAGGAACGCTTGTGTGCTCCTTGGTATCCTGTTTGCTCAGGATGCTCACACCATCGCATCCAACTGGGGAATAAGGCAGGCCAACCAGAGCGGTGACAAATGCTTCTTAGCTGCCTCCCAAGATGAGAACCAGAAGGCCAACCAGCTCAAGGGTGTATATGGCTATGATGGATCCTTTTGCACCCTTCTTGGGAAACACATATGCTAATTATCTCTCTGAAATGCCTGCTACATCAACGCATGCAGCATGGGGAATATACAAGAATAATTAGAGATCTTTGTGCAGCCGCAGGACCATGATCTCATTGCAATTATGGAGACATGGTGGGATGGCTCACATGACTGGAATGCTGTCGTGGATGGCTATGTACTTTTTAGGAAAGACAGGCAAGCCAGGCGAGGTGGTGGAGGTGCTCTTTATGTGACAGCACAACTGAAATGTATTGAGCTCTGCCTAGGGGTGGATGAAGAACGAGTCGAGAGCTTATGGGTAAGATTTAAGGGGCAGGCTAATATGGTGACAATGTTGTGGGTATCAGGCCACCTGATCAGGAAGAAGAAGCTGATGAGGCCTTCTACAGACAGCTGAAAGTAGCCTCATGATCGCAGGCATGATGGTTCTCATGGGGACTTCAACCACCCTGATACCTGCTGGAAAGACAACACAGCTAGGCACACACAGTCCAGGAGGTCCCTGCAGAGCACTGATGGTAACTTTTTGACACAGGTGGTAGAGGAGCCAACAAGGAGAGATGTGCTGCTGATCTTTGTACTAACAGACAAAGAAGGACTGGTTGGGGGTGTGAAGGTTGGGGGCAACTTTGGCTGCAGTGATCATGAGATGGTGGAGTTCAGGATTCTGCCTGGAGGAAGCAGGACAGTAAGTAGGATACAACCATGGACTTCAAGAGAGCTAACTTTGGCCTTTTCAGGGACCTACTTGGAGGAATCCCATGGGTTAGGGCTCTAGAAGGTAGGGGGGCCCAAGACAAGTGGTTAATATTCAAGCATCACTTCCTCCAAGCTCAAGATCGATGCATCCCTATGAGTAAGAAGTCAAGCAAAGGGGGCAGGAGACCTGCATGGATGAGCAAGGAGCTTCTGGCAAAACTTAAATGGGAGAAGGAAGCTTACAGAATGAGGAAAAAGGATCAGGCCACTTGGGAGGAATATGTGAACTTTGTCAGAGTATGCAGGGATGTGGTGAGGAAGGCTAAGGTCCACTTGGAATGAAATCAGGCAAGGGATGTCAAGGACACCAAGAAGGGCTTCTTCAAGTACATCAGTAGCAAAAGGAAGACTAGGGAAAATGTGGGCCCACTGTGAATGAGGTGGGTGCCCTGGTGACAGAGGATACAGAAAAGTTACTGAGTGCCTTCTTTGCTTCAGTCTTTACTGCTAAGGCCGACCCTCAAAAATCGCAGACCCCAGGGGTAGGAGAGAGAGTCCGGAGAAAGGAAGATTTTGCCTTGGTTGAGGAGGATCGGCTTAGAGATCATTTAGGCAAACTGGCCACCGACAAATCCATGGGCTCTGATGGGATGCACCCACGAATGCTGAGGGAGCTGGCAGATGTTATTGCTAAGCCACTCTCCATCATCTTTGAAAGGTCATGGAGAACAGGAGAGGTGCCTGAGGACTGGAAGAAAGCTGATGTCGCTCCAATCTTCGAAAAGGGCAAGAAGGAGGACCCAGGAAACTACAGGCCAGTCAGCCTCACCCCCATCCCTGGAAAGGTGATGGAACTGCTCATTCTGAATGTCATCTCTAAGAATGTGGAGGAAAAGAAAATTATTGGGGTAGTCAACATGGATTCACCAAGGGGAAACCATGCTTGACTGATCTGATAGCCTTCTGTGATGGCATGACCGGCTGGGTAGATCATAGAATCATAGAATCATCTAGGTTGGAAAAGACCTTTAAGATCATCCAGTCCAACCATTAACCTACACTACCAAGCCCACTCTAGACTAATCAAGGGTAGACCAGACTAAACCATATCCCGAAGTGCCACATCTACCCGTTTTTTAAACGCCTCCAGGGATGGTGACTCCACCACCTCTCTGGGCAGCCTGTTCCAATGCCTGACCACCCTTTCCGTAAAGAAATTTTTCCTAATTTCCAGTCTAAACCTCCCCTGGCGCAGCTTAAGCCCATTTCCTCTTGTCCTATCGCTAGCTACTTGGGAGAAGAGACCAACACCCACCTCACTACAACCTCCTTTCAGGTAGTTGTAGAGAGCGATAAGATGAGGGGAGAGCAGTGGATGTTGTCCACCTTGACTTCAGCAAGGCTTTTGACACTGTCTCCCATAACATCCTCACAGGTAAGCTGAGGAAGCATGGGTTAGATGAGTGGACAGTGAGGTGGATTGAGAACTGGATGAATGGCAGAGCTCAGAGGGTTGTGATCAGCAGCGCAGAGTCTGTTTGGAGGCCTGTAACTAGCGGTGTTCCCCAGGGGTCAGTACCGGGTCCAGTCTTGTGCAACTTATTAATCAATGACCTGGATGAAGGGACAGCGTGTACCGTCAGCAAGTTTGCTGATGATACAAAACTGGGAGGAGCGGCTCATGCACCAGAAGGCTGTGCTGCCATTCAGCGAGACCTGGGCAGGTTGGAGAGCTGGGCACAGAGGAACCTGATGAAGTTCAACAGAGGCAAGCGTAGGGTCCTGCACCTAGGGAGTGTTCCTCCTATGCAGCAGTACAGGTTAGGGGCTGACCTGCTGGAAAGCAGCTCTGCGGAGAAGGACCTGGGAGTGCTGCTGGACAAGAAGTTAGCCATGAGCCACAACGTGCCCTTGCGGCCCAGAGGCCAGCGGTACCCTGGGGTGCATTAGGAATAGTGTGGCCGGCAGGTGGAGGGAGGTTATCCTGCCCCTCTGCTCTGCCCTGGTGAGGCCACATCTGGAGCGCTGTGTCCAGTTCTGGGCTCCCCAGTTCAAGACAGACAAGGAACTACTGGAGAGAGTCCAGCGGCACGCTACAAAGACGATTAGGGGACTGGAGCATCTCTCGTATGAGGAAGGGCTGAGAGTGCTGAGTCTCTTTAGCCTGGAGAAGAGGAGACTGGGAGGGGATCTTATCAACGCTTACAAACATCTTAAAGGCAGGTGTCAGGAGGATGGGGCCAGACTCTTTTCAGTGGTGCCCAGCGATGGGATAAGGGGCAATGGGCACAAACTGAAACACAGGAAGTTCCATCGGAGTATGAGGGAAAACTTCTTTACTTTGAGGGTGACGGAGCACTGGAACAGGCTGCCCAGTGGGGTTGTAGAGTCTCCATCTCTGGAGATATTCAAAACCTGCCTGGATGTGATCCTGCGCAAGCTGCTGTAGGTGAACCTGCTTTTGCAGGGGGGTTGGACTAGCGATCATCCAGAGGTATCTTCCAACGCCAACCATTCTGTGATTCTGTGATTCTGTGATTCTGTTTATCTTTGGATGTGAGTGGCCGCATTCTTTTGTCAGAAAAGATAAAGTGTTTAGCTCTTTTAATTAGGGTGGAGTAGTCTTCATGCTGCACTTAGTACTGTGGTACTCCAGGAAAGGCACTTTGCCTTTGGAAACTGCCTGTTCTGCAGAGAGACCTGTCAAGATGGCTCTAAAACATGGATTTTTGTCAGTAGAGCTTGGAATCAAATTCACGCCCAGTGTATATAAACATTGATTTCTGGAGAGGTTCATAGGGGGCATGAGTTTGATGCTCTGTGCCTGGATTGCATCTGAAAAGTGAATGTATTATGCATGTTCCACTGCTCTCTGAATAGTCTCAAAAACTCTGTGCTGGTCCATGGTAGGCATGTGGGTGCCTGCTGTGGCTGAGAGGTTGGTCTCCCTACACCAAGGGGCTGGCAGTGCTTGGGGAAGATCCTCATGGGTAGACAGAGCTCCCACAGCCTGGGGCCACATCATGTCCATGATGCGTTCCAGCCCTGCACCAGGTCGCTTCTACTTAGGGCTGCTTTAGCAAACTCTGGGTCCTTTGACAAGTGCAAATGTGGGTGCTTTGCCAGTGTGTTCTTAGTTTCTGGAGTGGATTTTGCAAATAGGCTTAAAAATTGCATATAGCCACTATCCATGAAGGCCTGTGTTATCTTGTGGATACCTGTCTTCATAACAACCAGCTTTTTGCAGAGCAAGGAGTGGTGTTCAAAGGCAGCAAAGGATGCGTGCCTTTAGAAATAAGTTTGGTGGCTTTCTGGAAGGAGTGTAACTGAGTATAGCAACTCTCACTTGGCTTTAGTGGTGATGTCTGTGTTAGAAACTAGTTTGATGTTAACCAGATACACAAGTACATTGTGCATTAGTAGAAAAGCTAAACTTCTGTTATGAAAACATTTCTTGATTAAAGCCATGCATAGCCTGAACATTTATTTTTCCCCAAAACACTAAAAAACCCTGAAGAGTGATTTAAACCGTTGGCAAGTTTAATGCAACAAAAAGATGCATGCTAAGCTTAAGGGCAACTTATTCCTAGTTCACATTATGTATCTGCAGGTACCTTCCCCCTTCTAGTAGCCAGAAAGCCAATGGTTACCTTCTTTGGCCCAGTTAATCATTCACTTCTGTTGCTCAGGTATAGACATTCAGTGGATTTAAGATCCCCTAGGTCCTGCGGGTTTCAGTTGTCACTGCAGGAGGACATGTGCCTCCCATGCGTCTCCCAGACACCTGACAGTCCTCTGGGTTTGTCTCAGGTACCATAATGCATCTCAGATGGCACCAGATGCCTGAATCTCTCCAAGTCCCAGCAGATACCTCTTAGTCACCTATGATTGCTGGAAGGGTGTCAGACAGTTGGCATGTCTCAAAATGATGCACCTTTGCTCTTTGGGGTGCACATCGTAGGAATTATTGCCCTCATTATTAAAATGGTACCTCCTCCCATGTAAACAGTGAAACATGCCACTGATGGTATTTTATGAATGCCTGTATATTCCTCAGAAATACCTGAAATGTCCTAGGAAGCTGGCAGAAGCCCATACAATGTCTGGCTCCTTTGCATTACACTTAGTCCACATAGTGCTGGCACTAGGGTCCTTAGTGTGTTTGATTTTAAAAAAATTGTAGCTTTATGCTTTTATATCCTGGATTTTTATGCTTGTTTTGAAATAACTAATACTTTTCTGATGCTTATTTTAACTGAAAAACAAATTCCCAGCATTACCTCAACTGCAGTGGAACTTCAGGGTTTGTGGTGCATTGCGTAGAGTCTGTCACAGCTCTTCTAGGCAGGCTGAGACAGAGACAAGTCCTGCAGACACTGAGTCCATGCTGCTTGGGAATGTTTTCTGTTGGGGTTTATCTCATTCTCACATGTACGTCTCTCATTTTGGCTTTAAAAAGTGGCTGGCTTTGCAATGCTTTTGACTGCATTGTTTCAGATCAGCATAGGCAACCATTGTCTTTGTTTGCTAAAATGTTCCTCTGAAGGGTTGGTGACAGTATCAGCTAATGTGACTGACCTCCCAAGGTCTGTGCAAGTAGAACATGTGGCCTTCATTATAAGCACTTACCCCCTTACCTAGTAAAAAAATGCATGCTTGGTTTATGTTACATTGCTCCATTTTCAGGGAGGAAAGAGAGGGCAAGTTTCCCCATGGGTTCTCATTTATTTGTGATTTTGTTTAATTTTTTTTCTAGAGGGAAATGATGTAATAAATCAATTTTTGTTGCGTTTCTTAATTACAGATGCAGGTTACAGGTATTTCACTTATATGGTTGTTGGGTTTTGCTATATCCAATCTTTCAATGTGTCATGGACAATTTACTTGAAAAAAAGATTTAACATACCAAGTTTAGTAACAACAAAATAAACTGTCCTAAAGAATAAAACAAACAGTGTCATCACCTGCACTGCTTAAATACCCTTCATCTCCTGGGGAAACAGATGGGGTTTGCACTGTGCCTGGAAGGTCAGCAGCCTTGGGCTTAGCCAGACCAACAGAGGAAGCATCTTCTGTTAAAAATACACTCCTGCTTGTCTCCACAGCAAATGTGACAGAAGTGGCTGCTTAATCTGAGTACATCCCTTCCTCTGGTCACCGCCAGCCTCATACTGAGCAAGGCATTGGCACAGGTGCTTAAATATTCTGTGTGGTGCTTGAATGTGTCTGCTGAAGCTCAGACACAGGAAAAGGGCAGTCCCTTGGGCCCAAACCTTGATGTAAATGATGTTAATGTGTCTTGGAGATAGCAAATGTAGAAGGTTTTCCACAGAACTGTTTCCCACAGATGTCCTGCTTTACAAAGGCGGCATTTGTATTTATGCAGACAGGGACAAAAAGGAAGAGACAGGCCAAGCAATATGCAGTGCCTCATTGTGAGTCACTGAAAAGAGTAAAACTCCGGTTAAAATGCCCCTGATGTATTTTGGATTTAGACCTGTGAGGGTTTCTGCATGAAGGCAATCAGTCTGTTAACACTTCCATTCAATCTGCCTGTGTTGCAGTGCCCAGTGGTCTGTCTGTCTCCTATGTTCTCCTGTGTCTTCTGATCAGTATGCTGGTGGCCACCTAATCAGCAAAACAAAAGTTTTTGTGGCTTTCTGTTTGTTTTGAGAAAGATTTCTTTGGTATAACTTAATCCCTGATTATTTGGAAAGAAGCTGTCTAAAGTTCATGACCCCCCCCCACGTTTTCCAATTAATTATAAAACAGGATTATAGGACCTGATAAAGGGTCTTAAACAGGCTTCATCTCCTTGTACACTGAAACACTGATTTAATGAAATATAGCACGCTATAAGCTTTATAGTCATTACTTTTGTATTTGCAGAGTACCACCTTGCTTAATTGTCCCTGATTTGCCACCCATTATGAGATGAGCTGTCTACCAAAGCTACACAGTACTCTTAAGAGATGAGCTTGTGTGGTGGTTTTCTCTACAAAAAGTCATGTTAGCTTCTCTGCTTTCTGTTATTTTGCAGTTTTGTTGCATCGTGTCACATGTGGGTATCCTGTCAAAACATGAAAATACAAAACAAATAAAATAAATAAATAAAAAAAATTGTCAAATACCAAATTGTTGTCAATGAGCAAACACCAAATGTAAGGCAGAGCAAGGAGACTGAGAAGCCAGTGGGCTGTTAGTTGGTCTCATCATTTGTGTGTGTACTCACCTGTATAAACTCGGATATAGTTAGAAAAGAGTGCATCTCCATGTCTTCATTGCTCCCAGGTGTATTATGCATTACCGAAACTGCTCACAGATCAGCAGGTAGAGTAGTGTAGTATGTGCTGGCTGAAACTTGGATGGAGCCAGGGGGAGTGAAAGCAGAGATTTGGGGCCATATTAGAGATCTGTGGATATTAGGACACCTTCTGAAGTTATACTTTTCCTGGTGATCCCAAACTTATGTCCTGAAGGTCTTTGATGAAGGGCCTCAAAGCAGTCTTTTCTACCAGCTACAATAAGCTGTAACTTCTTTGCTCTCTCCCGGCTCTAAATGTTGTACCAGTTCCATAAGGTGAAAAGAATCATTGTCTGGTTTAAAATAGTGGGTACACTTCATCTCCCAAGGTCTTCTGTTGGAAAAGCATGGAACATTTTGGTCTGCCATATGAAAGAGGCATACCTTCTGCTTGGGGAACTGCCTGTGCTTCCTAAGTCACCAGGTCTCATTGCATGCTGGTTGTTGATGTAGTTTAGTGATAACAGGAGAGTTACACTTCTGTAAAACTGGCATGGCATTAAAATTGTATCCATACATGTCAACAAATATGCATATCTGAAAGCAAGATCAAGACCTAACATTTTCCTATGTGTTAATGTGAAGATACTTCATTCTCTGTATTGCTTGATTCCTGCCATTCTTACTGAATGTAAATCCCATTAAGCCAATAGAAAGTTTGCCTGAGAAGAGAAAAAATGTGGCAGAATTTGAACTACAACAGATTTTTATTCTGTAGCTTGTGACCTCTAAATTAGAAAATGGTGTTTGTGTATCACAGCATGTCTGAATAGAGATTAGATTGTTTTCCGTGACATATGATTGATCAGTAATGTGTGATTTTTTTTCCCTTTCTTTTTCCCAACTTAGTTTTATTGCTTCTGTTACTCTTAGGTAAATTACAGTTTCATCCATTAGGAGAACTGAATTAGTTCTGAAATAGTTTCAGATACACAGTATAAAGGCAATAAATAATATTACAGACCAACTTAAACGCAATAGTATTCTAGTGAGCTGAAAATTGCTGAATCTGCTGGGAGCTGAGTTAGTGCTGGGCTCTGCTTCGTTCATATAATTTCTGTCAAACTGCAAGTCGCATTTATAATGTTTATGTTTGAGGTTTTGCACACTGAAATTCTGTTGTAGAAATGCATGTCTTATAAAATCACTGTTGCCAAAGTGATTAAGCTGAATGACTATACAAGTGAATATTAGGAGTAAGGTTTTGCCCACATTTTGATAATAGCTATTGTTTTCCATAATGAATGCAGAACTGGGACCAGTTTATAAATGTGCAGTCTGTTTCTCCAGTAGTAATCCTTTGCCTGTGCATTCACAGTCGCCAGCAGAAATAATATGGATGTAGTTTGTCCACTTGGCCTCATCTCATTACCAGTCATAAAGCTATGGTTTCTCTGCTTAGCTCAGTTGGTAGAACTCTGTGCTGAATAATTCTGTTTAGTATACAGTTAAATTGTATTATTTACAAATGATTAGGTATACATGTTGGAGTGGAAAGGTTTATACACATTGTCTCCCAGCCTAGCATGTTCTTTTGGTTGCAAATATGCCTCATTGCCTCTACTCATTTGCCTCAGATTTTTCTGTATCCTGATGTAACATGTAAAGTCCATTGAAAAGTAACTCCCACAGAGTGTATGGTGGGCAGCCAATTCGCCAGCCAGGGCATGCATTCATATCTGGTGCACATATGCTTGATTTCATAACTGTCTGCCAGGATTTCTGGGTTGCGGTCACGGCAAAGGAAGAGAGAGTGCACTAAGGTTTAGACAAGTGCTCTCCTGCCTGAGTCAGGTCAGTGAGATATTTTTCCTTTATTCTCCACCAAGGTGGGATATGGCTGACCCCAGTTAGACTGGCTCAACTGACCCGATAGCGCTGTGCCCACACTGCTCTCTCTGAAAGTCTGCTAAGCCTGGTTAGCTTTTGCTGGCTCCATTGGGTTGTTCAGTGGTGGTAGTGAAGCTCTCACTATTATCAAGTGGCATTTTCTGGCACATCAGGTCTCCTTTCTGCAGACAGCCGCTGCCCAGCAAGACTTTGCCTCTCTGCATGTTGCGATGTGAAGGACCTGCTAACTTAGGAGAAGATATGGGTAGCTTGTGTCTGCTAAAATAAACAAGCTCATGTGGTCAGCCTGTACAGAGGTGTTGTAAAGCAAGGATTACCTATGCTGTTTTTAAGTGACTGCAAAATATTTTATGGAAAAGGCAAATGTATGAAGTCTGTTTAATGGTTATCAAATGTTTCTTTATTCTTAACCTTACTGAAATGACAAGTAACAATAGTGATGCAGTTACCTATATTATCTTTCTTCATAACTTCTGGTAAATTTTGGTAGCCAAAAAGCATGGTTTAAGCAGAATTTACTAAAGTGCAGAAAACCACAAATATTTTCTACAAGAACCCTCTTACTGTTTAAACTGGCCGTTCCCAGCCCTGAGTCCTTCACAGCACAGTTTGGCACACCAGGGAGAGGCAGAAACAGATTTTGCACATGAAAAACACATGATGTCTGTGCACGTTTCTTTTTTTTGGGGTGCTAAATTGTGTTTGAAAAAACAGCCTAAAAATACACTTAGGATGCTAATTTCAGGAGCATTGGAACCAGTGGAGGCTGATCAAGTCCTAAGCAGAGTGTGCCAGAAAAGCCCTACCTAGATTTCTCTCTTTTGCTGTTCCAGTTATTTGGTCACCAGTAGGGCAGATATGGCACTGTGAATTTATAAAAGGGAAAAGTTTGATCTAAAAACAATGCAGTTATTAAAAAGTTGTCCACACTGAAAGAGTTCAGAGCCATTCTCCTGCAAGAATGATGCATAAAAGTCAGTTTGCAGTGGGAGAACTGAGCTTTGCCTGCTTTGTTTGAGAATCACAGTAAGTGACTAAATGAAGGTCTTCACTTTGTTTTGTTGTATGTCTATCACTTGGACAGTGTCTCTCATCTCCAGGCTGACACTTGCATTGTCTGTGCAGGATGAACATTAATACCACTTCAGATTTCAGTGTGGTGAATCAGGGGGTGGTAAGATCTGAGTTGCTGTGTGTAAAGAGAAAAAAATATATGAACTGAATATGGCAGTTGTGTCTCTTTAGGCTCTGAGGAGTTAGGAAGTGGAAGCTATGGGCATCGGTATATCACAGGCACAGTAACTGGTGATGATGATGGATTCGATATCGATGACTCAGACTACGACATTTACATAGAAGAGGTAAATTTCAAGATTCCACTTTGGCATTTCTGTTTTCTTTATAGTCTCAATACTTTGAAGTGTTGGAT
Organism: Pelecanus crispus; assembly: GCF_030463565.1. Lineage (NCBI taxonomy): Eukaryota > Metazoa > Chordata > Aves > Pelecaniformes > Pelecanidae > Pelecanus > Pelecanus crispus. The sequence goes on from NC_134676.1 coordinate 15,571,016, forward strand.
CTTGTCAGGAAATGTAATATCTGGTATTATATGCTCAGATACAATAATGTGGTTGTTTTCTCTTTTTTTGGCGAGGATGATTTTGTTACCTCAGATCTGTATCCTGGAAGGTATTAATTCCATTTCCACATAGCATTTTAGGTTTTACTGAATTTGTGTTTCTTTATTTCCTTTCAGCTCAGACCGCTTCCTGCTATCAAAGGAGGCAACAGAAAATTTCTGGTCGAAACTAAGGTCACACCAGGGTCTAGTTCCAGGCTCCTGTCACGGGTCCTTACAACCACTTCTGAACCTACTACTGCCACTCCCACCACCACACAGCCTTCAACCACAGCGAGGGTGACTACGGCTCAGGCAGCAAGGAGGGGCGGCATGTCTTCTGCAGTGCGTCTCTTTGATCTCTCCTGTGATGAGACCATCTGTTCTGCAGACAGCTTTTGTGTCAATGACTACGACCGGGGAGGCTCACGCTGCCACTGCAACTTGGGAAAAGGAGGAGAGATGTGTGCAGAAGGTAGGTTTCTGTGTGTCCGCTGTTGCTGGTTTCTCTTTGTCCGGAGCAAGGAGCAGCTTTGCGATGAACCAACCAGAGTGTGCTTTGGGAATAGCTCACTGGGCTTAATGGATCCCTAAGGACAGCAGCAGCTTCCATGTCCCAGTTCAGACATTGGCCCCTTTGCTTCTCTTTCCTCAGCTAGGTGTGAAGAAGTTATTCTTTAATAGAGCTGAATGCAGACCCCATGTGAAGGTGCACAGGGTAGGTTAATTCTTCTTCCCCCACCTAGGAGTGGGAGGGTGATGGAACCAGGTATGTTGTTTGGCACTCGGGCCTGACAGGGTCCAGCCATGGCATCCACAGCTTCCAGCAGGGACATTCAACCCCGGCTTTGACCCTTGCCTTTTGCCTGCAGCTGAAGCCCTGAATCACCTGCATTTCCAGTGTGGTCCATCGGATGATGCTGATCCTGCAAGCAGCGATGTGAGACAGAGCCCCTGTTGTAAAACCATCTCCCAAGGAGGCTTTCCCCACGGTCTGCAGGGCAGAAGTGCTGGACTGGTAGCCCCAGCACTTGTGTCCCGCAGCCTGGGGCAAAGGAGGAACAAAACCCCCTCCCCAGTTCAGGAAGCATGACATGAAGCCTGGGTCAATGTGAGGAGGTGTGATTGTCCCAGTCAGGACATGCCATGCATCCTCTCACCTCTCTGCAGGGTGGCTGAGCCAGGGCAAGAGCTTGCTGAGCTGAAGGAGGCTGTCCTGCTTCTCCTTCCCTTGCCACCTTCCTGTCCTCTCCCTTTGCAGACCTAACCTTGCCCTTTAGCCAGGTCTGACGTTGAGCTGATCACCTGGTGAGTGAGTCCAGCTCACTTACCAGGCCATTAGTAGGTCACTTTTTACCCCCCCCCCCCGAGAGTTACGTTTCTTCTGGTTTCATGACCAAGGGGTCAGATGAATGCCAGACCTTGTGCAAAGCTGGTGTCCCTTTGCTTATAGTGGTGCTGTCCCACCAGCTAAGAAAGAGCTGATCCATCCCTCTGCATGCTGATCTGATCTGCCAAGGCCCATCCACACAGCAGAGCATCAGGGACACACATTTCTTCTGCGGGCTTGTGTTAGACATTCTTGATGCATAGTGTTATGCATTGGGGATACAGAGACTGAGGGTGTTCGATCTTCTCCCTGGTGCTGGAGTAAAGAGGGCTCATTCTGAAAACAATCTGTTGTGACTCAGCCACATGGAACAGCTGCAGATGTGATTTTTTGGCCTTGATCAAGTATGAAGAGTCGAGGATTTATTTGAACTGACATAACTGTATACAACTTGTAGAGTGCGTTTGTTAACATCAGTCCAAAACCAAAATTTTTCACAAGGGAGTGTGTTATTCCTTGGTAGGCAGTAGCATCATGTACCAATATTCCCTTGTACTGAATGTCTCCACAGTGGCCAATATTGTTAAACAGTATATTAATCTGAACGAAAACAGACTTTTCTTTAGAATCAACAGCTGCATGGCGCTCTGGTCCAGTCAGTTCTGCTTGTGATCAGGTCCTCAGTTAATTGCCATCTGCTGCAGTTGCATTCAGATTTATAGCACTGGTTCTCTTCACCTCAGTGTCAAATGTACACCTTGCAAACAAAAAACCTGAAAGCACTGTATCCAGATCCAAATATGCAAGAAAAACCCATTCGGTATTCAAATAGCAAAGAGGAATGGGACTCCTCATCCTTCCTTCCTCATTAGACTTAGCTCCACTGCAAAAATAAGGATTCAGGCCTGAAACTGTCTGTGCTCAGTGCTTCTTAGGAAAATGATCTGCAAAGGTAGCAGTAAGACATGTCTCTGATTTTCTTTTTCTGAGCTGAAGCCAGGATGTTCCTCTAACATAAGACAACAAAGGGTGAGGATTGCTAATGCCAGCAGACAAGAGTGGTATGAAGGGCCGCTGTTGCAGCCAGGCATGGAGAGATGCCTGCAGGGACTCTCTTCTCCCCATCACTCCCTTTACCTTCTGCCCTGAGCTGACTTGAGGGAAGTGCTGGGAGCTGCTAGGCTCTTATGATCCATCCAAGGATTCTGCGGATGCTGGACACAGCAGCTATGGAGCAGCAGTGACTAATGCGGCGTGGAGTCTGGCCACATTTCCTGCATATGTTTTTATAATCCTGCAAAACAGAATATAAGTTTATTGTCTCTGTGTTAAATGAATTCTTAAAAGCAGATAAATATAAAGTAGATGGGTTCTGTCTTCTGTAACAAGGATGAAAATTTGGAGAAAGTTCCACTGAAGCCAGTGATTAAACTGTTGAGCAGTATTTGGCCCTCAGTATTCTGTTTCATTCCAATTTCACCAGGTCCTCGGGAATTAAAGAATTAGTTGTGAAATGTAGTGGGAGGACAAGGCAATAGGTTAACTGATTGTTGACTGCTGTTGACTAATGGTTGTCTCTGGAGGAACTCTGCCTTGCATTTTCACCTGATGTTATCTAGTGTTACATGTGTATATCAATTTTTATATGGGAGAAAACTGCTAAATAACATGCTTCTGTCTTTGCTTTTCAGATATTATTATCCAGTATCCTCAGTTCTCTGGCTACTCATACATCACCTTTGAACCACTGAAAAACTCCTATCAGACATTTCAAATTACCCTTGAATTCAGGGTAAGTTTAAGCAATTCCAGTCTCACACAGGAGCTTTAAATTTTATTTGCTTATTCTGATGATGTGGACAATGGAACAATAACTTAGCTTCAATATAGCTTATAATGTAATTGTGGTGAATGTATACATAATCTTAATCTCTAAAGATCTGGCTTCACCCTCAATGAATGCAAATGAAGTTGGTAAACTGAGCTAGAATGTTTGCATCCGTTATTAGTAGTCAGTGCATGAGAGAATCCCTGGGGCTAGTAATACTGGCATTGTGGACTAGTGGCCATGTACGTTGGCAAGGTTATAGCCATGTGAATGAGCTACAGGCTGAAGTACACCTGGAATTTTTGTGAATTGCAGTTTGGAAGTGGCATGCAGTATCTTTGTGTATAAGAAACCATGATCTTGTTGTACTGAGCAGTATATCCATTAAGCAGGCATTATTTTCCACCTCTGAAGGTTGGGGCACCGGCTGCTAATACATGCAAGATACTGGACTACTTAAACTACGGTTCTGAAGTGTACATCCCACAGTGACTTGTGTTAAAGCTCTCTGTGTGTTATAGACAGAGCTGGTAGGGCTGCCTGTAGGGAGGGTGGCCGAGCTCTCAGATGCGCCCTGCTCCCTCATAAGGCAGACTTGCCAGCCTCACACCCTAGATACAAGACTGTCACTAGAGCAGCAGCAGTCTGTTGCTTCACGTGGTGGTCGGACACTCCTCTGGCAATTTGTCAGCTTAAAATGCAGGATGGCTGTGAACTGTGTCAGCTGCTATGCACATATGGAGGAATCTTGCCTGCACAGTTTGTTCAGCTTGAAAAGTGTCAGGCTCACTGAACATGTGAAGCAAGGTGTGTATATTCATGTGCAGTAAGTCTGATATGTCTACACTTAACAGGCTTGCTAGGACATCCTTGCTAGACTTTGTGCTCAGAGGTCTTACATGAGACATGTCTGACAGTCTTTAATGCTTTCAGGCTTGTTTTTAGATCTGACTGTATCATACTGTAAGTAGAAGAGATGTTCTTAAACCATTTAAGCATTATGACAATGTTTTTCTAGGTTCTTCAAATGCAGGATTCAAAATTGATCAACCAATTTCTGATTCTGCAAGTTAAAAACTCCATCTGAAAAACGCTGTCCCTTTTCTGGAGAAAAATGCCCCAGTGCTGCTTGCATTTATCTGTCACTGTGAAGCTTAGTCTTTGATTTTTCATGTTGATGCTGTGATTGCAGGCTGAATCAGAGGATGGTTTGCTGCTATACTGTGGAGAAAATGAACATGGTCGTGGTGATTTTATGTCACTAGCAATCATCCGACGTAGCATCCAGTTCAGGTAAAACCTCCACCCTAAACCTGATGTAAAGAGAAGGGGCCATTGCTGCCTTCTGGGACTCACTATATGTGATGAATATCTGCCATTTCTTTGACTTCTGCCCCATGCGGTGCACAAAATGGATAGTATTACTTCATTTAACAGTTCTTCAATATTTTTCTCTCATACTTCTTTAGTGTGTGGACATGTGCCCTGTTGAACTCTTTTTACTCAGACCTTGGTGTAAAGGCAAAATAATCAGTTTTCTTCAAGGCATTAGTCCAGAGCTCATTGCTGTTATCAGAAATGCTAGTGAGCCACTGCATTTGCTAAGCTTATGGTATATTGAGCTATGCATAGTCAATGTTTTTGCTTCAGAGTGAAAGGACCTGCAGATAACATAGCAAGATAAAGGATTTAATGCCAGCAAGGGGCCTGGGACTTCCTTTTATATCCCTTGTTTAGATGGGAGTTGCAGGTTTTTTAAATGAAGATGGAGGGGATTTCTTGCAGTCCCATAGATATGAAGCATATGGAAGAGTATCTCGAGGATCTCCTTATTTGGGAGGGTGAGTCCTTTGAAAGTGGGGAATAACAAAGTGGGTGATGTGCCTTAGTTGTGTTTCTGTTCACCTGCACTGAATGGCAGTCAGAGAAAATGGCATGTTGTGTGCACATTCAGCTTCACAGAGACTCTGCTGGAGGTCTCCTTGTCAATCAGTATTGAGTTTCATATAGAATCACAGAGTTGTTAATGTAGCACTGCCTTTCACCAGGGAGCTAGAAAAATTCCCAAGAGAAATTACCGTGATGGCAGGAACTCAGATTGTAATACCCTCCATCTTGAAACAGTTTCAGCTGTTGGCAAGCTTTGCAATGCACTTGGTATGGCCAGAGGATGCAAAATCTTTTCCATGGGAGAAAGACAGATAATGAAGTTTGAAACTTAGAACAGATCACATGTAGTCCTGATGTCTAATTTTCCTGTGGTCTGCTAATATGCAATGTGAAACAGAGAGGTTCCCAGGAGCAGAGGGAATATCTGGAGTCTGAAAACAACTTTCAGTTATTTGGTTAATGTAAGATTGTCACCTTGCTCTCTCTGTCTTACACTCCCAGGTTCAACTGTGGCACTGGACTTGCAGTCATAACGAGTGAAACCAAAATCAAGCTGGGGAACTGGCACAGCATCACATTGTTCAGAGATGGGATGAATGGCTGGCTCAGGCTGGACAACAATGCTCCAGTGACAGGAAAATCTCAGGTAAGTAGTCCGGCACCTGCAGCTCGACCTTGGGCTCTCACAAGATTATGATGACATTTTTTCTTGCCAGCAGAAGTCTGATCAGATTTAAAAGGTACTTCTTTATTTATCAGTGTTGGGGCATTTAGTGAACTGGGATCAGTGTACAGATTACTCTTCCACATATGTAGTCTAGAAATCACATAGATAAATATCCCAGTGCTGAATCCGGTCACAGTTTCCTTGTCCTCCGTGCTTGCTCTGCAGGTCTCACGCTACTCTTCACTAGTCTCAGATACAGGCTGCTGTTAAAAGTTTGCCACGTTTTACAGCTGCTGTCCCCAATTGCTTTCTTTTTCAAGCCTCAGAGAGCTGCTCTGCTTCCTCAGCCAGAAAGATTAGATGCATATGCATGTATGTGTATATATTTATGTGTAATATGCATATAGCCACACAAGGTTTGTATACAGAAGTGTAATTACATGTATACCATGGACATAAATTTAAGCACAGTAATGGAGATAGACATTCTGCCCTGACTTATGTTAAAACCAACAATTTCATATGAGGCTGGTGGATAGAGTATAATAGAGGAAGATGTCTTGACTTGCCCATCTGTTGCCAGGCTAGAAAACAGAAGTGAAATTAAGGCACTGAAAAAAAAGGCAGTTGCAAATTGTTTCAGAAGTCTTTCCTCTTCCCTTTGATAGCCATTATTAGCATGCCATCCCTAGCCTTGGAAAAAAGCAGCTTCAGACATCTGAAAAAGAAGCAAGAAAAGCTTCTATAGGTACATTGGTGGTAAGACTAAGGAAAATGTGGGCCCTTTCCAGAAGGAAATGGGAGACCTGGTTACCTGGGATATGGAGAAGGCTGAGGTACAGAATGAGTTTTTTGCCTCAGTCTTCACCAGCAAGTGCTCAAGCCACACTGCCCAAGTCGCAGAAGGCAAAGGCAGGGACTGGGAGAATGAAGAACTGCCCAATGCTGGAGAAGATCAGGTTCGAGACCATCTAAAGAACCTGAATGTGCACAAGGCCCATGGGAACCTCATGAAGTTCAACAAGGCCAAGTGCAAGGTCCTGCACATGGGTCAGGGCAATCCCAAGCACAAATACAGACTAGGTGGAAAATGGATTGAGAGCAGCCCTGAGGAGAAGGACTTGGGGGTGTTGGTTGCCGAGAATCTCAACATCACCCAGCAACGTGTGCTTGCAGCCCAGAAAGCCAACCGCATCCTGGGCTGCCTCAAAAGAAGTGCAACCAGCAGGTCAAGGGAGGTGATTCTGCCTCTCTACCCTGCTCTTGTGAGACCCCACCTGGAGTACTGGGTCCAGCTCTGGGGTGCCCAAGATAAGAAGGACATGGACCTGTTGGAGCAAGTCCAGAGGAGGGCCACGAAGATGATCGGAGGTCTGGAGCACCTCTCCTGTGAAGACAGGCTAAGAGAGTTGGGGTTGTTCAGCCTGGAGAAGAGAAGGCTGTGAGGAGACCTTACAGCAGCCTTCAAGTACCTGAAAGGGGCCTGTGAGAAAGCTGGAGATGGACTGTTTGCAAGGGCAGGTAGTGATAGGACAAGGGTCCTATCTTTAAACTGAGAGAGGGTAGATTTAGCCTAGATATAAGGAAGAAATTCTTCATTATGAGGGTGGTGAGACACTGGAAGAGTTTGCCCAGAGATGTTGTGGATGCCCTATACCTGGAAGTGTTCAAGACCACGTTGGATGGGACTTTGAGCAACCTGGTCTAGTGGAAGGTGTCCCTGCCCATGGCAGGGGAGTTGGAACTAGATGATCTTTAAGATCCCTTCCAACCCAAACCATTCTATGATTCTATGATTATTTTACACTTTCATGTGCAGGCACTGAAGGGAAAAAAATGCTGCACATTGAGTTCTCATCAGCTGGAAATGACAGAAGAAAGGATTTCAGTCTCTGTCACGTGTTGCTGTGTGTTACCAATGCTATGAGGCCATGCAAAGGGCAGATGTGAATCAGGGGAGATGTGTCCAGTAAAGACTAATGCCATTGTGCAGCACATTGGTAAGACTGCATCTGGCTACGCATGGCTATGATCACCCAGAGCCAAGAAACATGAAGTTGAAGAAGTAAGGATGTGACAAAGGGCTAGTAGGAGGGTTATGGTCCAGAGCCTATTACAAAAAGAGTTTGACAGTGGACACACATGCAGCTATACCAGAAAAAAATTGCTCCAGGTGCTGCTCTGCACCAGAACTTGCAGCTCCTGTAGTATTGTTGTTCCAGTGAGTCTTCCTCAGCCCTTCCTAGTTAGAATGATGTGGATTAGTCTTAGCAGGGTGGTAGTCTTTTCTGACCTGGTTCATTTTGACTTGACTGGTCTTAGAGAGTGCCCACAGGACAAGTGGAGCTTGACAGACCAAGGAGGGCAGAAGCATGAAAGGCAATAGAACATGGCAAGCAGTTGGAGACAGGCTGGAGAGCTGTATGCCCACAGACCTGGCATATGCTCACCATGAAACCCTGTGGACATCTGAACTCTCTTTAGTCACAGGCTCCACCTGAATTATTTTTCCCCGTTGAAACTGAGATCCATTTGGTGTGTTTCTGCAGTGCACTGTGCAGTGAACACCCACAGACTCAATAACCTTGGCCTATTTGGCCTGGCAAAATACAGGCTGTGGGAAATTAGTTTATTGTTATAAATACCAGGGAGGCAGGGCAGGGGTGAAAAATCCAGAGAGGTTTTAGGCTAAAGGTCATTGCTGGCAGAAGGACACATTGGTAAAAACTGGCCATGAATAAATGTGGGAATTTTGAATGTTTTCCTCTAAAGGGCAGTGAAGTTTTGAAACAGCCTTTGAGTTGAATCATGAGTCTCTTGATCATATATTTTGATCAATTTATGGAAGGAATTATGACTCCATTGCCCACAGTAGCATGAAGTTTGATTCAGTGGTCCAAAAAGTTCTGTTCAGGTTTTGAGGGTTTTGGGGGTTTTTTTTGGTTTTTTTTTTTGTTCCTTCCTGTGCACTGAAGCAGTGCTAGCAAACTTGTATATGTATGTTTCTATAGGCAGGTTAAGGTGAAAAAAAAAGATGGGGAGTTAATTTAGTGCTGGCAAAGTGAGCAGAACCCCACTGAAGCTGTAGCTGTGTCAGCTTATGCCTTGTCTTGGTTTTTACTGTTGTTTTTTGTCATTCATTTTATTATTATTTAACACTAAGCATTTGCTGGGTTCTGTCCAAAAGGCACTATCCCGTTGGTCTGTGTCCTGCAGGGCTTAGAGTTCAGAACACAAACAATTTTGGCAAAAGTAAAGGAAGAAATTGCAGCAAAAGACAGATCACAATCCCTCCTCAGAGCATAGTGATTTTTAAGCTTTTTATTTTGCATTAAAGTTCATGTTATCATGATGGATGCAGGTGCAAAAAGTAACATTTAAAGTGATAGATTGAGTAGAGGGATGACTAATGGAAAGGAATTACCAATGAGCAACCTGCATATCCCCTGACACAATTCTTTATGGAGGAAAAAATTGATTATACACAGCGTGGCTTAATTAATTATCCTGTGTTATATCTGTTCTACATCATGTCATCCTCTGTTTTCCCTTCAGGGCCAATACAGTAAAATTACATTCCGGACTCCCTTCTACGTTGGTGGTGCCCCCAGCATGTACTGGCTCATCAGAGCTGCAAGCACGAATCGTGGGTTTCAGGGCTGTGTTCAGTCGCTCAGCGTCAACGGAAAGATAATTGATATGAGACCCTGGCCATTAGGGAAAGCTCTTAGTGGTGCTGATGTCGGTAAGTGTAATGGTATGGAGTCTTTAATCAGTGATAAACCAGGGGCTACTTTTTTTGCCTGTTGAAAAAAATTGAGCAATGGTCCAGGGTTGAGAGATGGAAGGTATGGTCTCTATTTTTGGCATGGTATTTCTCTGTGCCTTTGCACATTGCTTTTGCTGGGTCTGTAGTAGGGGAGTTTTATCACATTGTAAAAGTAAACATCACTGTAGTATACCAAAAAGTCTTGTGGACACAGTTATGCAGCACAATAGTAAAAGTGGTTCTCATGAGCAAACAGGAAACTCAGTGTTGCTGATATAATTATGTCTGCTCCAGCATTTCTGCCAACATCTCTCAGGATGCCTCTTCATGCTCCTGACTGACACAGTCATATCATCAGAAATCAATAGTATGCACACTCTGTTTGTATTTAAAACACTATGGACACAACAAAATGTGTTTTGCCTAAAGGCATCATTGCTCCTGTCCAAAGCAATGCAGGGATATTTCAGACCCACAGCAGTTCTGTGGCCATTACAAAGGGCTTTGCCCCATGAAACCCCATTACTGCTGAGGCAAATAGGCTTTCTTGTCGACCATCCATTGTTTTCATTTCCAGCACATTTGAAAAATACCATGGAATAAATCCTTTCAACAGCTTTGTGAAGTGCCACTGCAACATTCTCTCCCCTTCACAGATTAAAAGATGGAGAAGTAGGGAAGTTAATTAACTAGTCCTGTCTTATTTATTCATCTCTATTTCATCAATGTAATGGGCGCTTAAAAAAAAGACATGGCAACAAAATCCTTGCTTTAATGACCTCCCAGTCTAAACAGTTTAAGAGTAAGAGTAAACCCAAGTCAGAAAGCAAGGGGTGAAGGCAGAAAACAGATCCCATATCACTGAACTCTCCATGCCATGCTCCAGCCACAAAGTCATCTTTCTTCTCTTCTGTAGCTGTGCATTTGGCATCCCAAGAAGGAAGTGATTAATGAGAAACTTCCTAACAATCATTCTGTATTCTCTAGATAACATGACCAAACTTCTGTTCAATACAGAGCAGACACAGAGCAGCCTGAGAAACAGAATCTGAAAAGACTTAAGACTTTGGAAGCAGAGAGTAATTTCACAATAGAATGAGGCTCTATGGAATTTAGATTGATAGATGAAAGCCCTCCCAAAGTTCCCCGAGCCCTAATCTCTATTGCCTTCTGGGTTGCAGCTAGCTTCTTTCCCATCCATGAATGCTCCTCATACTACTGCATTAACAATCAACATCAATGGAAATAAATGCTGGGTTCTGCCACGTGTGACTTGAAACTGAGTGATAGACTTGCTGTTCTTACGTGGCTGCACACGCTTATATGAAACTGTACCAGGAGAGACTTGCACAAAATATGCCATATAAGTTAAGCTTAAAATAAATAAATTGCAAGTGAGCTCTACTAGGATTTAGGGATGGTTTTTGCTTGCCAGTCTTTTGTTTGTTTCCTATTGGCACAGTGTACAAATCAGGGTTGCTGTGGTACACGGACCGCAGAATTGAGGGTGGGGAGGAGAGGGGTCCATCCTGCCCCTGCTCCATCTCTGCCAGCTGCAGTAGAAGTCCCACCGGACTGTGAGGTAAGGGGCTGATGGGGGAGGCAGTGCTTGTGGTTTGGAGCAGGCATGGCAGGACCCTGTACTACCTCTGCAGCTTCCCTCCTTCCTCACCTGCCACTGCACCCAAGCAGATGCAGCCGTCAGACCTGTGGTTTGCCTTTTCGATGTAGTCACCTATGCTGGTCCAAAGGCTGTGATAAGTCACAGAGACGTTGTGTCCTTAAATACCAAGACTGCTCCAGTTCAAGCTGTCCTTCAAACCAGTGAGCTTGCAACTTGTCCCGTTGTTGTTATCATCCTTGTCTTTTTCTGTTTCTCAAAGGCTTTGTTTAACTTTGATCTGTTTGAACATACTGCCAGCATTGACTAACAGTGTAGCAGATGCAGTAAAAATGAGTGTTGTCCTAGTTTTCTCTTTGTGTCTTAACCTCCATACACCTAGATCCTTGTTTACCCACATGTCTTGGCTCTGTTTCCTTATTTATAAAACAGAGCTAGTGCTACTCATTTCTGTCACTGTCACAATAATTGATGAGTATGTGAGGGATCTCAGAGACTAGATGCCTGTCCTGCTCCGGTTCACTGTGGCCATTACAATGCAGCCCAGAAGGGGAAGAGATGGCTCAATGAGCACTGTGAGCACCCCTGCTCCCATGGCTGGGCATGGGGCAACCATCTGAAGGGGTAATTGTCCCCTTCCACGCAGAAGGAGAATTTGTTCCCTTCCAGGGGAATTTTTTGCTTTTTGTATATTTTGTATATTTTGCTTATGCTCCTTGGGTTAGACCTGGAGCCCTGCATTATGACTGCTGTACTCAGACCTTCCCTCTCTACAATGAAAAATGGGCCTGTCAGGAGATTTGTAGATGTGCAATATGAAACAAGTCTGGTCTGGCAGGGAGTTGTATCAGATGACCCCACAGTTATTACTGCCTCTGTCCTGAGTTGGTGTGAAAAGGTTATTTTCCACAGTGGATGGCAGAGCGATTGGGATGAAGCAGCACATCAGCCATTTACATCTACATACTTCTCTGCTTTTCTTTCTAACTATGGGATGGGAAATCAAACTGTAAAGCTGGCACTGTACTAACGCCAGTACCTTACGGAAGATTTGTAGAGGCCTGGACTGGACACCTCTTTACAAAAGTCTTCACAATCAGAGTGCTGTATTTAAACAAAACAAAAAGGACATAACCCCTTCTTGCAGTAGTTTTGCAGACTTCTTTCAGTCTTTTCAGATAACGAAACTGTTCTCCAGTGTTCATTGTCAGAGCTGCCTCACAACACCTGTGTCATCTCAGAGGTGATATTTCAATGTGCCTCAAAATCAATGTGCAATTCTTTGTCATAAACTCTTTGCCCCTCTAAATGATGTACTTACACTTGTACACCACAAATATCTTATTTGGGCTTTCTTAATGTATTGGATCAATTTGTTACTATCAACGAGGGGAGAATTATTTAATCAGAAACTAAAATAAAGGAGAAAGTAAACAAAATCAACAAGAACATCAGATGTACATTTGACTTGCATAATCTAACTTTATAGATAGCAGTTTTAAGAAGTAAATGAGTAAATCATTTGTTCTACAACAATTTCAGCTTAATTCCAGCAAGAAGAAATCATCTCCTTGTTATTTTAGTTGATGTGCCAGCATAGTAAAAAAACCCCATATGCTGACGATATAGATCCCTTTTAGTGCAGACAAGAGGGCTGATAACCTCATTTTATTTAATAAGATTAGTTGATGATGATTAACACCTTCCATGCTTACCATGGCATGAATTTACAGTGAATGAAGAAGGACTTAAGGTAACTGAAATTAAACAAGTCACAGTGCTTGTAAAAAATCTAGAGAGATTTCTATTTTATGAGAAAATAAAGATAGGAAGAAGAGCAGAAGAAAAGTAATCCAGGGAATGATTGACAGCTACAACTGCCATGGTTTGTTAGTGCTATTTTTAAGGTCTTTTTCTGGTCTGGTACTAAAAAAAAGTGCTAAAAATCAAGTTACCTTGTCTAAATTGCACACCATTTGACAAACTGGGAAAGAATCTAGGCAGGAGAGCAAATTATATTGGTTAGTAGCAATGATCAACAGCCAAATAAATCTTTGACATACTTCTCTGATAAATCAATGTTCTGGCTCTGTGTTTAGGTGAGTGTAGCAGTGGCATCTGTGACGAGGCGTCCTGCATCAACAGTGGTACCTGTACTGTGAGCAAAGCAGATTCATACATTTGCCTTTGCCCTCTTGGATTTAAAGGTCATCATTGTGAAGAAGGTGAGAGGGTGCTGGGCTGCTTGTGTTTCCTTGTACGTGTTATTTAGTGTTCAATGTGTTTTCTACATAGTGGCATCCAAGGAGGTCTTACACTACTACACTAACAGAACAGAGTACTTGTTACGTCACCTTTTTAAATTAAAATCATATAGTGAAACCCTCCCCCACCATTCACTTTGGGACTACATCCAGCTCCTACACAATCAGTGATTCTCAAACCTCTTTGCTTACTTAAACTAACTATAATTAAGCATCTCAAACTTACTTTTCAGAAGTCAAAACACTGTACCACTCCACAGCTGCACATTAACTCGAAAAAAATCCCCTCTTTTCTCCTAAAACCAGTGTCAGTTGTATATTCTGAAAAGTAAAAGACTCAATATCAATTTCCTGCTGAAATCACAGAGATACAAACAGTCAAATACATATAGCATTATTTTCTGTGCTGCAGAGCTTTTCATGCCAACATCCATCGTGTGCATGCTTGCTACCTCGAAAAACACTATGGCGAATCACTAAAGCAAAGGAGCACAAAGCTTTATAATACAAATACATCCCTGGAAGAGGAAGGGATTAAGGAGGGAAGTGTTGGCTAGGATAAAAAAATGGTTCTAATTTGGAAGACAAAATTTTAGGTTGTTTTTCTTAACATTAGCTTTAAGTACCTAACAAAGAGAACTGACACTGGTTGGTAGGAGTCAATCCCTTACCCTTGAGCCTCAAGTGACCTGCTTGTGTATTCTGGATTTCCAGCACTCACCTTGGCCATACCTCAGTTCAACGAGTCCTTAAGGTCATTTGCTAGCACACCCTGGCCCTTGGAACCACAGAATTACCTTTCCTTCATGGAGTTTGAGATGACATTTCGTCCAGATTTAGAGACTGGTGTCCTTTTGTACAGCTACGACACAGACAGCAAAGACTTCCTCTCCATTAACATGGTGGCTGGTTACGTGGAGTTCAGGTTCGACTGTGGCTCAGGAACGGCTATTATCAGGTAAACAGCATTGCCTGTGTTTCCTTTCCAACAGTGCCACGGTGCTGCTCCAGGAGAGGAGTGAGCTGGAAAGAGTAATAGCCTATAATGAGGTATGGGATCCCATCAGTCTCTAGCACCTACTGCTTCTGAGGAAACACAGAAACACTAGAACTGTATTCAAGGGGACAGGATTTTCTTCCTTCAGAGCCTTATTATCAGTGTTACCATGTCATGCCACCATCTTACTGCAGATGTTTTGTTTCTATACATTATTGCAGAAATTCCCTTCTTGCCTCCATGACATTGTACCATAGATAATTAGGGAATCTATAAATATTGTATGCATATACTTTCTGGCCACAAGATTGCACAATACTGGCTCTTCTGTGAGCATCCTCCTCCCTGGTCCCCAGTTCCAGGCAGTAAGTACTGGGCTGGAGGTACCACAGGAAGATACAACTCCAGGTCCCCTCTTTCCTCATAGTGCTGGTTTTGGGGGGATCTGAGGCTAATATCCGATTTACATAACTCAAGCAGTCTAAAAGATAAATATATTGTTTAAACAAGCCACCCCGGCTCCCAGACAAAGACAGACCCTCTGAGAATGATTCATCACATCCTAAAATTAATGTTTAGGATAGGAGCAATGAAATGCCTGAAAAAGGGCTGCGCTCGCTCTCTCTGTGTAACTGAGTGCCCGCTCCCTGGGCAGCTGTTCCCTGGGCTCTTCTGAAAAGGCAATGGGCTGAACAGAGACACTCAGTAACTTGGATGTGGTCCAAGAGGCTGCCAGTTTGACCAGCCTGACCTAATATTTAGAAATAATCTATATAAAGCTTATGCAAAATGTGTACACTGCCTGCAAGTCTTGCATACTGTGCTTCCTGTAGATGGATTTCAGGAATTCGGCTATACCGCAATTAGGAGAAATGTACTGATTTTCCACTGAATGAGGACTCAAGCAAACCAAACCATTCAGATGATAAAGTGAGAGATGAAATTTCAAGGGAGAAAACACAAAATAATGCACAACCCTAGCAGTGCACAGCTGTGGCAATACAGTTAGTGGTGTCAGACAGAGAAAGATCCTGGAGTCAGCATGGATAGTTCTGTGAAAGCAACAGCTAACTGCTTAGAGACAAATACAGAAATTGTAAGCACAATGCAGAGAATTATTATGAATGGAATAAGGAACAATGCCTCTGCAAAAACCCACAATGCATCCTGTCTTGAAGACTTGCTGCCATTCTGGTCACTTCTTTTCAGACGAAATTTGCAAAATTAAAAAGAAGAGTAGTGTTGATATCCAAGGGAGGGAAAGAAACAGCTTCCACAAATACAGCAGGACCTTTCAACATGGAAAATAAAGAGTTTGGTGAAAGTATGATAAAGGTTTTTAAATCGTGGATGACATGGAGTTAAATAAGGAATGATTATGCTGTATTTTTTCAATATGGAAGAATTAGAAGGAGCCCAGCGAAGCTGCAAACCAAAAAACAGCAAACAAAGAAAATAAGACTTTTTGGTTTTCAGACAGCACATAAATAAGTTGTGGAAACTAATTGCCACAGCATGTTACAGATGCCAGAACTATAAATAGGTTAAACCCCCCCCCCAACATTAGACAAATTTGAAGAAAGCTCCATTGAGGGAGATCAAACACAATTGTACGGATGCAGCCTCTGACTCAGGAAATTGCTAAATGACAAGTTGCCAGAAGCTGGGAGGATATATCAAGGGAAGAATCACTCCATACTTGCCCTGTTCTTTTCTCTTGCTGAAAAGCAGCAGAAATAGCTAATGTCGCAGACCTTTGCTCCAACCCAAAATGGCCCTTCTTACAACAGTCTTCAATCTTTTTCTGATTACAGCTGTCAAATTCCTATTACTGGCAACCATAAGACATGAAAGTAGACATCATTTTTATTCCCCCAAGAATATTGTAGCCCTTCAAAACACCTTGGACTAAAATTTAACTGAGATGTAGTCTTGTAAAATCTGGCAAGAACCACAAGCATGTGCCTGGGACTGAAAACTGCCCCTTTCTATTGGAAAGTAGAAGGGCTAGCAGGATGCCAGCTAGCACCTGGGTCATGTGCCTTGGGGAAAAAAAGTGTGGTGAGATAGCTGGGTAATGGGGGAGACTCATGAGACTGGCAGGCTTTGTTGAAAGTTTTCAGGATGTCCTGTTCAGCTCCTTTTTCTAGATAAAGTGTGCAACTCTCACCCTGTCATCAGTTCTGTCAGTGATTAAACAAGATAAATAGATTCCCTGTTTTTTGTGTTTGCTTAGCCAATATCCACTTAAAAGTCTGCCTTGATTTTCATCATACCGCTTCACACCTACCCTTTGTCCTAAACGGGCATATAACTCTGGTCATCCTGACTTTGTCTTCCATACGACCAGGCTGTTAAATGTTATAATATAATCAGAACACAATTATAATATATTTATAATTAAGGATGAGGCAAACTCATTTATGTATGTCAGCAGCAGCAGTAGGAAAGCTGACGTTGGTGAAGCTTGGGTTTTGCCTGAAGTGTCTTGGGATAGAAGCAGCACAGTGTGCGCAGCGGGCTCGGGTGGGAGCAGGGATGTCAAGCAGACAGACAGATGCAGAACCTGAGCTATTTACCAAGATGTCTCAAAGGAGGATTTGTTGTCCTCTGGGATTTCCCTTGGTCAGGCATTCACAGGATCAAGATCTTAATCATTTGATGTACTTTGTAAGGTTTGGTTTACGCGAGAAGAAGTAATCCTTAACCCCACAGCGCATGAAGAGCCAGAAGTGTTCAAATGCCTGCAGAATGCGTTACCAAACTCATGGTGGTTTCAAAAAGCCTGTGAATCCAAGAAATAGCTTGCAACTCTGAAGTGATGACTCTGCAAGGCTTAATCATCCCTAATTGTAATTAAATCTAGCAGAGCAGGAGGGTTAGCATGATGATGACCTAATCAGCAGAGGAGACAAAATGTATGTATTACCATTTATTAGGTAGCCAAACCTATCTGGTTCCTTTATGTGTATATATTGACTTCTTCAAGGTGATTAAATTCTGTTACCTATTGATTTACCCAAGGTAGTTAAACCCTAAATGCTACTACGTAAGAAAAGGGACAGATGAATGGCATTGCTCGAAGATATTTTTTTATGGAGGTTTTCTGAACCAAGTGTCAAAGTAATATTGCCAACATCGTCCAAATAGGTGAAAATGGGCTTTGAGAAAATTTGGAGGAGCAAAATAGATACAACAAAAAGATTTCAAAGCTCATGTTGATTGTTCAGAAAAAAAGAAAAAATGAAATAGTTATTTTCGTATTTTCAAAATTATATACCTTTTTTAATCATCATTTGTATCACTATTGACTCACTGTTTCAAATCACAATTTTTTCAGTTCTTTCATTCTGAAATGTATCTTTTTTTATCTTTAAATGTAAATAGCCTGAAAATACAAAACATTATTTCACCCAAAACAATTTTGTATTTTTTCATTAAAAGCTAGAAAGCCTTCAGGTGTCCTAGATAACATGGTTTCTGATTTTTCCAGCTTGACCAGTGAATCAAACACAAGTTTTCATTGCTCCTGGAGGAAAGGCTGCAAGATAACATTTAGACAAAATGCTTTAATGAGTCTAGTAAAATGACACTTGAAAACAAGATACAAAGGTCTGTGGAACTTGTAAAGGAGAATGTGGTTTTGCCCTTTATACAGGCTGCTATTCGTATTAGTGCTGAACTAATAAAGATTGTAAGGATGGTTTTAAAATGTTTCCTTTGAGACTGGTGAATACTTTGCACTACTGGGGATTTTTGTTCCTAGCCAGGATCTCATCACATCTTTAGGATCATATTTTAGTTACTTCCTCTTAATGTACAGTAGCTGGGCTGCGTGTGTGTCTGTGTCTGTTTGTGCAGATTCACTGTAACAGGCTGCATAAATAGAGCTGATAAGCCAACACAAAGCAGTTCTGTTTTAAAAGAGGACAAAGAATGTGGGACTAGACCGACCATTAAGTGGGAAGCTTTATCTCCAGGCTTACGTCATTGTGAAATGAGAATGTACAGCTGAGATAAAAATTTGGTTTTATGCATTATAAATGACTGAGCAGAAAAATTAGCTGAGAGGTAGATGAAATGCATGCTGATTATAGAAATGTTTCATTTATAAAAGTAGAGTACTTTTTAGGAACATGGTATGGGGCTCAGAAATTATGTTACTTCCTTATAAGGAAAGAAATGCTGTGATTTATTTTTATTTTTTATTTAGAAAATCATCCCAAAGGACTTGACTTTTTAATGTCACAACAATATTTGAAAATATCAGAAAGGCAAAAGTGTAAAATACTTGAAAGTTTTCTTTCCCTTAAAACAGGAGTGAAGAACCTGTCAGTCTGGGACAATGGCATGAGTTGCGAGTGTCTCGCACAGCAAAGAATGGTATCCTACAAGTGGACAAACAAAAGCCAGTGGAAGGCATGGCAGAGGTGAGCATGTGGCATGGCTTGTCATGAATACAGCTGTTAGACTATAACATGATTTCATGGTAAACTACATAGGCTGCTCTCAAAGCTCTTATAACCTCAAAAAGTATACACATTAGGGCAACATTTTCTTAAACCCCAAATTGGAAATTTGCACATGATGTCTTCCCTCTGAGGACAGGGATCCTTGTAAAGGCAGCTGAAATCACAACCTTACTTGCTCTTGCCATGTAACTGGACTCACATTTTTGTGTTTCGTTCATACATGTTCTTGAGGTTCTTTTCTTGGTACTTACTGGTTGTGGCTAAGTCTGTTGAACAACGTGTACACTATGAAATGGTCATCTGGAGAAGGATGATATGAAAATTATATGCACAAAATCCTGTTTTTACCTCTCTCTGAATTGTGCTGGAAAGGTAGGCCAAAAGAGAATTGTTTCTTTGTCTTCTCCTTGCAAAACTATTTTCAGGACAGAGTAAGGGCTGGAATACTCAGACACTTGGTGACTTGCATTTTTATTCTTCCCTCACCAAAAGGTCATAGTGAGTCAAGTTTGTAATAAGGTGAAATTTTGCTTATACCTAGCACGGTATTGACCCTAAGCACTCAAATGCATACACAGAGGTACTTTTTTATCCCAAGAATCTGAGGCTAAAACTGCTTAGAAAATGTCTTTTATTCTTTCCTAATGGAAAGTGTGTCCAGAAAACCAGACTCCAGATCCTGTTAGCAGAAGAATCTGCATGTTTTTCTGTAAACTGGCAAACTATTTAAAGCTTAGGCTTTTCTTGAAAAATGTAAATAAATTGAAATTCCAGTTGTCTGTCAAGAAACAGATTGAGTGGGAAACATTCAAATGGAGCAGTCAAGAGTTCTTTAGGTAAATGAGTCAAGATGAGGACTCCCATTTTTTTTTTCCATAAGTGCTGCTGTTCAGCTGCAGAACGAGGCTGGCTGGGAGCTGCCAAAAAGAAATCACAGGAGCTTCTGCAGGACTGGAATTATACTGTTATCCTGTCCTTAGCTGTTAAAATTCTTTCAGTTCACTCCAGGACCCTGACTAGTCCCACCAGGTATCCTGAGCAACCGCTTGTGGAAACTCATGCAAACTCAATGTTTTTTTCATTTAGTCCTATAACTTGCTTTGTATTATCTTTTTAGATGTTGGAAACATTAAATGAGTCTCTGTTGCATGGACTTTGCTCTGATTTTAACTTGATGAACCTCATTCTCGTTCTAGATTTACATCAATGTACCTCAAGTCATTGCAAATAGAGCTAGATGTGCAGTCAGAAATCATGAGTCAGTCCCTTTCTTCCTTTAGTATTCCTTCCTCCCATTTTGAAATATTTGAGATTTTTCAGCTAGTTCTGATTAGGAGAAAGCACGGTCAGTAGAGAGTGACCTACAGTGGCTTGCTTGAGAGAACTGTACAAAGAAATGCAATTAACAGAAGAGGCATTACAGTAAGCTATAACACCTAATGTAGGCTAATCTGAAGATACAAGCATGGTTCCAGCTACTCTATTAAAATGTTATTCTTATGTTTCTTGTGAAGGGGGCTTTCACACAGATTAAGTGCAGCTCTGAAATATTTATTGGTGGAGTCCCTAGTTATGATGCTGTGAAGAAGAACTCTGGGATCCTCAGACCCTTCAGCGGGAGCATCCAGAAGGTATGTGCCCAGAGAAACACATTGGAGGCATTTATTTCCATCTCATCCAGTGCACACTTTAGGTGGAAACCTGCCCTTATACCACTGGCAATATTCAAAATAAGCCAGGATTTCATCTCAGGAGCCCACCACAAAGTGCATAAGCAGATATTTCACAGTGAAAAGTCATTCTAACTTTAATAGCCAGTAAGTGTTCCCACTGCCAGTCTCCCTATTAAGTTCCATACTGTACTAATAAGTGAGCAGAAGCCATACAGGATCGAGTTCAGAATGATGCACAAAGCTATGTCAAGAGTCCTCAGAGTGCCCTGTAGCATCATATATAAATAAATTAACAGAATAAATGATCAAATATTTCAGTGTAGGCACACTGAGGCAGCTAAATGTCTGATGTAACCAACACAGTAATGAGCAAAAAAGGAGGTGCAAATTAAAGTAGATCTCAGTCCAGCTAGCGTATTCTTATACCATACAGCATTTGCACACCTCATGGCCTTCCCCTCTTACAATTTTATATGGGGCACATGTATGGAGGAGAATTTTTTCATTGTTGGCAGACATGAGGGATGGTGTTCCAGTGGGGTCAGCTGTGCATGGGAGCAGTTCTCTTCTGGAGAATAAATCTGTAAATTCATAATAAGTCCTAATAAGCAATCAAAAGAAAGTTCAAACTGAACTAACATTTGTACTCCCTAGGCATACTTAAAATAATTTGGATAAAGCTGAAAGGTTGGCCCTGAATCCTCGGAGTTTTAAATGAGTGAATTATTGTATCAGATTTACTTAACAAATAAAATTCTTAATAGTGTGTCTCATAACAATTGATCAAGGGCAGAAAGGTAAGTGCAAGTCAGTGTAAATGGTTTCATCACTTGGTCCAACATTTTTCACTATCTTTGTCAGATGTCTAGCAGAAAACATGAAGTTCAAGAAAACTGTGGGAGTGTGTAATAGTGATGGGAACAGGTCAGTCACACAAACATCATTGGAAAGGTGGGCTTGACTAGATACAATGCAAGATAGGGAGCATAGGAGCAATTAACACAGGTCATGCTTACAAGGTGAGGGGCTGTACCCTAGAGTACATAGACATTGATATTGGGAAATTCCACTCACTGGGACTGGGAAATGCTGAGTGTGAGCCCTTACTTCTGTGATGTAGCTAAGAAGGTGGATTTGCCTGCACAGAGGCCTGAATAGGATGTCAAAGAAGAGTATTGCCTGCCTTTTGGGCACTGAGAGACTATTAGTTGACTGCTGTGTTTACACATAGTAGGATTTTGGAGAATTGTATAGAAATAAAGCTACAAATATCACCAAGTACTGGAAAATATGCCATGTGTAGAAAGACATAAGATCTCAATCTATTCAGTTTACTCAAATAAGGTTAAGAAGTGACTTTATTGTGGTCTGCTAGTTTCTACATGCAGGTGAGATTTCTTTGAGTATCTGTCTCTGAAATGATGCAGAAAAAGGCATGATGAGAAACAACAGCTGGAAGCTGAAGATAAGTTTAAGCTCAGAAATAAGAGACACCTTTTTAAGACTGGGGGCTTGTTAACCTCTGGAACAATGCAGCCAGAAGTTAGAAAGAAACTGAAAAGGTAGCAGAGTCCTCACTGGTCCATCTTTACGACAGGACGGAATGTTTTTCTGTTGTTGAAGTTTAGTGCTGTTTCAAACAAAGTATATATGCTTGATGCAACCCCTTCTCCCAGTAGGACCTAAGGTGCATCATCTGAGTTATGCAGGAGGCAGAGTAACTATTGCCATTCTCACTTCGGGCATTAAAATCTATTTGTTTGTGTAAATGGACTTCTTATTTTGATGTAGCTGAGATCAGAAGCCGTACCCACATGTAATCTCCCTGCAAAGATATCAGCTGAGATTATACAAATGTCAGTTTATATTGGAGAACATATGTTGCTGACACATTGGAAAAATCCCAACATTTAACAATTCTCTTCAGTTTATATACAAACAGTTTTGTGAAGTCATTAATTATATTTTTCATCCATATTAACTCTAGCTTCTTTCAGGCAAGATGAGATACTAGAAAGCAACTGAAAATATGAAAAACAAGCTGTTCTGCTTAGTATTTCTATTGTAAACACTTGTCTCCTGGGGGGTTTCCTGATCTCAGAAACGTTTTTCCTCAGCAGTGCTCGTCTAATTTTACCATCCTAGCTCATAGCTCAGCTACAAAGCATTGCACCAGTGTTCAGATACAAGACTGGTAAATCCCACAGAGCTTCACCACATATGGGGGTTGCCTGAGGCTGTGTCACAAAACACAAAAGAAAATCACCTCCAGTGTGTCAGGGTGAGCATCAGAATGAGTTGGACCTCTGTGACTGGAAAAAACACATTACAAGAAATAGGTTTTCGGCCAAGTTTTGAGGGTTGTGTTTCTCTGAGGTCTTTTAGAGAAGTTTTCTGACTAGCAGTACATTACTGAGAATTTGGAAGTTTTTATTATGCATTTTCCTCCCTTTTTTTTTTTTTAAAAAACACATAGATTATCTTGAATGACCGGACAATCGATGTGAAACGTGATTTCACTTGTGGAATCAACCTAGTGAATGCTGCCCACCCCTGTGTGAGCTCACCATGTGCAAATGGAGGCACCTGTGTTCCCAAGAAGGACAGCTATGAATGTGACTGTCCCCTGGGCTTCGATGGGCAACATTGCCAAAAAGGTAATGATGGCTGTATTTCAATCCAGAGATTTGGAGTTGATCACAAAAATGAGAGAGATTTAGCACTACAACTGCTGTTGTTCACATCCCTTGAAATAGAAACCCTGGAGGCCAGAGATCCCTTTGCATCCGTGCACATTCCATGTACCCAGGGAAGAATTCATTTTGTTATTTATGAACATGGTAACTGTTACCCCCGCACAGAGCTATGATACATAGATAGCAGCCTGGTATCTGGTTGCTTGGGGTGGTCAACACCACTGCACTGCACTTCATACACCTCCCTAATTATGCAGTGCTATACAAAAGAAGAATTCCTGCCAATGTCCACCAGCCAGTGATTATGTTATGTCCTGAAGCATGAGCATTGATAACACTTGTAATTTTATCCTCCTTAGGGCTCACAACAAACACTGTTCTCATATACAGAAAGGTCTAGTCCTTTTTTAGACACTGACTGCTCTGATGGTAATTTCACCATCCGCACACACCCTACCTTGGTACGGCAGTGGAGATGACCAAGGAGGAAAACCTGCCTAAATGCACATTATTCTTCTTTCCTCAGACCCACTGTAATAGTTCAAACCTTAGATTCAGGAAAGTGTTCAGATTGCATCAAAAGTGTTAAAAAAAAATGTGCTTTGGGTTTTTCCACTAGATGGAGATGTTTCCCTGTTGTCAGGCTTGATCTTGAAAAATTCCTAAGGGAAGGTTTTGTAATGTAACAACAAACTCAGTTCAAAAGAGCTGACTGACATTATTGTCTTCACCCACTCCTTCATTTCTCACAGGCGCAATCTTCAAAGTGAAAAGTAGTGGTTTTGGTTAAATTGTGATGAATAGATTGGCCTCTTCTGAAAAAGACAAAATCTTAAACCAAAAACATTTTATTAAAATACTATGCAAGAACCTCCTTTGCTTACGTTGTTGTGGTCTAACTAATAGCTGGAGCAACGTCATTTATCCTGGCTTCTCTGTGAGGAGGAGGGAGAATTGCAATTTTGGCTTTCTAGGTATGTGCAGGGTGCTAAGCTCCTGACTTCAAGATTGTATCTGCAGCAGTAGCAAGGTCTCCAGGGGGAGTCAAGGCAAGTGAACGCTTTGCAGCTTGGGCGTGTGACTGCCTGCCCGTTCAGTGAGCTCCTGTGCATTGCTCGGGCCACAGCTCCTCACCGCTCGTCTGCTTCTGACCTGTGCTGAGCCCCAGAGCAGCATGCCGAGCGTCCGGCCACTGCACCTGCCTCGTGGCAGCACAGCGCTGCCGCTCGGCTAGCATGCCACCGCTCTCCTCCCTGTTGTAACCTGAATGGGTGTCCAGGCTTTCAGAGACAGTCTGAAGCACCTTGTGTCTTTGGCTTACGCTGGATCCTGCGTGTTGCTTCCTATGTGAATCCAACCTTAATTAATTTTTAAGGGTGTCCAAAAGCACGAGTCACCTGTCTTCTGTTCCTGCTGCCTGTGGCTGCTGTTCAGGTGCCTCTCAACCTGTCTGCACTTGTGCAGCCTCAGCTGCCACCAAAAATCCAAGGTTTTGCTGATGGGTGTGCAGAGAGCATGGAGGTCCCTCCTGAACCTCAGTCCATGACAGCCTTGATGAACCTGGAGCAGATTTCTCAAAATAATCCTATCTGTGTCTCTTCAGTAGGGTGTAGACGTGGCTAAGGCAGGATGCACGTGTGTTCTATTTCAGAACGGGGTTTTGGTTAGTGCACTCAGAGGGTGTGTGACAGGCTGAAGGTGCAGTCTCCATCCTGCTTGCTGGAGAGCTACTGTAACCCCACGCCTTGAAAAAACAAAGTGCTTGTGAGGGACTGCACCTCATTTTCCAAAATTATACACTTATAAAAGTCAACTTAATTGATGCTGGTATTAGGTATACGAGATATTGATTCATATTGTAATGGATTGTTGGCCAAGGATTCAATAGAGTTTCTGCTGGCATTGCTGTTTTTTATATCTTCTGTCCACGCTGTGGGGAGTACTAATAGTATTTTTATACTTAATTGTAAGATGGAGCAGAACAACGAGCTGTTGCTTTTCCTTGGTTAGAGCCGATCCCTGGCTAAACCATCATGAGTCACTGGGATTTGAAAACTAGGACTAGCAGAGGGGTTTGGTGCTGGTGCAACCTTTCTGCACGTTTGTGTGTTTTGAGCAGGCAAATATAAATACTTGGGGCAAAACAATAATGAAAGAGTGCTACCTTCATAAGTGATTGTAATTGCTTATGCTAATGGGAAGCGGGGATCACACATTTGCAGAAAGGTGGGCATGAAAGTGGACAAAGGGAGATTTTTATGCTATAGAAAAATAAAATGAGAATGTTCTTGTTTTATTTTGTGCTGACTCATTGCAGAGTGTGGAAGTTACTGCCTAAACAGTAAGTACTACAAATGATGTGAAAACTGCTCTGTCATTGTGTGTCTGTGTCTGCTCTAGCAATCTGGATGCTGGATTTCCATTAAGCCTGGCAAGCTTCTGTCGATAGGCCAGAATATTTTGTGGGGTTATATAGTACTTCCTTAAAGCTCATCCTGTTGATATTTTAAACTGCATCCAGAACACCTGCCAAGTGCAGAGCGGTGGCTGTAGAGCTGGTCCCTGTATTCGCAAAGCAGCAGGGCCAGGCAGCCAGCTGAGTGCTTTATAGGGGTAGGTGCTACTTCAGGCTGCCCTGCAGTTCAGAGCTGACTCCTGCTTGTCATGAGAACTTTGGTGCCTCTCTGCTGAATCCCGATGAGCAGAGAGCGAAGGTGTTTAGTCCTAGATTTCCTTACTGGGCCTGTTCCGTTTCAGCTGCAAAAGATCCCGCATGCATCAAGGGTACTGCTAAAATCTACTTCATTTTCTGCGGTCAAATGCAGTGCAGCAAGTGAAAAACATACAGGAGAACAGACAGAGATAAACACCCATCAAGCTCCATAGAGGAAGTCAGGGTGCTAGAGCAAAGGCAAGGGCTGCTGCATGGCACGGGTACCCTCCCCTGCTGAAAGCAAGGGCAGAGGGGCTCTAGTGCCAGTGGGGGATGTGGTGGCAGAAGAAGGGCTCCTTTCACACTCTGCTGCCATCCGCCATGGTCAGAGACTGTCCAGTGCAGAAAGCTTCAGACCTGTCTGACCGAGTGTAACACATCTTTTGCAATCTTCCAATGACGCTGGCAGGCTGCAGGCTGTGGACTGCCTGTGGTGGTTTCTTTAGAAACATTAGGCAGCTTTTCTGATTTCACTACGGATGAAAACAGGCGTTTGTCACTACCTAAAATTCTCAATCTTGGCACTTAGAGCTAAATTTCATATTGCTGCTGTTGGCTGCCAGACTACACAATCTGTGTTACAGTGAGCTCTTAAAGCCCAGCCAGCCTCTGCATTGCATAAAGAAAGCAAGCATCCATGCCCTGAAAAGCTTGAAATTTATATAGATGGGATTAGCTGTGGGTTGAAGGGATTAGTTCTCATGAAGAAAAAAGGATGAAGGCAGCTCTTTTAGGGAATTTATAAAACTGGCTTATATTAATGCAGCAGTCAGTTATGAGAGATCAGCAGCAAACTGTAGGATGTTCACTCAAAAGGAAATCTGTTTAGGCTGGTGCTCATAGCCTACTGAAGGCTGTGTATCAAGGATGTTTAGTGATTCATATCACATATCTGATTTATTTTGCCAAAGTCTTTTCCATAGGCAGCAGTACACCAGCTCCAGGTCTGGTTGCAATTCATGCTGCTGTCCCAGCAGCTGTACACCACAGCTGTAGCAGAGGCTGTCCATAGAGAAATGGGAGATGCTGTGTGTGGGACACTGGTGAGCTCTGAGCAAAACACCCTCCAAGGCAGCACTGCAGTGTGTCGAATGCACATGCCAAAAGGCTTTGCAGCCTCTGTCATACAGCCTTTAGTGTAGTCTCAGTTGCTTTCAATAGACCTAAAGTGATCAGGGGCACCCTGTATGTCCTCCCCAGAGATAGCCTCCCCCAACACTACACCCCAGAGCTGAGCCCTGAGGGGGCAGCAGCTGCTCTGTGCGAAGTCATATACACAAAAGGAGAAAATGGGGCACTCACAGTTTGCCTGTGCTGCTTCCTGGCCTTGCTTTGCAGGGGTGAGAGGTCCCAGCACGTGCTTTGTACATGGTACTCTTCTAGGAGCTGGGGAGGAGTTTCTTAGACTAAGAACAAAGGGTGATTAATGCATAAGCTTGGGCAGGAGGGTTGCTTGAACCACATGGAGGATCAAGGAATGTGGAAACAGGGATAAAAATAAAATTTACAATGTTTTCCCAATATTTCATATTTTCCTGTGCTAACATTTGTGGTGGACCAATACATTAGGCCCATGAAATGAAGGCGGTAAGTAGAGGGACTGTCAGCAGTTTAAACTGCCTTAACTACTGCCCCTACATTCAAGTATGAACTGTCGGTGCCTTTTTGCAAACCACTGTGAGTTCAGCTCTGTTCTGTGCCACCGGCAGGTACCTGCCAATGCAGGAGTAAATTAATAAAACAGTCTTGTCTCTTTTTTTTCCTTCCATTTCCATGTCAGCTAACTGACACTCATCTTCATTTTTTTAATTTACTTTTCAGCCATTACAGAAGCAATTGAAATCCCACAATTTATTGGTCGCAGTTACCTTACATATGGTAATCCAGATATCCTGAAAAGGTAATGTAACACCTATGAACATAAATATTCTGTTTGGTAACCATTATAATGCTAGGACCCTCATGTGGGAGGATGTTGTATATTTAATTCTTTTAATCTGTGTTTGTCATATTTCTAAATTTCAGGAAAAAAAAACCCATTTTCTATGCATATGCTTATGGCTCAATTTGTTATAATACCTGAGCATCTTGCAGAGAAATGGCATGCACAGCATGTGTCCTTGTATGGAGAAGGACTGGTATGCGCTTTCTGAGAGCAAAGAACAGACATAAAAAGCCTGTATCTGTGAAGAGACTAAGGATTTTAACGCCTGCTTTAGCCTAAAATTTAGGTCCTCAAACTTCTTTTTGGCTGCTCTAGGAGATGCCCAAATTCCAGCAAATTGTGGGTTGTTTCAACAAGTTCCTATATCTGCCCGCATTTCAGCCACTGACTAGAGGAGGCTTTGCAGATGTCCTCACCTGCAGCTTGGTACCTCTCACCTACCAGGACTTTCTGATTTGCCCATTCTTATGCTTCTTCCACTGGCTTCTGAGGGCACCAAATGTACTGGACGTTCTCAAAATTTGCTTGTTGGACTGGATTTCACACTAGGCTTGGGGAGAAAAAAGATTTTCTCTTATTTGTATGGGTCAAAAATTAGCTATTGTGTTTGGGATTCTGGAGTGACAAGTTCAATTCCCCCACTCCAAAATGCTGGAAGTGGGGATGTGAACCAGAGTCTCTCACACATCAGCACGTAGGCAAGTTGCAAGACAGTAACCCACAAGACCAGTGGAGAAGAAATACTGCATCATCTTTTATGTTTTTTTTCAAAGATGACCGTCCCAGTTCAATATTTTTCTATTATTTCCTTCTGCATTAAACAGGGTATCAGGATCAAGAACGAACGTGTTCATGAGGTTTAAAACCACAATGAAGGAAGGTCTTTTGTTGTGGAGGGGAGACAGTCCCATGCGACCTAACAGTGATTTCATTTCTCTAGGCCTTCAAGAAGGAGCATTAATATTCAGGTAAACTTTCTCTCCCTTATTTGTGTTGCACGTAGTACACTCAAAGCTTGAAGGAATTGCCACAACACATCCAGTGCACTTGTCCTTTGGTATAGTGTGAGACAATTACATCGTCAAAGTTTTGTTCAACGATGGGTGCTGCTGTTGTCTGGGAAAGGATGTGAGTTAAAGAGGTAATGTGCTGCAAACTTTGCATGATTCCCACTCCCTCCCTCCCTCCCAATTTTTAAAACACCTGGTTTTTAATATGATTTTCTAAAAGTCACCCTATGAGGGTACAAGTACTGTCAGTAAACCGCTGCCTCCCCCCCGCCAACGCCTCTTGAAGCATTTGCCATCTCAGTTAAGCAGAGCAGGTGTAGGGTTTGCAGAGAGAGCAGGGGTCAAGGAAAAACTTTGCTGACGCCCATGCTCACTGCAGGCTGACTCTTCACCAGAGACTGCACATGGGAGCAGGGCTCCCACCTTCCCAAACCACCAAATATCCAAACCTGTGACACAAACCCAGCTGTCACCAGGCTTTGTTACTACCACCATCCACAGAACCACTTATTTAAGAAACTAATATTATTACTGTCAAAAAAGCTGAAATTAGGGAGTGTTGGGAAACGTTGAGGCTGAACTTGTGTTCTCTCTCCAGAATTGCTTTCTCCCTTGCAGACACTTAGGCAGACTCCATGCAACTTTTTGCATAGTACTTTTTTGGGACTCCTGCCTTTTGAAAGCCCTATCTTTCCTCATGATTCCCTTTTAGGTTGTGTAAGACAAATAATGAAACAGCAAACTAGAAATACCATCATTATTATGGATTGTTGTGAGACACTGTTGATTAAATGACAAAGACTTTGTTAATCCTTTAAGCCAATTTGAAGCTATCTTTTGCTTGAGTTACCTGGTTGTTGTTTGCTACCATGGACTGTACATAGACAAGTTGCACATTTGTACTTAAATTAATTTCTTTTAAGCTTTTTTCATGTGATTTTCTGTGGTTAACTTTGCAAAAACTCTTAGTTTCCTCATTGTTTTATAAACAAGGAACTGACTCTGCAGAAACGGTGCATTTTTTAAATGTCTTTGGGAGAGCCTCTTTTTCCAAGATGCATGGTAGTAAGTGGCCAGTCAATTCTGTCTGTTTTCTAGGATATTGAATTTTTATTAGGGTTGTTGCTATCCCCCAGAGATGAGAATACACAAAGGTTTTAGACCAAACCAGCTGAATTTTACTGGAATATCCATACCTTCCACACGCTTTTAGGAAGGTGAAAAGTTAAGATCCTAAATTAAAACTCTCATAAACAATCACTGCATACTGAAAGGGAGCACTGAAGAAGGTGGTGAAAGGACAAATGCAGAAATAAAAAGTATCATCATCTTTCAGAAAGAGTGATCCTCGTGCTACTTTTCCACCTTTTGAGAGGTGAGATCAGGACAATATCAGTACTGGTCAGACAATATTGGTCAGAAGTATTTTCCTGCAGCCCAAATTAGATATCTGTGTTCTGGTCCAGTTTGAAATTCAAAACGGACCTTTTCTTTCCCATTTTCTGCAGGCCTAGCAAAGTAGGTTCCCTGTACAGTGTAACTGCTGCTGTAAATCCTTTTTGTTGCTCCCTGCTTCTGTAGAAGGTTATATCACTATTGTAGGGGATCCCCATTCATTAGGGATATGAATCTCATTTTTGTAACCAAAGGTCTTACACTTAGATACAATCCTGAACACTCAAATCCTTCTGGATTGAAGGCTTTCGACCTAGACTGGTGTCTGCATTCTGGGTAAAAGGAGATGCTTGTTTGAGACTCACTTAAACCTCTGGGGAGGAGTCAAATTTAGGACAACCATTTTGCTCTGGGCAGCTCATGACTTAACATGCTGTTCTCAAGTACCTAACCCTGGCCATGAACTTAATTCCAGGTTCAGCCTTTTGTGAAGAGATGATGATGTTGGCTTTAATCTCTAGCTTGGTACAGGCTGAAGGCCAGCAGTGGCTGGCTTAGGCTAATTCATCCTGCTTATTTAGACAGCTGAGCACCCAATAACTCACTGTGTTGTAGCATCTACTTCCCCTTCGTGAAGGTTGGCCCAAATTTCTGGGACCCAGAAATTAAGATGCCTGGAGCGTAAACATGATGGAGACATTATGTCTGCTGAGTAATTTTAGTAGCAGCAAACACAAAGAAATAATCAGAGCTGCAACTGAAGCAGGAAACTTCATTATTATGTCCGCATTTATTTATTAGGCTTCATCCTTTCTAACATCACAGGTCTCAACCTTCCTTATAATTCAGATGATTTGTAGATCTGTTATAGGTCACGTGCTTATTTACTCTTGTAACTCTTTATTTATTACCTGTGTTTGCAACCTCCCACGGCTCTCTCCCATTAGGCCAAAGGTCTATAGGTCACCGACCTTCATAACCTTCTGTTTCAGGGAGGAGCTGCCATGCAGAGAGGCCCCTTTCTTGCTCCCATGGGATGGTGGTGATGGTACCCACTCTGACCTGGGCAGGAGGGAGTTTTGCCTGTTGCTCCATGAGTCTGACTTTGCGAAATAAGTACATTGCTGCTGGACTTCCAAAAGACTCCACCGGTCCCCCCAGAATCCAAGCCATAAGGGGAGCTCTGGGGGTTGAGCCGGTGGGACATCTGAGCAATTTGGCAGGCAGCCAGTCTTTGCAAGGGAGGCAGTAACTTTTTTTTTTTTTTTTTTTAATTGTAGCTACAATTTGGGCAGCGGCATTGCTTCCATCATGGTGAATGGCTCTTTCAGCGACGGCCGGTGGCACAGAGTCAAGGCTGTTCGGTAAGTGGCCACGCTTCATCTGGGAGGTGTTTTGGAGCCACTCTGCCATTAAAGGTGTTGGCTGTCGTGTCTGGATGCTGGTCGGGTGTGAATCACTGTGGCTCCATGCTTTCACATCTCTTATGAGTTGAACTGTTAGCAACTTGGCTGTTTCAGGACGATGTACACAAAGATTATTGTATTAGAGGTGACAGCGCCAACTCAGCACGGCTCGAGGCAGGCTGCCAAAGTCACACAGGGCTATTCTGGGGCTGTGACAGACATTCTATTAAACCCATACCATTTGGGTTAAGAATATTTTTCTTTAATGTCTGCATTTTGAAATTCCCTACTGAGCATTTTGCGGACTGGCACAAGCACTGGAGCATGGACAGTGTATGCCTACTTTTTCTATTTGGAGGAGGTGCAGACATCTTGCAGTGTATATATAACTCATATTTATAACTCATTACCTCATGGGAGGCAAGTGTGCCCAGCAGGGAAAGCACACATCTCCCTCTTCATGAGATGTTTGTACCCTGGAAATTGCAGGCTGACATTAGCACAACTTGTTACCAACTTCAGTGAGAATAGGAGCCCATCAGGAGGCTCTTCTGCCAGTGTGGTTATTGACCATATATAAAATGGAAGTAGCCTAAAAGCTCTAGCAAGAAACAAAACTGCTTATAAGTAAAACATACTTTTTTATGTTTTACCTTAGCTTGCCTATTTTTTCCCTTCTGTTGAAGGTTCTGCTGTTTACTTTTTGTATTACATCTGATTTTTAAAAACACATCAGAATCTGTCCATCCTCCCCTCTCCCCCAGCTGTGCAAGGTGTCCCACACCCTTTGCAGGTCTCTGACATCTTAGTCCCTGGAATAAAACCACCCTGTAGGGCCTGGATTGCTGTAGCACCCTGTTGTCCATGGGGCTCCCCAGCATCAGCCCCAAGCCTTCGCCGAGAGCCCTGCCGAGCACTGAGTTGCCCCGGTCTCCTGGTGAGGGGGAGATGCTACTGCTCCTCCTCCTGCCTGGTTGTAGGCTGGATGCATGACAGCGGTTTGTTTTTCGTTTCAGGGATGGACAGTCTGGCAAAGTAACCGTGGACGATTACGGTGCCAGGACTGGTAAATCCCCTGGGAAGATGAGGCAGTTAAACATCAATGGAGATCTCTATGTAGGTGAGTGCTCACTCTTCACATTCAGAACCCAGATGCATTTTTGTGTTTGTGAAGTCAGCTGCAAGGCAGGGCATCCCAGATCTGTCCATCTCAAGGTGAAGGCTTCAACATGCCAGCCTCTGGTCAGGCTGTTTTTTGTGGGGAGGCCTCTCTGGGCAGGACTGGGGGGACTGGTATGAGAAGGGACCAGCACCATGCAGTGCACTTTTGTCCCCCCCGCAGGTGCACAGAGAAACAGCGAGTGTAGCTGCAAACCCTGTACCTCAGTTGGAATCTGGGCACAATCTTATTCAGCTCTTATTGATGCTACAATTTCTGTAATAAATAATTAGCATCCTGGTTTATTATCTCCTGCTTATCCCTTCTGTACTTTCAAGTGCTTAAAAGCTGTATTTAAAAAAACACAGAGCAACCTGTAAATTAAAATTCACTTCTGAGGTGCACTAGGAAGGCTAATGGCGTTGCTGGGTGTGCAGTCTGCCAAGCAGGAGCAGACATCTGTATCGGTGAAGAGTTTCTCATTGCTGCCTTTCCCCCAGGTGGCATGAAGGAAATAGCCCTGCAGACGAACAGGCAGTACATGCGGGGCCTGGTAGGCTGCATCTCCCACCTCACGCTTTCAACCGACTACCACATCTCGCTGGTGGAGGATGCCACCGATGGGAAGAACATCAACACGTGTGGGACCAAGTGACAAGAGAGGAATCCTGGTGCCGAGGACCCGTTGTGTGCTTGTGTGTGTGGCTGAGTGTGAGCTGGCTGCCACAGCCCTCTATGGGCTGGCCCATGTTTGCCATCTGGAAAGGTGACAGAGCCAAAGGGAAACCTGAAAAAAAAAAAAAAAGAACATTTTTTATCTCTCCTTCTGCTGACCAAACCAAACTGAGTACTTTGTGTAGGAAGTGTCCTCTCTACCTGTTAAGTGTTTAGTGAACGCTAAAGGTTGTGCATCCGTGCAAATGGCAAAGAAATGTGTGATGTTATGAGTAGCTCAATGACTGTGTTGTGGTCCTTAGGTTATCTTTAGTAATATCAGAGAAAGCAGTCTTGAACCACCTGCATTTATCTCACTCTGCAGTGGTACAATGACTGTGCTGTTCAACAAATACACTATCAGGCAGTGTATCTATGCATTCAAATGTATGTCCCAGAACAAGCAGTTATCCTTACCACTCTCTGATTTAGCTAAATTATGTTTCATCCTGTGTAAATAACAGCTCCAGTGACTGGTTTCAAGACGTTGTTTGCTGAGGAGGAAAGTTCTTAAAGTCTACTTTTTTATTACAAGCAACAAAATCAATGAACCAATTTTGTAGAAGTAATTTTATACTTGTATATTTTTTATAGCAGCAGCAGACCTGCTTACATGTATAACTTTTAACATTTAGGTGTACTATACAATTAGCTCTTTGCACACTTTCCTAAAAATAGCAGTGACCTGTGGTTTAAATTTGTTATACAGGAGGCTTAATGTCTGTATTTTACAGTTTTCTTGGGGATATTTGTGAGTTATGACCAGTTTTAAACCTGACTCTTTTTGTTTTGTAAATTTTGACAGTTTAAAATTGTACATTATGAAGCTTTCCTGGCTTAAACAGATTAAAAGATTAGGAAAAAAAAGACCAAAGGCTTGCTACTGTGGTATTATAAATCACTATTTTTTTTGCTGAAAAATGAGAAAAGGGATGTGCAAGAGACCTTGGTGGGTCACAGTCCTCTTAGAATGAAATGTTTTCTAGGCACTGGACCAACACTTATGCAACCTTGATTGCCAAACTGTAATTTAAGCAGGCAAACAGAGTGCTGTCGAGACACTAAGGAAATGGTCCAGAATTTCATAGTTTGGAGATTTTTCTTCCTTAACTCTTTGTTTGAAGTGGAGCAGTGAGCCGTTGAGGGGAGAGAAGAGCGATCCACCGTGCAGCAGGGCACCTCATGGCTCACCACATGCTGGCAGCGGAAGAAGCACAAACCTCAGCAGTGCAGGCTTGTCTGAATACCTATGAGCTAAAAGGACCTGATGTGGCAAAAGCAATGGAGATCAGGAGCTTTCTGCTGCATTTTTACTGTGCCCAGGGTGCTCCTGGCTCTTTGGGACCTAAAACACATTCCCGAGGCTCATCCCACCTACAGTTGGCCGTGAACAGCTGCAGGCTCGAGTGGAAAAAATAGCAGCTGGTACTAGATAATGGCACATACAAAATTAACTGCCAAGGAGACCCCAGCCCTTCTTCTGCATGCTGAAAGGGATACCGTGATCAATTAGGTGAAAGATCTTGTGCTCCTTGTAGACATGGCAGCAACGGTCAAAACCAAATACTGATACTTGGTAGAAATAGAAAAGAACGGAATAATATATGGTGGTGCCAGCATGTAACATGTGCACCTGTGCTCTGCCCCCTGTTCAAATCACACTTCAGAAAAACTGTCTGTAGAAGACATGGACAGCTTGCCGAGGAGCTGGAGACACGCATGGCTTTCCTGGGAGAAGCTCAGTCTTGTTTGGCTTGGGGAGCCCCATGGGCAGAAAGAAACCTGTGCATGGTTGGGAAAAAGCAGGATAAAGTGTATGATCAAGATGTGCCTTTAAAATGAAAGTAAATAGAATTTGATGCCATGGGGTGTAAAGGGGAAATGTGCAGAGTTTGAAAAAGGGTAAAAACTAAAACCTCTGGAGGCTGAAGGTCTTCCTTGCTGCTCACTGCAGCAGCCCTGCAGCAGTGGCCAGACACAGCCTGTGCTTGGGTTGCATCTCAGCTGCCAGCTGCTGGAGAGGAAAAAGTCACATTTTCGTGCTTGGGGGAGTTTCCCAAATGGTAGTAACCTGTCCTGACCTGGCGCAGGGCAGGGAGATCTGGTCGGCTGTACCCCAAGTCCTGGGGACCTGCCATGCCACCAGTGACGGGGGACAACACTGGTCCAGAAATGGCATCAGTCTCTGCTTTGTCACATGTGCCTCGCCTTTCCCATCCTTTCCTTTCTGTCACAGGGTTTGGAGAGCAGCTCCAAGACAAACATCTGGCAGGAGCGGTCTCTATTTTAAGATAATTTCCTGCAGAATAACAGGCATTTTGGTACAAGGCGATACTTCTCCAAAACAAAAGCTGCTCTTTGAAACACAGGGTAGGGGGGGAGAGGGTAGGAAATACCTTCGTTGTTGTTGTGGAAAAGGAAGAGCAACAAACGGCAGCTCCCCAAATGCCTGTTTCCAACTATGCGTATCACCATGCAGGAATTTGGAGCTGGCGGCATCACCCCACTGCAGTGCAGACTGAGCACGAGCAGCACAGCTGCATGGTGCTGCCCAGGCAGGGTGGGGAATAGCAAAGGTGCTCTGGGGTTTGAGTCCTTTAAAAAAAAAAAAAAAAAGTCCTTTCTGCATCCTTTTAAAGACAGTCTGTGAAACTTCTGAAGAGGGAAGCATCCTGCATCCACATCTCTAGTCTCCCTGGTGAAGCTCGGGGCTGGGTTAGAGGCAGGGGTTTCCACTCAAGGGGCTGAGCTAAAAAAAAGGTGCCAGAAACACCAGAACATCTGACCATGTGGGGCTTGGCCACCCCCCAGTGCTGGTCCAGGGAAGGAGAGGGGAAAGGCCAACAGTGCATGGCAGAGTGCTTAGTCATTTTCCCGGGAACTGGCCTGGATATGCTGCTCATTGTCTCCAAGGCTGTTTATTAATCACGTCATTTATTGCTCAGGCCATATCAGATGCTCGGCATGACCCTGGCACTGCAGGACAAACTCACACCCACTGACAGAGCCGTGTCCTTTTGCCACAGGTACCTGTGCAAACCAGCAGTGAAGCCAGCAGTCCCACATGCTTATGCCTCTCTGCAATTTAATTCCCTTCTTAAAATTGTAGTCCTTAGCTTTCTTCAAGATTTTTTTCCACATTTATCCCAAAAGATATCCCTCTCCACTTTCTAGGCTGAACACCCACCTTGGTGTCAGCCTTGGATGGGCCAAGTCAGGCTTTGTGCTGGGCACCAGCAGTCAGACACAGCTGCTCCCTGCCTGCCCCTCGCCTTGCCCAGGATGCAGCCCATCTTGCTGCTTTCCAGCACTCCTCCATCTCCCTGGGGACCAGCCACTTAGGAATCAGCAGTTAGGTTTACTCTGGTCATCCTAAAGCAAAATAGGGCAGGGGGAGAAAAAAGAAAAATAACAAGCAAAAAGAGACATCAAGGGCAACTAAAGCCAGACAAGACTTGATTCCCATGATGATAGGCAAATTCTTGCTGCACTGGTGTGCCCTGGATGGTTAAAGGTGAGGGGCCAGGAGCTCTTTTCTGTCCCAGTCATCTGGCCCCAGGGAGCAAAGAGGTGAAGAGGAGGAGGGGACTGCCAAGGGATGGGGAGCTGCCTGTTGTGCCTGGTGCATTAGCCTGCCACAGGTGCCTGTTAAAGTTACTATTTCATCAACCAGGCTTTCCTTTTGAGAAAAGGTTTTCATCCTGTTGATAAAGCACACTAAGCCAGGTGGGAAATGCATCGACCCAGCTCTGTGTGTGCAGCTCCATCTGCAGCAGCATCACCCCTAAAGGGGCAAACCTCCACACTTTAAAGGACTATATAAAATACAGCTGTTGTTTACTCATGGAGAGCAGCAGCCACATCATAGAATCGTTTAGGTTGGAAAAGACCTTTAAGATCATCCAGTCCAACCATTAACCTACACTACCAAGTCCACACTAAACCAATCAAGGGTAGACTAGACTAAACCATGTCCCGAAGTGCCACGTTTACCCATTTTTTGAACACTTCCAGGGATGGTGACTCCACCACCTCTCTGGGCAGCCTGTTCCAATGCTTGACTACCCTTTCCGTGAAGAAATTTTTTCCTAATATCCAACCTGAACCTCCCCTGGCGCAGCTTGAGCCCATTTCCTCTTGTCCTATCGCTAACTACTTGGGAGAAGAGACCAACCCCCACCTCACTACAACCTCCTTTCAGGGAGTTGGAGAGAGCGATAAGGTCTCCCCTCAGCCTCCTCTTCTCCAGACTCAACAACCCCAGTTCCCTCAGCCGCTCCTCATAAGACCTGTGCTCCAGACCCTTCACCAGCTTTGTTGCATCCTATCAGCCAGATGCAGCTTTTTACCTCCATTTTATTTCTGGGGGGGGGGGTGGTGGGGTGGGGGGGTGGTGCGTATGAACACAGTGGGGTTTTCCCCTTCTGTCTTGCTCTGATGTCCAAGTCAGGGCATTCCCTGCTCTGGTGAGCACATCCCTCCTTCCCAGTCTGTTTTTCCATCGGTTTGAGTCACCGCGGGCTCCCCAGGTGCCCCTGCGCTCAGGCGTCTCACACATGGCTCACAGCCCGGTGCTGGCACCTGCGGTCACCGCAGCTCTGCGAGGGCCTGGCTTTCCGCGCCCAGGGACAGGACCCGACTCGTCTGTGAGTGCCTTCTTCCCAAACCCCTGTGACAGAGACTGCCTGGCAGCGCTGCGACTGACTGCCCTTATTTCTCTCGATTATCTGTTCACTGTCAGAGCATTTTTCTTTGTTTATTGCTCACAGGACAAAGACAATGTTGTTCCTCCCCTTCCCCCCCCCCCCGCCCCCATTTCTTTTTTAATCTTCCCTCAGTCATCCTTTCTACGAAAACAATGGTGCCAGTTCTTTCAACACCTTCCCCACAGGTCATGTTTTGCAGCACTACACATTACTGTGATGTATGGGGACAGCGTGGAAGAAATGGGGCTCCTGAGCCCCACAGTCAGGCTCACAAACCAGTGATTTCCAACCTTTGTTTGTTTTGCAGGCACTTAAATAGTTTCCACTGGCAATAGCGGCAGCATACGTGGTCACTTTTTGTGGACACAGTGGAATTTTCCTCAATTTTCCTGTCTTTTGAAGGCACTGGAGAAGCAATATTTAATATTTTCTTTACAAATTCTCTTGCTTCCTTTTTTTTTTGCTACAGCGTTTAATGTTCTTGTCAGCAAAGCAAAATTCAAAAATGAAATCACCAATTTTAGGCAGTTTTCATTTGAAGTTCTGATTGCTCTTACCGAAACACCGGGGTTTTTTAAGCACTAACAAATGCCTCAAACACAGGGACTCTGTAACCTTTATTTATGTGTTGCGAATAACTTTTTGTGGTTGCAAATGCGGGGAAATGCTGGATACTAATGCTACAGCTGGTGCCTCATTAGGAGCAGCCAGCATTGACAGCACAGGGAGTCAAGCAGAAAATAAGGATGCATGCTGGAACAGGGCCAGGAAACACAGACGGTTTGATTCCCTCTCCCCACACTTGCCCTGATGGTGAAAAATGGGGCAGTCCATGTGCTCTGTCATTACCCAACCTCCGAACTCAGTTGCTGTGATTTTGTAGCACAACTTAATTTTCTTTGAACAGCTGCGACACTACGTGAAACTTAGACTCCCTGATTTTAATTACTCTGTAGAAGTGCCTGTATTTGTAGTTCCCAGTTACCTCATAAATGCACCCAAAATTAAAAGCTCCAGCTCACAACTGGCATGGGGTATTTCACCTACAGTGGCTGTGCTTTGTAAATGTGACATGGCAGGATACTGTCAGTAGCCTGTTTCTGTGCTGGCTTAGTGACCAGAACCACCCCCTCCCCTGATGTACCCCAGGGTAAATCAGCACAGGTGCAGGGCCAGAGGCACACCCTGCACGTGGGCAAGGTGTGCAGCGGGGCCGTTCGCCGCAGCTGAGGATGCTGCGCCAGGACAGGGACGGCGGTGTCCATGTCGGGATCAGACCCACCTTGCCTCTCCCAGGGCCAGAGCTCTCAGCTGCTCTCGCACATTCGCTCTGCGGTGGAATTGTACAGCCCAGGCTAACTGGTCTGCACCCACTGTGGACGTGACACAGGTCCGTCCCTGCGAAGAAACCCACCTCTTTCATCTTCCTCAGGTGCTGCTGTTGCATGAGGACCTCCATGCCAGTTGACAGGGAGCCCCAGCTGTCCCTGAGCTGTGTTAAATACCAAACCCAACAGGATTAGTCTGGTTTTGCCAAGGTTTGAATGAGCTATGTCTGAACAACTTGCAATATCTTCAGGAGATACTGCGAAACCATCATCCTTTTACTTCTTTTAGACCTGAGGCCCAGATGATGGAACGAGACCTGTCTTGAACTCATCCCTGGTGTTCCTGCACTGGCCAAAGCAGCTGCAGGGCTTGAGTGCAGCTGTGGGATCTCGCCTTTCGAACAATAGAAGCCTTTCCTCATTTCTACGGCTCTACGCATTTCAGTCTTTTCAGAGCAGTATTCTCCAGTCCTGCTTAAAGGACTTAGTACCCTTGATCCCACGCCTCCCCAGTGCTCAGTGGAGCTCACACATCCTGCCTAGCTGCTGCCATACCAATAAGCTGCACCAATCTGCTATTGCAAGCCAAGGAGCTGACTCTGACTTTCGAGACTGCCTCCAAAGAGATGGAGAGAGCACAGTGCCGCCATGCAATAATGGCTTCCTGTGACACGCTGTGATGTGGCACCTGTGTGTCCACACACTGCTAAGCCCGTGTGTCACTCCCTAGTTCAGATGCCATGGTAAGATGAGCCACAAAATTCCTTGGCTGTCACCAGGACAAGTGCGTGCTGTGACATAAATGGCCTCAAACATAAGGCCCATGTTACTGCCACCATAGAAGCTGATCATCTCCATTCCACTAAAACACACTAAGAAAGTGTCTCACATCACTCAGACCAACCCCATGGTGTGCAGCCTGGGCCCCTTCTTTCTGCTGCTACATCCTTCATCCTGGCATAGGGCTGTCCACCACGCAGACCTGTCCACCATGGAAAGCCTCCGGCTGCTCATCTCTGCAAGCCCTCAGTCCAAGGCTGCAGGGAAATCACATCTCAAAACCCCAGGTGTGTTAGAGCTGTAAGCCAAGGAAGACATCGGTAAGTCAGCTGGCCTTCCTTCTATTATCACATCGCATGGCAGTAACAGGAGGGCTTCAGTGAACCATGTATGTACACACTACAGCATGCTGTGCTTAGGAGAAGCTGCTCAGAGAATACCTGCATTACTACATGCTCTGCTGATCAAGAAGCCAAGGCTGTGCTTGCCAGATCCTGTGGCACAAACTTACAGAGAATTTACTCTGGCACAAAATTAAAATAACTCTGTGCTGGAGCATGAGCAGAATTTAACTCTTACTTAAAAATAAACATGCAAGCAAGGAATATCAAAACATGTAAGAGTGTAAGAAAATATATTTATTAAATTCCATGGCAATACCATGGTAAAATTGTTAAATACATGCGTATTTTTAGACACCCAAGCAATACAACAGGAGTTACAACAGCCAAGCAAACTAGGTTTCAAATGTATGCAAAGTTGGTATCTTAGTGTTAGGTTAGTCTTAAATGTCATCTGCCACACTGGAATATTATTTCCCCCCACATGATCCCATGCTTCCTTTTTCAAGCATGCATTTGTCTAACTGCTTAGCTAATAAATTTTCACGTTGATACACTTTGTTGAATCAGTATTTCACTTGGTATGCTACAAATTCATTAAAGTGCCTTGTGATGAATTTGCTTAAATTGTGAAAGAAATATTTTTTTCAACAGTGGATTTGGAAGCTGGAAAACTTCAGTATCATTCAGCAACAGAAATAT
The DNA here is from genome assembly GCF_030463565.1 of Pelecanus crispus. Lineage (NCBI taxonomy): Eukaryota > Metazoa > Chordata > Aves > Pelecaniformes > Pelecanidae > Pelecanus > Pelecanus crispus. Next base: position 15,612,461 of record NC_134676.1, read on the forward strand.
GTTAAATGACTGATTAGATTTAGTGTGTTAGGAAGACTATTTTGTCAGCTTGATTTATTGATTTATTCTCAGAATTAATTTCTATAGATGATAATTTCAAATTGGCAAACAATATTTTCCACTAGTATTAAACAAAAGTCCATTAAAATCTTTGTAAAAACAGAACATAAAAATATCTCTAAACAAATTATTTACGCTGTAAAAAATATGGTATAAAAAGAGCTAAAAAAACATTGAACCTGTTCACAGTATATATTTTAAAAGTTACAGCATTATAGTACAATGGTTTTGTTTTTTTTTTCAGGTGACCTGTATGACTCCACCAGCTCCGCTGTTTTGTGCGCCACAACAGGATCAAAGTTCAAATTACTGTTACCTTTGGGTAGGATTTCAGACATGAGTCGATTCAGTGATCTTCTTTTTTTTGCTATCCTTTACAAACTTTTTGTACATGCTACGAAGCATATAATGCTGTTTATCCCCATCCACTCTTGAATCACATTAAGGAAACATTGACAAAGTGATGTTCAAGGATCCTTTTTTTATTGTATTACCACTAAAAAGTCTGAGACCTTATCAGTTTCTATTTTACTTTGCCCTGCTTGAGGTTTTTTTTTTAAAAAAAAATTTTTTTCTCAGCCCAAATAATGAAAATGAGGATATTTCATTTTTTGCTTTGTCCCTGGCTAAGTTTTACCTACTACATTTTGCACAACATGAGACCAAATGAGTTGCAACAGTATTGAAGCTTCTCATGGAAGTTGTGCATACACTTCCACTGAAGCTTGCTTTCATGTAACAACAGTTGAAGTGCAGATTTGGGACCATCCAAAAACATACCCAGAGATTCTGTTGGGTATCACATTAAAAAATAAGGATGCCACCTGCTCTGCTGCACCACAAAGTCACCCAGGCAGTGCTGGCACAAGGAGAGGATGAGACTGGAGAGGGATTAACACCATTCTGTCATGCAGCACCCTGCCATTAGACCAGCTCACCTGCACTGGGATGCTGAGCCCCTGTCCTCTGAAGTACAAAAGTTCTCTGGAGAAGAAATTAATAGATGTTTCTGAAGGGAAAAAGTATTGCCATGCACCCTGGGACAACTTGTAAAGTTACAAAACCATTGCCAGTATCATCTGAGGTTTGTTTGCATAACATGCAAAAAGGAAACAAACACTGGCTATCTTAGAAACACCAGGGAAAATCCAGAGTTATGTAAATGGGGGAGGAGAGGAAAGAAAACTGTTACAGAAGAAACTGTTTTCCAGCTTCTAAGGAGATATTTAAAAATTTAAGACAGGCCTAAGTATGAGGAAATTAGTTTTTGAACACTCCAACATTTCTGAATCCGTGTCTGGCACTCGGGGTCTGGGACTGTGTTTCCAGGCCTGCTAAGGAAAAGGCAAAGAAAAAGCCAACAACAAATCTTGTGAAATGCCAACAGCATCTCTGAGCATCAGCCACACAGGGCACTGCTTAATGCACAGCAGCACAAACTCCGTGTAGTGTTTCAGGAGGAGCACAGTCAGAGGTGATATCCTCTAGACTTAACTGTGTCTCAGAAGGCATACATTCAAGTACAGGGCTCTGGAAAAATCGCTTTGGGAATTGCAAGCCAACTTCCTTTGCAGTATGCACATAGGTACATAATGATATAAGCACATATGTGCATAAGGGGTTAGGACTTTTCTTAGTGTTAAAAATATTAATGCCATTTGCACTGAAGTCTTCATCAAAATCTGTGGTGGAACAGAAGATGCTATTTACATGGGAAGCTCTTGATAGATTTATGGTGCAAGGAGCCTTGTTAGCAATCTGATTCTTTAAATGTTACCTTTTTCCTATGTATTTCAAATTCTTTTACTATATTTCCATCTACTTGTAAGTATACAAATGTTTTATTTACAAAGCAGTATTTGTCTAAAAATAGAGCACATGATTTCTCATTGCCTTTTCAGAATGATGTCTAAACACCTTCTCCCTCCAATGCATCCAATGGCCTTCATTTTTGCTACTATTCCTGTTCAGCTGAGTGAGTGGCCTGGAGGACAACCTCACTGGAAACACCACAGCCCCAAGCTTTACCCAGCTGAACATATCAAAAAAAAAAAAAAAAAAAAAAAAAAAGCAAAAAAAAAAGCGGCTTGAAGATGCCTCTTCAGAGCAGCCAAAAGCTCGAAGTCAGCAGGAGCTTGCTGCTGCTGTGTTCCCAGCAGAGGAAAGCTCTAGTCCCCCATGTAAACTAAAGATGAAGAAATATGTCACATTTGCCAATTGTGCTGTGATGGACAACATGGCTACGGGTTGCCTTTGGAAACAGTTTACCTATGAAAGCAGCAACTACAGGTAATGAAGACAGCTACCACAGCAAATGTCAGTCATTGGGTCCCAAGTCTGCCTATGCAGCCACCGCATAGCAGGGGAGGTAATTCACTGCCTGCCTGTAATATTAGCTTACTATTTTGTTGATATATTAACTAGTAGTTCTGTGAGGTATATCACATGCAGATCTACCATCCCCAAATTTAACACATAGAAACAAGATACCAGATCCCCCCGCATGTCAGAACAACAAAAGTAATGAATGTGTCAAATAGGAGAGTGCACGATGTTACATCAAACGTGACTGATGTTCCACACATACAGTGAACAGTATAAAAACCCATTACAAACCCCAAGTTGTCACATATGACAGGCATGGCTCAAAAATAAAAAGCAGCAGCACTGATGATTCGCTTCAGAAAGAAATTGCTTGGCAGTAACACCCTACATCTCTGAATACTGATCCAACTGGAGGACTGAAGCACTGAGTTAGGAGTAACAGTGTTTTGGACACAATCTCTCCTGATCATATCCCTTCTGGAAGTTGGGGGTTTTTTGTTGTTGTTTGTTCTGTTTTTTAAAAAAGCTGAACTTTCTGTTCTAGGAAAAAAGCAAAAAGCCAAAAGAACTAAAACAAAATAGATGCCCAGAAGTGGGAAGAACTTTCAGAAAATGATGGTTAGGAAATGCCATGCTTTAAGTTTCCTAAGACGTTTTTCAGAAACAATTTGACTGAAGAGGCTCACCAGGAAGCCCAAAGGCACTAGTACAAGGAGTCTGATCCCCTCTGAAGCCCAAAGTTTTCATCTTAAAATTGTTATCAATGCATTTAGAGGCTAAACAGCACCGTGCTTTGAAAGTGACTTTGGTAAGAAGACATTCCTAAAGATACTTCACTGGTTTAACATGGCATTTGGGCTCAAAAAGCAAGTCCGTTCCCTGACAGTCCTTGTCACTCATTCTTACTGCTCCGAGCACGTAGGGGTGTCTTCACACAGTCACTAAATTAGCATACACCCTCTCCCTACCGATCTGGTTTGGATTAGCTGTTGAAGATTTAAGATGGGCACTTGAAAGGAGTCCTCACTGGCAGCACTGAACAGGCTCAAAGGAAACAACAGAGGTGAAGCAGCTGAGCTTTCAAGTGCTGGAATGAAAACTGCTTACCGGCTCATAACCATTAAGCAACAGTAAACGATGCTACATATGCTGCACAAGCCTGTGTCTCTCCCCCATTCGCCCCCCTCTTCTGTTACTGATACAAGATGATGCATATAGTAAGCCATTGCTATTAACAGAACTCTTCTGCCCTTCTGCCCTGGAAGTCAGAACACTAGTCAAATAAAATACATAGTCAAAAAAACAAAAGTAAAAAGTGATAGATAATTAGGTGAGAGTGCTTTGATAACATCAAGGCAGAACCTGTATTTGTGGACCTTTCCCCTGCCTAATCACTAAGAAATGAAGCAATTTAAAATGCTGTTGCCTTTACTGGATGGAAATTGCAGCACAAAGGAAAACCTGAGTATGTGATAACCGGTTGTGTTTAAATGATTCACTGTGGGAGCACTGTGAAGGGTATTAGGCTGCTCCCTGCAAGCTCTGTGTGTTCTCTGCGGCTGCCCTGGCTTCCAGTCTGCCAAATAAAAAATTGCTAGTACTCTCAAACTTCAGTTTGGTTTTGTTTCTTGCAATACACAGCCACATTAAAGCACAGTTACTCTTCATGATCAGCTGTTCCACTATAGAGGGGTTTTTTTGTTTGCATTACCATACAATACTGATTGATCCTCTGCATTGAGAAACCACTCCATAAAAAGATGAAATGACTGTCCTTGACATGTTCTGCTTTCAATTAAAAGCATACAACAGCACAATCTAAAATTCATCTTAGGAGATAAACACATTAAGCCAAATCTGCACTAGTGAAAAGAAATCTGCTCTAAAAGAGATACTGTGAGAAAGGGTTGTTAGTATTAGGATTTCGCCATCTCCCAGCCATCAAGCACAAAGGGCAGAATGTCTTCCTTTTATGTATTAGCTTAGGGTTCTCAATAATAGGCAGTAATAGATTAGGCATGAAACTTTCTCTTGTGGTAATGTGTGGTGATGGACTCTTTGCACTGCCTGTCTTTTCACTCGCAGCTCTCCTAATTCCAAGATTCAACCTCAAAAGCAGAATCCTATCTGCAGTTTCTCTTCTTTCACTAGACCTTGCACTCTGTCAGGTCTGCAGATGGATCTATTTTTACTGTCTTCACATTTCACTCTTCCAGGAAGCACACACAGGCAGTTGTTACTGATGGTCATTTGGATGCTATTTAGTGTTTTGCCTTTTTGTCAGTTTTGAAATCCCTCTGTATTTTCATTCTATGGAGATGGCAGAAACATGCCAACATCTGAAACTGCACCATCCGTTGCTGTGATTAGGTTTAACCTAATGCTTGGTTTTATTTTGATGGCCCGATCACATGGTTTGGAGACTAAATGTCTGCCAGGCTAGCCATCCTCCTTGACTGCTCTCACACCTTTACAACTAGCAGCTTAGCCAATGCAGCCTCCTTATTTGTTTTGGGATCTTGTTTAGAAAACCACTCCCCCAGCTTATTTATTCAAAAAACCACAAAGTAGCTAAGGAAATTAAAACCTAAAAAAAAAAGATTCAGACTTGATGGAGGCCTTTTTTGATCAAGCTCTTTTAACGTTTGACCTCTCACTGCTGTGTTTTACAGTAAGGAACAGGTAAGTTAGAAAGCACTTTATCCTGTAAGCTAGTGAAATTCACATGTGCCACAGTCTGAAGTTTACACAGTGAAATGTTACAATTACAGCTGCCTAGGTATGCATATGTGAAAACAAGCATTTTCAAAGATGATTGTTTTGAACACTGCTTTAAGCACACAAAGGTACATCATTTAAGCTTTCTTTGCATCACATGTCTGGTAAAGGAGAGGTAGAATTAGTGGCACTAAAACCTCCTTGGGTTTCTCCCTGCCACTAGAGAAATCCCACCTTGTACTCCCAGGTAGGATTTGTAGAGAAGGTCCTGTTGGGTAGACACTGAAGAACAGCCAGGCAGCAGGTGTTAGAGCTAATACAATAAAGACCATCCAAAAAGCAATCTGTTCTCAAGGAGCTAGTACTACTACCTCTAACTTCATGTGCCAAACGGCTTGGACAGCTAATGTTAGTAGACAGAGATTTCCCCATGGCTTACATTACTGTATAGTGCAAAGACTATTGAACACTGCAAGTGAATGGAGTACTGTACCACTTTGAAGCAGGAGATCTGGAGCTGAAGCTATGAAATACAAAATGCATTAGTGCAATACATTAGGAAAGATTAACTCCTTAACCAAAGGATAGAAAAAATATAGAGCATTCTAAGTTTTTTTTTTAAAAAAAAAAAGTTTTAAACTTTATGCAGTTCTTCTTGAGCTTTAAATCAGTGTTACACTTTTTTCCCCAAGTTTGTACCCCTGAGTCAAACATTGAATAAACATTGTACAGTAGGTACAGAAACTAGTGTCTAGTTAAAAAGCAACAGATTTGAATGGCCATTGCTTCAGAAGTGTTAAACAGTGACAATACCCTTCTGTATGGGAGAAGAAAAAAAATAGCACTCTCATTTGGTTTTAGTTTATAACTAGGTAAAAGATCTCAACAGTTTCCAACCACATTGTTTCCATGTGTTAGGCTGAGGTTTATGATAAATGAAACCTTCAGTAAGGAAACCTGTTGGGGCTGCATCATTTGAGTATGCATGGTTGAGAACAACTACAACAAAGCAAAGCAATCTTTCCAAGTTATAAGTTGCATGAGACCATATTAATCTTGGAGCACTATGTGAAGGTAGGCAGAGTTCTTTGACTATGATTATCAGGAGCTCTAAACTCAATACCCCTTATATCCAATATATTTTACTAGAGTAATAACTAAATTGCTATAACTTTGGCCTCTCGGCCTCTATTAAAATGGAACATTAACACTTTTGCTAACTTAAACATAACATTCAGCTCACTAGAACATCTGCTGACTGTCTCCAAGAATAATTCATGCCTTTTGCACTTTTCTTCCTCCTTTCTTTACAACATCAGGAATAAGAGCTTATTTAGAAGGCAAGTTCAGGTGCAACAAGGACTCACTGTTAATCATTTGGTTTGTTCTGAAAAAAGTGTGTGAAGGACCACCCTATGTTACTGGGTTTGGGAGAGTCTTCATCATCTTTTGGGGGAAGCAGAAATTGTCGGGAATTAATGGAGCATGGGCTCCCAAAAGATGTATTTTCATTGTTGCTTTCAACTGATCCAGGAGAGTCTGGAGTGTCATTGTTCCAGGCATTGGTGTTTGCTTGAGGTCTGTAACCTGCAGTTTTATCCAATTCTTCTGCTGCAGGTGAGCAACTCTCTATTTTCAGAGCACTGATAGGCAGCTGCATTTGTGGCTTATAGCCTGCTGTAGTCACTAAGTCTATTTCTGGCTCCTCCTCTGGTTTAATTTGAGGCTGATACATTGACTGGATGTCAATGTAAACCACCTGAGATGACCCCACAGGTTCATCCATAGGGGGATTTGAGATCTCCTCTTCAATGATCGGGGGGCAGTAGGACACAACCACATGGTTCTCTGTTTCTGAGTCGGAGCCATCTTCAGGCACAGTCGTGTCTGCCGCTGGGGACATCATCTCTGTGTCTTCAATCTTGGGAGCTGCAGACTGTGTTTCAACCACTTCAACACTATTGGGGGTGCAGGGGTTCATTTCCAGTGTTTTAAGTGTCTTAGTCCCCTGAAGCAAGGAAAAGGAGAAGATGGAGAGGCTAAGCGAAAGACCTGAAAATCCTGAAAGCAACAACTTGCCCAAATTAAACCGGTAAGTTGGCTTGTGGTTTGCACTCATCCCTGTGCCATTAGTACAACATAAAAAAAAAAAGGTCATTTAGTTCTCACTTGCTGGCTCATCATATATTCCTGTTAACATTAAAAGTATTTTAGCCAACTTAGACTCCTGATCTTGCAGTAAGTGTTTAAGAACTCTTTCCCCAAATCTCGGCTTTATATAACCCATTCCAGAAGGTTATTTAAATGTTACACCCAGTTCCAGCTACTATGTCTACCAGGAGGTTGGGGATGTGGCATGAACACTTTTTCACATTTTCTACTTCTCCTAACACTAAGACAAAGATGGGTACGTTACTCCCACATCATTATCACGTACTGACGATTCCCATTAGTGCAAGAGGAGAGAAATGCAGCAGTCCTTTCCTAGTTCAAACTTTGCAAGTAACTACATTAACAACAAGAAAGCTATAGATAGCACCTGACAGAAGTTACTCAGTAACTTGTCCTGTTCCCCCTGCCACAGAGTTTTTCTACACCTGGAGCAGAAGACGCAAAGTTTGCAAAAGAATTCTTTACTTGCAATACCTTTTAGAAGTTTAAAATACTTAAAATGAGGGTTACCTCACAGATGTTCTTCTGAAACTGCAGTGCCTTGCTGTTCTCAGGATTGGGGATCTCTGGATAAAATGTTTCTTTAATCCTTTAAAGAGTAAAGAACAAACTTTTAAACGTTACCAAGCCCTGAAACAGACTGCGAATAAACAAAAGGAGTCAGGACATTTCCCTTTAATTCAGAATACTGAAGACATCTGGCACAAAGATTTAGTGTGTTACACTTTCACTGAGTATTTAATGGAAAAAACAGCAAACTTTTTTTTTTTTTTTTAATTTTTAAACTGGGGAACTTGACATGCCACATTTATGAAAAGTTGAAGATGGGAAGTCTACCTGAGTGTTTATGGATGGCTCACAAATTATAGTATGTCACCAGCTTATTTCCACTGGGGAGCTATTTATAAGCGGTGCTCACTGGGAGACAGGCTGCTGCCAAACCTTTTTGCATTCCTCATTCTGACCTCTCTCCAACTCAATTTCTCCCTCACCTTCTACAACGCGTTTTTGCCACTCACCTTTAAACAAAGACCACTGACATCTTTGATTACTTGGAGAAAACAAAGAGTGACTAAAATCACGGAAAACTCTAGCACTGAAGCAAACACATCCAGGAAAAGATCAGAACTGAATGCATTTACCATTCCCTCTTTCGGTAGCAGAAGATGCTGGCCACCACTCCAAGCAGCACAACCACTGCCACGGGGATGAGAATTGCAATGATTAATCCTACAGCTGGGGGATGAAAAAAGAAAAGACAGTAAATATATATTCAAAGTTACCAGCAAGTTGTATGCCTTTGCTAACATTCCCACAGATTAGAGACTGTTTCATCAAACTCATCTAATAGTGGTGTGCAAGTGTGCCATACGCTTGTTTCCCCTTTGCTGGAAGGGCAAAAGCCCATCCATAAACATAGCTGATTCAGTGATAACTACAGGAATCAGCAGATACTTCTCTCTGATTGCTTAATTGCAAAAGGCTTCATGTGCAATGAAACACTGATTGCCACTGTAATTTCTGTTCTCAGTAAGCACTGGCATTGCACTTTCAGGTTACTTGAACTGGCCAAATCTCTGAGAATGGCTCTTATAGGGCCAACAACACATTGCACAAGCTGCACTGCCTTTTATATGGTTTACAATGCTTCTAATCCCCAGGGTTTAACTCTGATACATTTGCACTGCCTTCCTCCACTGATGTTAAATGCCTCAAGTTTGATTTTTCATATATTTTAGTTGCACCCTAGTGTTTAGTCTTTCATACGAAATACTTTCTTCCCCCTCCATTCCCCAAAGTCAATCTCTTTTTTCCTAACTGTCTTTCTGGGTTTGTTTCTGCCAGGGGATCGATAAAACTGAATTCAAAGCAGAGAGGCATCTGTTTATAATTCTGAAACTGGTAAATATTTCCACAATGTCTTTCTTCCCACCATGTATTAGCAAATATTCATCATGGGAAATTTGACGAAAACAACTAGCTGCTTGAGAAGACCAAGTTCAGACTCCACCAAATTTAGTAGCAGTTTAGAAGTTATTTTTCTTGCATACATTACCATGAAGTACAAGCTAGCTGTAACAGGAAAGGAACTTTTCCTCACCCTGAACTGTACCGATTTTTGTATTTAAAAACAACCAAATAAATAAATCAAAAATTAGACTGTAGGCCCAAACTACCTAAGGGGGCCAGAAAAAAAACAAAATAATCTCAGCTTTATATACATTGTACAGCCCCTGTGCTGAACACTATTAATGAACAGGGATATTTAACTTACAGTCCTCCTTTGTCACCACATAGAGGCTGTTTGGAGGGCTCAACCCACCAGCAGTGTAGGCTTGAAGGTCCAGTTGGTAACTTGTTTTGCCTTGAAGATCAAGTATTTTCAAAGACTTCTTTGTTAAGTCAGTGATATTCTTAACTTTAAGTTCTGGATTCCCTGTTTGTTTGGAAGCAGCAAGAAAAGCATAAAGTTGGAAGAAAGCATTCCCAAAGACAGCCTCAGCTTTAGCAAGACTTTCTTGAAGTCAGCATATGAAACCTGAAGAACAGCCTGTGTAATGGAAAACTGAAATAAAGAATCCTAGCAATGCCTCTTGCTTACACAGCACCAAACAGCACAGGAGTATTTTGTTGCTGCAGATTGACTTCAGTTTCTTACACTCCTTCCTGCCCTCTTATGTTAATGTGAGTCAGGCTTCAGTTCTGTACAGAGTTGTCCTTACAGGCTGGGTGCTAGAAGTATATACCCAGTTAAATATAGCCACATAACCTCCCCCATGTCTCACCTACCCAGGGTATCTGTACACAGGGCAGTGTGTCACATTGCCACGTAGTCACTGCATAGCTTTATGGCCTCAGTGAGCCAGGATTTTCTCTGACTTTTGCCTTATATTAAAAAACAATGGTGCTAACCACACAAGCAGCTGATTATTTCAAATGCTTTTATCCCGTATCAGGGGCCAGTTATGCCAGTGAGTAATGCAACTGAATTATGATTAAAGCATCTTTTTTTAAAGTTAAATTAAATTATGTAAAAAAAAAAGAAAAAAAGAATAAAGCTTGAGCAAGGAAATTGCAGTCTATAGGATTCATTTACCTGATTCCAAAAGCCTAGGCTTTAAAGCGTCTTTTTCACCTTTTGCAAAGGAAAGCCGATATCCCTCTAAAAACCCCTGACAATCTTCAATAGGAATGTCTTCCCATTTTACCAATATAGAATCTGAAGAAGTTTCTTCTACAGTAAAATTTGGTGCACGTTTTGGAGCTGTAGGGAGAATTACGAAGGAAAAATCTAGTAAGAAACCACCTTATCATTAAATGCTGAATCCATGTAAGTGTTTCATCGATTTTATTTCAGGGCTAGCATTTTCAACTTTTTCTTGAACTCATTCTCAGTTCTCTTGAACTTCAACTCATTCTCAAGAACATGTGAAAAGACTTAGCAGGTGATACTACAAAAATACATGTATGTCAGTCTCAATGTTATTAATTACTGCAGTATTATCTACTAACAGAAGCTGAAAGAAAAATCTCTCCCTGGGCAGCCTTCTTACAGACCCATACCTGTAAATACCATTCTTCCTGCAACAAAACCCAAAAGATTGCATAAAAATTCAGAGCACACAAATTACCTAGCTTTTAAAGGCTTCAACTCTGTGACTTCATAGCTTGTCCTCAAATTAAACAAACTCCACATTCTTATCATGGAAATCTATCTCAGCTTAAAAGAACTACGCTTAGCAGGCATTGCAAGTCGTTATTCCAATACCTGCACCCCACTAAAGCGTTACATCAGATATCACGTAAGGTCATGCGCATTAGGACTTAGTCTGACATTTGGCATTGATCTATCAATGCTAAACTCATGTTTTTAAGAATGCATCTATTTTTGTCTTGATGCTTATCTGTCCAAAGGCAAATTGAAGTTTTAGAATGAACCTATGCTCTTGTGCAAAGCGAATACATTCCTCAGTTCCTAGTAAGTTTCTTCTGTATGGTTGATGCATTTTTAGTCCAACAAAGCCTTTATCCTTTTACCTTGAAAGCTTCCAATCTGTTGAGAACACATATGGAAAAACCTTCTAGGAAACTGTTCAGGATTTTTGCAGAGATACAAATGATTGAAAGTTGAGTTACTGGTAAAATTGCCTTAACCTCACCTTCAACCTTAGCAATGAAATAAGCAACAGCATTTCCAAGGGCTCAGATTATGTCAGCAGCTCAGTTTTCCAAGCAAACTATTTTAGCAGAAAACAAATTAAACTTCAAAGTGAAATGGGTGCTGTAGTTACAATACAACACAGTTTTGATGTTAAAGGGTAAAACCATATCCAGATTCCTGGGAATAGAAAGCATTCAGACCTAATGCACCTCCAGGCAAGCAAACCTCAGCCGTAGATCAAACCTCAGTTACCCAGACAGGGTTGGTACGGAAGGGAATACAAATGCAATTCTCAAAGTGGCTTGTATGCTAAGGTCTAGTTTTGGTCTAAGAAGTGCTTTTAAACAGAAATGTCATGAACAATTTTTGTATTTGCTGAGCTGTACCAAATGTGCTCAGCAGTTTACTTTGACTTGACAAATCAAAAAAAAGTTGCCTCCTCTCCTGCAGAATTGACCCCATCCCTGTGGACCCCCTGTTATGCCTGTGCCTTCAACTTTGAAGACCACTGTCTTCAGAGCAAACTTCTGTGACATCTTGTGCCACCACACAAGCTAGAGAACACAGCATTATTGCATGCTGGGAACTGGAATTGGTTAGAAAGATGTATTACCATTATACACAGAGAACGAGCAGAAGTCAGTAGTACTGTATGGGATTCTGGTCTCAATCTTTCTGCCAACACTGAGCTAAAAATAGACACAGTTTAAATTTACTTGTAAAGATCCTGAATGATAAAGTGCACTTACGCAGCTCTTTCATATATCCAGTTATGTTTTTCAATAACTGATATCCACTGGATTTGCAGCCATATAGTGAAAAGTTGTATCTCACACCAGGTCTAAACAGAGCTGCAAGAGACAAATCGCTGTAAGGATATTTCACTTATGAAGAGTGATGCTTTTAACTTTCACATAATGCAGACTTATATAAATACATATTAAAAAATTACAAAGTCTTAGACCACAGTGTTAGGTATAAATACCATCCCTACTTGTAATTCCTACAAAAGCTATGCTGTCAGATGCAGTTTAGAAGCAGTAAGCAAATCTAGCTGCTGGAAAAATTTTGGTTCTAAACAAACAAGATTCAAAACAAGCTACTCAAATTGCACAAATTGCTCTTTCCATGGGGAAACACAAACTGAAGTTACCAGAAACAATCCCCTTCCTTTCCTCCCACGGCAGCCATGTAGATCCTGTCTCCTCCTCAGAAATACAAATGCATTTTGAAATACCCAGGCTTGTTACAGCAACAGTACAAAAGAAATTCAGAGAAGTCTCAAAAGTGACAGTGAAGCACTTACGAACTCCAGGCCTGAACTGACTCTACCAAACACAGGTAGTCATCAAATTTCTGCTTCGCATGTTTTGGTGGAGGCATAGGTGTTCGATAGTACAATGTGTAAATACTTTACCACTTCCTGGGATTTCCTCAAGTCAGGGCAGTATACTACTTTCAAGGTTTTTTTCTAAACAACATGCCACTGTGAAACTTCACAGAAGTCAAGTGGGTTTTGCAAGAGTTCAGGTCCAGCCCCAGAGATTCTCCTGGCAGGACTACGCACAGAGGTGAATTTGCCAGCTCCAGCCCAGCCCTAGCAGCCTGGTAACTCCCACAACATGCTGCAAGAAGCATCCCAGGAAAGAGCTCAGGACTAGAGCAGTGTATCGCTGGACAGACATAGTATTGTCTGCTTAGAAAAAGCAAGCTCTAGCCAGCACGAACAAAAACCACATGGACAGTGTTGTAACTACAGACAAGAAAACATATTGCCCTCGCTCCCAGGTCCCACTCCCCCCCAACTTTTCTTTGTACACAGCTCCAAGTCATTTTCTTTAATGGAGACATTCTGTACTAAACTCTTCTATATACCCTTTTAGACAGCAGAGAATAATCTTACATCTTTCTTGGGTCCACTCTTTCCTCTTCTGCTTCTACTAGTCCCACCACAGCTGAGTTTCATTTCCCTGATCTGCCCACCAGTATCTAGAGACCTGGAATGTGCCCTGTTCCAGGAAATTTCAATTGCTGACAGCAAGCCAACACATGGAGGTCACACTTAAAAAAATCTGCCTCATGTAAAAACAACGGATTAGTCTTCCCCGATTCTGAGCCATGCTATTTATGTTTAGAATTCAAATAAAACCCCAAACCCTAGATTAACCATTATGCATTAGGCTGAGTTAGGAAGTTGCTGGGTGTAGCTAGAAGAGGTAATTTCAAAACAGTTAATAAACACAGGATGATAGCAGTTAAGTCAAGACTGGTATTGGATTTGGCAAGGCTGTGTGAGAAATTAAAATAAACACAGTACCAAGAAGGGGTTCATTTACATACACAAGCACACAGCAGTGAAACGATCTTCAACCTATAGCATTGGTGCTATTCTCATTCCACTCACTGATCAGGCTCTCAACCAGAAAGACTGACAAAAAATTATTTCTGACTTACCAGACTTTATCACTGCATCTGTTGTATTTGAAGGAAATTTCTGCCAGTCCACACTACAGGGTTCAGACCCAGATGAATGACACCATTTTACTATGTAGCCACAGGTCATGTTGGGGTAAGAATTCCAAGAAATATAAATTCCATTCCCCATTGCCACGGCCCGATCTGTTTTGACATTGTCTGCAACAAAGACGACACAAAAATCCATCAGAGAGCAGACACTTATCTGTAGTCCAACCTGGAAGAAAGCCTTCTAGCCACAGCACAAAGGTTTTACAAACTGCAGTCATTTCTAAGAACAGAGGCGCGCTCCTGGTACTGTGAAATTCGAAGCGGGGCACTCAGCTATGCTTTCTGAAGTGCTGGAAATCAGACGTAGCCTGCAGCAAATCCCTCAGCCAGCCTTAAGTATGATGACGAGAAATGCTGCAGCTCAGGACTGGCTTAAAAAGCACTTTTTTAAGGCAAGGATTTACAGCAGATGTCAGGTTCAAATCGGACTTGACACCAATTCAGCAAGAGCCTCCAGCTATAAATTCCTGCTGTCATTCATCAAACAGTTTGCTTTGTGTCTCTTTCAAAGTGTCTTGCTGTCACTCGCCCGACAACACACAACAGTTTTTCACCAGGAACCAACAGCAGAAGTCAAGTCCCTGTTGAACTTTATGGAGGCTCCAGTCTACCAAGGGTAAATTTAAAAAAAAAAAAAAAAAGGTTTGCCTTTAGTCTATTTTTCTTGTTTCTGATTATCAAAGGTTCAGCTGCCCTTGAAGTGATCAGATCTGGGAACAACTTCTGATTCCTGCAGCTTCCCTCCATGGCTGTCCATCAGATGGGACCCCGCTGAGCTAAGTGATGTTTTCCAAAGGCCACCACAACAGCTGTGGCCCCACAACAGATCTGCAAAAACAATCTCAGGGTTTCAGTTTTTCCTTTTCCAGTGTTCTTATTTATGCTCCCTATTGAGTCTATTATTTCATGTTATTAAAGCCATAAACTATGGAAGAATGAAGGGCAAGGGCAGTTTTTAAGAAGCAGGGCCGTAAAAACTTTACTCTCACAGATGTGCTGTGAATGTCAAAGGACTGTCTATTTCTAAATAATCTTAACATACAGCTAAGTGTACAATCCTTTCCTAGCTTGCTCATGGCAAAAGAGACACACATGATTAAAAAAAAGATGAGTCAACTCCAAAGTATTTCAATACTTTTCCCTAAAAACTACTATGCATCCAGTGAAACTACAGTTCTATGATGCTGGAAGAGAGAATATTTCTAATTACACTACTTCAATTTTCCTATTTACAGGAAAGGCTTTTTACTGACAGTGAGCACATACTCTCTAAAAAAAATATGCTTAAATACACCACACTCAATTTTATTTCCTGAGCCAGATGACTAGAAATTCACCCAGAACAGTACTGCTCATTTTTGTGTATTTATAGCTGCAATCTAGACTAGTAGAAATAACTACTAGCACTACAGTACTACTGTGGTAGGGGAGCCTGTAACAGCCAGATTATACGTCCTGACTCCCCATGGAGCACTTTTCAGAGACAGTGACAAATTAATTAAGGCAGAGTACCCTTTGTTTGTGTTTTCAGTTTTCACAAAACCTCAGCAGATTGCAAGCTTCAGAGCCACTGCTCTCTTACAGACATTAAGAGCACTTACAGCCTGTACACAGGAAGCAGCCAGAAAAGATGTTTGGGCAGAAATGTCATCCAGTTCAGTGAATGAGTCATCTTTCATGACTCCAGTCAGTGACTCAGATAATTCCTATACCAACTTGAGAGCAAATCTTCAACAAGTACAAGTTGGGTAACACCAAAGGGAACCTCAGACATCCGAGAGAAAGCTATAAATGAACGCAAAGCTCCAGCTGCCATCAGCTGTCCCACACCACAAACCTATTACAGAGACCTCCCTGACTCCTAGAGTCTTGTTCTTTCACTGCTAAAGGAGAGCTATAAAAGCATTTTCACTCATTCAACTGTCTCATACAATTACTTTTCCCCCCAAGGAGCAGACTAAGAATGTATTTTTAGGTATTGGTGTTTTGGAGAAGTACAAGAAACATTAAGAGCAATGGTTTTCCTTCACATAGAAACAAACTCATATTTCTCTCACTGTGAGTCTCAGTCAAAGCACGTTTCTTCTTGCGAGAGATGGCACTGTCTTATCAGAACCTGAGTTGCAAGACGGGCAACTGTGATACCTGTTCTCTGGGTGGGGAAGAAGAAGCAGCACCATACACGCTCCTGGCAAACAGGCAGAGAGGCGCCTTGCTGTGTAAATCTGTTCTCTCTGCAGAGCATCAGGCAGATCTGGAGGCTAGAAGTTTGGGCTTTGGGAGATCACACTCTTTCTGGTGTGCAGGGAAGCATGGACTCTCAATAGCCACATGCAATATTATCTCCTCCCCAAGCTCAGTGTTAGGAGCAGAAAATCATTATCTGGCTCAGCTATTTCCCTTTACAAAAACACACACAGCAAGAGTGGCAGTGTTTTAATTGGGAAGCTAAAGTCCTACCTCCTTTTCAAACCCCAGCTCCTAGTACAAGGGTGCCAACACTTTACCAACCAGCCCAATTAATATTCTCCTGCAGAGCTCACAGGCATTGAACTGACAATTCTCCCCTTAAAAAGCCACATAACACCTCCAAAATTTTATTCTGATTCTCTTTAGCATGTAACACTTTTCAGCATCCCAACAAGAACACACAGAAATAAACTGAGCTCCTGAAACATCAGAGATCAACACTAATGCTTTGAAGCCTTGTCCTTGTTGTTCCTGGGAGATGTCCAAAAAAAGTGCCAATAGCTGCAGAGACTGTACACTACCACCCTCCTTTTATGCAGAAAGCACAATTAATTGGCAAGATGCTACCCTAAAAGCAAAGCAGCAATTTTTTTCTTCCCCACCCAGTAGATTCGGGTGGGGAAATAAACCAGAAACCAAACACAAACAAACAAAGCATGTATCATCTTATTTTTCAATAAACAAACTTGCCCAGGTATTCCTCAAGCTTTGAAGGTGTTTAGCTCTCTGCTGGGAGCACTCACCGCTTGGAAGCTCCACACTCGTTATCCTCGAAGGAGGAGATGAGCCTGCATGGTTTTTGGCTATAACGCTAATTACACAGTCCTTTTTTCCAAGTTTTATCTCAGTACTGTTTGAGGGTTCAGTGACTTCTTTATACTCCAGTGGTGTCTCTAGCAGGTAGCAGGACACTTCATGAGATACTATTTTTCCATTGGCTTCAGAAAGGGATAAAGGCTATGAACAGACAAAGAGCGCATTAAAAGGAAAATGGATTAAACAAAAGCAGACATAGGATAATACAAGTTTAATGTCCTGATCTAGTCTGATGACTGCATAGGACTACAAGGCAGGAAAGACAGTTCCTCAAGTGTGACTGAGAATTAACACACAAGTTCATAGATTTTTAATTTTCAGCTGAGATACATTAAAAATTGAGTTCTTCATGTGAAATGATTCTCAATGCAATGTTTTAATTTAAACAACTTTAATAATATTCTCATTTGGTGAAAAATACTTGTCTTAATGGATAGTTCTATAAAAAATTAAGAAAAGCAGTCTGATTTATTGACTATAGACTTCTGTTATTTATAAATGTGTAAGGAAGTAGTTTTTCATAGTTACATTACATAATATTTTAAAACTTTAGAGCATCCTGTCTACCTTCCAGAAGATTTTTAGACTTTTTCCAGAAGGACTTCTCTCTCTCCAGATATCTGGTCCTCTTGCAGGAGCTAAGGAAAAACAACAAAAAAGAGTTGTTTTTTTGCAAGTTGCACAGTAGACAATTTACCATCTATCAAAAAGTTAGCTTTTTAGATGGCTAATTTTAAAATGTATGGCTTCAAAAGTTCAACATTTAACCATCAAAGAATTAAATAAACTTACGGGCTTCCAATGTTGTGTGCTCCTCTATCCTGCTCCAGCTGCTCCACCTCCAGAAGTGGTCAGCAGCCGAACAGCGCACCCTGAACTGGTATTTGGTATATGGGTGCAATGTGTTCAGCTGAGCTGTGTAAGTTGAGCATTTTCCACCAGTCATGGAGACATTGTGCTGTTAAAAATTTACAGAAATTGACATGCTATATTGACATATATATTTTTTGGTCCTAGATTATGCTGAAAGTTAACACCTAAACAGGTGGCATTTTTCCCCAAGAATACCAACAGTGTGGGGAAAAGAAAAAGCTGCAGTCAAGCCCTACGAAGAAATTAATGAAGAAGAAAAATATTTCCTATGCAGTCCTCCTAAACAAAGGAAAATTTTTCAGAGATCTGCCAAAATAAAGTCACGTATAGCACAGAAGATGAAATATGATCGTAGGTAGCACCTTTGAGATGTAAAGCATGAAAAGAAGAGGTAACACTGATGAGCCTTCAACAGGATGAGCTCTGCACGCAGTAGCAGGCTGCTGTCTCCCGTCTGTCCCATCCGGTCCCCCTCTCCTATATGCAGCAAAACTTCTGCTCACATGAGGCAGGTCAGGATTTCATCTCTGGTAATCAGAACCTGCACTTCAGCTGTGCATGTGCACATCCAACTGGGTGGATAAAGGCCTTTTTGCCAAGATACAGGCACAGGAGCATGCTGAAGACTGTCTGAGCAAGATACTTATCACACAGTCTTTTTTCCTTCAAAAGATAGTATCCAAGTCTTATCGATCTCTGTTCACAGCTCTTATGACAGGACTAGTCTCTCCTGTTACTCTACAAGTGGTGTGAGTCTAGGGAGTATTTCAGTTTCATGACTACTTAAACAAACCCTAAGCCTGGGAATATTTTTTACTGAATCTAATTATAACACATGTGCATCACAGCTGCCAAAAACTGGACTCCAAGTGACTTTCAGCTGCAACTAATTGTGCATTTCTAAAGCCAAATGACAACTTGAAAAAGATTTAAAAAGCCAACAATCTCTCATATGGAGGGAGAAGCTTCTGAAAACATCCTCAAAATGCCATGTAAAACCCCATAACAATTTCACAGCTACTTTTGTTTATTACAGGGTACTCTTGGAGGTTTTTTATTAAGCAACCAGAGACAACACAACAAGGCTGTAAAACCTTCCACCAAGCTGTTTGCTGTGTTTCAAAATATCTGTAGCTGCGCGCTCTGATACAGGTGCAGTGAATCAAACTGCTGTGGCAGCATAAGACTGACCATCTCCTACTGCCCCAGATTACTAACCTGGTATCACAGTTCACAAGCAAGTGTGTGCCCAGGCTTCGAGCAGGCTTCCCCAGTGACACAGATCACCCCATACTAAATTAGGCAATACGGAAGAAGAGGATATATTCCCAGTACCTACACTCAGTATCTGATGCTGGTGTCTAAATTAGTACCCCAAGCTTCTCTGACAGTCAGCAGAGTAAATATGTGGCTCCAGTCGGTGATGCAGAGCACCAAAGCCAGGCAGCAGCTGGAAGCCTGAATGCTGGAAAATCTGAACCCCACCCAGAAATACCACCTTCTCCCCAGCTGCAGAGGTCTTCACTGGGGATTACCTACTGATACGCCCAGTGGGAGAATCCTTCCGTAGCCTGTCTCTACACCACTGACATACAAGCAGGTTTAGCAGCTCCGTATTATAGCCCCATGCATAAAATTGCTGGCAGCAAGCAAATTAACTCTTCTCTAAGGGAGGGGAAAAAAAAAAAAAAAAAAAAAAAAGAAATTCAACTACAGACTGCAAGAGGCAATCTGAAACAACCACTGTGGAAGCCTGCAGGGCAGCAGCACATCCTGGAACAAGCATGTGTTAATAGAGTTTGCATGAGGAAGGACAAAGCACAAGGACTATTACCTAAAGGGTCAGCAGAAAGCACTATACACCCTCTCCAAGTACAAAGTAACATGGTGGGTAATTTGACTTTCCTCTAAACTCTTTAAAACCAACCAAAAAAAAAGAAAGCGGGTGAGATGAGCAGAACTTTTTCTGATTTTAGTAGATGAACTTCTAGTCATTACCACATTAATCATTTAATAAGATGATCAGAATGAAGCTCTCAGCAAGAAAAGAATTTGAAAAGTAATTAGTTCAGTGAAAAAGATCAACATCTGAGCCAAAAAAAAAAAAAATCCATTAAAAGCAACACTTACCAGTTTTCGCTCAGAACGACCACTGCTAATTTCAATTTGACACAGAAGCCTGATCTCAGCAAAGCTGCCATTTATAAACCAATCCAGACGGACACTTGTAGAGCTGTTCCCAGAAACAGTTAACTTTTCTGGAGTTTTTGGATGAACTTAAAAAATAAAGAAAAACCCCTCAGTTCTAAGAAAAAAAACATTCACTTTAGTTCAGAAAAATCTGCTTTTAAAAGATCAAAAAAATCAGAAGGATAAATAAGTGATCCAATCAGCAACTAGGACAGCTGGTGCTGGGAAGGCACCTGCAAGCAGCCTCATTCCTGATGCTTTTCTAGCTATCAAACATCGGAACAGATTTACTTAAGGCTAGCGTACTAGCATCTGTGATAAGGAGTTGGAGACACAGAAACACATTTCCCCTCCTACTGACTTTATCAAAAAAGCAACACACGAGCTGTTTCAGAGGACCACAGTGACCGATGGAATTCACCCAACTTTGTTCTCCTTCTGGGAACTTTGTAAGTTAGAATTTGAAATCTGCATATTAGGACAGGGTAGAACTCCTCCCCAAAACTCCCTTCATGTAATTTTTCAATAATATTCAGAACTACTATTCATAGCTAACAGAGAAAAAAAATCTGTACTGTTGGAATTGGTCCAGTTACCCTTAAGGAAATATGTACTTCATGTTGGGAATTAAGTGGACATTGAGGGAAAGAAGGAACAGCAATGAATAGGAAATAGCTGTCCTATTGACTGGGTGCAAAACAGACCAGTTTATAATTAACAGGAACAAATTAGGCTTTTTTAGGGCCTGCAAATTTATTCTGACAATTCTAATCTCAGGCTTGAACTGGGACATGGACAAAAACACCGCACCATCTTCAAATTCAAATTCAGATTTTCAGAAAGAATGGCAGAATTCTGTAACCATTAGGAAGCCCTGAATCCTCAGCTGTGATTTTAGAGGCACATGGAAAAGGATGGGGAAGACAGCACTAGAAGGGTGGTTATCTTCTCCCTTTCCTTGCTTAAACTGAAGGTCTAATGAAAGAAGTAATTTTTTTTCTACAAACCACAACAGCAGATGCTGGCTATTACCAACAGCAGGTAATACTCCTGCTATTACCTTTAACCTTTCAGTGCTACTTCTTTTATGCTTCAAATCCTGCTGTTGTAAAGCTGCATAATATTT
This sequence comes from Pelecanus crispus, assembly GCF_030463565.1. Lineage (NCBI taxonomy): Eukaryota > Metazoa > Chordata > Aves > Pelecaniformes > Pelecanidae > Pelecanus > Pelecanus crispus. Next base: position 15,633,679 of record NC_134676.1, read on the forward strand.
TTCCTATAAGCAGACACAAATACAGGGTCACTCACAGTTCATGAAGTTACACCTAAACTTCAATTATTGATGTGTAATAGAATATGAAGTAATACATAAACAGCAGCTGGCTAATTATTAGATCACAAGTAGCATTTATCCACCCAGCGTATCCAATGTGGTAGCATTGCTGTTGAGAACTGGCATCTCCCTGTACACCTAATCATTGCCTCGGGACATGTCCTAAGCTAATTTCTTTTCAAGTTCAAATTATCGAACACAGCAAAATATTGGTGACAGTAAAGCAAAATAGTGACAAGCATACCATGTCAGAGTTCTTCAAATGCAAAACAAACAAATGGTTAGCATGCAGTAAAGTACAAAGTAAACTTTTTGCCTTTGTAATTCTTAAGTCTTACCTCTTTGAGTTAAATCAATCAAAAGTGATGTCTCTGTTTGCCCGATAGGATTGGAGACACCTAATATGAAATCGTAGGTTTTTTGATCAGGCAGTACTGGAAAGCCACAGACACTGTCTCTGTTCATTTCATCGACTTCACATGAAACATTTTTACCAGATATTCTACAAAGTAAAAAGGTGGGGAACAACTTAATTTTTGAATAAGAAAATTTCTAGCAACAGTCAGACGTCTACACTGAAAACACAGTAAAGAACAATTGGTTCACTGACACATGGCTTACAGAATGATTTGATTGCAGAGGAATATCTAACACCACAATGCAGGTTAAAGTGGCATCAGTCATGACTTGCCCTGTTCTCACGTGAAACTCTCCTCTTCCACTAGCATAACATTTCCAGCCTCTCACTTCTCAAAAGCCTGGAAAACAGGTAGGTCCTGTAAAACCACCTCACAAGTCACAACTAAGATTCTGATTTAAAGTATCTTTGTTCAGATCAGCATAAATTTGCATTTAAAGAATGTTCTTAATTGCTTTCTGAACTAGGGAGATGCGACACATCTTATGTCTTTCTATCAGCCCTGCCAAATCTAAACTAAGGTTTGTTACCTGGGATACATCCATTAGTCCCAGACATTTTTAAATCAAAAGCAGGAGAGGCAGTCTGGTAACAGCCAAGACCAGAGTTATTTCTTTAGGGGTAAAATCTAAAGTGTTTATCTATATGTATGTACATATGTATTAGTTGCTTTAATTACAATCTGTGTAAATCTCTCATTCAGTAGCACAAGTTGAGTTTCTTCCTTCAGGCATTTTTACTGTGTTCTAGCTGAGCTCTGAGCTCTCTCCAGACCATAGTCTCTACTTCAATAGCTCAATGTGGGCTGAGAACAAGGATGAGAATATTTACCCTGAAATGCATCACATTCATCATCTCACAGCTTTGGGCTGAGCAAAACAAGTCTGAACTACGTCCTCGTTTATGAGCTGAATATGGGCAGCCAGTGACTGGAGCTCCTTTCCTTTGAATACCTGCTCTGTTTTGTCCACCTCTTTGCACCCCACCCAAAGACTTTTTTAGCACTAGCATCCTGGACAACATCTGCGACCATAACTCAATTCTCATTGCCTCTGACTTGCTTCAAAGCCACTGTGAGACTCCACTTCCCATCTGTTTGTGTGACTCAGGCCTCTCCTGGCTCCTTTCCCTGACAGCTCCTTTGGCATTATGGGGGAGCCTCCTCGCCATGGGAATTCTGTTAACTCCTCACTGACTTCTAATCACAACCACCAAGGAATCCCATTTGCAAGTGCTATTCCAAAGCAACAATTCTTCACTTTTAAGGTCTACAATGTAAGACAAACTAGTGGGACACCACTTCTTTTTGTGGATGATGCCAGTGTTATTTGTCCCTTTCAATGTTTTCCAGATATTTCCATGCACTTTGCCTGCTCTACACTATCTATTTCTTAATGCTGTTTTCCCTAGTAGCATTTGGGAAATGTCCCATGGCCTGTCTTACAATTGTTCCTCAGTCAGTTTCTGTCATCCTTAATAGCAGAAGTGCAGTAAATGTCTGACACATGATCTGACAAAGATTGCATATAAAAAAAATCTAAAAATTAGTGAATGACTCCTCCTATCTCCCTGTATTTCATATTGTTCTTATCTATGTGTTGGCAGCAGCCTGACACACTAAGCCCTTTAGTTTCTCATGAGTTCATAATGGCAGAAGTCTTTGGGAAAAGTCATCCTTAATTCCCATTGGAATTTTGCAGAGCTAGACATGGGTTCTTCAGGTTCAATTTAGTTTCAACTTCCACAAACTCTTGAAAAGTATTTTAGGCTCTAAACAATGGAGACTATCTCATTTAAATAGGGGTGGTGCAGTAAGTCAAAGGCAGCAATGGATATATTCCAGTTCTACCCTTTTACTCCTTTTAGTGCTGAATTGTTTTACCTTTCAAATAAACTGTACTTTGTTCTTCGTTTTCCATATAGTCCACTGGGTCTGCCTGGTTTCCAGGTGCACATTATTATCAGCAAGTTGGATGTTTCACAGCTGAGGTTTTGGGGAATATCAGGGGCATCTGTAGCATGAAAGGAAACCAAAACAGTTAGCCAACATTTTGCCATCCTAGTGTGACAGTTGGGACGCTAACTTCCTGAAGATATCACCATTCATTTTTGCTGGGTCTAGATTGCGTGCCTCAGTAATACATGGTAATAGTTACACTCCAACCACACAAATATGCTTTAAAAAAATCCAATAAAACAGACAGATAATTATTATCAGCCCCATCTGACTAACACTTGACTCTAGGCTTCTAAGTGGGTGGGTAATCTGGTAAATCACATGCAAATATGTTCACAAGCTCCAGGCTCTGACCTGGAAGTGTTTCACTGAACCTCTGCCAAGGCTTTTCCAAAATTCTGAGCATCAGTCTAGCCACTGAGCAATGCAGGAATGCTGCTGTCTGTGTGTCACATTTTCTTATGTGCCAGCCTCACCACTGCTTTGAATTCTCCAAGCGAGTCATGTCAAGGAGATATCCCCTTTAGCAGTAATCTCATACTGACTATAAAAGTTAAAGCTAAGGTACAAATGGCTTGTCCTCTTCACCGTTGCTTTGGAAGCGCCCATCTTTTTCTTTTAAAGCTTGTTCTTTGCTCCTATACTAAAGCAGTGTTGAGTGCCTTATTTCAAGTCTTATACACTTTTCTCCAAAAGGTAGCAACACAATAATCACGTAGCTGCTCTAGAGAAGGCGCACTAACACAAGAGGCAACAGCACCAGGCTTAGTTCAGATTACAAGCAGTGGGCCGAAAAGAACACTTATTTTGCCAGGCCTAGGCTTATCCAAGGTGGTGTGCATACACATTTACTTCCTCTACCTTTTCTTCCCCAAACATCTCATCAGCAAGAGCTTCATGACAAGTCCCCTCCCTTCCCACTAGGTAGGTACCACAAGAAGAAACACTGGCAGGAAACAGACTTCACCACATCCCAGCTCTTAAAAAAACACTGTATGGGAAAAACCTATGGCATTATCACAGCCTTCATTCATGAACCACTGACTTATTTACCTGGAAGATTCTCCCACAAAAGCAAATACTGCACAACTAATGTAACAATGGCATCTCAGTGAGAAGTCATAAAAGGTTTGATTCTGGTTTGCATTTGCTATCACACTCTAATACACAAAATCAGTGACAGGAGGCACAATAGTATTTGTTTCCTAGCAGAATCCTAGAAGTCTCAAAGTGATTTTGATTTTCCTAAGGTTAGTAAACTTAATGATACATACATCCTACAAACAAGACAGTTCCATCCATCTCATCTTCAGACAGCGTGCACACTACATTTGTCCCACTGGTATCTGAAGCACTGGCATTTAGCACTCTGATTGCACTGCTCCGACTGCTAAGATGTATCATTGGATATATTTCTGGTCCATAAGTCATCTGCTGTATCCGCTGTCCTTCTCCATGGACACAACAAATTGTCACATCTGAGCCTACTGCCACCACGGTGTCCTGAGGAAACACCCCACGCCCATTGGGCTCGGTATCTTTTCCTAGCAGAGAAGGAAGAACAGAAAGCAAAAACAAACAAAAAAACCCTCACATGAACAATTTGCTATAAACATGGCACTGATGAGCTAAAATGTGACTTTGGAGCACTCCAATGCATACAAATCAATGTTTACTAGGTTTCATTAACTAATGATTACATTATTTCTTTCATCAAAACACCCCCAAAAGCAGCAGCCCATCACTGCCTAACCCTTGTCCTCTGAATTTGGCTTGCTTTTCATAAAGCAGTCAAAGCCCATGTGGTAGCAAAAGAACAAACATACCAGGGACCTTTTCTACTGGGCTCCAGGCACTCCAATCCTTGGGGCCAACAAACTGTGTTACATTAATATAGCAGCGAATCTTCACATAATGTGATGTACACTCCAAAGGCATATCTGATGTCCAGTTCCAAGAAAGAATGATGTCTTCATGAGTCAGTTTTGAATAGTAAGTTGCCTACAAAGTTTTCCCCCCCAAAAAAAACAACCAAAAGAGAGATTATGAACACCTTGTTAGCATGTTAGCAATGACCTATAACCTCCCAGGTGTCAACAGAATGGCAAATTAAGTGAAGTAAATCACAAAATCCTGATAGATTGTTGGAGTGTCCCACCTAACTTTCAGTTGTGTTGTGAATTTACTTGGACAAAAGCCTAAGATGCTAAACAGCCCACCAGCCAGGAATTTACTTGGACAAAAGCCTAAGATGCTAAACAGCCCACCAGCCAGGTAGACTATCAGCCAGAAATATGAGAGGACAGACATTTGAGGGAGAGCAGGAAGCTTGCCAAGCATTCCAAAAGGTATATATTGCATCCCAGTATCCTGGGTCTCTCCCAAGCAGGGAAATGTTCCCACTTTTCCAAAATGAAGCTCTTCTAATATTAGTCCCAGTCTCATCTTTTCTCCATTCCTAAAAATTACAGAACAGAGATATACATTGGCCTGGAATAACTGCGCTTGCAAAAAAAAAAAAAAAAAAAAAGCAAACTGAACATTCAAAGACCACCAAGACTTGACACACTGAGAAGCAAAGCAGAGATAATGGTGTAAAATATCTGCCAAATTCATAAGCAAGTTCTAATTAAAAAAAAACCTGTACTAGATTAAAAAAAATAAGCTGTGACTGAATAAGTACTGACAGTAGAGCAGCTACTGTTCTTATAACTTCAAAACTTAACAAGAACGTACCTACCAGAAGCATGACTACGCTCAGGTTTTGTAAAGCTCTACAATCTTCATTATTCTGAGCTTTCTTCAAATGACCTCCCAGAATATTACCGAGGGCAAAAATTGTATATATATTTTTCATAAAGGAAGTTAACGACTTACTTGTGTGACTTTTTCCATTGCTTCTTTACGGAGTATCTGAATCTGCCAAAAGGCATCCAGTCCATATGGGAAGACTGATCCGTTATCACTCCACTTCAGATTTAATGTGGAAGTTGAAAAGTCAGGTGTTAAACTAAGAATGTGTGGAGTGAGAGGAACAAATGCTTGAAAAAGAGAGAGGAAAAAAGCCATATTCAAATTGTTAGTCAGCAACACCAGCCCTACAGGTGTTTAACAGCCACATCTCTCTGCTCTCAAACTGGCTAGTAGCCATACAAACATGTAACCCAACCTCTGTAGTTAAAACAAGATGGGCTCTGTCATTACTTGAACATGAAAGTTCCCAGGAAAGCACAGGTGCTAATGAGTCACAGGTAGCATTTTCTTCTACCATCTCAACACGTAGATGTGTGAGTAACTGATCATGAATATGACTCTTCATAATGCATAATAAGGAAGACATTGTATCTTTCACAACCTTCATTCAATGCCGCAGAGATAAAGGAAACATGGTGACAGTCTTTGAAATGTACATGAGAACACATCTGGGAAGGATGATGGAAAATCCCCCAAAGGAAGAAGTGGGTTTTGGAGATCAGCAGGGACATGGGGACTTGCAACAAAAGATACAGTAGGGAGAAAGGAGAGCAGAAGCACAAGGTGGAAGAAGCTCACATGAGGCTCTGAAGAGGATCTTGGGGAATGTGATTTTAAGCTACAAGAAATATTAAAGGCATGTCATCGTTAAGATGGAGATTAAACAGAAGCATCTCATCTGTGAATGGGTGGTGGCGAAACAAGAGGCTGAGAAGCAGGCAAGGATTATGGCAGTTCAAGCGTTATGGCAGTTCATTGTGCCTGGTGCAGGATAAATCCTGTTTTTAAAATATGTAATTTATCCAACTTCGGTCCTGGCCAAGGCTCTGAGAGCCTGCAAAGTGTTCAGCACAGTCAGCATGCTACGCAGGATAACCTGTGATGTACCTGAGAGACCCATACTGCCTGGAGTCAGCAAGGTGCTGGAGAACAGTGTGTTGCCCACATATTTTTGAATTGTGTTTTGTTAAAGTTCTTGAGCTGCTCTCAATTTAAGAGAAAACTGAGCCATGGATAAGAAGAGCTACTGACTTTAAATTTTCATTGCACTAAAGGAATAAGCAGGCCAACCAAAACCAAAGATGAAATTATGAGCAAGCGTGGCAGATGGTGTCAATGCCATCTTCAGCTTACAACTTCCTCCCTTGGGAGGAAGGTAGTGGGAAAAAGTCTAATTTATCTATGACTCCAATATAATGCAGCCTACCTCCAAGCATAAATGTATTTGCTCAGTTTCACATACATTTGAACAGAACAGGTAAGTTGGGCATATATTGAGAAAATATGATCCTGTCAGGAGTGACATGTGATATAACTGCCCTTAAAATGTTGTGAAATTGCAGGAATAAACTACTTAATTCTGTAGCAGTTCAGTACTTAAAATGGGAGAACAGGCACTAGGAAGTTTATTCTCCCTTTTCCAAGTCAAGAAAATGCATTTTATGGCCCATGCATATACTTCAGTATGTAGATTTAGAACTTGTTTACAAATCCTTCCTAATTTGCAATTAGGGAAAAAAAAAAGGGCAAAGAGTGATTAGGGGGATGTAACAGTGTTGTACTTCGTTTTCCTCCTCACATTCTGCCCTTGATTTCTCTGCTATGATCTATGGATAAGAGGGGTTTTCTTTCCCCTGAAGGGAGAGAGAAAACAACCTGTTATGTGTGGTAGACTCATATGGACTCAGCACATCAACATTTTACATAACTGAACACTGCCAAAGAAAACTGCAAGTATACACACCTCTGGAGCACTGTTAATCACAGTATGTACACACATAAAACCTGATACTTACAGATGTCTTTCTTGTGAATTTCAAATTTTTTGGTAGCAAAAGCAGTTCCAGAAATGCTGTTTGTGGTTATTGTCACCGTGGTGGAGCTCTCTGGGACTGGAATCTCGACCCTTTTCTCCTTAGTTTTAAAACACACTGGAGTGGGGAGGTCACTGAAAAGACAGAGAGGATTAAGCAGGTATTTCAGCTGATAGGAAGCTAAGCCAAGTTAAGTCCTATTCCTAGGACACTAATAAAACACAAATTCTCTGTAATATAACAGAGAGCTCCCTATCAAGTCTGTGAAGGAGTAAGACCTGCATGGGCTTTAGTTAGTATCAGATTAACAGGCATTACCTGTGCACTAGTTGCAGATACCTAGTTAAGAGAACACCTCAAAGTGAAAAACTGACTTTTTAGGCAAAAGACACATTTCTCAAACCTACAGTCATCATGAGTCAGTATTTCAAAATAAGCAAAATAAAATCTCCCAAACCCCAGCAATACTTCCCCCTCCCTTTATGTTTCCTGACTCCCTCTGCCTCTGTTTCTTCTCAAAGTGATGGCATATGGGTGCAAAGAGCAGGTTCACCCATCTGTGTCCCCATCTCAGAACAAATCTTTTAGCTCCCTTCTGCTGCTCAGCTCGTAGAGAAAGAGCAGAGAGCAGGGGAGAAAACTGCTAAGATTCCAGATGGAAACACAGCCTGCACATAATGTTTGTGCAGTGCTCAGCACAATGTGATCTGGCCTTTGTCTGGAGGTCATAGATACATACAGGAAACAATAATGGATGGGTCAAGTCCCTTTGCTCATTATCATTGATATGCAACTAGAAAGGCAAAAAGTTTGGAAAAATCCAGACCTTCCTCTTGGGGGAATGATGGGAGGAAGGAAAGCAAAGAGAACAATGCCAGACTTCCTGCTGAGGGACTGTTACTCACTTATAAACTGGAGCAGGACCCTGAAGCTCCCATCGGCTGGAGTCAAGAGCTTGGGTTGAACTTTTAAGATTCACGCAAGACTCTGGGCTAGTGAAGGCCAGCTGAGACTTGAGTGCTCAGAAAGGCTACTCCTTTTCTGTACTGAGATATTATGAGAGAATGTTTGGGCAACCAAAAAACAAAATCTCTTTCCCTCAGGGAGGTCTGTACTAAGCTCAGACCTCAGCCTCTCTGCTTTGGGGACCCAAGCCTCTTCTGCTTTGCTAAGGAGAAACAGCAGCAGCTACATGACTGTTCTTGTTTAAAGAGCAGTACCTCATGAACTTTACACTCCTGAACTCTGGTCACAATGTCACATATATGTGGCTTTTTTGTATAGAAATTATAACTGGCGATGTAGGAGGAATAACTAGACACAGAAAATCAAACATGTAGGTGGAAGAAGTACAGCCAAGCCCTGGGACCCCAAGGACAAGTCTGGGCTGCCTGCAGAATTTACAGGAAAAAAGACAGTACAAATATCTGGACTGGGGGAAGGATCAAGATGCAAAAAGGATTTGAACTCATCTGTAGCACATGATAAGTATTTGGCAGACCCACAGCATGGGGAATTGCACATGTAGTTCTCATTAATGAAAAACACACTGAAGTTTTAAATTTTTTTAATGTTTCTCAAAATTTTCAACTCGCATTCACTTTGGAAAAGCTATTGTAATTGTGGAATAATTTTTATGCTTCCTCTAAAACAATGCTCTCCAGACACCTTAAAATTTATAAAGGTTATAAGACAGTCACCAAGAGATTTTTCATGTTTTTCCACATGTGAATCTCAACACTTATGTCATATTCTACCGCTTTGGCCCATAACATCAGGATTTGCTTCTTCCAACTATCATTTCCTTTTGGACTGAACCTGGTATGAAGATGTCCCTCATGAAAACTCTGAGCAAGGGCTAGGCAGACACACAGAGAAGTCTGAGCAAACGAGAGCATCTTCCAGTCCTTTGAAGAGAGCAAGCAGGAGATTTTGGCAGGAGAATTGTTAGGATGAAACAAGCCTTTGCCAGAAACCCTGCCATTGCCTGAGTTAACAGTGCCTGGAGGGAGCACCACCCAAGTAAAACTGATGGGGAGATGCTGGGAAACAACAGCATCACAAATTCCATGGGCAGTGACTGAGGAGTAACTATACTTTCGTCACAATTTGGTAGTTGTCAATGAGGTATACAGGGGGCTTACTTGGTAGTGTAGGAAAACTCAGTTTGTCCATGTCTTCCTTTAGAAGAGACATCCCAAGTACAGATCATTTTACGTAAATTGTGCGTGACGCATTTCAAATTCTGGGGGTGACCCAGAGAACCTGAAATCATATAAGAAATAGAGTCACAAACTGTAGGTCAAAAATGGCCAACTGTAAATGCTATTGTTCACATCTATAGCCATTCTTTTTACATTTTTATTGCATGCATGTCTGGCCAGTATTTTAAAACCATTGAAGGATTTGTGTGCCTGATTACAGGCAGCCGCAGGCTGCCAGATTTCTAGAAGTACCTAAAATCTGGGTTTATACTTGTGTGCAATGACATAGGCAGCTGTCTTTTTCCACAATAGCCGTTCCTAGCCTAGCCTAATAAGCAGGCTTTGGGCCAATTGCAAAACCACAAGCTTTGATGATAAACTTAATGAGTTTTTTGCTCTCCTCCATTGTCCCACGTGGAGGGCAATTAATGACAGAAGGGCAATTAATGATAACGTGTGAAATTGTTGCAGACAGCTGACATATACAGCAAGAAGGTCTCAATGCAGACATTCACACCAACTGCATATATGCAGACTATCACAGTTGCATTATGGAGAATTTAACACCCAACTTTGCACTGGTTTACAAGATGCCACTGGTTGCTGGAAAGCAGATACCAGGCCTGGTAGTACCTCCATCCCTGGGATGCTGTGGGACCACAGAGGTAACAGTTTTTGAACATAAATATGGTAGGAAAGCAAATAATTAAATGGTGTCAGTACAGAAGCTACAAAGAAAAAGTAATTAGTGAATTACATTGCAATAAACTCACCTATCTCTTGGCTATGTATTAAGCTTCTTAAACATAAAATAGCTAGTGCTAAAAGGCAGCGAAGGCTTGAATTCTTCCACATTCTTCTACTGTTTGTTTTCAGAACAGCAGCTTCAAGCAGGAATAAATGTCATCTTCCAACAAGCTGGTCAGTTCTAAAATTAAAAAACAAACAAACAAAAACCTTCCAGATTCCAGAGCTGATACTCCACAAACACCACTTCTTGTTCCAGCTACTATTCTTCTTCAGTGCTGCTCTGAGATGTAGCAACTCCTTCCCCTTCTTTGTCTGGCAAGCAAACCTTTTCTCTGTCCCAGCCACTCCTTGATGAACATGTTTTCAATGAGGCATTTCAAAGATAACCTCAAGAATCACAGATATGTAAAACTCAACTGTCCACAGGCTTTCTTCAGGACTACCTGAGGCCAGAACAGAATAGACATGGCAGGGTATTCCCCTAGAACAGGTCTCTTCAACTTAGATGAAAAGTCACATTCACAGAGGGTCCTGTATACTGTGAATGGAAATGTCCCCTGCTTTGGATATGGGTTTAAGGGGACAGGAGAGCCCATCTGTTTTCCTCTCCCCTCTGCTCACTTTTCATATTACTGCTATTCAAAGCTATGGGGTGCCTGAGACACTGCAGAACCAAATTGACCACCCAGGACCACTGGTTCAATCCAGTGTTAAGTAAAAACTTCTGGAGGGAAAAAAGAGAAAAAAGAATGAGAGCCATTTCTCTACGGAAAGATACTTGTTGCTATAAATATTGATCTTATGGAAAAAATTATCTAGAATATTATGTTTAATGTGTTCTTTGAAGATTAATGGGTTGCATGTTTTCCAAAGAGAAGTTCAACTGTTCAGCGGGATCTGGGGAACACGTTCAGTTCCACCCACACATTGTCCACCATCATTTTTTTTTCTCAAAAAGAAAGCTGCAGGAAAGCTTATCCTAAAGCTCAGCCAATCCCTGGTGCATTGTTTCCCTGCCACGTCAAAGCTCTGAAGACTTGAGCACCCTCCCAGAGACCATAACTCCCAGGTAGCAAGGGGCTTCCTCTCAGTGACCAACAGCAGGAGGGATGCTTTCATCTAAGAACATAGCTGAGCCAGCCTCTCCTACAGAGCAGTTTTGTGAAACTCAACATTTTGTCCAGGCTACTTCTTTTGAAGTCTCAAGTGGAAAGGCTCCTGACCTTGTCCTAGATGTCTCTTCCAAAGCTGGAGGTACATCACTGTCAGAATGACAGACTTTGCCTAAAAACCTCTGTAATTTTTAAAGAAACCTCTCTTCACTGAAGTCCTCTGTACCACCAGGAGTGTGCTCCCTCATCCCTGCAATACAACCGTATGTTTTTTATTACTTTTTTTAAAAGGAATTCTCCCTTAGGGGACAGCTGGGAATGCCTGAAATACTCTTCTGTCCCTCACCAATCTGCACTGTGCAAGGAGAAACATATCAGCACTACGGCAAACAATCCAGAGCTGTTCACAAGGGGCCTCTTCTTTCTCTTGGTCTGCAATAACCAGACTGAGGAAAAGGCCCAGGCAGCACAGGAGCTGAGAGATGCTATGGTAAAGGTCAGTGTTACATCTGCAGGGAAGAAACACCCTTAAAACTTAACAATTATTTTATTTTCACCATGTTCTCAAGCCATCAGAAGACCTTGCTAAAAACATATTAATTTAAGCTATATTACCCACACACACATTTAGCTCTACTTTTTATATATTCCTAAACCGTAATATCCATGCAGTGTAACTTGTTAAAGGCCAAATCAAGAGTGAAGTTTGACAAATCCATGTTCAGGTAAAGATGAATCAAGAACCCACCAGCACATAAAAGATAATAATCTCAGTGCTAGAAGTCCCCCACTGCATTTTGGTGCCTCTCAGGGTCTTCATATCTTATTTGTCCATGTTATTAATGAAAATATGGGATGTTACTTCCAGGTTTAAACTTTGCTCGCAAACCTCTAACTTCATCAAAAACGTGAAGACCACTCAGACAGACCTAGTAGTTACATGAATAAAATCATAGAATCATAGAATTTTTTTAGGTTGGAAAAGACCTTTGAGATCATCAAGTCCAACCATTAACCTAACACTACCAAGTCCACCACTAAACCAGTTAAAGGTAAAGTAATAATTAATTTTGTTTCCTGGCTTGGTGGCTGGATTATTTTTAATGAAAGTAAAACCAGGAATCACTAAGGTTGGAAAGGACCTCTAAGGTCATCAGCCCAACCATCAACCCAACACCACCATGCCTACTAAGCCTGTCCCAAAGTGCCACATCTACACATTTTTTGAACACCTGCAGGGATTGTGACTCCACCACATCTCTGGGCAGCCTGTTCCAATGCTTGACCACTCCTTCAGCAAAGAAATTTCTCCTAATATCCAATCTAAACCTCCCCTGACGCAACTTGAGGCCATCTGCTCTCAATCTATTGCCAACTACTTGGGAGAAGAGACCACACCCATCTCACTATGACCTCCTTTTAGGTAAATGACTGATTTCTATTTGCAATGTACATGTAAAGTATATCTGTTTGTTTGAGACCACTTCTTCAAAGGCCATTTCTGGTTTGCAGAAATCAAAATTTCAAGTTTTACCTCAAAACTAGTTGATAGTCCCCTATCAGCTAGTAGAAGCCAAGGAAAGAATAAAAAAAAAGGAAAGTACTAATGCCACTTGAATAAAACTGCATTGTGAAGTTAATAAAATCCCAAGCCTCTCACTTTCTAAACACATTCTCTGTGCGGGATTGTGCAAAACCTGTTAGGTCATGCCAGGTTTACAAGGCAGATTCAGCAGCTACACATGTGTGTGGCAGGGGTGGGGGGGTGGGGGTCAAGAAAGTCTCCTGGTTTTCTGCACATTCTTTCAATATAGCTTACTGAGTAGTCCCCCCTGCTGCAGAAGTTTAAGAGTAACATCACAGCAGTGAATTACAAGAAATTTGAGTCATACCAAATTCTCCTAACTCAAGCACAGTTTTAATTTCTGTTTCAGAGTCAGGCACCAAAGGGAACCTATGTACTTTCATGCAGAGCATGATGAATGTCTTGTAAACCACAGTCTTTCATAAGAAGCGTAGACTCCCTGGCTCTTGTCTTCTCATACACATTTTATCGCTTGCTGAAAAGTTGGCAATTTGAAGCCTCATGTCGCATAATTAAATGCCATTAGTCGGGAGAAAAGATTCCCATTTACAGACTTGTTTTAATTATAAAGTTACAAAATAATTGAAGTAATTTAAAAATAGGAAGTTCACTTTCTTTGGATGAAAGCTGCCTTCCATCAGTTCAAGACTAATTCAAACAAGGCATGGAGGTTTTTCCTTACCCTGAAAAGCATGTTATCCTCTAGGCAGATGTACTCTTAAGATCGATAGGACAATATAAGAGATATTTATTTAGGACAAGAGAGCTCAGCGTTGTCAGAGGAAGGCAAAACCTTGACCAGGGCTGGCTGGAGTGCAACAGGAGCAATTGCTACTAAGTGTAAATGTCTTTACATTTCAAATCTTTTTTTTTTTTTAGAAAATGACATGAAGGGGGTCAGCCCATTCCCTCCACCAGAAAGAGCAACTGCAACTAAACCATTTTTAACAGACGTCCATCTTAAAAAACATCATCAATAGCACATCCCATAACAACCTCATTTCCTTGGGCAATCTATTCGTGTCACTTCACTGGCACTATCATTAGTGCTCCCAATGTGCTACACAACTGTCTCTTGCTCAATTTTAAGCAAGATGTCCTATCTCCAGCAAAGAACAGTTTATCCTCTGCCTTGCAGCAACCTCTTACATAGAACATGACTGACACCAGGTCTCTACTAGTTCCTCCCTTAAAAAGTCCAATAATTTTTCACCATTTCCCAGTCTTAGTTTCTAGATTTCTGATCATTCCTGGAACAAATATTTCTCTGTGGACCAAACATGCTGTATCCTCAGCTTTGAAATATTTCTGCCCCCTGAGGCCTGAGCATTATCAAGCACAATGAAGGAACTTTTCTAAGGCAAACCTATGTGTAGTATGTGTTTACACAGCCCATGCCGTATTTGCTTTTCTCCCAACATTCAGACCTTGTTGACTCAATTTCAGCATATGATCCAGGCCCGGATACTACTGTATAAAGCTGCCACGTAGCTGTTTATCTAGTACTTCAGACTCCAATCTCATCCTCAAATAGGTTGCAAATCTCCTCACTTAGTGTGAGTATATTTGCACAGCAAATTCATCTTAAAGGCCTTGCCGGAAAGTCTTGCACTTTTGAAATTTTAAAGTAAGGAAAAAGCCTCCCAGAAATCTATGCTAAGGAACAACATTGTGTGTGTATCCAAAAAGTATTCACATGCAAATTCATGCCATATCAACAGCAAAGACATGGCAGGCTTCAGTATATAATTGCCTATATATAAGAGCAGCTGTTAAAAGCAGGATTCCACAGTAAGTGTTGGAAGCTACAGTACATGGAGATGTCCTGACTTCTGCTGAGGGCTTTATGTTGTGCAGAGGAACCACCCTTGTGACTGTGGTCTGAAAGAAGTAATTTTAAATTGCTTTTTATGCAGATAAGTTAACAAAGTTAGAGTCAGATTCTTAATCACTGAAGCTAATGGATGGTGGCCCTTATTTAAAACAGCTCAATACCAACTGTGGACTTTTAAATTACTTTTAAAGATGTTTTGATGCATACAGCGCACCTACTGGTGATCAGATGGATAAGAAAGGGAAAGTACTCCAAGTCAATAATGTGCATCTGGGACAATAGCTGTGGACAGCTTTCCTTCAAAACCTTGTCAGCTGTAAAGAAGGTTAAAGGTTCTGTGACAAGCTGAGAAAATGAGGGCAGCACCAGCTCTTTGACAGTGACATACTAAGACACTACCAGCCTCTTTAGACTTAACCTCTCAAAGGGAAAAACAAGATAACTGGTATCTCTCCTACTGACAGTCATGTTTCCTATTATGTATTTCTTGGCTTAACTGGTTCTGCATATCTTTGTTTTAAAGAATAGCTGACCAAATGCTCGATTCTCTTTAAAGGAAAAAAAAAAAAAAGTATTTTCTTAGTTGTAACAGCTCAGTTCTCTAAGCATAGAAGTTCTCCAAAGCTCTGTTCTACTTTTGATTTTTCTGGTCTCCGAATGTGTTTCATTGTCAAGTGCTTGGAAACCACTTTGAAAACAAACAAACAAAACATTAAAAAAATCAAAAGTCTGTCTGGCCTGCTTTCTGCCTGCAGTCTGATCTGCCACTCACAACCCTCCAGATTTGGTTTTAAAAAAACCTATGAATTGAGGATCAGTGGCCACGCTTTTTGTGACTATTTTTGTGCTCCATAAGCAGATACCCAAAAAGAAACTGTTAAAAAATCAGCTTGTACAAAAGGTTTAGGGAAACTGTAAGTGGAAAATAGTAGATGAAATCATGAAACCAGTAAAAACATATGTATTAAACATAATAGAAGAAATCTGTCAATGAATTTTATTGTTACAATTTGTTTTTTCTCCACAGTTGAAGTTATCATCATAATAATTTACCACTAAATGGAAGATTAAAAGCTCTCAAGGAAAATGATTACATAGCACATCACCAAAATTGTAGAGACTGATGGCAGGCTACATTTTTTGCAATACTAAACAGCCACCATCCCAAATACAGCCAGGCAGAAATGCAGGTGCTAAGTATGTGCCTAGATCAAAACCTTATTGCTAGAAGAAAAATTATTCTGCTTAGGAGGTGGAGAATGCTTATTTTACTTGTCTCTGCCCAAAGATACTAATTTCACCTTCAAAGTGAAAGAAAACACGCCCATATCCAGATAAAAATGCATATATCAAATTACACATCCTACCATTGCCAACAGAAAGCTTCCAAAAAAATTCCCCTATCTGAAAGACCATGCCAGAAGTACACATTTCTGGGAAACCAAGTAAATTGCCAATACAGCTGACAGTAAAGACAATGAACACAGAAACAGAAGATGAACTGGCTTTCTTTAGAACAGCTTTGCCGATCCCACAGCCTTCAGTCTTTGACTTTAAAGCTAGCTGAGTAATAAAAAAAAATGGAAGTAGAATTAATAAGATTTATTTGAGGGGGTTTGGCTGTTTTTCAATAGAGTACATTCTTCCACCTCCTTAAAAAAATTCCCAAAGTTGAGACAAAAATCTCTCTTTAGTAATCTGAATGCAGGCTTTCCCTCTCTGTTTTATAACATGGCAGCATTCCACATTATAAAAGATTCACAGGACATGAATCACTAAAACTCATTATAAATGAAGGCTGAATCCCATTTGGGAATCTGGCTTTCCCCAGTTCTGAGGAATTAATTTAAAAAACTGCTATTTCTCTTTCCGAAAGCTGATAAAATAATTCAAGTTGCCTATCTGCACCAAATGCACTCTTCTAATCTGCAGCAGAGGAAAAGCAAACAAAGACAGGGTGTTAAGATATTATACACTAAATGTGCAGGAGTGCACAAGGCCACATTTTCAGTCCTTTGAGACAAACTTTGTTTTGTTGGTTTTTTTCCTGTCAAGCACAAGGAGAAAAACTCCCTCACTACTTCCTCTAGCTGCCAAACAGCAGCATCACCTCTGACATGATGGGAAGCCAGTGCAGTTACTTTGCAGTCACTCCAGGCTGCTTCTGCTCTGCAAGGTGAGGTGAGATGTCAGGATACAACACACAATCTCAACACAAGGACCGACACTTTCACAAACTCATTTTCAAAGCTCCTGGTCACAAGCACCATCTACAAAGGCAAGCATTTTGGCAAGAAATTTTACCAACAAGAGTAAAGGTGCACCCCAGCTGGAGTAAATATTTCACCTGGCTCAGAGTCTAAGGCCAACGCGCAGCTGCACCTGCTTTCCAGTATTTCCAGTTCTTCCTTTCTTCTGATCCCAGGACTGTTAAGCGCTATGGAAATACGAATAAGCAAGCTGCAGACTGGGAGAGCTGGTGGGTACTTCCAGGTAGCAATTAGCATGAGAAGCACCCTCACCTGGCAAGGAGATGAGAGAAAACTCTTTGCAAGGAATTTCCTGACTTGGGGAGGGTGATGCATGAAGACTACATATAGGACAGGGATCAGAAAGTTTGAAGTCATTTGCTTAAGAAATCCACGGATAAGCACCACAGTTCAAGGGTGATTTTATGAAAGCATTTAGAACCTGTTGGACAGTACAACACACAGAAATACACACACAGAAACTGAGACCCTTAGGACTTGCTTTTAGAAAGAAAGGAAAATACACAGAAGAAAGATGTCAAATAGTTTAATCATAGCAATGGATACAATTTTGAGAAGGATTTGGAAAGTACAGTGGAAGACTCCTTCGGGTTACTCATCTCAACCCAAAAAACCCCACCAAACAAGAATAAGCCAGGTGGCTTACAGAGAGAATTGGGAAGAATATCCCTGCTGTGACAGCCAGGCTGGAGAGAAAAAAAAAGTGCAGCGATACTGCAGAGGCAGAGCAGTCAGGCAGAGCAGTGGACAGAACGGGCAGAACAAAGCAGAGAGATGCTATAGGAATCGATTTAGTTTTTACCACAACTAAAACTGAACTTATTAGATGACCTTTTTTTGTTTTTTCAAGCTAAATACACATTTTGCTGAATTATGCCTGTTTTCAATTAAACTGTATGCTAATTTGGAAACTGCTAGTCCTACTGGAGTCATTTGCCATGCCTTGCCCAGCAAGAGTGGTCCCAAAGCCAGATGTTGCATTTGATATTCCTAGCATGAGATTTTCAGAAGAACAAAGACACCTTCAAAAGCAAATTGGGTGTCTAACTCCTGAGTTTGGAAGTCCTTGCCACATCAATTAGCCACCAGGCACGTGGTTAAATACAAGCACATCCATCACTACTAGGAACACAGTAACAGTTCAACTTCAGTTGGTAACAACAGAAAACAAACTCTTCTGAGAAACACAGCGAATCCTAATACTATCAAAAATAGACTAAATATGTTTTGGGATATCTGCAAGCCTGTTCGCAATTTATTGTTGTTACATATTAGGGAAATGTTATTACAGATTACACCCTCAGGCTTATTAGACATCAGAGAAGGCACGCTAGAGACGCCTGTATTGCAGTTGAGTAAAGGTTGACTTCACGCTTGCAGCTATTTCCTCAGTAGGGTCTCTCCATCCAGCTGCAGAGTTTCATCAAGCTTGTAAGGACACAGTATGCTGAGACCTGATCTCCTCATTCTGAGCGAACTGAACCTGGGCAGCATGTTCAAAGGTTATTGCAGGGGTAAGAGGACAGACAAAGCATTATCAGATAAGCCTGACTTCCTTAGGAAGTCAGCTCAAATTAACAAGCACAGATTCTTCCCCTGTAGAGGTGCAGATGGAAAACACCTAATCATCTGAACAAAGAACAAAGCAAAGGGGTGAAGGTTAAGGCCAAAGGAGAAATTTTGATCTTCTAGGCTATTGTGCTGTGCAGGAGAAGGAAACATCTTGGAGTCAATTACACACTAGCATTTTAACCCATTCAAAAATTTTTTTGATGCTTACTACAACTGGCAAATTAATACTGCAATAAAGTGAAGGATTCAACTTATGTATTTGCGTAAATCTGATACAGCTACACACATTTCCTGATATGCTTGAACTTGGTGACCTCATGGTCGACACACTTCCTTGAATTCTTGAGCTTCGTAATTCAGCATGGATCAAGTATGCTGAGCAAAGACACACAAGTCTGATTACTTTGCATATATAAAAAAACAACTCTTATCATGAATGCTATGGCTACTCACTATGCCTTTTCAATACTTAATACAGCTACAAAGCACAGAAACAAATGCATCCACATTTTTTGCAGTGCATAAATCTAGAATCAAATGAAAATACACAGAGAAGGTTTCCCACTTCGCCAGTGCTTGCTGCATTTTACTGATACATAACTGAAATAAAACACAAACCAAACATTCCAAAGCACATTTCATTTTTGGGGGGTACTGTTAGTCTCTGTGTAGTTCTCAAGACAGTGTATCTTCAGAGGAAAGCATCATGTGCCCACATTGTCAATTGAGCTTTACTCAATGTGAGGTTCAAGGGCCAGACTTTACAAAGAGTGCTGGAGAAAAAAATTGCTGCTCCTCAGAAGAGTCATAATTACCTACATAATTATCTACATAATTCTGTCCCTGCCAATTCTCTTCAGCTCGTACATCCTTACATACTAATAAACATTAAAGAAGTTGACCTTATTAATGAAAGAGTTTATTTTCCTTAATCTGGCAATGTCCAAAAACTTATTTGAACTATATGACCTTTAATCTTCTTTCCATCACAGGAAAAGCCTATTTAGCTTTATAAGAGAACACTGATAATTACTGAAGCAATTCCAAGTGTGGGTTTTTTTTAAACAACCGGCAATGACCTGAGGGTTGGAATCCTTCACTGTTTACAATGAAACCTGTGGTATTCGAATTATTTTTAAGGTACAATGAACTGAATCCAAAGAAAGTCTGTCTTCATGTGTACAAACAACATATAAATAGATCAAATGCTGAAATGCGGCTTTCACATTAAATAATATATTGAGAATAACAAACAACAGTTATGCAATATCCTTTCAGAGTGAATGTAAGGAATGAGAGTCACTTACGAGAAATAAATTGATTTCTTAGTAATCGAGGGAATGGGCAATTCCTGCAACTATAGATCTATAGTTTCTGATAAATTCCCATTGTATTAATCTTTCTTGAGACTTTAAAAGCTCTCATACCCTGCTGTATTCGTACTCTTAGTAAGTACCAGATATGTCACAGGAAGACATACTGCAGCTTGTTACCATGTGTAGGCTTCCATTGGGGGTGAGCAGATGCTGTCCTCTCTGCTCCACTCCCAGGTGGGCACCCAAGAGCTGCCATTCCCCTTCCAACCTCTCCAAAGAAGGAAGGTCTACAATATAGTATACATTATCAGAACAAGTCTGTCCATGCATAATTACATAGCAGTTTGCATTTATTTCTTTCGCATACTGTTTTAGTTGTACCTTATTCCCCTACAGCTTTTCATTTATGCATGTACATGCATATCCTCCTTTTAAGGTGGCAAAGTGTAGGAATTAATCTTAAGTACTCAGAAATACAAATATTGACTTCTACAGTTGATATGCATCAGAGCTGTTCTGTTTCCTAATTAGCTTTCATAGACCCAAGAGAGAACATTGACAGGCTATAAAGAATAAATATTAACTGTTGCACTTGTGCGTGCATGTACACAGACACAGCTACTGGAGACTCGCTCTCCCACACGCACGCCTGTTCATGGTACCAGTACCCTCTCATTCTCTTGCTGTTCACAGCCTTCATTGGAGCCATGGACCCAAAAGACATGCAGGCACACCAAATCCAGCTGACTGAAGCTAATACTACTCCTTGTCCTCTCTGCTCCTCTCACAAAGGTGTCCAGGTCCCTGTAAGGGACATATGGTCCACTTGCGGATCACTGCTTATAGCAGCACAGCTAGCAATCCAGTGCATCGACACAAACTGAGTCATTAATGTTATCCTTTCTACCACTCCAACAGACTTTGACACCTCCAAAATACAGACAGCCTCAGCTCAGTTTTAGTGTATTCCTCCGTGTTCTTAGAATCATAGAATCATAGAATGCTTTGGGTTGGAAGGCACCTTTAGAGGTCATCCAGCCCAACCCCCCTGCAGTGAGCAGGGACAGCTTTAACCAGATCAGGGTGCTCAGAGCCCCGTCCAACCTGGCCTTGAATGTTGCCAGGGATGGGGCCTCCACCACCTCTCTGGGCAACCTGTGCCAGTGCTTCACCACCCTCATTGTAAAAAATTTCTTTCTTATGTTTAGTCTAAATCTATTCTTCTTTAGTTTAAAACCATTATTCCTTGTTCTGTCACAACAGGCCTTGCTAAAAATATTCTCCCCATCCTTCCTGTAGGTCCCCTTTAAGTACTGAAAGGCCGCAATAAGGTCTCCTTGCAGCCTTCTCTTCTCCAGGCTGAACAACCCCAGCTCTCTCAGCCTGGCCTCGTAGAGAGGTGCTCCACCCCTCGGATCATTTTTTGCGGCTCTCCTCTGAACCTGCTCCAACAGGTCCATGTCCTTCTTGTGCTCCAGAGCTGGACGCAGTGCTCCAGATTAGGTCTCACCAGAGCAGAGAGGCAGAATCACCTCCCTCGACCTGCTGGCTATGCTTCGTTTGATGCAGCCCAGGATACAGTTGGCTTTCTGGGCTGCAAGCGCACATTGCCAGCTCATGTCCAGCTTTTCATCCACCAGTACCCCTAAGTCCTTCTCCGCAGAGCTGCTCTCAATCCCTTCATCCCCCAGCCTGTATTGATATCAGGGGTTGCCCCGTCCCAGGAGCAGGACCTTGCACTTGGCCTTGTTGAACCTCATGAGGTTCACAGAGGCCCACTTCTCCAGCTTCCCTAGGTCCCTTTGGATGACATCTCGTCCTTCTGGTGTGTCAACCACACCACTCAGCTTGGTGTTGTCTACAAACTTGCTAAGGGTGCACACGATCCCACTGTCTATGTCATTGATGAAGATGTTAAATAGCACTGGTCCCAGTACGGACCCCTGAGGGACACCACTTGTCACTTGTCTCCATGTAGACATCGAGCCATTGACCACTCCCCGCTGGATGCAACCATCCAGCCAATTCCTTATCCAACGAACAGTCCACCCATCAAACCCATATCTCCCCAATTTAGAGAGAAGGATGTTAGGGGGGACTGTGTCAAACACTTCACAGAAACCCAAACAGATGACATCCATTGCTTTTCCCTTGTCCACTGATGGAGTCACTCCTTCATAGAAAACCACTAGGTTGGTCAGGCAGGACTTGCCCTTGGTGAATATTTGCTGGCTGTCTTGAATCACCTCCCTGTCCTCCATGTGCTTGAGCATATCTTCTAGGAGGATCTGTTCCATGATCTTCCCAGGCACAGAGGTGAGGCTGACAGGTTGGTAGTTCCCAGGGTCCTTCTTTCTTCCCTTTTTAAAAATGGGCACAACATTCTCCTTTTTCCTGTCAGCAGGGACTTCACCTGACTGCCATGACTTTTCAAATATCATGGAGAGTGGCTTGGCAACTACATCAGCCAATTCCCTCAGGACCCTGGGGTGCATCTCATCAGGTCCCATAGACTTGGGACCCAGCTCTACAAACATGCAGCACTTCCTTACCTGTATTATCCTAACTGAAATAAATCACTTACTGCAATGCCGAAGGCACAAGATTCAGTTGTTTTACAAATAAATTAACACATGGTTTTCCATTTCAAATAATTTAGGCTGAATATTCAGTTTAGGCAGAACATTGTTTTAAAATAAAACATATAAAAAAGTTCAAAGTTTGTTTTCAATTCTGCAAAATTACTTCAAATCCAATTCAAACATAGACTGAGGGCTCTCAGTCCACAAGAGTGAAAAAGATGCTAAAAAATTCCTAAGTTTATTCAGAATACTCCAAATGAGAAGTTTACATCTTGTCTGTTGGTTGGATTTATCTATCTTAGAAAGTTTCTTGATTTTGCTTGATGTAAATAAACTAGCATCTCTTCAGATGTTTCGTGGAGGTCTCCGAATGGAAAATACTGCTATAAAGTACTTTGCAGGGGGATAAAAGACTTAAG
Organism: Pelecanus crispus; assembly: GCF_030463565.1. NCBI lineage: Eukaryota > Metazoa > Chordata > Aves > Pelecaniformes > Pelecanidae > Pelecanus > Pelecanus crispus. Next base: position 15,656,545 of record NC_134676.1, read on the forward strand.
CAAATTCAGCACCATTAAAATAATGCTCAGCAAAAGGAACAAAGCAATGAAGATCTAAACATTTTAAAATAATATGTAAGATGGCTAGGACCCATATGTATAATTTTTACTGCTGTGAAATAAAGCAGTGCTTTTCTGTCATTCCTTTTAGAACTTAGGAAAAGCAGTGAATTGAGTCCCTGTATATAACCCACCAGCAAGTGCTGAAACAGCAGTCTGTAAGGCTAATGATACCACACCGCATTTAAAACTGAAAGCAGTTCATAGAAAATTGAGACTGCTACTAATAGGACGTAGAGTGATTCGGTTCCACAAGTCTCTCCTGGCCTAATTCACACTTAGAATAAGAATGTAAAACAGAAATTTTCAAAGCTACAACTGCACTTCATCTCACATATTCACATCATTTTCACATGACCATCACTAATCATATGATCTGTAACTTTGATCTGCCTCCTCTCCCTCAACCCTCCCTTGAAAGCAAGATTCTTTTCCTGAAGATCTCCCTTTTTTTTGCTTTCTCTTCGCAAGGTTGACTATAAAAAAGGGCTGTGAAGAGGGAAAAACAGCCCTGGATTTTACACACGCGTCATTCCAACTTTGCTATCTCTGTTTAACAGGGTTCTTCCTTCCTGCTATTATTAGTAAATCTCGCAGTTTACTTCTCTCAGTATTGAGCTAGCAGATGATGTACAAAAGAAGAAGGATTTCTTACTTATTAGCTTCTGTCACCAATAAATCCTGTATACCTACACACTGGCATGGAAAAATCTCTTCCTGTGGAAGGCCGTTCATCACATTTTTCATGCATTGTTGCTGATATGTTTAACTTTTTTGTTTCACAACTCAGCAATGAAGCAGCTATTGTTTCCAAAGTGCTGAGCAAGTCCGACTGTGGGAACGAGAGACGTGCGACAATTCTCAATGGTCTCTCTGGTGGCTGCAGATTGAGGTGCCCAGGCATGGGGGGAGAAGGCGGGGGCGAGGGAAAACCTAACTGCAGAGAAGAGTTAATTGGATAACTAATGGTTTGGTGTTGTTATATGAATGACACGTTCTGCTTCAGTTTATTTTTAGTTTCTATTCCAGTATTTTATTCCTTAGGAAAATTTCTGCTCTTTATGCATCTAATCAGGTCCCTCTAGATATATAGTGCATGATTCACAAGGCCAAGCACGTTCTTATAAGCTTACCTGTCTAAAACCAGAGACCGGCAAAACCTCTAATGTAAATTTCATAGCATGAAACACCAACGTATCACTTTTTCCTCCTTTTGTGAAATCGTCTTCTACAAAAGCTTGTGCCAATCTCACCACGAAGCAAGTCATTAGAACCCTGGTGGCATTTAAAAATAACACCACCTCAAGCGTCTTTGGAGAGTACTCTGCTTTTCCCATTTCTGCAGTTTTCCATATTAAAGAGCTATGCACTGGATCTGTACAAGGATCTTATTTGCAAAACATATTTAGATGACAATGCTTATTCCTCAGAGACATAAATATTTGACTTTACAATATATATAGAAAGTCTTTGTAAGCTATGGTAGAAGACATTAAAAAGATCAGAGGTACATATACATATTAGGAATGCAAGTGACAAGCACCTTTTTTCCCCTAACAGGAAAACTTTTAAAAAAAAATCTACTATCATTAAAGATGGTAAAAACTAATGCACATTACTTCAAAAGAAGAGATCAACTGGAGGCAATTATTACCAATACTTGTTAAATTCTTATTAAAGTGATCAGGGTCTAGATTGCACCATCTTATTCATCTTAATTCTCAAGTGCCATGAAACAAGCAGCTAAATGCTATCAGAGATCACCTGTGCCCTCTGATGAGAAGGTATTTCAAAGCCGTGGAGTGCTGCTCGTGACTAACTAACTGCTGATTTATGCAAGATAATAAGCCTCAGTAACCACATATATACACGTATTGCTCCTGAATTTGCAAACACATAAGTATGTGACTAATTCCATCTTATGAATAAAGGTATGCATAAACTTACATTTGCACTGTTGGCAGGAGCCCATCTGCAGGAGTCTGTGACAGGCTCAGCCCTTAGTCTTCAGTATGGGAGAGCTGAATGCTGAACTGGGCAGTCACATTAGGTATCTAAAGTTAAAAGATTCATATACAATCCATCCAGAAGAATGCTATGCTAGAGAATCACTCAGAAAAGATGTGGAATTATAAATATACCTTCTGTGTTTAAGTGTGTAGAGAGGAAAATTAACACTATTTTGCTGAAAGCCTGTTAATGACCTAATTCTGGGGGCAACTATTGTAACACTGAGTGCTTGCTCCCATTTCTCTCTGCAGTAATCACTGCTCAAACTCCAACACAGAGTTACCTACTGATTAGCAAGCATGCATACAGCAGGGCAAAAAGATAATAGACAAGAATCTAATGTTTTCAAGGATACATTCTTTGCATATTAACACCAGCTGCACCACTCATTAGTTGAAATATGCGGAAGCAACCGGAAAACATTCAAAGTATCAGTTATCACAGCTCAAGCAAATAAATACATAAAAGTTGCTGAAAAGAAAAGTCCTCACAACTTATTCTGTATGGGTGAGGCTACCTTACAAAAGCACTCGATCCAACAGCACAAGAGAAAAACTAGATGTTCATTAGCAGTGGAAATGGTTTAATCCAGTACAAAGTTGTTTTATACACAGGATCAAATGATTACTTAGAACACTTCGGGTCTGAGAGGTCGTCTGTTGTTGCAAAGCCTAAAATAATGCAACTATTTAGTACAATGAGGTTACTTGATCACCATTCTCAATTACCTACACAGAGAAAGGATTTAAACATAACCTGCAATATATGACATATAAGAGTCAATGCCATGTGGTAGACCTCCACTGAAAAGTGCACATTGTGAAAACTAAAGCTAACTAAGTATTGGCAAAGCTCTTCAAGGATGGGGTGAACTGACTGAAATAAAAAATAAGATTTTCCTAAAAAAGTTCTAAATATGGGCTCAATACAAGCCTTCCCCAATTGAAACCTTCAGTTCACATTACACCAATGTCAGACTAGATTAGCATAAATCTTGCACAGATCTCACATTAATAAGTGTTTTAATGGTGAAAGAAGACAATATACAGGGGACAAACTACAGATTTTGAGGCAAGATTTAAAGTAAGAGTCACATGACAGCTTGCTGGATTTACATTCAGACTGATCTTGTCATTTGAAACATGAGGCAACATTTGGTCAAAAATAGCTTCTTTCAAAAATCTCCGAGCAGTTTGAAAAAGAAACCGGCCAATCACATTTAATTTGGAGGAGAAGGCTGTTCTATATTGGGAATCGTGACAATGCTGTTCTAGCAGATGAATTATGAGTTACGTGCCTGGAGACCTGTACACTAAAGACTTCTCATAGCCATGACCTTTGCAAGAGTATGGAGCAGGGGGAAGGAGGGGAAAAGGAAGAGGAACAGGTAGACTCTAGGGAACAGATATTATTATCCACAGAACCAGCAGAAACCCTAGAAGAAGCAAAAGAGTTTGATGTTTATGTCCACCTCACACACACCCTACTTTAGTGCTTGTTGCACATAACTCAAGACAACACTGAACTCTACAATATAAATAAATCACATTTTTGTTTTGTTTTTTCTCTCTCTCCTCTTCTCTCTCTCTCTGCCTAGGATTAAACATTAAAAGCTTATCTTCTTGGTTTTAGCTCCAGAGTAGCTGTAAAACCTCAGAGGTCAAATATCTCTTCTGCCGCAAGTGCTGAACTTGATCCAAAACTTGAAATATTGTGAAAATTAGTTGTAGTTGGAATACTTGTAACTTAGATTCACCTTTGGGCTTCAGAGTCTGCAGAAGCCCCACCTATAATACTGACCACTATAATTTTCTTCTGAAGTTCATTTGATTTAAGCAGCATCTTTGCCCTGCAGTATTATTAAGACAAATTATTTGAGAAAGATATTTTGAACCTCTGTCCTCACTGATTTTATAGTTAAGAGAGGCCATTAGATCACCCAGTTCAAGAAGGGCAAATCCGTGGCCATACAAACAGGGTTACATCACATGATGAGCAGCATTGCTCTCTTGGCAGAAGAGCTTCTGGGTGACGTTAAGTCCTGTTTGGAAGGAGGAAGGGCTGCCAGGCTAAGGCAGGTACCACCAGACAGCCCCAAAAGGCAACTGCCTGCCCAGGCCAGCCCCATGATGAGCAGAAACATGCCTCGTCTCCCAGTTCTCCATATCTCCCTCTCCTCTGGGCTCTCCAAGATATGTGGGATGTGCTGTGCAACTCTCAAACCTGCAAGTAATTTGAAATGCAGCTTGTAAAGTTACAGAAAGCATGAATATCAGAGATGCTCAGACCACCCTAGTGGACTGCAGTGTGGAGGTATCTTCACCCCCAGCCTAAATGCTGCAGATGGGCTTGCCTTCGCACTGTTTGGGACCAACATGTCCAAGTCTGGACTAGACCACTTTGCAGCAAGTGGCCCTGGTCACCATCTGGCTCCAAACCACCCTTTTCTGTGCTTCAACATTCGAAGTGCTTGAAATGAAGAGAAAGTAGTTTTTAAAGCTTTAGGCTGAAATGTGTGGCATGCCCAAGGGCACAATGTGGGGGACATTCGAGGGCATGAAGCTAGCTGGGGTAGAGCTGCCTTGCTCTGCTCACCATGCTAGCCAAGCTTGCCATAGGCCATATCCACACCATCCAGAATAAACGTTTAACCATGCTATCTAGTCAACTAAGCCCACATTTCCTCTTGGAGGGAAGCAATTGATTTATTCAGGGAGCAAAGCTAGTTTAGACAGATGGCTGAAGGCCAGAACTAAAATACAGACCATTTCTGAGCAAGATTGACAGTGTAAACCACCTTCAACCACCCATTACTTGTACTTTTATTATACCTTGAAGCAACTTGTGCAATAATGACAAAATTATGCAAGCATAAGAAGCATTCCAGCATACTTTTCAGACAGTGTTTATCACCTAAAGAAATGGTACAAATGCACTGCTTTATTTAAATTTCATGATTATGCACTATAAACTACGAGGCTACCTTGATATGAAGCTACCAAGGTTCAGTCAGTATTACAAAGCTATTACCAGTGCAGCTATAGGTACACAGCAAGCACAAATATATACCTCTATTTTAGCAATATATGTATATTCCAAAAGAGATGGTCAAAATGCAGTAAGCTATAGTGGCAGAGAACACTGATATAATGTTGCTCATCAATATAGAAGCATCCCCACCCCCAAAAAATCAAAACTCCACAGTAACTCTAACCAGTGTTACTGTATCAGTGAAAATATTTGGCTGGCAAGGAAAATGCTACAGCATCAAAGCAACCCAAAGAAAGCGCTACTTCATCTACTTAAGACTTCAGGAGATTTCAGGAGGCCAGGGGTGGCTGAAAGGCTGTGCTTTTTGGTTTTGCAGGAAGCTGCCTCTAAATTGCGGGGTTTACAGGTGAGAAAGGAAACTGCTCCCGGACAACACATGGCCCGAGAGAGAGGGAAGCTATCCTGCTCCCAAGTGCTCCCCTAACACCGAACTGGCAACACAGGCTGGCCATCTTCTGCTGTGGGCTGTGCTGTGGGTCTGATTCTTGGCATGGTAGGAAGTTAGGCAGAAGGAGCAGGGAATTGCTACAGTGCTGTCCTTGTTTCCATGACACGTGCTTTTATAACTTGTGCTCCCTGAGGTAAAAGGCATAATTTGGACTCAACAGCTGACAACTCAGCAGTTCTCTGCCTGTGGGATAAGGGAAAGCTACTTCTGTTGTAGCAACAGTCTTTGACCTCACTCCAATGCCAGCTCCAGACCGTGCATGGGAAGGAAGGGAGACATATGCCCTTCAAAACCTTACACCCTGACCAACATTCATACCGATGGGTTAGGAGTTATTTTTAGTTTAAGGACTTTCTGCTTGCAGTGAAACCTGCTACTAGGAGCAGTTCCAAGAGACGGCAGCAGGGAAAGGCAGACAGCAGCAAAGTGGCAAAAGCCCCTGCTGAGAGTTTCTGGTGCTCACAGGAAGTGCAAGGACCTTACAGATGCACAGCAGGAGGGCTCCCACAGTCTGTAAATTTAGGGGTTGCAAATTTTCCAGGAGAGGGAGGACAACAATGATCAGCAAAAAAACTGGTGGTGCATATGAAAAACAGTCCCTGGCTATTCTTCTCAGCGTCAGATCAGAACCTCCAGGTATCATTCATTCTAATTACCATCTGCTAGTTTATAAATCAGTAAGTAAGCCAGGCAAAGAACACAGGAACCTCTCCATTTGGTGGTGATTGGTATCCTAGCTGTCCCTCCACCCCGCAAAGGCAGGTAAGAAAACAGCTCTGGTCATCTAGGAATTTATATGGCTCCCATCATTGCTGTGCTAATGACTCTGGAAGAGATCCATAAGATTCTGGAAGATGATCCCTGGAGACATTTAAGCACCTATAAAAACTGAACTTTTGATGCTTAAACCCCAAAGAAACATGTTCCAAAAGCAATTATTTCCTGCCTGTGTCTGCTGATAAAATGTGCGCAGAACCACAGAAATCAGGTTCCCCAGACAAAGCAGAAGCCATTGCTTTTCTTTAAAGACACAGAAAAAGAAAGCAGCAGTGGTACTCCCTTTTCTAAGGCAGCCCAGCCATTGCAGCACTTGCTGGGGTATAGGCAACACCTCCAACCACCCCAGAGACGACTCAAAGTAACAGACGAGTCAGGATGGAGACCTCTCCAGCCTTTCTGTAGATGGCATTTCTCTCTACAGCTTAAGTAACCACTGATTTGGAGCAGGACTCCGTGTCCTTGTGAGAGGGCACCCAGTGGAAGCAAAGGACCTTGCTCCAGGTCCTGCTCCCAAGGATTAGTTATAGCTTTTACATTAAACTGTTTATGGAATGAAATACACAACCAGCTTTGGGGCATAGAGCACAATCACCTTTCAAGCCTTATCTAGAAGTAATTTATTTTTCTCACTTTTAGACAGAAATTTGATGCCTAACAGTCAAAAAGCCAAAACATGAATAATTTCAACTAATTGTAGCTAGTTATGGTAACAGAAGTAAAATTGACTTTCAAGCCTGTTCTCCGTGTCGCCCTGGATGAGAATCAGTGTCCAACTCAAAGCAACAGCATCCCCTCCCAAAGAGCCACCAGTATCTCATTTGAGTTCTCAGTCCTTCCACCTATACAAGTATCTTTAAACCTCCCCCATCAGACCTTTTCTTCTACTGCAAATTAACATCCCTTCACTTGAATCATCTCTGTATTTCAACATCAGTCTGAATCTAAGGTCCCAGTGTTTCTGTTACAATGGTGTCCTAGACCAATACATACTATTAAAAACAGAACAAAACTAACTCCAAGAACTTTCTTGATTTCTTTTTTCTGTTTTCCCTTCCATTACCCAAAAGCTGCCTTTCAACAACTCAAATAAGTTCACTAAAAGATAATATAAACTATCATTTAAAACTGTATCAGATCATTTTTGCTTTCATCCAACAAATGTATCAGCACCACAGGAACTGCTGAATTTAGCATCCTCTGCATTCCTCTGAGCACTAGCACACAGCATAAGTGGAAAAGAACCTCATTTACCTGGACACATCATCTATTGGGTCATATGCAGAAAAACATAATCCATCTGCATCAGCCTTGTGATGCACTGCACTCTGCAAGATAGACTTGGTATTTATAAACATACAGATTGTTTAAGACTGTCAGACACTTTCTTCTTGAGGTATTGTTTCATCTTGCAGGTGGAATTCTTACTAACATCCATAGTTTAAATACATCTTCTCATAAGGCACAAAATTTGCTGGATTAAAAAAATTTAGTATTCATGCTCTAAGAGAGCTGTTTCTAATAGATTTACAGACTCTGTTCTAACATTACCTATGGATATTAATAAATTCAGATTTTTTGAACATTTACTGAAGCCCTGAGTTACACGATGTTGAAACAGATGTGACCTTAAAGCTATAGACTGTAACTCATGAAGCACTTGAAAATTAAAGCCCCATGAACTCCCTGCTAAAGTAGCAGCAGCAGCTTTTCCACCTGTGAAATAAGTTTCTCCCTCTTTCTTGGAGAGCATCTCCTCCCGTATGGCTGTTCCCACGTATTTCTGACTTGCCTTTGGCAAGTCTGCGAGAATGCCCTCACCTAAAGGTTAAGTCTCTCCCTTTCCTCAGCACACCTGTAAAGGGATTTTGCACAATCTAACTCATAGATAGTGCTTGCCACTGGTTGCTCTAAGTGACTAAAGCGATATGTTTGGAGAGTGCACAATGGAAACTGTTATCGCTTAATAACACTGATAAAAGTTTGAATAGGTGGAACAGTGATAAGATGAAAGAATGTGAAGACTAAGTAAACAGAAAGCAAAATCAAACAAAATCAGGTGATCTACTGACTGCCTAAAAGCTATACTCCAAACCAGCTCTAAGTTAGTGATTGTTGAGCTTTCCATTTGTGGTCTTCTGCAAGATTTTCCAGGTTAGATACATAGCCCTGCAGCCTACTGACACTAGACTGTCTCTTCTTAGTAGCCTCAGCAGACCTCTCAGAAGTAACCCTATCCAGCTAATGACAGGCAACCCATGCCGAGCAATACCAGCCAACTGCAGATACGGCGCTACTCATTCTGTTGATTCACTCCCTGTATTTGCTTCTGTCTCTTCCACATCTTAATCCTTCCCCTCATCAAACATAATTTTTGTTTTGATCTTGATTCATATTGGGGCCAAATCCAGGAGACTTCTATGCACATGCTTACCTTTATCACCAAAAACGTACAGAAATCAAAGCTTATCTTTATCACCAAAACCATACAGCATACAATGGTTGAGAAGTTAAGGACAAGCACAGACTTTTTGCAGATCAAGGCATTCATGCATTCTTCCCTACAGGATGTGTAAAGCTTTATATACAAAGTACACACACACATATATATAGTATATATACATATATATACTTTATATATAAAGTACACTGATGGATCTACATTAAACAACATACTGTCTCAGCTAGCATTGCCACATGCTGATTTGAGAGGGAACATGGCATGACATGGACTTTAATCTTCCCCACAGCTACTAAACCTACTAAGTCTGATTAACAGTCTGGATTCATGCTGTGGAGTTGAACGAAGGATTTAAGAAGAATTTAAAGAATTATTTTACAATAAGGAAAAAAGGCAGAACAGACTTCCAGGTGAGATGTCAAAGGCAAGTCACGTTGCCTTACTTAGGTAACAAGCTGGGTTTCAAACACAGCAGAAAGCTACCCAATGCCCATTCTTCGTTGAGGGGAATTTGACAGGACATGGCCAGCTTGATTATGGAATATGAATATTGGACTATTTTTGCAGTGGAGATTTTAAGTGTGGAAGTTTGTGGAAAAGACTCAAAGTGACAATTCCTACACAACAGCTCACAGCCTAAGTCTCGCCGGCACTAGATGATTACGATACCTATTCAGAGCTTTAGTCCAATTTATAGCAAAGTTCCCAGGCATCCACCACGGATTATGATTAAAAAACAAACCAACCACGTATATCACCAATTCCTACTGAAGCAACACACAGCATGCCAGCACAATACGCCCAGTTCACATTTACTTACACACGTTGAATTTTAACAAGGGAATGACGTTCTTTCCAGAACTACCTCAGAGGCTTAGAGAGATCTTTTTTAAACACAATCTCTAAACACATTAGAAATTCAATCACTCAAAATAGACACAGCAAGCTGCCACTGCGCCGGTGTCCCTGTACAGCCAGCCAGTGTGCGGCGAGCCGCGCAGCGTGTCTGGATGCTCCCCAGCCGCACGAAGGGGCTCCGGATTCCCCTCCCAAGCTCCCCTTTTTTTTGGAAGGGTGCTACTTGTTCAAAAAAAAAAAAAAAATTAAAAGCAGAAAAAGAGGCATAAATATTATTTACCCGCTGTTCAGTCCTTGAGCCAACCAACCTGCCGGCCAGCAGAATGAGCTGTTGACAAAACACAGCCTCTATTTAAGCCGCAGGCTCCGGGCAGCGGCAGAGCGGAGCCGCCGGTCTCCCCCCCGTACCCCCGGGGGAGGCTGCCGCGGTCTGCGCCCGCACCGGCCGCGACCCCCGGCCCCGGCCGCCGTCCCCCGGCCCCGGCCGAGCCCCGAGCCGCAGCGCCCGCGGCAGCAGGAAAGCAGGGAGGCGGGCGGCGGGGGCTTGGCAACCCCCCGCGGCCCCGCCGCCTCCCGGCCGGGCTGTCAGCCGCCCCTCCTCGCCGGCACCTCCCCGGGGCGGGCGCAGGGAGGGATGGAGGGGGCACCCATCACCGCGCCCCTCGGGCCGCCCCCTCCCAGGTGCGAGCGCAGCCCCGCCGCGGGGCCGCCGCCGGGAGAAGCCGCCCGGCCCGGGGCCCGGGGCCCGGCACTCACCCGCCGCCGCCTCGCCGTGCCCGGCGGCAGCCTCATGCCGCGGGGGGTGCGCGGCGCTGCCCGCGGCGCGGTCCCGGCCGGCCCAGCTCCGGCGGGCAGCAGTGCGCAGCGCCGACAGGAAGGAGGGATGGAGCCGGGGCGGGAGGGATGGAGGAGAGGGGCTGGCGGGCTGCCTGCGGGAGGAGCCTGCGCCGCGCACCGCCCGGCGCCGCCGCCACCCCCGGCCCTGCCCCCGGGGCACCGCCGCCTCCCGCCGCCCGCCGCGGCCCGGCCCGGCCCGGCCCCGTCGCTGGGGCCGCGCTCGCTGGGAGGCGGGCCGCCGGGGGCCCGGGGTTCGGCCGGGCCGAAGCTGCCCGGGGTTTCAGGCTGCCGCCCGCCCTTAGCTGTGTTGCCGGGGTACAGCCGGGACGAAGTTGTTAGGGATACTCAAGCGGCCGGTGGTTTCCTCGGGTCCCCAGCGGGCTGTTAGGAGCGTGCTGCGGGGGCGGATGGAGTCGCGGATCTGATCTGAACACTTCAGGTTCTCTCTGTGACACGGTCAAATGTCCTTCTTAGAAAAGTGTCTTGAATACCTCCGGTACTGCCAGACCTCCAGGCTTTGAAGCGGTGGGCCTGGCCCTCTAAACCCAGGAGATTCTTGATTCATTTTATCTTTTGTATCTGCCTCTAGTTTTTGAGGTCTGGGACTTGACCTCCAACATTTCTTTGAAGCCACAACAGCTACATGCCAGCCTCTCTTAAATTAAACTTGAAATCCTCACAATCCCACAGTCTCAAGAGTCGGGCAATTAAAAAAAATATATACCACGAGGCCCATAAAATCAGAAGAGCTGGCAAACCTGTGGCTCCTCTCTTGTTCCCCAGTAAACCACAGCAGAACAGGGAGAAAAAGTAACTGCTCGGTTTTCCTTGCATTTTTCTGCCTACATTTTCCTACAGAGGTTTTCCAGGCTGCTGTAGATTGTTTTTCTCAGAACCTAGATGATAAAGAACTGCAAATACCTGTATGGAGGTCCTGGGCCAGATTTGTGCCCTATCATGGCTAAGTAGGGGATTTCAGGTCCCTAAAGCCAGAGCCACCTGCCATCCTGCACGTTCCCTGCTCAGGCTACGTGAATACAGGCTGTTTTGTAGAGAAGAAATTTTGCACTGTTTCCTCCCCTTTCCACTGTTTTTGCTTGTGCAAAGACAACTGAAGCTTCAGTAGGCCAGAAAGAGATGCATGAAACTTGTGGTTAGGTCATGCATCTGAACATGAGTTCAGATCTCTTCTGGCTCAAGAGCACGCTTGACTTCAGGCCTTGTATCCTGCAACACTTGTCTATCCGTTGACCTGTGTCACCTTCTCAAGAGGAAGGATTGAGTCTCCTTATACACATACCATTCTTGGGAAAGAAGGAGGTTTTTTTAAATAGCATTTGGAGAGGAGCCCTGGGCTTCTTCTGACCAAGCAGAAGATTATGTTTTCTCCTGATGCACACTGAAACATTCATAGATCCATGGATGCCCAGACTTTAACAGAGTTCTTTTAAGGGTCTTCTATCTAGCAGGTTTAAGCAGTTACCTTTCCAGCACATTGGTCAGCTCTCCACAGTCCCAAATCTCTCCCTGCTGGGAAGGTGTCCTGGATGGCTAATTCTGTGGTCTAGACTTCACTCCAGGCACCAAGAGGTCTGGTATGTCAGCTGCCTAAGACCATATTTGCATTTAGTTCCCTGTTCCCATTCTAGCCCAGAAACCCTCCCGCCCTCTTTCCATGCAAGAGCAGCCAAATCACAATGAAACTGGGAATATCCATAGCACCAGAAGACTTGGGGAGAAGGTGGATATTTGATTGTACGTGACCCATCCAAAGGAGGACTGCCTCTGCCTTTTTCTGTTTCCAGACCTCATTAATTGGAGTCTGGTACCCTTGCTAGAGTCTGCATCCAAGGCTCAGAAGGATGCAGCTTGCGCCTGTGCCATGGATGACAGACCCACAAATGCAGATTTCCATCCATGAAAGCAACACAAGAACTTTCTTTCAAAGGCATTGAAAATGTTAAATGAAATTGTACCACCCTTCTTTTCTGCAGCTCATGTTATTTCACCTTTAATAAAGGCTCACAAGCATGTCACTTGTCAGGAAGCCCTGTATTCATGTACACAGTACTGTGTGTACCATGAGTAATTGCAGGAAGATCTGGCTCATTTTCTGTATGATGAAATCAAGCAACAGTAATTTTTACTATTTGCTCTTTTTAATTAGCAAGGCAGCTTCCCTGTGATTCACAGACTTTCCACAGGAGAACTGGGGAAAGAGGTGTGGGTTTTGTTTTTTTTTCCTAAGAAGAAAAATGTGATTGTGAAATTAGAAGAAGCTGCCAGGAGAAATCAGAGATGGGGGTAGTTCCTGAAGTTATTTTAAGGTTTTGATATTGTATTAATGACTCAATTTTTAATAACTCATTTGGAAGTTAAGAAACTTTCTAGACCTGATGCTATTTAAGACAAGTCCGTATAGTACAATCTTCAAGGTGATAAAGCTACAGATGGTTGGTATCGGTTATCTCTTTTTTTATACAGCAAAATATGCTAATTTTTATATAAATATCCCTTAGACAAATGACTGGTCTAATTACCCTACTACTTCTGATCTGCAGAAAATATGCTATGTATCCTGTCTCATCATGAGACCTTCCCTGTAATGTATCATAGCTGCTATGTTTTATAATGAAACTTATCTGCATGTAGTATATATACACCATTTATTTTGTTTCCTGCGTTATCTCTGGTTTCCAGAAAACTGAAGGACAGACGCTGGAACACAGACTGTGTCTTTATATACCCAGTGTAGCATTTTGTCATTGATTTTAACAGCAGCCGGGCTGTGCCTTTCAACATTAATATTTTGGACAGTGAGAGAGGAATGTTTAAGTCTCTGCAAACAGTAGGTTAGTTTTAGTTTATCTTAGTTTACCTCAGTGCTTAGTATTACTTAGAGAACAACCTATCTGCTGTCTAGGTCAGAAAAAACTTCTTGGGGCATGTAAATTCCAAATGAAAGTGAGAAGCCCAGCTAGGACGTTTTCATTAATGAGAGTTTCCTGGAGCCATTTAGTCTTGTATTTAAGGGTGTGTTGGTTATTTATGGCAGAGAAAAAGAACGGATGTGTTGATGTTCTGGAACTTTTCCTTTGTGCATTGTTTCCCATTTCACAGTTGTATTTGGCACCCACTTTCCTCCAGCCAATAAAGAATATTAAAGAACTTCCTTTGCTGAGAAGTTATGTGCACATTCTACAAACCATACAGTTTAACCAGAAGTGTGAGAGGTAGTACTTCTACCAGCATTTACAAACACAAGAGATTGTAATTATATAATATTGCCAGCAAAGGTCTGCCAATGATTCCTTTTATGGACTATCTATTCCTGTTTTCTTAAAAAATGATTATATGATACAACCAACAAAGCAAATTTGGGTCTGACTGAATGTATTCAGGAAAGCCAATAACAAAACTCACCCTGGATGTGATAAGAGCAGGAGTAGCCTCTGTTCATGCCAAGAATAACCTCGAGTACTGTGGGTAGTGCATGTGTTGTGGTGCACTCACAAAGCAACAGCTCTTTCCTATGAGGTCTCAGTGGAAGCATCCCTGTGTTGTCAAGCTGGCGCAGAGCTATTCTTGGAAATGAGTAGACTGACCCCAGAGAAATAAACGCTTTGTAATTAATATTTTTCAAATACAGAGAATTTCTTCATCATTAGGGACCTATGCCTATAAACCTAGTGACATGTTGGCAATATATTGCTAACAGGCTTCAAAAAATTCCTTGGTCTCCCCTGTCTGCAGGGAAACCATATGGTCTATTGTGGTGTTTGTGTTTGCAGGGAGAAGCAATGAAGGACTTTGATCTACTGACCTGCACTAACTTGGATAGTGCCATGAATTTAAAAAGAAATGGAAAGAAAAACACTACTTGCCCAAAACAATTAAATTGAAGGCACTTGCATTCCTTTCACTGGAAGAAAATCTACCTCAGATGCCTGAAAAATACATGGTGTGGAAATACTGGATCTGCTACCAGTAATAAGACCCTTACGGTCAGCAGTGAAGGTAAAGCTTCTCCCATGTAGTACAGAGCTGCTAGCAGATGGATCTCATTGCCACACACTGCCAAGTGTCAAGACTTTTGTATCCAAGTGGTCTGACCAGGGTCATTTGTGCATAGGACAGAGGACAAGGGGCACCAGCTGTTGAGTCCTTACTAAGTACGTTGGGTCTGTCTTGACTGGCACAACAAACAATTTCTTTGAACAGGTCTTTTTTATATATATCTTCCCAAGTCAAGCTGTTGTTATGCAATCACTTTGCCTCAGACCCTTGCTTGCCTTACACCCCAGGAACTTTGGAAAAGTTTCTGCCCATTGGCTTATTCCCTCATTTTGCCATCTTTATGGCTACTGTCTGTCTTCCTCTTGGGAAAATGTTATCTGAGCCCATGTTATCGAAGCATGGTTTTGGGGGTGGTGAGCTGACTATGCTATGGCTTTATCAGAGCAAAGGGACTGAACTTTTGGTCTTGTCTTGTGGTCTTGATGTAAACAACACAGTCCTCACTCTTCCTTGATTTGACTGCTGTCATTCATGTCCATCATGTCCATCAACATTCTTTCCATCCTTCCTCTAGTGCGTCTTCTGATGCTTCCCCATGCAGGCATTTCCATTCGTACTTCATTCAGATGAGTCTTAATACTTGAGTTACAAATGTCTACAGTGGCTACGGTGAACTAATGCCTGAGAAGGGACTTACTGCTGAAGTTCCTCTGCTAAAACAACCTACATGCTGTAAACTCATTAACAGTTGCAGGCCTGCTTCCCAATCTAAGCATTTTCGCCATCCTGCCGTTGATTATAGTGGCGGTTCAGCACATGCTTAATCATCATGTTGGATGTGTCCCGTTGATGAGTCCCATACAGTAGCATGAGAGGTCAGTCTTCAGGTCAGTGAAATAAGATACAGCATAGTTCTTGGAAAGAAATGAAGCTAAATATAAACTTCTGAAGAAACACCAACAAATGGTAACAATCTTACTAACTGTGGAAGGGTTGGTGGAACTAGGATTTAGTCCTAGAACTAAGTCTGATTTATGGATGTGAAATTGAAGAGGCTTACCTTGCATAGTAGTGGAAAGGCCTAATTACATTATGAAAAAGAGGATTTATGAAAGTCAGAAGCTAATTTAGATTTGTAATAGCCAGAGAAGCATGGAAATGCAAATAAAAGATACTGAGAACATCTCAGACATTCATATACTCTTAATATTACAAGGCCCTCCACTGGCTCCCCAACATCAGTGTATCACATTCAAACATACTGCCTTGCTCTGTGCAACTTTCAACAATGCTCCTTATTTAGCAATTCTTGTTACTGTGGTGTTGGCTCTGTTTCCAATACAGTGCCATTCCTGTCTGCTCACCAATTTATCAGCTAGATATTGCCATGCTTTCTCTATTGCTATGAGATCCCACAAAGAAATGTCCCCTGTACTACAAAGCTTAGTAAGTTGATGCTTCAGATTTTCTGTGCATGGCCTGAACATGTCTGATGAATGTCAGATGAATTTGAAGCACCCTAAGCTGCTATGAACTTTACATGCACTCGAGAGCTGGTCTCTACATCAACAGGAGACATTTGACCAGAATTCATGTAGCTGAGCTGAGCTGCCAGCTTCAGTGAATCCTGAATAAGTGGCTAGAATTTTCAAAATTCTCCCTGCACAAAGTTTACAGGCTGCAACACCCTCTCCCCCTGCTGAACCATATCCAGGGAAAGAAATGTGCCTTCTTCCATACTATCCTTGAACTAAGCTGTAAGCCCACTCACTGCTTGGAACCAAATTTCTATGCATCAGCATAAAAGTAGAAAGACAAAGACAGCTCAGCCAGAGAGGAGGTGGAGACACATAACATGCTTTGCAGGAGCATATGAAGTTCTATATTTACACAGTTCATGGCATTCCTCCTGTCAGTCTTTCTATGTCATTTTTCAGATGAGGGTTTCAATACTGCTTAACACAGTGCATCAGAGCTTGGGATATTACAGTAATAAATAACGTGCAAATAAGATACCTTAAGGTGTGGCCTTGGAGGACACAATGGCAAAATCCATTATTAGAAGCAACTTTATTCTTTCTGGCCTGACTTTAGAAATATTGTTTGGTGTGTCTTAGTCACCCTGGTTAGCCACAGTTCTCTTACAGGCTAATAAAAGGTCTGTGTTTGTACATAAACAGAAATTCTAACTCTAGTATAAAGAAGATAATCCCAGCGTATTTGAAAGTCAGGTTGAAAGATGTTTTCATAAAAGCAGGCAATTGTTTGCATTAGGTTAAATATTGCAGCAAATTCTGTATCCGTTCCAGGAGTTTCCATCAGGGTGGACCTATTTTTGTCCTCTGTTGTGTTTTTATTTTTATACAAAAACATCTCTGCCAATGACGTACAATCCTAACCTAGTACCCACTTAATTACATATTGTCCTGGTTTTGGCTGGGATAGAGTTAATTTTCTTCCTAGTAGCAGGCATAGTGCTGTGTTTTGGATTTAGTAGGAGAAGAATGTTGATAACACGCTGATGTTTTTAGTTGTTGCTGAGTACTGCTTATGCTAGGCAAGGACTTTTCAGCTTCCCATGCTCTGCCAGGTGCACAAGAAACAGGGAGGGGGCACAGCCAGAATAGTTGATCCAAACTGACCCAAGGGCTATTCCATACCATATGACGTCATGCTCAGTATATAAACTGGGGGGGGTTGGCTGCGGAGCAGCGATCGCTGCTCGGGAACTGTCTGGGTATTGGTCGGCGGGTGGTGAGCAATTGCCTTGTGCATCACTTGCTTGGTATATTTTTATTGTTATTATCATTATTATATTGTTAATATTATCATTACTATTTTACTTTATTTCAATTATTAAACTGTTCTTATCTCAACCCAGGAGTGTTTCTCACTCTTACTCCTCCAATTCTCTCCCCCATCCCATCGCGGCAGGGGGAGTGAGCGAGCGGCTGCGTGGTGCTTAGCTGCTGGCTGGGGCTAAACCACGACATCCTCACATCCTCCCTTCTGGTGTAACAAGCACCTTTGCTTTCACTATTTTGCAGATTGATGGCAATCTTAATCTGCCTCTGCACATCCCTAGTAAAGCCAAAGGAGCTACCCACCCAGGGGATGATTTGTTGTAGCACCAGGGCTGTAAGATTAAGCTTCTTCAGGCAGTAAATTATTTTCTGTAAAACACTTCTTGGAACATGTGTGGACAGCACCAGAGACACCAGAAATGTACATACATGCTGAAAATTGTGTGACTGAGCATGCTCTGTCTTGTTCCCCATCTTTGCCAAGCTGGATGTCTAGGCAACTTCCTTCCCCTCTTGGGTCACCTGAGATGCAGAGAACAACCATCCCTGTGCCATAGAACACTATTTGTCAGTGCTGAACTAAAACAGTGATTCACATTCACACTCGGCTCTGTTCAGTGCTCCCTGCTCTGAAGCACAGCTCACCAGGGAGGCTACAAAGCATGTTCTTGAGACAGATACTGTGAGTGCATGAGGCACAGGCTAAGTTAACGCATGTATTTGCCTAGATTAAGGTTCGGCAGGTACTTTTTCTGCCAGCAGTATGAACTTGAGCATTCATTGTATCACTTCTTCTATGATCCTCTACTGCATTGTGTTAGCATAAATCTTTGCACACATCCACACAGTAAGACAGATCAAGGAAAAAAGTCACACCCCCCCTCTTTTTTTTTAAAAAAAATAACCTCCCCTCATGATATTTTTTAACTGAATAGTTCCTCTGCTGTGAATTACACTGAAGACAAACATCAAGCCACTGGAAGGCTGGAAGGGGGTAGGAATAAACAGGAATAAACAGCCAAGGGCAAAGGTTGAAGGGCTATAGGGCTAGAATAAACAGCCAAGGGAAAAAGTCAAAGAAGCACTCTTGCTGTGTGATAAACCACAGTCCTGGGCTCTAGGTTGTCCTTAGTCTGGGAGAGGTGGTGAGTTCAGCCTTCAGCTATGTGCCTTAGCCACTAGATTGGAGTATTTCAGGCATGGCCAGGGACCCAAGCACAGTCGCAATAGCCAGGATGAACTGACAGGAGGAACCTAAGGAAAACAGGGAACTTGCCTTTTGTCCATTGTCTGAAGCAACATAGTGACACTTGAGGGAGCAGAGCTGTGTCCGTAATTGCAAAGGTCATCTGAACTCTGCTCTTTGTGAGCCCACATCTTGGCACAAGAGCAATGCTCACCATCCACAAACCTCTATAACCAAGTCTTTTGTGTACCCACTGGAACATTGAAACTACCTTGCCTGGGAGGAGTACCTGGCTTTCAGGAGAACATACATCCAGGAAGCCTTTATTAAGGTCCTAATTCCAATTCTAGAGGTAATTCAGTGAAGCCCCGGTAAAGGTGTTTAGTTTTGGCATGCTGGCTATTGCAAGCTCCAAGCGCTGAATGCCTCTTCAGCCTGTACCTCTTCCCTGTTTTATGTGTGGCGCTGCTGTGGAATGCAGCCGGGAGCTGAACATGCGTAAGTTATGGGCACTGCAGCACTCAGCATTTTAATGTTCCTTATACTTCACTTAGGCTGCTAGTTCTTCATTTAAAGGAAAATTGAGAACGCAAAAAATCAAAGCCCAGACATGCTCTTTGCTGAACTGAAAATATATAATTACAAACCCATACAGGTATCTAGTGAACAGGAGAAAACGCTTGCAGGAAGCAACCTACTGAGCACAGGGCACTTGTTCTAGCCAAAAGGAAATTGCTGTTTTCTCATTTCTTTTCTCACTTGTGCTTTCCTACACACCTCTGTAAGCTGAGGTTTTGTAGTTTTCCCTTTTTTGATACACACCAACAGGCAGCAATTCCACCATGCCTTGTTCAATGGCCTGACATGCAGTCTTCCTTCTCATGCCTGTAATTAGCAAGACTGATGCCAAGGAAGTCTCTCTGAAAGTCTTGACCTTTAAGATGTAGAATATACACACAATGTGAAGTCACATTTAGGTGGAGTCTCTCCTGTCTTTGGAGATGATGGCACTAACATCAAACTTTTGTGTTACATCTTGTGCTACCTACTCACAATCCTCAGGCCCCCCCAATTGCCATTTGTGGCCTGAAACCCTCTCTTGGATTTAAACACCAGAGAATATTCTCTCTTTGAAGTCACATGGGAGAAACAACAGATGCCATCATACATCTGTGAAAACATCACCTCCAACTACAGAGGTGGCTGAAGGCTTGTTTGGGAAGTGGAAGAACTTAGGTGCAATGGGCAAGGGTGCTCCAGAGGATGTTTCCCGTGTCCACAGCGTGCTCTGACCACCTCATTAGGCTAGAGGGCACTGTCCACTCTGCTTTTGAAGCATGGATGTTCCTTAAAGAACAAAAGTGAAGCTATAGAGGCAGAAAAGGCTGGAGCAGAAGTGAAGGTGATTGTGCAAACAGCAGTGCCTGGGTAGGAAGGGGGAAGTGCAAACTTCCGGTCCCCACTTCAGGGCATGCATTTTTTGTGTATTCAGGTGCAAAAGCCATGTATTTTTCACACAGAACAGTTACGCTTGCTGAGGAAGTTGGGAAGAAACTTGTATTTACCCATGACAGTCACACTATGATTCACCCTGTCCCTTATTACAGGCAGCAACCTTGACCCATCTTGTGCAATCCTACCACTTTCCCGGACTTCAGAGGTACACAACACTTTGTGTTGAGCTATTCCAGAATGGCCTGATTCCTCCCACAGAGAAACCCACACAAGAGAGCCCTGACAGAAAGACTTGCTGAAGTTTCCACTCCTTCTATGGTTTAACATAAGCTGTGCCAGTAACAGGTTTTTCTTTAGGGTCCAAGTGGTAAAAACTTCCCCCAAACCTTCCACATCTGGAGGAGGTGGGAGCTACAGTAGTCACTGGTATGTGCCAACCAAACCTCAGCAGCAGTGAGAAAAGGTGACTCTCAGGAAGTAAGTGTTTACACTGTTTTGAGCTGGGAGTACAGAGCAGCACTCTCCTGCACTGATACTAAAGCAGGCATCTCATTGCTTCCATGCCCAGAACTCCAGAGTGAGACTCCAGAATTAGGAGACAAGCTTACATGCTCCACAGATGACACAGGTTGCATAAATCATTGCTTTTTTCCCAAGAAGTGGTTGCCAGAGACACTGCAGGCTGGCTGTTATTATTGTACACGGATGTGAAGTCTGTCCTGGTAGTGCAGCCAGCTCTGGCTCCAGAAAGAGGGAGAATTTGTATCAGTTCACCTGCGGGATGGGTTCCCACAGCTGGTAAGAGTAAGAACAAGAATAAGGTCTGCTTCCAAAGGAAGCAGTCTCCGCACAGTCTCAGACTGACCCAGAAACAAGCATTTGAGTTTAAGAAGAGAAAGTTTGGGGGACAGTATTACCTCAAACACCAAAATATGACTTGCTACAGCTCTACAAATGCTCCTGCCTCTCTCCCTCTCCTTGTTTTGGTTGTGGTTTTTTCCCTTTTTGTTCTCCCTTCCCTCTCCTATTGCTCTTTCTTTTTATTATTCTGAAGCTGTTTAAAGGGCTACTCCTGCACTTTCTTACACAGGGCTACCCTCTGTGGCCCCAAGTGTCATAGAAACTTCCAGAGAGCCAGCCCTCATTTCATACTGCGGCTGTCACTGACCAAATGCAATGCTACTCCTACCTTTTGAGATAAACCACAAGCTGCAGAACCAACCCACTAAATATCCTCCCAGAGATGCCTTAAATTTTCTCCCCTAATTGCAGTGCTGTACAGAGAAATAACTTTAACAGGAAATCTCTGTATTGGAAAAATATGGGAAGCATGGGACACTAAAGATTAGAGAGGAAAGGTTATCTTTTTGTTTAGCTAGTCATTTGCAGCTTCCAGCAGTTTAGAAAGATAAAGCTATGTAACTGTTAGATTTTATTAAGGGACATAAAACAGCTCCATATTTATTAGGACGAATGTTTAATATCAAACCTGGTGAGACAAAGTGAGTATAAATCCCTTGTCTTTGATGTATGCAGGAGCAGACCAAGTCTATGCAAACCTTTGCTGTCAGTTTTAGTGAGAAAAGAATTGAACTCTCTACCATATGACCTATGCCCTCTCAAAGTGTTTCCTGAAAAAGATGAATGGAGCAGAGGATGACTTTACTGACATTATCATTAGAAAGATTGATACTTTACCACTATGACTCATTCTTCCCCCATAATTTTATTCCTAAAAGCCAATTAATGATGTTTAAAAGATATGTGTTAATGCTTGTTCTTGCAAACAAATGTAATTAACACATAATTTGTGACTTTGCAATTTTACTTTTGAAATTAATGCAACACTGAATAATTTTTTACAAGTTTAAAGATCAATGCATTACGCTTTTTTTGTGGAAGGATTTTATTAATGAAATCCTCTTTTTTTAGGCAAAAGAGAAACAACATGGGGCAGCTCCTGAATAATCTTAATACATTAGTATTAATTACTACTGTCCAATCTGTGTAAAATCACTATTTAAATTGCACATGTTCCTTGAATTACAAAAGTTAGATTTCCTTTAGTTCCAGGAGGGTACCTTTTCTGTATTCTTTTGGTTTATTATTATAAAAGTATTCAGAGAGAGAATTCAGAGAGAGAGGCAACAATTAACTCTATCAAGGGAATATATTCCACAAAATTTTACCTTTCCAGTCCATGTATTTTGTGACCTTCAAAATCTCCTATTTGAGCCTAATCAATTCAGAAGAATGAATCTATAGCATTTAAATAATCCAAACTTACTTAGATAATGAAGAATCTGTGATATGCCAGAGCAGAAGAGGACCTCCATTACACTATTTTTCTATGATTCATTCATCTAGCAAAACCTGAGGTGCTGATGCCTTGTGAAAAGCAAGAGGAGATGTGCAGATCCAGACCTAGAGAAAAGAAAGCCTGTAGAGCTGCCTTAGGCATCAGCAATCTGTGCCTCCCCAGTGCTCTTTGGAGTGTGATCCTGTTGACATGATCTGGATGACAAGAGCTTGGAATCTCTACAAAGCACATCTTTCAGCACTGATCTCACAGGTTTGCAAAAGACCTGTAAAAGACTGTGTTCATTGTTTCCAGGTGAAATCACAGGACTGTCTTGGGGTGTTCCATCGTCCTTAGGACATTTATGCAGTTTCCCACCACTTCAGAATAGCAGAACTAAACTCAAAAATTGTCCAAGGAAAGACTGAATCTGCTGTTATTTTGCAAAAAAACAGCAGGAAGTGTTTTCAAATAAGATATGTTTTGACTACCCTGAAGGTTTGTTAGGCGGGCTTTTCTGGTATATATTTGTGAAAATCTGTATAGCCAACAGACAAAGAAATGAGCAGGAAGAGAAACTAGCATGGAAATACCAGATGTCACTGCAGAAGTACTGGCCACAAGCACCTGAGAAGGTTCAGTGAGAGCTCCTGTGAGTGCTGGCTGAAAGAAACAGGGAATTATGAGCAGTGGAAGAAATTTCAGCTCTTAGAGTCCGTGTACCCGGGGATAGAGGCTTACTAGGTTCTTCGCAAGTAAAATAGAATACATCACAAAAGGTCTGAGCCGGTCACTGCTGCCTTCTCTTAATGGGAATCATCTACAACAGCCTGCATTTTGTTAGTTGCTCAAATGAAATGGAGGGCAGGAGAGGCAATATTGCTTGGAAGGCTCATACAAAGCTATCCAAAATGATAGGATACATACATCTTAGAAATATCCTAGATACCAAGTATAACTACTGAATACTGAACAATTGCTCAATGTCCGAAGTGATGTGTCACTTTTATCCTGAACGGTTACTACTACAGTCTAAAGAGCAGGCAACCAACCTAAAAACTTAAATATACAAACAGTGTCCAGTCTTTATCTACAAATAAGTCTTGCATAAGTATGAAGATATGAAGAGGTTTGGGGTTTTTTTTATTCTTCACTCAAACAATTTAGAAGTGTCAGTGTATGTGGCATGAGAAATAATTTTCACAGGCAATTTCTGTATTGGAAACTAATGGAAAGCATGGAGTTCTAGCGCTTAAGGCAGAAAAGTAGAGGAATACTCTGAGGACAACGGACAAGGCTTTGCAAACCCAGTGGTTCCTGAATTTTGGCATAAAATATTGCTGTGTTTTTGTCACTGAGCTTAGCCCAACAGGCATAGTCACTGGACAAGGAGATAAATTTTAAAAGTGATGGACACTCACCATTCATATTTGTTTCTGCAAGCTCAAACCAACAGTTCTGAGTTGAGATCCTCCCTCTGCAATAATGTGGAAATGCTTGCACAAGAAAACCAAGTGAGAAGAAACAGAGAGGGAACAAAAGACGGGCAAATACACCCAAATGCTCCTGTCACCAACCTCTGAATACAACCACTTTCATATTAGAATAAGGGAAATATATTTTAAAATAATTTTTAAAAATAATTTAATGTCCATATTCTGTTGCAGAAACTGTGCAGATCTTGCTGTACCTCTGGAAATGTCAGTGCACAATGATGGTTAAAAAAACATTTATAACAATGAGCTGAGGTGCTTTGGCCAGTTAAAACTTTTTTCAGTAATAATCATACTCTTTATGTCTTCTGTTTGTGAATTTTTAAGAACACTTTACTGTTGACTTCTCCTGAGACACATAATTTGATCATGATAGACTTGAGCTTTCAGCATTCAGTGATGCCCATATGGTTTTCACTGGAGTCAAGAAAAGAATTACACTGGTGGTTTTCATAGACGAAGGCTTAGAATAAGATAGGAAGTTTTGAATAATTTTAGATTTAATGACACAGACAGATGCCAGCTTGAATATCTGAAAAGCCACTTGTGGAGTTATGCAAAAAGATGAACTGTGGCCTTGTAAAGATATTCGTGTTATACATGAAGATTATCAACACGATTGTTATGGTCAAAGGTTTATTAAATGATGTTTATGCTATTTCTTTCCTTTAAAACATAGACAGAAGTGTAGAGGATATTTTGTAAAAGCCTATCAACTCACATGGCCCTGAACTTCTAAAGGGGTGAAAAACCTTTTCTTAAGTCCAAAATCTTAAGTTGTTCAAAGTTTGTTTGAGCAACAGATCTAACGCAGAGGGAACCTCCCGAGGAAGCCTGAGTATATTCAAAAGCTTCCGAATGATTCCAGTAAAAGTCCTTGTACAGAAAGTTCCAGCTCACTTCTTGTTTACTTGGTTAGCTGCTGTAGAAAAGTCACATAGGATTTCCCTAACAAATCACATGTTCTCATATTGCAGCATCCTTGAGCCAAATGCATAGAAAACCTTGGGTAACCTTTTCTTCCTTAATATACACAGGGAGAAATAATCTGCTTTCAACATTTTTGGCCCCTGCGTTACATAGATAATAGCCAAATAATGACCTATTTCAGCATATTTCCTCCTGCACTCTAAACAGCATCTGTATCATTTTCTGTCAGTTTCATCCTTAACACGCAGTACTTTATAAGCAAGAGGGTCATAGATGTAGTAACATTATATGAGTGTAGGTTTACAATTTTGAATATTAGTTTGCAGGAAATAACTCTGTTCCAGATGCTGTGAGCTGTTTTCCCATGCCTACTGAGATAAACAGACCTGAGGCTAGAAGAGACTTTGAACAAGTTTTTGGAAAGCCTGGCTTCCAATATCTGTTTCTTTCTTAGGTGCTTCAGTCACACATTGCCTCACCCTTGAGCATTTGGCTTTCACAACTGATTCTCTGAGCTCTGTGTGCGAGGAGCAGCCTCAGCTCAGTGTTCTCATTGCAAAAGATGCCTGAAGATAGCCAATACCAAAAATGAACAACACAGATTTGTCCAGATTCCTCCTAAAACAGGGGGAGATGGTGAGAATGACATTTTGAATGTGTTAAGTTGGGTACTAGTCAAGAGAAGGGAAGACCTGAATTCTAACCCCTGCTCCAAGGACTGTATGCACTGAATCTGGTTACTAGTTCACATAAATAGCCCTTTAAGCAGGACCAGAACCCAGGTTTCCATTAGTCCATGAAAGTGCCTCAATTACTGTATTAAGGATTCAGGCTCATGTTGTCTTTTTCCTGCTTGATGAGACTTCAAGTCTTTCTACAGAGTGACTTGGCTTTCACAGAAGGGGTGAAAAAGACATCTATTGCCTCTGTCACACACACTGCCTTATGTGTGCAGTTTCCTTGAGTCAAATTTGTAGGACACTTTAGGTAACTATTTCTTTTTCAGTCTATGCAAGAGAGAGATGCACTTAGACGTTTAAGTACCTATGGCATTGACAATATAATACATACTCTGAATAATCCAAATAAAAAATGATGAAATGTAAGTTCCAGTTCACACTGTCTTGGTGAATTGTTGAGAAAAATTTATACAGGCTTTCCACTTACAAAGTAATATCATTCCCCTTGTGAGGAGAGGGGATAGTGCACTCACAGCTCAGGCAAATAGGTGAGAATGCAATGAGAATTTCCACTGATGTTTTAGGGGCACCAGATTTTTTGTGACACAGTTTATTCATTTTCATTGCTGTCATCGTCACAAACTTCTGTTCATATCACATGTAAAGCAAAACCTGCTTGAATGTAATTTTATTTTTTTAGGAGACTATTGTGATAGGTTTTTTGTTTTCTTTATTTCATGCAGAGTAACTCAGAAAATATTTTATGTTTATGCTGGCTTCCTCTCCAGTCTGCTTCCACAGCAGGCAATAAAAATCTTTGCATTGACATCACATCGATACTGATAGAATATGTCTTTAAGAATAGTAACAGTTCTCTTCAGGATTTCATGTTAGTACTAAAGGCTTTGTTCTGTCCTCATACGGAAAAGGTCCCTTTTGAATTCAGATAAGCTGCTTGGACTCTGAGGCCAGAAATTTTTCTTCACGAACATGGATTCATTAATTTTGATAAGTACCAGCAAAGTAGGCATGATGTGTTCTCAATAGTTGAGAAAAGTTGAACAAAGAGAAATTTTAGTGATTTATTGAAGATAACAGCATAGATAACAACTCTGGCCACACCAGAGCTCAGTGTTGTCTGACGAAAACTAGGCACCTAATTTTTATGAAATGAATAAAATCGCGTCTTCTCCATCATACTGTATATTGAAATCGTTCCAGAAGAGAAGATCTGAACTATAAAAGCAACTGTGCTAAAAAATATTCCTTCTCTTCAACTAATACTTTGCAGGCCAAGCCCATAGTTCAGATGATACCCATTTCCAGGGTGACCTGTGTGCAAGCTTTTCAATAGCACATATCCTTCTCACATTTGTTATGACTACAGCACTGAAGAGTTAATGTCTTCAGTAACTTTTTCATTTTTGCAAAGCATAAACTTTGCAAAAACACAGCACTTTGTTTAAAGGATGTGTTTAGTTCCCCTAAACCAACAGAAATTAAAGGTTTTGGAAACCGTGTCAAGCTCACTGTATAGACTGTGCACAAACTTTGTGGTTACTTTTGCCTCTTCAGTGACTCACCCTGAGTTGTTTTTCTATTCTTAAAATATAGATTTAGCTTCAAATTCAGATCATGGTCACATTTGCTGTACTCTGTCTTCAAATCTGGAAGATATTTGTAAAATAATTTCTCTTTTCTCTGTGCCACCGACTCTTCCCAGAAGGCACTAGTGTATCTTTTATTTCTGTTTTCAATTGTAGATAGAACTTAGAAGAAAACTGATAGTTAAAAATAATTCCATTATAAAATCACTTAGAGGAGGGAAATACCCTTCTCTCAATTTCCAAGCCCGAAAGTGGTGCTTTCTTCATGGTTCCATGAAATCACAGAGTAAAGAGTTTGGGAATCACCAGTGGTTAGCTGTGTTGGAGTGGACAAGGACAGCTTACTCACACCTGCTTTAGATACATTGGGAAGCATCTTCAAGCATGAACATCCAAAACTTATATGTGCTCTTCAAGGCAAAAAACCCCTATTTGTCCTGATTTCAGAAATATGGCCTTGTTGTATTAGGAAAACTACAATGTAACTGCTTCTGTAATAGTTCAAATTGCTACAGAGGTATCATATGGCTCCAGGGATAATGTTTTAAATGCAAGAACCAGGAGCATTATTATTCACTACTGTGTATTTCAGGGCAGCAGTAGGTGCATTTTCAAATACTTAAGCAAAAAGATAGAGTCTCCAGAAAATAAGTGGGAAAGATTTTTGTTTCATAATGGCAATTAAATCTGTCTTGAAATCCACAGCCTGCTTGATTATTCTGTGCAGATTAGCTCCTTAGGCAGCTTCTGCAGCATATTACAAATAAGCAGTCAGCTACGTCTCAATTTTTGTTATTACTTTCAATATTGTATGTGGCCAGCCCAGCAGTACAGTGTGCATTATAAGCACCTACACCCCAGCTCACTTCCACTTCAGAGGCACTGGCATCATCAGCAGCTGGACATTCCCCACACCTTTTTGGACTCAGGGAATATGTTCAAATTCTGTTCAAGCTGAAGTAGTACCTCTTAAAATATGAGGTTCATCTTTGGTTTATTTTGACATCTAGATGAGTAAACTCAGGAGCGATGTAAATGGTGATATGGCTTACAATTTGGTTTGCTCACCATTTGGCAGACCACAATCGCAATGTACTTGTCTGTTATATGGCTGTCTCATTGCGTGTGGCTATGTCTGCAAAGCACAACTCTCTGCTGGTGGTCCATTTCATTCCCACGTACTTGCTTCCTTCCCCCTTCATGGTTTTAGAGATCATGATGACTCATGGCTCCTCAATTTGCCCCAAATTACTTCTGTTAGGGCATGTTTTTTGCGTAGCTGGTCATGCATATTAAGAACATTGTTTCAACTTACTGTTTCCACTTCGCTTCATTTTGATTGACCAGCCTCAAGCAGCAGTGGAAGGGCTTTCCCCAGATGCTTCTTGGTCTGTCCTGTGTCATTCTAACCACACACTTTTCCCACTGAAGCTATGATCACTAAATCACTATTCATGTTCTTTATTGACCCTCCATCATTCCTAATTAAATCTGACCCACATGTCCTTCAGCAGTATTTTATTTCTGAAGTTAGTTTCTTCTTTGACTTTTAGTAAGTGACCAAGTGTCACTTCTACGTAAACCAAAATACATTAAAATGTTCTGATATATCCTAAACTCTGGTCTTCTGATTTCAAAATAAAGGAACATACATTCCTACTCCATTTACCTCCTCAGATTGGCATTAATATCAGTGTTCTTCCTGATATTCTGATTGTCAGTGTTCTGTGGTACTTCAGCTAACCAAAGTTTTGGTATCTACAGTTATCAGCTGCAAGAGAAGCTTGTCTAAAATCCTCTTGTCAGATTAAAGCCAGTAGTTGGTTTTATCTTTACTTATCTCAAGTCCCATTTTTCTTTCTACTTCCTTAAAGTCTCCAGCTATCCTTTGTATCATATTTTCTTTCTTCTGTAGGCACCAAAATTATTAATAGCATCAGAAGGACTCGTGAAGATCATCTAATTTCAGTCCCTCCAGCAAATTTTATAATTGTGCCATGACTCCCAGGACACCTTAAGACGACATGAAGGAGTCAATCTTTCTGTCTGCTCCCACTCTTATTTTCCAGAAACCACATTGCTATTCAGCTGTTATCTCTTCTGTGTAAGGGATGCGTATATAAAATATCACAAATGGGAATTTTTTAAACTGTAATGAGCAGGATGTTTTGTGATACTTGCTACTGTCTATTTCAACACTTTTTTAAAAATGCTGGAGAAACACTATTTTCAGTCCAACAAAGTCAGTTTGCATAGTCTTTAAGCTATCTTATCACACCATCCCACAAAACCCTTTCCATTGACTCCCTGGTTTCAATAATTCAGTTCTAAAATTCCCAACATTTTGTTCTTTGTTTTTGCTGGGAGTTCAAACTGCCTCTTAAATCTCTTATAAATTTATCTTCTACAAACAGCTCAGCTATCGGTCTGTAACATGTCTATACTAAGAAAGTCATTAAAGAGCTCGCTCCCTTGCTCCCTCTGTCCATAACCGCATTCTTGCATTCTGTCCCTTATCACACTCACAGCTGATCTTCTTGTCTCTATGTGTTGTAGCTCTCATAAAATACTCCCACATTATATACATTTTCCTCTTGCTCCATTTGGTCTACCAAATCCTCCAATTCTTGCATGCTCTTACAATCCTCTAGGTTTGGCTTTTTTGGGTTTTTTTGTTTTGTTTTGTTTGTTTGGGTTTTTTTGTTGGTTTTTGTTTGTTTTGTTTGGGGTTTTTTTTTTTTTTTTGACCTTATCACACTTAGCATGAGACCAGCTTGGAAATTATATTCTCGCCATTGCATGTCTGTCTTCAGTTACATTCCCATGAGCTGTTCAATGATCCCTTGTTCCTTATACTTGGAGTTCTCCTAAATTATCTTCTTTGGTTCAGCCTGTCATGAAATCTCCTGAAGCCTGTTTTTAATTGCAACCTATTCCAGCCTGTCTTTCAGATATCTCCAGGATGTTGCGTTATACCTGTAACTTGTCTACTGAATTTTCTTACCACTTTTGTGCTATCAGTCTATGACCAGCTCTTATGCTTCCAGTACTTGGCATGCATTTTGAGACAAAATATGCAATCTGATTACTAGGAACCACCTCTGTAGATAAATGGATATGCCCGAGAACATTTTCATTAAGAAACTTTCTGTCCTATTCAACTGTATCCTCAACTGTGACAATTAATCTCAGTCATTGTTAATTATTACATGATAAACATTAGATGCCTCTCACTGTCTTCTACATCTTCCTTTTCTACTTTGGTATTGCAGCCATCCACCACTATTTTGGTGCCACACTTTGCAAGATTCTTGAAGGCTGTATCACAATCAGCACAGAATTAATATTTTATGGTTTTAGGTATTTCTTTGCTAGGAGCACATTTATTTATTCCTGATGTACTGGGTGTTCCACTAGTTTGAGATACACCTGGTTTGCTTGGTTTGTCTTCAAAGCTTATGAAAGTTGAGAATATCATTTCAGTGGGTTGATAATGTATCAGTGGAGATAGAGAGAGACATAATCTCCTCTTCCTTGACCTTCTTCCAACGCCCTTGCTGCTAAGATAAACAGTGATACTCCTTCCTAAGAAGCAGAAATAGCCTTGGACATCTTTCCCTGCATTTTGTATAGCCCTTAAGGACCATCTGGGAATGTGGTCCCCCTGAGAGGGACCACGTCTCTTTCCATGGCCATGGCACCACTCACTATAAACGAAAGTTTACTTCCATTAAACTATTGATCGTCTTGTCTGAGTAAACCAGCATAGATTTCATAAACTTTATTAGCATGGCTATCATGGGCGTGTCTTTCTATATTTGCTGTACTATAGTTTGGAGTACTCCTGGCCTGTGTAACAATGTTCCTTGTATGTCTGGTAAGGATTGCCATGCAGCAAAGTGTATTTCTTGCAGCAAACGGTAAGTCTAAGCTTCAAAGGCACCTGAAGAACAAAGGCCCCCACTCACACAGAATTTGAGTACCTACACCCTTGCACTCATTTGAAAATCACAGCCCAAACACAGCACTGAATGCAGCTGTCAGAGACTCTGAGATGTCTCACAGAAGATATACTTCTATGCTCTTTTCTGTCACCACTTATTATGTCAGAATAAGAGAGATATTGTCTTTTACAGCAGATGTTATTCCAAGATTCCTTTTTCTTAATAAAATCAATTGAAATTGTTTAGGCAAGAGACAGCATGCTCTCATCAATGTCGCGTCTAGAAGTCTGCGGGAATTTCTGTAAAGCAAAAAAACCCTATGTGTCCTTTTAAGTAAAAACAGCATGAATGCCCTTTCTCTGGATATCTGCCTATACATCTGTGTCTGACTATGGATATCTGCAGGTTGGTATTGCCACTGCAGGTCTAATTTAACTATTAAAAGGAAACTGTGACTTAGAATTTCTCCACAGAATGTTTTTATCTCAAATTCCACTGTTTGTAATACTAGGGCACAGCCATACTTTCCTGCTGTGAGATGCCAGGATCACAGCTACAATGAAGTAGGAAGTGAAGCACTGTGAAGAAAAAGCAAGCTGCCTGTAAAGGATTGATTCAGCAAACTATATAAACAAGTATTAATTTGAGTGGATATTTAGTTTCTTTGTTGAACACAGGTGGATTTGAGAATAGAGTTAAAAACATAGCTCTATTCTGAAATGCTCTGTTGAGTCATTATCTCAAAATTATAATGGTTCTGCGGGACATTACGAAGTTGTCCTACAGAGCACTCAGTAGCCTGAACCAAGTATACCCCAAAGTTGCACATGGAGAGTATCTTTATGTGTTTGACTCCCAGGCTTGAATTGGAGAGGATATTCAAGTATTTCCTTAACTCTACGTCCAAACTGCCCAACTGTGCAGAATTTTGCAAGACTCCTAAAGGTAAAAGTAAACGGAGATGAGGTAAACAGGCTGGCATTAGCAAGAGGGGCAGCAGAAGGAAAAGCAGCTGTCTGAAAGAGCCTTTACCTCACATGCCAACACCCTGAAGTACCCAGGGAATATGCTCTGCTAACTTTGTGCACTACAAAAGCACTCAGATTTTAAAGGAGAGAAACCAGTGAAACTGAGGAAAATTCCAAAATGGGCAAGTACTAGCAATGCTTCCTATGCCATTGTAATAGGTACATTTCTAATGGATGCTTATTGTAAATTATTATACAGTAATACAACCACAGGATATACTTGATTGCAAATCTGGCCCCTCTAGTTTAAGAATGATTTCCATAGGCCAACAGATAAGTAGATAAAAAGAGACCTTGTAAAGAGCAAGACAGTAGCATGGAAATTAGGTCTGGGCTCAGTTTTACATATTCCACAGCTGTAAATCTTTGAGAACATCACTGATAGTGAATATTACAACACTCATCATTAAGAACATGTAACACCTTCTCCACCTAGACAGAAATAACAGGCTTTGATTAAATACCCAACACTTTTTCCCTGTGAGAGACCTAAGAACTGGAGGTCCAGAAGCCAACACACAGATCCAGGAGGACTGGAGTTGCTTAGAGCCACCCAAGAGGAAACAATAAGAGGATGTGTATTTACCAGGCTGGTCACAGCCTCCCTCTCCCCAACACTGGTACCATGTAGTGGGATGTATTTCTTATCACATGATGGGGGAGTCTGTATGTGTACCTTCTGTTTCTGCTCATCAGCACCTCAGCTAGATCCATTTGTGTCTAGATCAGCTGTTCTCATTAAATAATGGTCCCCATTAATAACTTAATAGACTGTTAATTAAAGCACTCTGACTGTGACCTGGATCTCCTCTGGTTCAAATTTGAGAGCAGATCTTTCCTATGTCAAATGGGGCAATTTTCTTCCATTTCTACTGTAGAAGTTATCCCCTTCTATACAAATTATTGAAGTAGTCTTTGGGCAAGAAAAAGAGAACTGCTTCTGTCTTGCGATGCTTTGGACACAACTCTGAAGCACTGGGATTCTTGTCCCCGCTCCAAACAGGTATTTCAGCATTTCATGAGAAGCAGAAAAACTTGAACAGTCTAAAATATCTACCAGTCTAAAATATCTGCTTTAGAGGGCAGTGACTAGAGTGCTCAGCTGGGGGATGGCAGGACTAGATTTAAATTCTTTCTTCTTTACATAATTCAGAGTAAGGATGTAAGACCAGTTCTTCCATTTACAGGGACCTCCTCTTACTGTCTGATTTTTGAGTGAAGCCCAATGCAGGGGCTTAATGCCTAATGGTAGAAATTTCAGAAATGTTAAAGGCAGGAAGTCAAGCATGGGTATTTTAAGCAGCTAGACATCTACATGGCAACTGACTGCAGTAGAAGTTCTTATTGGTAACATGGTGCTGAAATATGGGCACTAATATATAAGCACTTAATTGTACTCATTAATTTAGTTGCTGTGACTTTAGAGGCTGTGCTGAGACATCTTTCCTTCTCCCCCAGTGAGATTCTGCATTGTCACAATCAGATGATCTTCCCTATTTAGACTGAAAATTTTCCCAGCGGGGATTGTCTGTTTAGTGGGTCCTGATCAAAGCCTCAAGGTGTTGCTGAATGCAAAATAATCATGGGGAATGAACAATGCTTATTGCCTTGTGTGGCAGTTCTGGGCAGGCAGTCTTGAGATACTGGGTACAGGAATATAATGGAACTGCAGCTTGTGTAACTATGCTGAAATTGTTTTTTCATGTACAATATAACTTAAGACATATGTAGTGTTAAGGCTGTAAATAGTCTTATTACGTAATTCTTGGTCCAAAAGTTTGAAGGCAAGATTTTTGTGTGGAATTATTCTTGTTACATGCCCAAAAAGCTTCTCTGTTTTTTCTTTGCTGACTCAAAATGAGACATTACTTTCCCATACAATTCTTGCCTCATTTAGTGTAGAAATTCTATGACAACTAATGATCAAGAATTACAGTATAACTAACTATATTATCTCTTTTGGAGCTGTGTAAAAGGAATCATTAGGAAATTTGTGAGCCTTCTTTACTCCCAAACCCTATTGTGCTAAACAGGGTGTACTGAAGTACTTTTGAAAGTCATCACTTCAGAATAGGATTATTTGATTAAAACAAACTTGGGAAATGGGTTTATTCACTGTCTAGGTCATATAAATAAGCATAAAGTCTTCATTTTCCTTGGCACTTTTCACAAGCACTAAATAAGGAAAATAAATAATAGGAAGCATATCTTAGCAAATCCTCATCAAGTCAGGTATGCTATTGATGAATACAATTAGCACTTAACAAGGTAAATAGGTAGATGTGGTTATGGTTCTCACCTTGCTTTACAACTGCTGTTTAGAGTTATGTTTACTGTGTGCATGCTCCTAATGCTTGTATTCACCTCAACAACCTTTACATGCTTTTAGTAACCTCATTAAGAGCTGCTAGTCACCAAATATATACTCTTGATTAGTTACGCTTTAGAAATATCCTGGATTAAGTGAATCTACCTTATTAAGCACCTTAGTAACCAAGTACCAAAAACATATACAGGCAATTGCAGCTTTGAGTCTTTACTTTGTTGCCCATAAAAAAAACATTGTAAGGGAGACTACTTCTTAAAGGCATAAAAGATAATATAAACCCAAAATGTCATTTGAGAAGCTTTAATTGCTTCAGAATACAGCAATTATGTGAACTGAACATGAAAGAGCTACAGCTAATATTTGTGTGCTCTTTGGCTCAAAGCAAATATTTATTGAAAGGGATAGGGCATGGTGCTGAATTTGATGAGGGGCTGAAATTATGGCCAGTAAACAGGATAAGCATTCACTCTGAAAGTCCATGCTTTCTAGAGAATATCTCTGAAATAACTAAGGGGAAAGAGAAATAGGAAGAAAAAGGAGCTCTGCCTCTGCCAGTCATGACAAGATTGTTTTGTAGAAGGAGCAAACAGGATTAGCTATAATGAGATTATCAACTAATTCTGTGAGGCATCGCCCACATAAATCAACAGACAAAGGGGAGGGAGCTAGACACTGCAGGAATTGTTAATAGTAGCAACACATCACTAATAAGAAGGCTTTTTCCCCCATAATGTGGAATACTGTTCTAGTTGTAGGACTATAATTAAAACTATAATTAAATATGGTGTCTGATAGCAAGAGTTTTTCTGTCCACATATGAAGGACATTGGAGCTCAAAGCTCTGAGTTTATAAGGAAAATTTCTTTTAAAAGTAGCCAGAATTATCTTTTTACCAACTTTTATTTTGTCAGTGTGTTCAAGCAAGACAGCAGGACAAACAATGTTCCCATGTTGTCCCTTTTCTACAAATCACTGTTTGCTTTCTGCTAATTTCTCTGGAAGCACACTATTAAAGATATACATGCAGTAAGCCATCAAAAACAAGGTAAATGTGGTTTCTATCTGTTACCACAGAAAGAGCCCCAGAAAGAGCCCCATAATTAGGAAAGTATAACCCATCATGGTATAATCTCCTCTTTGTTAGTGAGAGTCTACCTGTATCAGAGTCAAGCATGTGATAACCTTTGGAGGAATAAATTATCCCACCATCATTCCTGCTACCAAAGTCTTATCTGATCTCTGGCTTTCCTTTTCCTGTGTTGTCACCGGTGGACTCAGAGTTCATCATATTTCCTGTGCTATTTAAAGACCTTCTGGGGCTGGTATGTTATTTTAAGCCTCCCTCTGTATTCTTTTAAATACCAACAGGAAGCATTTACCCTACAGAAATCATAGTAGCTTTACAATTCTTGGTTCACACAGAAAGTTTAGATTCAGCACATGATGTATGTATAAACAAGATTAGGTTTGAAAACAGAGGACTCTGGACCACATAACATTTTCATTTTCTGCCCACTCTTCAAACATACTTTCCATATTAGGGAACCCTACCACAACAGCTTGGGAAGGTCTTTGAACACAGCTTGGGATGTGGCATTGTGTATCATACTGAAAAGATCCTGTTGTAGCAAAGGATGTAGATATGATCAAGGAGCATGAAAACTGTAACTTCTGAGAGCAACTGACTGTGAAAGCAGAATTGTGTTGTGCCAGGGCTGTTTGGGTCCAACATTTGCAGTTATTTCACCCGTATACATCTTGATCTTCCACCACAGTTTTTGTGCTTCTGTTCAGTAAGAAGACTGTTAGACCCTCATACCAAGGCCCCAAAAGTGATTTAGCCCTAGGACATTTTCACATGATCTCTTTTCTCCTGTTGAGTCTAAATAAATAGAATGTCAACTTATTTGTAAGTTTTATGAAAACTATTTTTTCCTATCAAATAGGCAGAATTAGATCTTATTTCTAATCTGATAAATCTGCAAGGGAAAGGCTATGGAAAGGATCCAAGGTCACTTCCAAAAGTCAGCAGGACTCCTTAGTGCTATGTGTCCTGAATCACAGGCTGCCTCTTTTGAGAAAGAGGAGGAACCTACATCTGTAGGATTTCTTCAAGCATGAGGTAGTAGGAGGATATAGGCCAGGTATTTACCAAAAGCACTTGGTTATGAACATCCCACATATGAAAGAAAATCTACTTAACTCTTATTCATCCTTGTTATTAAATTTGTTTTGTCCTCTGCTTTTTTAACCTTCTGGGCTTATGATATTTAAAACAAAAAGTAAACAAAAGATCAGTTGAACCCAAACCAGGTTGCTGGCAGCTGGGTCCCAGAGTTGGAAAGAAGCCAAAGCAAGCTGATTCCCCGGTGTGCAAACAAGTATTGGTAACAATGAAACAATTTTTCTCAGCTATTCCTCTTGCCTAGGAGGCATGTGGCTCAGCTTGATCCACAGACCCCATGTCCTGCAAGTGTTAGTGCAACTGTGTGTATTAATTCCTCAAAAATTTGCAAGGATGGTGACATCCAAAGATAAGCTGGAAGTAATCTCTTCCCCACTAACATCCTCTTACATATGCAAGGGCAGATTCCTTCCCTTGAGCTTTGACAACCACAAATCCATAGATGCTCTCCAGGCCCACATATACAGAATCTCAGAATGGCTGAGGTTGGAAGGGACCTCTGGAGGTTATCTAGTCCAACCCCCCTGCTCAAGCAGGTCACCAGTTGCCCAGGACCATGTCCAGATGACTGTTAAAGTCTCCAAGGTTGGAGACTCCACCACCTCTCCAGGGAACCTGTTCCTGTGCTCAGTCACCTTCACAGTAAAACAGTAAAGTGTTTCTTCATGTTCACATGGAACATCCTGTGTTTCAGTCTGTGCCCAGTGCCTGTGGTCCTGCCACTAGGCACCTCTGCAAAGAGCCTGGCTCCACCTTCTTTACAGCCTCCCTTCAGATATTTATACACACTGATTGATGAGATCCCCCCCAAGCCTTCTCTTCTCCAGGCTGAACAGCCCCAGATCTCTCAGCCTTTCCTCATAGGAGAGATGCTCTAATCCCTTATCCACCTCAGTGGTCCTTCTCTGGACTCTCTCCAGTAGTTCCATGTAGGTTCTACCAGCTATTGCACAAGGCTTTTTATTTTCAGCAATAGCAAAGAGCACATTATGAGGTCAGTGAAATTCTATTTCCCATCACAAACATGCTGAAAGGGGTAGAGTTTCTAATATTCCCTCTTAATTAATCTCAACAGTGGAAGGAAGTGTTAAAGTGCCTTCCAACCCCTGATGGAGTGGTCTACTCTCTAGCACTGCAGAACCCCTTTAAAAAAACAACCAACAAGTTCCCCCAAACCACCCCACAAAAAAATCCTCACAAAATCACCTCTGAGAACATTCTTGCTTTGAAAAGATGGTTTTGCAGAAAGTTCACCTACTTCTTAATTCTAAGTGTTCTTCACAAA
The DNA here is from genome assembly GCF_030463565.1 of Pelecanus crispus. Taxonomy (NCBI): domain Eukaryota; kingdom Metazoa; phylum Chordata; class Aves; order Pelecaniformes; family Pelecanidae; genus Pelecanus; species Pelecanus crispus. The sequence continues at coordinate 15,694,289 of NC_134676.1, forward strand.
ATCTCCAAGAATAACAGAGAAATCATGGCCCCTGTTTCCAAGTAGGATACCTTACCCTTTTGATTGAAACTGGTTATAGGATTTATCAAAAGGGAAAAATGTGTTCCTAGGTCCAATGCATTATGTCCTGCCAACACATAACATTTCACAAGTCAGTCTAGTAGATGTGACTGAATCTCTGTTTGTTCTTTGCAACATTAGCCAGGGCAGCATTATCTTTATTTTTTGCACTGCACCATCAAAACTAGAGACATGAAAGTAGAACCCTGCAGTTTTAATCTACACATTCCCAGTGCTTCACCTTCAAAGTTTCCCTAGCACCTGCACCAGGTTTGGTCTGGTTAGCTGGATGCCATGGGCTTTTTTTCAGAGGTCAGAGTACTTGCATGTCATGCTTCTCTTTTTCAGGGGACAAAAACTTTTCCCTTTCAAAAGCTGATTCTCTCTCCCTTTCTTTCTGTTTCAGATGAATCCATTCCTGCCTCCTAGCAACCACTTGCCATTACAACTCCAGCCAAGACAGCCAGTAAACATCCGCTGTGTAAGTAACTAATGCAAGTGGAGTTAATGAACTGTTTGTAAGTACTGTTCTCTCTAGCTAGTGCAGCCTGAAGAACTACACCATGCACCCCTCTGTCAGCACTCTCAGGAAAGAGATCTTGAGATTATCAGCAAACACAGCAACATGCTGCTGACTGATAAACCTGTGCTTGAGTAACTAGTGAAAAATATGCTCTTCCCTTGACATATGAAAAGCAGATCTGAATCTGGACTTGCTGTGGACCCTATGAATGCCATACAGTGACTGCTAAGGAGCTGACAGAAATAGCACCTACATTCATCCACTTAACCAGAGCACCTACATTTGGTGCTTAGTTATTCTAGGATCCTTCTATAGTCAGTGGAGAGAGGCACCTGTGGAGAGCAATTTAAGTCTGAGTCTGAATTGGTCTCTGGGGGTGCCCCTTTCTGTCCACTAACTGCACAGTGCGTTAAGACAGCCAGACTTCTAGCTTGGGCATCTCAGCATCTGAAGCTAGGTAGGGTGAATCTGGATATACCTCAGGAAATCCCTGTGTTTCATTTATGCCACTATCCCTATGTATGAATAAGCAAAAGATGTATAACCAGGCTGGTGTCATCTGACATTTTCTCCTCACAATTTGAACCTGAACTGTCCTAAGCATCTCAGAGATGCACCTTATGTCATGCAAAACTGTGGTCAGTGTAGATGCTCCTGAACTGTGAACATTTACACTATACTGTTTATTTAACTCCTCCTGGGTGATGCCCTCTAATGTTCTAGCCAAGTGTGTATGCACACACTGTGTGCCAAACCAGTACTTTCTCTCCTAACACAAATTTTAGCAGAAATACTGGCTTAAGAGATTCCTTTTCCTTGCCCCATGGCATGGTGCAGAGTTCTCTTCATTGTGTTAAAACTACTGTCTGTCCGATCACGTTATAACCTAGATCAATAAACAAACTTAATTTGAAAAAGAAGCCTCCAAACACTGAAGATCTTTTAGACTGAAAACTGCATTTGAGAAAGCACTACCCGCTGTAATAAATACTAGGGTGGTTGCGTGGAGAAATCTGTTATAATTCTCAGCTGGATTCAGATCAGGTTTACTCATCGGCTTTTGGCAAGTGAACATGCAGGTCACACAAAAAGCATTGTAAGCAACATATAATACAGTAAACTGTATGTGGTATACTCTGGAGAGCTCAGACAGGAAAGGTGGGATTCATCTCACTTCATGTTACACCTCTGCAACATGGATCTCTGCAGCTGAAGTTGTTGTCCTATGCTCCTTTACGGATAATGGAGAGAAACAGACTTTTTAAAATGTGATTGATTTCAGATGATAAGATGAATTGTGCTCTGCTAAGTGCTTGTTTCTCACCACTGACTGTAAGTAAGTGTGGAGTGACTGGCTCAGCTGTGGACATTTGTATTGCAGAAAGCTATGAATTCCTCCCTGCTTTTTCTTGCAGAGACAATGTCACACTGTTGCTTTTATGCACATGTGTATATACACACACACAATTTCATTCCAAGATAACGTACATGTCTGTATGTGTTAGTCCCCATGTATAAGCCCATTCCTCTCCGATCTTCCTGCCAAAGATTATTTCTCTTTATAAAGTTACCATGATGTGTGCTACAAATCATGTGGGCTCTTCAAAGCTGAGAAGAAAGGCAACAAATCAGTCTTCCTTCTCTTGCCCAAACCCTCCATCATCCTGCCAGCTAGCAAATAGCAGAAGATTCAACAGCTAGCAGCAGCTCTCTCCTTGCACTTAACAGTCGGGACTGGCTAAGCACAAAATAAAAGCAGCACCAAGTGTTTGAATTAGCATAAAAAGCAGCCACTCCTTGGATGTCCATGATCCACAGGCAGTTTAAGCACATCTCCTTGTAAGCACCGTTAAATGATGTAAGAATGTACAAACTCCAAACTTCCAATGTTCTCCCTTTAACTAAGTGGAAATTGTAGTTAAAGAAGTTAGCTAATAACCATATAGTGAGTCAGAGGTTGTTTGCTGTGGACACTGTGTTTGCTGTGTATTCTTCTTGCACAAACATTCATATCTCCTCTGCTATACACACTACAGTGAACTAAGTGTCCTTTCCTATGCCTTGTGAATTAATCCACTCATTGCAGTCACATATATCTAAAGAGGTGAAGGTGCTAGGACTTAGCCACCCCTGAAACCTAGAGGCATCTCTTCAATCTGCATTATTCAGCCTGAACTTCACTGTTGCTCCTCTCTCAGCTTGCAGACACTAAATGTGTTGGACCTGCAAGAGTCAATGGCATGAGAAAAATTCCAATACAGTTTCAAAACCAGCAACTTGATAAAACCCAGCAATATTCACAAGTTGTCCAACATACGGAGATTTCTGGGCCCATCTAGCTGTGTTCTACATGGATTCAGAAATGTGGGGGATTAAATAAAATTCCAGCCTCCTTCCTGCTGCTTTTCTGTCTCTTTGGACTAAAACCAAACTCCGCAGCACACAACATATTGCTTGTCAGAGTGCCTTCCTGCCAGAGCAATTTGCAAACTCTAATTATGCATCACAACACACTTGCAAGGTGGAAAGGAAATTAAAAAGCTGGCAACAAACCATCACTTGTTGAAGCAGTCTCATCTAGGTCAAAGCTTAACTTTTGGCCTAGGGATTTTAAGTAACGGGCTGTGGGAACACTGAGGAAGAGGACAGGATCTCCATTACCCCACCAGTGTGAATGGGAATGGAGGCTACTCAGTGCTTACACAATCTTGGGCATCCCTCAAGTTTGATTGTCTCGTCCCTCAGAAGCCAAGTGCTTTTGAGAAACCAGTCTCAAAAAGCCAGACTCTTACTGTACTTAAAGCAGCAGAATGGTGACTAATAAGATCTCAGAAGCACCTACATCCCCAGCTCCCATCTGAAATCCCACAGATACCAAACTGACTCTTTAGACACTTAAATACTTTTTAAAAATGGCCTTAAATAAGGCACATCAAATACAAATCTCAGACGCTGTGATCCTCCATCCCCTGAAAAAACACCCTGCCTCCAGAAACGGTTTCTATCCCCTTGTATTGTCTCCTATTGTCTCCCTGCAACGTCTGCAGACACTGCGGCACCATTTGGGCAATCTCTAGTGGTCGTCTTCTCTGCCAGTTCAGTGTTTGTAATTTCTATTTCTTCCTGTTTTTGAAGTGGCTTATCTGGCACAATGTTATTACAATGTTATTATTTGCTGGCCCAATGAAAGTATGATTAAAGCAAAGAATATAAACAGGCTTTGGAAAAAGATGTAATTTAAATCCTTGCTGATTAATTTCATTCCTCTGTAGATTACCACTGAGTTTAGAATGATAGGTGGGCCTCAGTCAACTTTAACATCTGGACCCAGGAGCCACAGGATAAATTCACAATAGTTCCTGTCTTTACAACAGAATAGATCACTCATTTCTTTAACCCTTAACTTCCCAGAAATTGGTACGTTCAGACTCTAGGGAGAACTGTGAAATAAAACTCCATCTCCGTATCCAAGCTCCTGTCTGGACCCCTGCTGCTTTGGAGTCATATGATGCTCAGCAGAAGACTTTACCTCCTGAGAGGACCCTGGGTGATAATGCTTCCCAAAGTTACAAAGCATATCAGAGGGGCAGTCAGGAATTGCCCACTGGTGAAGTGTAAAACGCCTGTTCTCCTAATACCACTACCTCACCTGAAACATATCTTTCTCTTTTAGTGAGAGTCTGAAGCAGAAGGAAGAACTTTGAGCACACAATACAGTCCTTTGGGAACTATCAAGTTTATTTATCAGGAATTATTCTCAGCTGCCCTTCCTGGGAGGAGCAGGAGGCAAGAACCTATAGGCTTTCTGTAATTGATTTGTGATGGGTCAGGTTCACAGAGCATAAAATAAAGAGCCTTCTATTAGGCTGAAGTAACCCAGTCACCAGTGCAAGGAAAAGCAAACAAAGAGCTTCCCTTAGCTCAAAGACTCTGGTATTCTCAGCATGTGAACATTGACTGACTTGATATTATACACATATAGCCAAGTTCTGGCCTTCCCCACGTTCGCTCTTTCAGTAGCCACATCCTGGCTAGCCCACAATGCACAAACCGAGCATGGCCACCCAGACTGGGAGTGTGAGAATGGCAGATGCATGAGGGAGGACAGCAGCTGTGGGCAGCATGGAGAAGCACACTCTACAAATGGCATAAAGTGCCGAACAAAAGATGCAGATGTGGAGAGAGCTGGAATCCTCCAGGTTGAGGGAATTCTCTCCCCACCAGCCTGGCTGGGAGCCACGTTCCTAGATTCCTGGCCCTGCCATGGAACAAGGCAGTGTTGTAGAGGCAAAGGCTGAATGCTTTGTTGTGGGTAATGTATGTCAGGACAGCTTGAATAGAAAGCCAAAATTTACAGTTCCTCTGCTGGCCATATCCTGGGACCTGAACTTAAAAACACTTAACAGATGATGACTAGATTAAGTTATTCTATAGTCTCTTTTGATGCAACCCACTGAATTTTAAATAGTTTCTCTTACACTGAACTGAATTTGCTTGGATTAAACTACAGACTTCCTTCTCGAAATGCCTCTGACTTGATTTAGACATGCCAAGTCATTGAAGCATCAAGAATAATTTTCTTCTGAGACTGCTAAAGAGATTTTACCTTGCAAACCAAAGACTGAGAATCACAATTGCTTCACGCAAAATATGACAAGAGACTCACACTTCCATCAGCAGTTTATATGCCATTAGAGCCTGTTTCTTTCATGTGCTGAAACAGCAGAACAGATAAGAAGTAGAAACAGACATAGTGTTCTGCTATTTACTATATTTTAACCAACCATGTCTTAGATGAATTACTTACCCACCTGTTTTCCAAGGGGTGAAGATATGAGAGTTTGACTTTTGGTAACCGTGTTTTCATAGAATCATAGAATGCTTTGGGTTGGAAGGCACCTTTAGAGGTCATCCAGCCCAACCCCCCTGCAATCAGCAGGGACAGCTTTAACCAGATCAGGTTGCTCAGAGCCCCATCCAACATGATCTGAATGTTTCTAGGGATGGGGCCCCCGCTACCTCTCTGGGCAACCTGTTCCAGTGCTTCACCACCCTCATTGTAAAAAATTTCTTCCTTATATCCAGTCTAAATCTGTTCTTCTTTAGTTTAAAACCATTACTCCTTGTTCTGCCACAACAGGCCTTGCTAAAAAGATTGTCCCCATCTTTCCTATAGGCCCCCTTTAAGTACTGAAAGGCCGCAATAAGGTCTCCCCGCAGCCTTCTCTTCTCCAGGCTGAACAATCCCAACTCTCTCAGCCTGTCCTCGTGGGAGAGGTGCTCCAGCCCTCGGATCATTTTTTCTGGCCCTCCTCTGAACCTGCTCCAACAGGTCCATGTCATTCCGGTGCTGAGGACTCCAGAGCTGGATGCAGTACTCCAGGTGATGTCTAACTAGAGCAGAGTAGAGGGGCAGAATCACCTCCCTTGACCTGCTGGCCACGCTTCGTTTGATGCAGCCCAGAATACAGCTGGCTTTCTGGGCTGCAAGCGCACATTGTTGGCTCATGTCCAGCTTTTCATCCACCAGTACCCCCAAGTCCTTCTCCGCAGGGCTGTTCTCAATCCCTTCATCCCCCAGCCTGTATCGATACTGGGGGTTGCCCCAACCCAGGTGCAGGACCTTGCACTTGGCCTTGTTGAACCTCATGAGGTTCACACAGGCCCACCTCTCCAGCTTCTCCAGGTCCCTTTGGTGAGTCAGCTGCACCACTCAGCTTGGTGTCATCTGCAAACTTGTTGAGGGTGCGCTCAATCCCACTGTCCATGTCATTGATGAAGATGTTATACAGCATTGATCCCAGTATGGGCCCCTGAAGGACACCACTTGTCACTGGTCCCCATGTGGACATTGAGCCATTGACTACGACCCTCTGGATGTGACCATCCAACCAATTCCTTATCCACTGAAAAGTCCACCCATCAAATCCATATCTCCCCAATTTAGAGAGAAGGATGCTCTGAGGGACTGTGTCGAATGCTTTACAGAAGTCCAGACAGATGACATCCGTTGCTTTTCCCTTGTCCACTGATGCAGTCACTCCTTCATAGAAAGTCACTAGGTTGGTCAGGCAGGACTTGCCCTTGGTGAATATTTGCTGGCTGTCTCGAATCACCTCCCTGTCCTCCATGTGCTTGAGCATATCTTCTAGGAGGATCTGTTCCATGATCTTTCCAGGCACAGGGGTGAGGCTGACAGGTCGGTATTTCCCAGGGTCCTCCTTTCTTCTTTTTTTAAAAATGGGCACAACATTCCCCTTCTTCCAGGGACTTCACCTGACTGCCATGACTTTTCAAATATTATGGAGAATGTGTTGATATGATGGCTCAGACACACAGGCAAGGGAAAAATTTGGAGTCTGGATGCATTGCTTTGCTATCTTCCCTGAAAAAGGCCTTTGCCTCTTCCTTTGTAAGTCACATGTGTGCTAGGGAATACAGAGCTTGCCACTACAGCCCACCCCCCGAGCATCCTACCATATAGGTCCTTCCCTGGCTAAGTATGTGCAGGGGATACATCAGAGTGTCAAGGTGAAGCTTTCTGATTACCACACAGAGATCCTGGAACACAGAATACTTCACAATTTAAACTTGTATTGCACTTTTTCTTTTGGTATAGTGTCCATAGTGGTTACAGTCCAGGGGACGATTAGGTTATGTTTATACTAGTAAACTACATAGTGCCAGGAAACTTGTGTACACATTGACAATCAACTGCCTTCACCATTCAACTGCTAAAGCACTTGAATGGTGGGGTATGGCTTTAGCCAAGGCGAAGTAGGGCTCTCCCAAACAATTCCCAGGCATGCTTCCAGGAATCAGTCCCAACTGGTAGTCTGAATACAGCCAAACCTTTTTGGAGGGCAAAAGAGCTTAACAGCATGGACACAGCTATTCTGCGCCAGTTAAACTCAGTGCCGAAGAATGCTTTTTGTTTCCTAGTATAGGAATTCCCTAGTATACATTTAGCCTGACAAGTCTGGCTTTACCATGCTGAAGACAACAGATAGAAATGGAATATTAAAAGATTTTTTTTTCTTTTCCCCAATTCCTTCTGTCCCTCTCCCTCCCTGCAAAATCTGTCTATATGCTTGTGCAGTGGTCCCAAATATGCTAAAATCTGTGTGTTGTTTGGGTCCTGATGAGAAAAAGGAGGTAGATTTAGGTTGGGGGGGTGGGGAGCAGGGGGGGGAGAGAGAGAGAACTGTTGATCATGGTAATTCTGAAAGAGCATGAGTGACAAACAGCAAGAATCAGAACGGATGTTTCTGGGTGTGTGAGCAGTACAACTGCAGTTTCTCGTTAGAAACACATCCATCAGAGGCTCATTTACCATAAGCTGAGCCAGTCATTGGAAATCGCTAAAATAATTTATTTTTGTTTTTCTAGTGAAGTGGGCAATACAGGACAACTCCAAACTTTTATTTTTCAAACAGATTCCCTTCAGTCTTTCAGTCTGAGGTGACTGGATTACAGCTTTTGAAGAGAGTTTATTTTCTGAAAAAAGATCTGAACCAAAGGCCATTCAGAATCTTTTTCTTCATGGAAACTGTTCTATTTCTGTTAAAGTTGATAACAGCTTGTTTTTACAAAATAAGACATTGATGCCAAATTGGAGCTGGCAGTATCATTTAAAGAAGTGTCACTCTGGATATAAACAGGAAATATTTAGAGTGCTGATCCAGTGATTAATGAATGTTTCCACGTCTATATAGCAGCCAATTTTCCCTTTCCTTGGAGGTTACTCCATTACATAAGCTACAAAAGGGCCAGAACTTTGGTCCCACATATTGAAGTATATGAAAAATAGCATTTCTGTGCAAATGCTGGCATGGTCTTCTCCCTTTGAAATCAATTACAGGCACTCTCACTTACTCCAGTGGGAGTGGGAAGCAATCTAATGTCTGTAAGGTTTTTTCCTCACACCTCTTTCTTAGGGCCAAAGCAGTTTTCTTCCGTAAGAATTCTCAGCCTTCCCTAAGTTCATTCATAGACACTACTCAGTAGTCTGACTACAGCTTAGTGAGAAACCCCTCACTTTCCTCTTTCTTAGACACACTAATATTTTGCCTGTCTGGACGGGGGGGAAAGTGAATTTGGCTGAATAGCTCTGAACCCTATTGTATAGATCTAGCCAGACACCCACAGTAGCCTTTTTAGGCTGCCCATAATCTAAATACATGTTAAAAGGGAGCCTAACAACAGAGCCCTCTAATTGCCTGATCTAATTGTCTGACCAAAGAGTACCAATTTATGATAACAATAGCACAGGGCAGAACTTGTTAGCTAGTACATGCTGTCCCCAGACCAGCAAATCAGTGAAAAAAGAAAAATAAAGGAGTGTGTATTTATGTCATCTTTTCTATTCTTTTTGCAAGGACATAGAAACCTCAGGCACCCAAGGGAGCCCAAGACCTTCAGGACAGCTGCTTAACTTGGCACTTTAATTTGCAAGCCAAGCGTATGAGTATTTGTTTGGTGGAATTTCTGAGAAGCAGAAACTGCACTGAACAGAGCCTCTCTAGGCAAACTGAAAAGAAAAATCAGGTGGAAAAAGAAAAACATGCTAGTGCTTTTCTAGTGAACTCATAGGCAAGTTTAGACTTACCCTTACGAACCAGTGAGGTGTTCCTGAGCTTCTGCAAGGTGTCAAGAAATCTCTGCTTTTGTTGGAATCAGCAGGAGTGAGGAGGACTCCAGAGGAGATAGCATTACAATTCAGCATTTGGTTTCCTTTTCTCTATTCTTTTTAGAGAGGTTTTTCTTCAGTTTTATCAAGCACAAGACTGCCTTCTTCCTGCTTTTGCCATATGCTGGGCATCTGCACTCTCCAGTAGCCCTTTGTTGTGTGAGGAGGAGAAATCTCTGGATAAACATTCACCTACAACATAAAGACCATCTAAGGTAATAACCTGGCAGAAAGACTCTCTTATGTAAGAGGAGTTGCACCAACCTAAAATGTCTCTGCCACATTGCTTTCAGGAATGAAGGGTGTTTAAAGTTAATAACTCACTGTGTAATAGTTAACTTGCAAAAACGTGATTGTTCATACCTGAAACAGGCTGCCTTAGGGGAAAAAAAAAAAAAAAAAAGAGACATGGCATATTTAACCCTCTTTACTAATGTTTAGTGGACAGGGAAAAACTATATGTAATATACAGCTTTATCCTCTAGAAATACATGCATCATGTATATATTGTGTACTTACTGTGTATATGTATATAGTAACTAAATACTCTCATTAAGGACATGACCCCAAGTTTGCTGAGGTCTATGAAACTGCTATTAACCTAAATGACTTTGGATAATTACTAGACCTGAAAACTTAAATTTACAAGTCTCCAGTAATGCCCATAAAATAAGGACTTAATTAAGGCTTCAGGCTTAAGTAAGACTTAAGTGAGAAACAAGCACTCTGAAAGTCTGGCTCATTTCTTGAGGCACATCGTATCAAAACACTACTTCTGTTCTACTTCTAACAAAAAGACTACCTCCCCTATTTGAAAAACCATCCAAGGCCCATGTTGTTCTTTGCTGTGACACTGACTTTCATTCACAACCAAGTAAATAAACTGAACTCAGTGTTTATCTCCTTCTGTTTTTCCCTGTTCTGCTTGTGTGTGTGGGAATGTGTGTATTTTAATTTTTTTTTTATTTTGTGATCACTTTGTGCTCCCTGAAGCCACAGCTTTCAGAGTCAAGCCTGAGTACTCCCAGTATAGTCAGACACTATTCAGGGAACAGGCAAGCTTTTGCTCTCCCTGTTTGAAGAGATTATCTATGTTGTCACGTTTCTGTATAATAATTTCTTTTTCAAGTACAGACAGTAGTTTGCTCAACCACTTGCCAGTAGACAGCTGTCAGTTTAATCTCCCCCTTCTCATTTGAGCAACTTGTGCCATCCTGCCAGCATAGTTCTTGGTATCACAGATGCAGGAAAGACTACAGCTGTAGGAGTTTGACTGTAAGAATGGGGCTGCATTACTGTATATACAGGCACACAGAGAGTTATATATTTGGGGGGAAAAAAAAAAAAAAGATAAGGCTGTTCATCTGTGCAAAATTTACAACCAAGCCCAAACTTCTCATTACATTTAGCTATTTAGGTACCAATTACTTCCTTAATAATGCCAAATATGGGCAAAGGATGTATTTATATTAAAATTGGATGCATTTATTTGGGTCTTTCCATAGTCTAATTGTAGCTCGATGAAACTTGAAGCATAGACTGTAGAGGAATGGCTGTAATGGAAACAATTTTATTTTTGAAAAACAAAACGCTACAAACTGTCTGCAGTCCTGGAGTTTGTTTGAGATATAATAAAACTTAAGAAGGTCTTTATTCTGACATTCATTCCTTAAAACAATGCTAAACTGGATTTTGTTTTGTTCAGGCCTCTGGTTCAACTATTTAACCTCCTTTTCTTGCAGGAGGTTTTGGAAAACTTTCACCAATAATAGATCTAACTTTTAACCTGAACAGAGGCAAAATTGTCTCTAAAGTTACATTCTTTGGGAGAAATGAATGAAATTTTCATTCACTCATGAGGAGTGAATGAGGATCATTCACTCATGATCCAAACTTCATAAGAATCTGTGCAGGTTACTCTTCACTGCGGGAAGCTCTCATTCATGTATAACTCTCTACATCAGATCTGTTAGCAAAGAACATACATCTCAGCAAGCAAGTCCTCCCTGTGACTGCCTTTGGTAAACACATGCGTTAATATAACTGCATAGAGAAATCTTCACCCTAAAATACTGATCTGACACCTACATCCATTAGTAATATGGAAGACCTGGGATGTCAAGTTTGCACAACACCACATACTGCTAAAGAACTAAGCTAGTTCCATTGAGCTGATACATCAAGTCTATGTAAAACGATTTTAGGAAACAGATTTGTCATTTTCATATCTCCTTGCAGGGTACTCAGTCCAAGAATTAGGATGCACTGGGTTTAGCTCCATATGAACTAATAAAAATACAGAAGTATTCTGTATTGGAGTATTTTAATGCACTACCAAGCAGTAAAATATTCCACAGTAAAGTGTGTACAGTACTTTATGCAGAAAAGAGATTGAAATCATGTCCTTCTAGAGGGTCTTTGAGACGTAGCATAGGTATTTTGAGCTTTCCTGTAATCTGAACAGAGTCATATGGAGAAACAACAGTGGTAACAGTGCTTTGTGTAGATTTTTCAGGGTATGGTGAGGGCTAGCTGCTCCCTAAGGGAAGGGGAGACAGGAGCTGAGCACAATAAAGGGGTGGCAGGTGTCTGAGGTCAAGCCAGGAAGTAAATCCACAGGTCAGGATCAGGATGAAATTTGATGAGGGCAACCCAAGGCAAGACACAACTCAGTGATCATGGAGCAGGTCCACAGTGACAAGACAGGTCTGAGAACAAGCAAGGAAGTCAATCTGCAGATCAGGAACAATGGGATCTACCGCTGGGCTGGGCTGTGGCTGAGTTAGAGATCAGTATTCCTGCACCATACCTCCAGCAGGAACTAAATCCATGACATGAGCTTAAAAGAGGCACGTGGCTCCAAGGGCATTTACACCACACACAGCTGCAGAAAGATAAGCCAAATAGTGTAAGTGCACCGTGGCTGGTATAGTGAAGCATTTTTCCTGCTGAACAGGACCATCATTTTCACTGGATGGTTTCAACTCTGGAAGCTTGTGGCATTTTGTATGACACAGAGATCATTAGTTCAGCAGTATTCTGTTGTTAATGAATCCCTGAAGTAAAATGATATCCCTGATTCCTTGTTAGAAAATGATCCAGAAAGCTTGTTTGTTCTGGCAGTGCTTTGCATGCAAGTTAAAACTTAGCTACCCATCTCCTCACCTTCCTGTTTCAGCAGATTCTGTATCTCAAAAGAACAATAGCCTGTCAGCTGTTACAGTCTGACACTGTTTTTTAATCTGGAGAAATTAGACTTGAACCCACCAGCAGAATGCTTTTCCCACAGCTGTGCCTTTTATTTCTGTACTTGGTTAGTCTGGTGATTACATTTTGAGCATGCCCTTTCTTATTAAGAACGATTAGTCATGTTTTGTCAGTGCTTAGTATCGCAAAGTTAGAAGAACAGTTTCACCTATGTATATACCTCAGTTTCTCATCAGTATAAAATGAACAAGGAATTATGTTAGTGGTGCACAGACAGACAGAGACAGATTGTCAGGTAACACATATACTCCACACAGAGGTTAAAAAAAAACAACAAAAAAGAGATCAAATACTTACGCTTCTTTGCATTTCTATAAAACAAGAGGAGGGGGGGGAAAAGTGAAGTTTTTCCTGTATATGCTGTTGACAAAACCACTGCTGTTCCATACCCAGAGAGTGGAAGACTACAAAGGCAGTAATAACAGACTTTAAATAGCAGCCACACCAATGAAGCTTAAATCCTAAGGAAAACTTTCTTCTAAGAAAAACAGTGAAGCTTTCGCATGGCTTGGTTACAGAATCCAAAGGTGTAATCTCCACCTTTGGAGGCTTTTAAGAACAGGCTATGCAAATATCTGTTAGGAAAGACAATCTGTCTTGAGGAAAGACATGATCTTACCCTGGGGAAAGAAGAGGGACCAAACAACTTCTAAAGGTCTTTTTGCAGGATTATTTTCTGATTCTTTGTATGTCAGCAGAGATGATTCATGTCCTAGAAAATCTGGCTTATTAATGGAGATTAAAAAGAAATTGATCTACTAAGTTTGTGAAAGAGATTAGAAACTCCATGGGGTCACTGTCTTTTAGGATATACCACAAGGAAGAGAGTTCTCATTTACCTAACTGGCAGTTTAACCCATCAAGGGTCCAGGCAAGTGTTTGTGGTGGGAAGACATACTTAGAAAAAATTAAAACCAAAATGTGATATGTAAGCATTAGTCATTAGAGAGCTGATGGCATATCTCTACACTAGTACTTGGGGTGGCATTTACTTTACTATTATTGCTTATGAAAATCTGCCCTCAACTGATTGTCTAGGTCCCTTCTACAGTCAATGGAGAGAGACAGATGGCTCTTGGAGGTGATAGAACCCATCATTCTTAGACATGTCAGCCTGCAATGCTTATCTCTGTGTTGACTGCAGAAGGAATCAACACAAACACTAAAGACTAAAGCTGAAATGATGTAAGACAAATTTCACCCTTGCAGTCCTTACATTGATGTGTTTTCTGAGAAACAGGGTATAGTTCAATGGCAAGGGACAGTGTTTGTCCTTCTTCAAGTGCATGAATCAAAATAAATTCCCCCTGCTCTTGGAGAGCTCCATATATCAGTCAGTCTTCTGCAAAATATCAGATTAAATAATTACCATGGTCCCATCCAGACTTGAATTCTATTAATAAAAAAAAATTTGCAGAGGCCAATTAGGTGTCATAGTTTCTACAAATGGGAACTAATGCACAGAGATATTAAAGATCAGATTTTCAAATGTAAGGGCCTACCTTGCTGTAAAATTTTTTGCATAATCCTAGAATTTGTGTGTGGTAGTAGGCACTAGCATACACAAAAGATTGACTGTATGTTCAAATTTCATGGAGTTGATTTAGATAACACATTCTTTGAAAGACTCATTCATACTGCCTTCTTGTACAGATAACAGAGCTGAGCAGGGATGCAAAATATTATAATTTACAAGAAGAACTTGAAGTGGCTAAAAATGTCCAAAAGCTAATGTCAATAATATAGAGCATTCATATTAAAAAAAAATCTTCGAATAAGCTAATGAGGAGACATCTCATCTTTTTTCATTAAACAAACGATCCAAAAGGCATATAGGGAAGAGCTGTTGTAATGGCTCTGACTTATAAACACATGAAAATTAGCCTAAACTTTGCATGTTCATTTATTACCTCAGTTTTTTCCATTTTGCTTGTTTCTTTGCTTGCGGGTATCAATATGTATGCTTGGAAACAAATGCTTTTAAAATACACTATTGTAATTTGTTTTATGAACCACAATCATAGCACTGGAAGGAGGATAGGAAGAACTGAAACGATACAAATCCCACACAGAAACCTGTGGAGAAATGCTTTGTGATAGTGAACTCCAGCACCTTTGGCTCCCTCTTTCTGCGTTAATGAGTTACATAAGATCATGAGTGTAGCCAGTGCCTGCAAGCCACCAACAGTAAGCTATCAGTGAATCCTCTCTCATCATTGCTCACACTCCTGTCTCACAAGTACATTAGCTAGTGATGTATCAGATTAAATCGGCTGAGACTGAAGACATGGTCACCCTCAGGAAAAATCTAGCAGGCATTTGGCTGAAGTTAGTATCATCAGGTTGGCTGGCCAGAATGTATTTGTTTAAAAGTATATTTGAAAAGACCTCATACACAGCTCACCATTTTGTAGAATCTGAATGAAAAAGACTTCATACACTATGTTTTGTCTTCTCAGAGCCAGATGTGCTGTATTAATGATTAAAACTCATCTGGAGTTAAATGCTACCTAAGACAATATGCCAGTGACACAGAAGGGGATGCCTTAGTAAAAACCCTACTGCAACATTGGTCATCTGTTCTAAGCAGTGCCTCCAAAGTAACAAACACTTTTGGATCTGGGTTGGTGTTGTCTACAGATTTTCTGACCCTGAAGATGCAGGTATCTGGATAGGGAGTACAGTGCAGTGGAGACTGTGGGCATATGGCCAGAGTGGAGGAAGCTTCCCAACATTTCCCAGCCAGCTAGCCTCAATTGACATTTCCAGTGCCAGGCCACAACACTGCCTTTCATTCACCCTATGAGCAATAGTTTGTTCAGAGAATAGTTTCCTTGTTGCACTCTTTGAGGCCAGCATAGGACAGAATTGGCAGAATGCACCGTCTGTATGGGTGGACAGGCCTCCTTCACAACCTGTCCACCCAGGCACACTGAGAATAACTAGAAAGAGCAAGGCACACGTGCTAGCATCTGCCAGGAGGTCAAGAAAGGTTCACATGGTACAATGCAGAAACAGGACAGATTTCATCTGAATCATGCCTTTATTTCCCTTCACGGTGAGGCACATGCCCTATTAGAATGTGGACTGCTTCCCTTCCAGCAGTCAACGCTTCTTAAGACTTGCTGATGAGAGCAAGTTGCTGTTGCTTTGGAAGAAATCAGTAAGAAAGATGACAAGGTGGCATATTAATTTATCTCAGCATTTAATTTTGCTATTTTCCATGGGAGACCTGTTTTACTCAAACATTCAGAGATGAAAATAAAGTGCCTTGCTGGTACTGTGTTTTTGGGTTTTTTGGGGGGGTTTTTTGGGTTGTTTTTTTTTTTTTTTTAAATTGTGGTCTCTCAAGAGAGCTGTACTGCAGACAGAAACCAGCTAGAAAAGGGCACAGACAGCAATCAGGAATGATTACACCATACAAAAATGTCAGTGGCATAACATGACTTAACTGTGATTCCACAAATTATAGATGAATGCAGAAGCAGAAAAATCAAAAGCAGAAAACACACTGTACCCTTTATATTCAAATCCCCCAAATTTTACCAAATTCCTCGGACCAATTCCAGACATTTACAGAAACTAGCTACTGCTTTTTGCACTTCATCCCCTGAGAAATGGGTTTAGAGTAGAAAAGCTGACTGAAGAACTTGAGATTAAACATATACTCATCTTAAAAGTTCAGATAGGTCATATTTACTGAGACTCAGAGAGCAGATTCCTACACCAAATGTGCTGATGGAAACAGGTTGGAAGCTGTGTGTAACGAAGAACAGAACGTTTCAAAGGATGTAGAGAACATTGAGGTTCAAAGGGCTGGAACAACATGACCTCTAAAACTCTGCTCCTACCAAAAAGAGCCATGTGTGCAAAGGCCTGGAGGAAGAAAAGGGAGACATGGAAGCTTGCTCTCAGTGTTTTATTAGCTGCCTCTTCTTAGTGATGGACTATCAGCATGTGCTTGAGCTGAGACCCACTTGAGTGCCAAGGACAGTACCAGAAATACAGTGTGTCCTGCTCCTGCATGTTATTTACCAAAGCCTAGGGAGAGCTGGAGGGTCTCTGCCTCTGCTGTGAAGCAAGCTTATGCAAGACAGGGCAGAAGTTTGCTCTTGAACTCATGAAAACAGCCATCCAGAGACAACTTGTCTAGTCTGTTGTACATGCTGGACACAGTTTCTGTTCTGAGAAAAAATCCTGGAGGCTTCATCATTCGTTTTTGGTCCATCTAAGAAGGAGAACTAGACTGGCATATTTTTCTTACAAAAACCATCAAAACCAGCAAACAGCCCAACTGAAACACTAGCAAATCCATCTCAGCTTCTCACTTTGCTTTAACTGTCCTGATTGAGTTGCTTTATATTAGTTCTGTGAGTAAAGCAAAAACATGCCTGGCCACTTCACAACCTGGGGTGGGGTGCTGAGGTGGGATCCTGCAGTGCACTCCCATAGTCAGAGTCAGGCAAGACAAGCAAATGCTTTCTCAGGCTTTCCCCTGTTTCAGGTTAGGATTATGTCTGGCTTCATCCTAGACTAGGCCAGAAGTTTTGTCCGTTCAGATATATGGCAATCTTTGCCTTTAAACACTGCTATTGCCCACCTAAAACTGTTTACTACTGCTTGAGACGAGTCAATCCTTCTGACTCTTTGCTTGACCTTCTCAGATAAAGGACAAATCTCAGACAATTCTGGTCCCTGGAAGATATTTGCAGGTTTCTTTCAACTCTGTTTTGTGATGGAAACAATTCTGAAATTGTACTTCTGGAATTGCCCAGAAAATGGAGAAAACAGTTCCCACTCAACATCAGGGTGCACAGAACCTGGTAAAATACTTTGCAATACTGCACAGTCTGCATAAAAAGCACATACACAATGTGTCTCTCAGCAACTGGTAAGGGACATAACTTGAAAAGGTATTACGATTACACAGCTGGACATGACAGTGCCATAGTTTCATAAGCAAGCTATTAAAATTGTAGGGTCAATGCATGTCTCTTCATCCTGTCATGCTGTTCTTACACTCCAGTGTTTTGTCAGCTGAGCCTTTTTTTCCTCTTGAATATACTTATTGAAAATAAAATGCATGAGATCTAGGTGTAGCCTTGTCTGCAGCTTAAGAAAACCTTTTAAGGGGTCACAGAATCATATCTCAGTAAGAACTGCATGAAGTATCAAGACCAAAAAACCTTGGCTAGCCCAACAAACCTGGCAAACAAGGGTGGTGCCACCAGCCACGAAACATGTAGTGGCCCATCAGGTTGCTACGGTTAACTGTTGGATTTTTAGTGCTGGGCTCCCATACTTTTTTCCAAAACCACCACTGCAACTGCATGACACTGTGAATCTCTCCAGTGATATATAAGCTTGCCTCAGTCAGCAAATCCTGTAGTTTTTCTTCAGTGGTTCAGAGCTCATTGTAACTGTGTCCTTTCGTCAGCAGCAGGGTGTGTGATAGATAAATGCAAAGTGTTTATGCTGACATAGCCCCTAATATAAGTGTGATGATAAAGCTACTTAAAATGGTGCAACATTGTCCTCTTCTAATACAGGAACAGGCCTTAATGATACAGCTGCATTTATACTACAGCCAGTCTAAACTTGGAAGTTTTACTGGCAGAGACACACTGGTTAAGAGTGTGGGGAAAAAACATCACACACCTCTCTGACAACTGTGCTGGCAGATGTCCCAGAGGTGTCCCTAGATAGACAAAACAAGTTTCTGCAGGATAACTGCAGTGTATGCTCTGCCCACATGAGAAACAAGGTAGTTTGAATTAGCTTAACTCCCTTTCACTGAGGTTGACTCAAGGTCTAAAGCCATAGTCACATCAGCCTAAAAGTCAGTAAAGCTACTGAATTCCAGGAACTGGCAAAGGCAGTAACAGCTAAACAACCCTTTTGCCAGTGTACATGTCTTTTCCCCAGGGAAGTAAGTGCACCACTGTAACTACTATAAATAAGGCCTGAAGAGTCTCTTCAGTTGTAACAGGAAAGTTAAAATAGCCCAGAAGTTGGGGTAGTCTGAGACCACTTTACTCTCAGAATAAAGGTGACTGCAGTAAGAGATGCTTTAGGACAATGTGTTAAAACAGTTGTTAAGCAGATCACGTAGCTATATTAAGCCATAGGGATTTATTAGGTGGTAGCAATAACACTATTGTAGGAGAGAGTAACGTTGCAGGCTCAGGCAATGTCAGGGAAGCTATACTCGAACAAGAAAGGGGATTCCGAAGAATGGCAAATTTGGACATCCCATTTGTGACTCAGAAGCTGGGGAGGCTGCAAAAGCCTCCCTACTGCCTCATGTACAATAATCTGTCATGTACATTTTTCCTCCCATTGTTTCACAGGGCTAAAATTAGTGCAGAGAGTGAGTGTGGAAAACATGTATGGAAATAAGGAAACTTGGCTGAACATGGCTTTTTTTTTCAATTTGTGTATTGCACTTTCAATGAAACAAAATCAGAAACAGTTAACTTCAGACCTTGATCATCTTACTAGACACTGCATTTCTGCAGCATCTGCTGGCACAGAGGAGGGATAACCTTTTCAGACCAAAGTCAGGCAAATAAGATGTCCAGTGTGGAATAGCCATAAACTTTATCGTGGTGTTTCATTTAGTATTTCACTGATGCTTTTTTATAACAGGAAGTTGAGCAACTGAAGATTTCAAGCTCTGAGGCTGAGGTTATGTCTTCCATCCAGCTCTCCCCTTGTCCTCCTACTGCCTGCCTTCCACAGCACTTCCCAAACACATCACTTTCCTTCTTCCCAACTCTTTGCCTTCACTGCTGCAACAGTCTCACATGGCTCCTCAGCAGCAATCACCACTACTACTATAATATTCCTAGAGGGCTGTCAGGGCCATGAGTGCACCAATAGGCCTTAATTAATCTAATCAAGCCTTATTCACTTCCTAACAAATATGTTCTTCCCTTCCACTCCACCTTTTCAGTTGCTATAAAAGTGTCTTCATCATCAGATCCCTTCTTTTTCCATCCATTCCAGTATCCTCAAATTCAGTGTTTCCTTCTTCTTCCCAATCCCAGAGCAGCCAAAAGTTGAACAGCCATGCAGCTAGATTGCCTGGCCATCCCTGGGCTAAAGTTAAGACTCTTTTGTGGACCTCAAAAGCACTGTTTGAGAGACACTCTCTGTTGCCTACCCCCACAGTAAAAAGTGTTCCACCACTTGCTTCTCTTTTTCTCTGTCTTAGCAGATCTCATAAAACCTACAGAGAGAAGCAGCTCAGATCTTCCTACTTAGTTTGTTCTCATATATCAGTATGATAATAGAGTGGGCCTGCTTCCTTTCACCTGCCTCTGGCTTTACACACAGTAGCAATCTATGACAGTATTCATCATTGAAGACACCTGTGCAGCTAGAAACAGAGGATAAACAGGTATGAGGGGACAGCAATCACAGTGCATTTATTCAGAGGACAGGAATCTTGCCTTCCTATAGCAGTGCCTAGGCTATATACTGTGTGCTCTACCCTGCCTTCCAGTAGAACAGCACAGAACATAATTTTCTGATCAAAAGCAAACAATAACTGAGAAGTATCTTTTCAACAAACATTTTTGCTTTTGAAATTTACCAGGCTTAAATCTTCCAAACTGATTATTACCCAAGAAGCTGGAGGGTTATAGGAGGAGATATTGTTACCAAAATGCCCTCTGGCACTAGCAAAAGAGGGGAAAATCCTTACCTTGTTGGTTTAGCTATCTTCCACCTCAGTCAGTTCCTTCTTGCTCTCCACAGTGAAAAACAATGGAATTTATTTGGTGCTCTCTGATCAAGACTGGCATAAAAAATACAGTTGAAGAGTCTAAGTAATATATTGCAAGCCATTGTTGGACTACATAGGTATGGCAGCCCAACAATGGCTTACAATATACTAGTTCTTGGGAACTCTTCTACAGTTCACAGGAAAGCATCTGGACAATGCTTAGTCATATGATTTAGTTTTAGGTGGTCCTGTGAGGAGCAGGGAGTTGGACTCGATGATTCTTATGGGTCCCTTCCAACTTGAGATCTTCTATGATTCTATGACCTATAGGAACCTAGGAGTTAAACACTACATTACAGAAACCACATAGGCTAAAAGGCTTTGTGCAGCCTCTTATCAGTGCTGGTATGTGTGGATTGGGAAAAGAAAAGGAGGAAATTAATGATTGCACAATCAATCAAAAGGTGCCAGACAAGCTTTCAGAGCAAATACAAGTCTGTGTTACAGCTCTGTGCACACAAACCAGTGGGGAGAGAGAATGGTTTGTGCAGTGTTTCACTCCCCGCCAGCCCACAGCTCCCAAAGGCAAGCTTCATGGGGGAACAGCTGTTTGACAAAGGATGCAGGGGTTGACCCTGTTTCAGCACAGATTTCTGTGAAACTTTCTGCAGCAGACGGAGGAAAAACATGCAAGACAGAAGCCCAGGAGGAGCATGCAAAGCCAATGTGTGGGTTAATTGACTGGGGGGGGGGGTGTGGAGTGGGTGGTTTATGAAGTCCCAGTATACTGAAGTCTGCACTTAACTGCTCAACAAACACAGCAGTGCTTTTGTGTGCTCATTTGCCAGTAAGTGTGACAGCCAGGATGCCATGTCTCAGAAGGGAGGCTGAATATATATTCTTTTCTTTATATCTAGCTGATGGCTCTCCTGCAAATTACGAGAAATGCGTCGCTTTCCTTTAAAAGCAAAAATGGAAATGGGCTTCTTGTCAGCAGAGAGACACTAGGACTCCCATTAATCTCACTTTCTTGCCACTAAAAAGCAGAGTTCAAACATCCTGCAACCTCTACTGATAGCTAATAACTTGGCTCTCAGAGAGCTGAGAATAAAAAAAAATAGAATTCTTACCGGAAAAATCAATGTGGCCCTTCCTCTTAATTGTAGCTTCTGTGCAGTGTATATATTGAATGTAAAGATTTGCACCCTATTTTGACAGCACTCCATAAAACAAAAAGCCCACTATAGGCGTCTGCAGTGTCTACTGCTGGGTAAGTAGAAGAGATTCTATTTTTTGTGTACTGCAAGTTCCTAGAGAAGAGCATCTCCACTGGTATTTCATGTGCATGTTCAGTTGTTGAATGTTAGTCATTCACACTGAGCATCTGCGAAACTAATCCAGTGACAGATGAAAATCCTTCAGTCCCACCATTAGAACTGTTCCTGATTACTTTTGTATATACTTTCTCTAATACAAAATCATGTTGGTTAACCTGAATAATGCACATCTGCTCTAATTATGTAGGAGGACAAACTATACCAGTAATTATTTATAATTCTTATGATACATTTAGCTTTACAAGTGTAACACAGCACTCTAAATACACACGTAATTGTTTAAAAAACTAGTCAGATCAAAGGATGATAGTGATATATGAGAACAACAATAAATATAAATGCTGACAACTACTTCCATTTAAAAAAGTGACCAAATGTTCATAGAAAACAAGCATTAAAATCATGGGAAGGTAGCCCAATCAAAGCAAAATCATCACAACCTGGAAAATCTTTACTTTTTTGTTAATTATTCTTTAAGCTTACTGCCAGCTCAGAAAAGGCAGATTTTTTTGATAGCATGATTCGATACTGATTTGTAATGCATGCTATGACCCACAGGGTAAACACTGATTTGTAACTTTGGCTTGAATTTTGCTAGCCCTTCACATAAGAATAGGTCTGACTGCCACCAGTGGGACAATGTCCTTGAGTTAGGAACAGCCCAAAAAACATTTGTACTTCCAGAGCACCAAATTGACTGATAAGTGGTTTTGGTAGCTTTTCATTCCTGTCAGATGGGAATAAAGTGCATTTGCCAAACAGGACCGATTATGTTTCAAATACACACTCACATCTGTATGCGCTTACACACACTTACCATGCTCTCTCCTAGGTATCAAATCTAAGTCTTGAACTGGAGGCAGCTACAAGGAAACAAAATAAATAAACAGAAATAAAATCTGTGGCATTTATCTAGAAGCATTAACACCTCTGGCCTAGAGTGCACTCATTCTCTCCATGCTACGCAATGCACACTTTCCATATGATGTCCCACAGCCTCCCTGCTGCCTGGTCCATTAGCTAGGCACGCTGTTTCCCTTCACACAGCCACTGGTCACAGGGTCTTTCTGGAGAAGAAACATTTGCATTTGCTCTACACTTGACCTGGTTTTAAGAAGTGCTAATGGGACAGTGCTAATCCTGGCTGTCATCTATGTAGCTTGAGAGGATGTCTTATTTAGAGGCACACCCTGGAAATCCCACCCTGGCACAAGCTGCCAAAGCAGGTCCCAGCCCCTCAGTGGGAACCACAGGGCTGGACGGGGCCAGCTGGTTCAGGTCTCTAGAAAGTACATTGGGGCCCTTTAGAGGGTCACAGAATAATTCCACATCTGAAACATATTCCATAAATACTAGGAAAACAAAATTGTTTTCCTTTATTTTTAGGCTGCTGTGGTATCTTGTGCATCCTCTTGTCAGTGTGCACTGAACAGTCCTACCTGACTGCTCTGTTGCTCAGAATATGTAAAAAGGATTACGCAAATTCTTAGCCTGTACCATTACCTCACCCTCCCTCTAAAATTGGGTTTTAAAGTTTCCTCCTTTTAGCCAGACTTGCCTAAAAATCAGTCATGCTGGTGCAAGTTTGATATTGAAAACCTGCCTTATTATCAGACATCTCTTTCATGCAGACAGCTGTAAACTTTAATGTAAATGTCAATGGAAAGCTCATTCCAGTGCATAGTTTACTTGTTTCGTGTACTTTTCCTTTTATTTATCTATATAAAGTTTGTATTTTCCTTTACATGTTTAAGAAATAAGCATTTCCTTGTTTCTTTCCCTTCACATGAAGTTATGCATACATTTGTATAAATGATTTTTTTGTAATAGCAATCCTTTCCCATCAAATTCAATGATTTCCATTTTAAAAATGAGAAAAACCATTGAAAACAAGCTTTAAAATATTTGGAAATAAATGGTTCTTTTATTATGTAACAGCATTAGGGTGTCTCCAAGGTACTACAAATAAAATAATTTATAGTAAATGAGATTATTATTGCTGGGAAAAGGACCACTTAATGCCAGTTTTCTGTGGGAAAAACCAAATCAGAGTAACCCAATAGGGGCACTCAGAAATGTAGAGCAAATACTTAAAAGCTTCAAGGATCCAAAACAACAAGTGAAAAATACATGCTGAGGCAGCAGTTTAGAACAGGATATGTCCATTCATTCTTATCTTAGGGAGGTAGTCTTAGCATCCTGAAAATGACAATAGGAAGCCTATTTTATCATTGTGTTCTTCCAGTTTTATACCAACTTGTCCGAAGGAGTTCTACCAGCATAAATGTGGAGTAATGCAGTGTTGAGCCAAGCCTGGATACATGGACCTGAAATAGAAAGTATTCAGCATTGGGAGGATGTGAATTGTTGTCTGGAAATCCCATAAACAGACCTGTGTGGCTGCCCTGAAGAAAGCCATCATGTCAGGGTATATTTGGCTCAACATACTGCTATAGCAATCAGCTAGTAATGGCTCACCTTCCAAAGACAGTACTACTACAAAATTAGTAGCTCAGCTATACAGCCACATAGCTGAACTGTTAAAAACCCCAAACAAACCTTGAAAATGACAAATAGGTGCATGATATTCACTAGATATAGATATCAAGGAATGTATTAGAGGTTGATCTGTATTCCCTACCCTTCCTACTTTCAAAGTATGACAGTCTCCTCCTCTTCTCCCACAGATGCCCTTGATGCCCTGCCAAATGTCTCAGCTGCAGTTCTCAGGTCAAAGGGGATGATGGCATTTGGAATTTTCAAGATCAATAGCACAGTAGGTTCTGTGCCCTGGACATTGAGGACCAGTCCCTATCCATTACAAAGTACATTTTATCTGAACTCAGTCTCATCTCATATTTGTGCTCTCATGCGCTCTGTTCTGGCTCTTTTGGATGGTTCATGAGACACCATAAGGGTTCAGGCTATTTATTACAAAAAACTGCAGATCTGTCAAGCTTCACAGATCTGAGGTTCATGCTTCCTTGCCATTGCTCCTGTGTCTCACCTACTGAAGCACTGTAAGGAAACTTCGCTGGTTTTGACTTTCCACATGTTTGTTAGTGCAGAACAAATTGATCAAAGCACAAGCACATGGAAGTGGAGAAGTCTGAATGGGTTCTACTGGATCTCTTCTATCAATCAGCTTATATGGTGTGAATATCTAGTCTAATGTTAGGATTAGCATAACAGTTTGCAGTTTGTAGAAATTTTTGCTCTGCGCATGCAATATAGATGTGAACTACTTAATCCTCATGAGAATGCCATCTTAAAGCCAACAAAGCTAAGAGACAGAGGAATTAAAGCTAAAATGCAATATAAACATTTGCTGACTAAATAAATGGCCTTACTGACCTCAGGGATGTGCGTGAAAGCTTCTTAGGTGTCTAACAGCTAAGTATCATTTGCACTTACAGCCAGGTTTCTGAAGACATTTAAACAGCTCATTCAATTCTAATTTTGAAGTAGATAGGAATTAGATGAAACAGCTGAAAAACCTGGCACTAAGAAATTCATCTAAGACCACGCTGTGAGGACTGTGAGTGTACCAATAGTTCCTAATTGCTCTGAGCAGCCTCACCTGGGATCTCCACCCTTTGCCCAAGGCCCAGGAGCTCCATTTAAGCTCAGACCTGGGCCTTTCACTCCCTGCCTGAGCTATGTTGTTAGTGTACCTACCTTCAGCCCTACTTCCTAGATGACTGTTGGAGCTATGCTGTAGCCTCTGTTGTCTCCGGTCCCATCTCCTGCTTCTCCCAACTAGACTCCCTGGATGGACCCTGGACGTCATTCACCACCTCCCCATGTGTGGACCTGTTGATGGAACCAGTTAGCAGCAGCCTTATTCTGCTTAGCCTGTTCAGCTGTGATGGACCTGTGCTCTGGTGAAAGCACAGTCTTTGTTGTGGTTGCTCTTGGTTTGTCCTACCTGGTAGAGTGGCCTGCTCTTGCTGATCTGACACACAAGACAGAGCCAGATTTTACGGATCCTTCCCCTACTAGAACGAGTGCATGTAAGATCACGACCAAAACTAGTGGTCTTCCTTATAAGTGCTTGCACATATCTATTCAATGCATTGGACCAAACTGCAATCTCAGCATCTGCACTGTAAAAACAGAGAAATTTCCTGAAGTTCTCCTGTACATAATACCTACATGAAGTCAGAATTTGTCCAGAACAGCATATAATCTTATGTAAATGATTAAATGAACAGGGAATATGTCACTGATAAAATAAAAAGTAACAGCTCTATTTTGAAGACCTGTGATACGGCTTCCATGCATGTTTTTTTCAGGTAAAAAGATCTGATAAAAGCTTTGGTAACATACAGGCCATTAATATATAATGAGAAAATACTCTCTGTTGATTACACAACTGAGAAAAAATCAAGATAGTAGATAGAAAGGAGGGAAAAGAAAAGCACTTACAGAAAAACAAGATGCAAAACACAATCAGAAAAAGTGAAGGCAGTAAGTAAACTAATAGAACCTGCCACAAATGAATGAAGTCAGGATCCAGTTTGGCAGGTGGAGACAGTAGTGGAGATCAATGCAGTACGTCAACACTTTCTGCTCTATCCATCAGAGCATGCAGAGTAATTCTGCTGAAATTGAACCAATGAGGAAAAAGACATGATTAGAACATGTGGACATAGTGACTGGAAAACATGCAAATTTTGCTGCAATACTTAATGACATAAAGGGTAAAAAACTTACAGAGAAAAAAATCATAGAGGCAAATGAGTTCAAACACCATTAGAAGTACATTTTCAGCTGAGGGCATGTGGGAATTCAGCTGTAGAACTTTCATTAAGTTTAATTAGTGTCATGGTGTAAAGTCCCTGTGCATCAAGTTCCTGATGCAAGCTCTCTATGAAGAGTGTATTTATGCTTCTGAAGGTGCATTGAGGAAGAGACTGAAAAAAGTGAATTCACCATATTAAGGGCTCTGAACATCTAAAATCTTTTTTCATGGAGCATATATTATTACTGTCAGTCACCTTCAACCTGCATGTTAGCAAATGCCATTTGCAGCAGAGAAAAATAATCTGTATGTTGTTAACCATTCTGAACTAGGAAATGAGTCAAGAAAATACTTCTACTTTTGTCCCTTTCATTTTTTTACTCAAGGGATTGTTTTTGCCTTTTCTCATCATGCTCATGAATTTTATTAATGTTCTCTCTATGAATATTCCCCATGCGGAATAAGAGCTCAGCTGAACACTTCAAATTAGGCCCCAGTTTGTCTAGCTAAGTTCAGTATGTTGACTTCTCCACTGTGACAACCTAGGGGCCTAGTGATTTACTGGCACCAGAGGATGCCAATGGAAAAAAAGAACCCTCCCAAGTTAGCATTCCATTTCATTCTCCACAACAAATTGATGAAGTGTTGGAAAGCACTCTGACAGGGTTGTGGATTCAGAGAAAGAGGCATCTGAAATGATTTACAGGATGAATATATTTAGCTCCATCAAGACTTCTTGTTTTTCTCATGTTACATATCTGTCTTTATCCTGGCTGTCTTCTTCTATACTTTGCAGGAATTAAGTGGCCATTGAGAAGATGAATGAGAAAGTGTGAATATTTGTTATACATATGCCCAATATGCAGTGCTTTCAGCAAATGTTTCTTCTCCTTTTAAATGTTTTTATGTTTCTTGTGTTTTCTTTCTGATCTGAATATTTCTTTTTAAAGAGCTAAGAAATCAACTTTTATGAGATCAATTATGAAGCAAAATATGTGAATTCAATGACAGAATATTATATTGTTACAGGAACTTGTCTGCTGAGAGATAACTTCTCCATTTCCAGAAAAAAACATACTCAGATTTCTGAAAACAAGAAATTGAAAGAACCAACACAATTTTAACCGCATGTAGCTAGTGCTAGCCAGTGAGAACAGTCTGGAAGAGATGTAGTTAAATTCAGTGTGTCAGATTGAGTTGTCTGAAAATGGTGCTTGGCACAGCTTGGTTGAATCAGGACTATGATGAGAGAGAAATTGGAAGACCAATGTCTTTTTGAGGAGAAATTTATGCAAGCCCCTCTATGGCTGCTATACCTGTGATTAAAGAAGAGAGTTACTTACATCTCTTGTCCATCAGCCTTTCAAGACTGCTTTACCAAGGTTGTGTGCACAGGCCCTATTCCCAAGTACCATGCTATAACAGTTTAATGATGACTAAAAGGAAGTAGATGACAACTTATACAGAGGAGTGACTGTAAAATTTTTCTTATAACTTTTTTTCTGTGGAACAAGGCAAACATCCTGTTCAGGATAGTTGAAAAGTATAGCTCAAGTCAGTGTGTTACAAGTGTGTTGGAGCATGGGTCTAATGGAGACTTCAGGATGCCTCTGTGAAAGCTTCAGTAGTTTGAGTTTGGCTAAGCTTTAACATTTTTGAGATGAAAGAACATAAACTAAGAGAATAAATTTGTTTTAGAGAAGGTCATATTGAGACAGAATAGATATTAAGAAGGTTTATAAGCCTCCTAATTATCTTGCTGTTGGATCCAGGCTTACTCTTACTCCAGCAGTATAGTAGATTTCTGCCATGCAACCAGTACCACACAACTCCTCAGGTTCATAAAAAACCACACTCTCTCTACCACCTCTGAGGTCTGGCTGGGGGTGTGCTTCCTGCTTTTCTCATCAGCTTCCCAGTCTCTCTGGATCCATTCATTCTGTTAAGCGACACAAGGGCAGGGACTGTTCCCATGCCCTGGGCCAAATGGCAGTGTCCACGCTGTACAGAGCTGGCTCTGGGTCTCCTTTGTGTTCCATGTGGTGATTATGCAGCTCTAAAACACTTTTTGCATGTTTTTTCTTTCAATTTAAGATGTCCAAGAATAGAAAAAGGGCTGTGTTCAGTGGTAGGGCTTCAGTATATGAATGCCTATTGGGAATAGCCTGGCACATGCTATTGCCTGAACAATATTCAGACAGTATTTCAGAGGTGTCTAGCTGCCACAGGCCAGAACTATACCAGAGTGTGCTAGCAACTCAGCAGCAGCTCAGTGTTTGAGCTCCTGTCCTAAGCCTGTCTCATTTAGGAACAGAAATACAGCCTTAGTGCCCCTCTTCTGCCTGCTCCACCCTATACTGTGAAAAGTGCTGTCTCCCCACATTTCTGTCCTGCTCCTGGTAAGCATATTCAGATACTCTTTGAGGGGGGGCCATCAAAAGCAGACATCCTCTCTGTTACTTGACCTGCTTCTCCCAGGAGAATGCACAGAAAAGGCATAGTAAACTGCAACCCTTGCAGACTCAAGAAAGGATTGAAGAATATTACATTGAATCTGTCAGTGGCTGTTAGGCACTGTCCAGATGCAACCACAGGCTCAGGAAGTCATTAAGCTGCCAAAGACCAACAACTAGGACAGTATACTAGGCAACAGCTCACGTTGTCCTAGCTCTTGCTAGGCATGTTACCAGTCCCTATCAGAGACAGGATACTGAGCAAGAGCTCTTGTCTGCTTAACAGGCTTATCAGCATGACAGTTCTTATTGAGCAGTCAGAGTAATAATTTGACCTTCAAGGGAGGAGGAGGAAGGGGAAAATATATTCTTCATCTTGCCTACCATGTTGGTTTTGGGTAGCAGAATGCCAAAGAGGTGCTCTGTCTTGGGAAACCTTGGCTCCTTATTTCACCTAACGGATACCAAATTTAGGTGTAGTCTTATTATCAGGCACATTCTGGGGAGGGATTTGCATGTGTTCCTAAACACTGGCTTCTTAGGAAGAATCATAGAATAGAAGAATCATAGTATCATTTAGGTTGGAAAAGACCTTTAAGATCATCCAGTCCAACCATTAACCTACACTACCAAATCCACACTAAACCAATCAAGGGTAGACTAGACTAAACCATGTCCCGAAGTGCCACATCTACCTGGTTTTGAACACTTCCAGGGATGGTGACTCCACCACCTCTCTCAGCAGCCTCTTCCAATGCTTGACTACCCTTTCTGTGAAGAAATTTCTCCTACTTTCCAGCCTAAACCTCCCCTGGCGCAGCTTGAGCCCATTTCCTCTCGTCCTATCACTAACTACTTGGGAGAAGAGACCAACACCCACCTCACTACAACCTCCTTTCAGGCAGCTGGAGAGAGCGATAAGGTCTCCCCTCAGCCTCCTCTTCTCCAGGCTAAACAACCCCAGTTCCCTCAGCCGCTCCTCATAAGGCCTGTGCTCCAGACCCTTCACCAGCTTTGTTGCCCTTCTCTGAACATGTTCCAGCACCTCAATGTCTTTCTTGTATTGAGGGGCCCAAAACTGGACACAGTATTTGAGGTGAGGCCTCACCAGCACCGAGTACAGGGGAACAATCACCTCCCTGCTCCTGCTGGCCCCACTATTCCTGATACAAGCCAGGATGCTGTTGGCCTTCTTGGCCACGTGGGCACACTGCTGGCTCATGTTCAGCCGGCTGTCTTCCAACACCCCCAGCTCCTTTTCGGCCAGGCAGCTTTCCAGCCACAAAGAAAAAGGATTTTAAATACATGAAAGCTGTAATCTTAAATTCTCTGTTATAATCTTACAATTCCTAGCTGTTTTGCATACAAATGATGACTCAGTTTTAGAAAATCATAACCTTTTACAGACAATCCCTCCCCAAAGGCAAAATACATGAAAGAAATTACCTGCCATAATTTTTCACTTGCATGCACTCATGCAATGATTCTATGGTATTTACTTGGTACTGGGGCACAGCAGAAAAGTGTGCATAAAATCATCTTTCAGCATTTACTAATGCATGCATCTATTTTTATGCAGAGATAATCCACCTTTTTTCACCTGAGATATTTTAAAAAATTGCCACTTAAAAAAAAAAAAAGACATGAGATCCACCCAAAGTGACATATTAGTATCAATTTATAATAATTTTGTGAATAGAGGCTTAAGGAAACCTACACCAGAGCACACTGAGGTTTATTTATTCTTCACTAGGTAGTTGGACTTCTTTAGCTGCATAACATTAGTCTGCAAGAGTCACAAGTAAAACCTGTGGCTGACATGGACTGTGGATTTCATACTTAATATGGAAACCTAGCCCAATATGCAATTGACTTTGCAAAGTGAGAGACTGGTCTCATTTTAAACTGTCTTAGAGAAGAAAGGAAGGACTGAATGTTTAAGAAAATCAGCTGCTCACCATTGGACATTTGCAGACCTTGCAGGTGACTTTCTCTTTGATATTGACAGATGGACGCATGCTAGGACACATGATACGGAGTATTTCCTTTAAAAACAGCAGTCAACATGTGGCACACTGAGGCAGGGACTGTTTGAAGTTCTGGAGTATGCCTCTGGCAGGGCTCTTTTATTTCAAAGGCAATGCTATGAGGTAAAGACAAATTCTCCCTTCTTGTCCTGGCTGCAACCCTGTAGAATGACCACTGTCCCACTCAGGGCCACATGTGCAGATGCCATTGATTAAGGGAGCACAAATGAGGCCCACCAGCTGCATCTGGTGTGTGGAGCAGGAGAGAGGCCATAGTGCTAAGCTCAGTTCTATGAGAATCTATTGTATAAAACCCATGTGTATTTCTGTAGTTGGGGGACAGACAGCTAACTGTGTCCTTGATGGGACTGGATAGCCTTGATCCTGCAGAATACACCAAAAATGGAAGAAACTGGGGCTAGATTTTTCAAAACATTTTGGTGACTCACTCCTCTGGTCTTATGTATTTTTCAGAAGGTTGCCATGCACTGAAGCCATCTACTGTGCTCCAATTCTTGTGCACTCTCAGAGTCTAGCAGCAAATGTCACTGTCCCTTTGGTTTACTTTCCTTCTCTCCCCTCTCTGAGTCACACTGTCATAGGAGTCACTTTAGGTTTTGAATTACCAGCTGCAGAAAAGGTAAAAGGAATTGTACTTAACCTTTAACTTTTCATCTAAAATGCTTAACAGGGCTAATGATTAGGGAGAAATAAAAAGCAAAGGTTAGAACCGCAAATAGTGTAGGCAGGTATTTGCCAGATACCATGCCTTTATATCTCCAACACCTCCAGCTCTTGTCCCCAGATTATCTTAACCAGAGGTCTCCAAGTGTGCCAGCTATTTACTTCCCTAAGAAGGTATGCAGGAGAGAGCCAACTGATAACACAGTGCCTGCCACTTGTCAGCCCAGAACTACAACAACATTTCCAAATACTTTGTTATTAATAACTTCAGGTTACTTGGCTGTTACAAGAAATGCGAAGGTCATACCATGTTCAAAGCTTAGTTTTCAATGGAGCAAATTATAAACTTCAAGTTGAAAGTTCTCAACTTTTCTAAAAACCAGAAGTCAATTGATTCATCATTGTCTTTTCTCTGTGAAATAAAGATCTTAAATGGTACTGACCATAAACAAGACAGCTGGCAATATTAAGTTGTTGTTTCAGTTATACTGTTACATACCTTCATTTTCTTTTGCCAAATGTTAACCATTCAAGGATTGTTGCTACACTGTTCTAATTTGTTCCTAGTTTTGGCAAGACACCACCTCCATTTCTGAGAGTAAAATAAGGAGAAAAGAGATTGTACTACCTTTAATAATTCATTTAAAAAACTTCAAGGTTTGGCCTATATCTTGCAATATGATATAATGGGACAATCTAAGAATACGAGACCTTGTATTTCTTGCATGAAAATCTGTCCATATTTGGCCAAATCACCAACTAGTAGAAATACCATTTATGGGAAACTTTAGAAACACCTGAGCTAGGTCTGAACACAATGCAGTGCCACGCAAACATGGTTATTTGGGTCCCAGTCCAGTGTTTCTGAGTGGCACTGCATTGTATTTGCACCCTTTGATTATTGCTGCCTAAATTTCTGCACAAGCTAAGTAAAGCAAGCAAGCACCATCCCATGGTACACCTTCAAGCATTTGCCCTAATCAGAGCTGGCAGAGAGCCTTATTCTTAAGCAAAAAGGCACACCATTGATCTAAAAAGTTTCATAAACATGCATCACAGGGTCAGAAGGGAAATGGAGAGACAGTGCCACTTGAAAGACCAGCTCAGTACTGGAGCAGGAAAAGACTGCAGTGACCAGTTGAGAGCTACTCCTCTCTACTAAAATAGTAAGTAGTGATAAGTAAGCTGTCAGTTCTGTACTCTTGGTATGCTACTTTACTACAGAATTAGACAGCTCCTTGTCTTCCTGATCACTCTGCTACCTGTGTGCTACTCTACACATATGGACTAGCTGCTCTTGGTTGGGCTTAGATGAGTCTTGGCTGTAGTAATGGCATGTTTGTTTATCACATACAGTCCTGAGGATCAGAAAAAAGCCTTTACAAACTGCAGTCAGTGATATGGTATGAGGAACAGTTGTCAATGTTTTACAAAGTTTCTTCTGACTCTAGCTTCTCTGCTTTGAACCTGGTGACAATGCAAGTTAGAAAAACAAACTCAAGAGACTCCAAACACAAGGAAGGAAACAAAACAATAAACCTCTTGTATCACACAAGTACTAAAATTGCAAAGAGTTGCCCATACTCCCCTCAAATATGGGATGTTGAAAAAAGGTTGAGAGGGGAAAAAATGTTTTTATGCACAAAATATTCAGTGCAGGTCTCTAAAATCAAGCAGCCCTAAAGCTTAGGAGAGGTCCTTCATAAACAGCTTCTAAAATACACAGCCTTCTGTGTATTTTAAGTATACAGAGGTACCACAAAAATTACTGAATCTACTACCAGAAGAAAGCATGAGGTCATCTAGGTCAATTCCCTGCCCATCTACAGTATCTGTGTCAGTGATACTTGTCTCATTCATTCTTAGTTTCACTGATGGGGATTCAACAGTATCCTAAGCAACTTAATCTAGAGACAGACTAACTAAACTTTACCTAATGCTTCTAGCATATATCTCCATTGCTGCAATTCGTACCTGTTACTTACTGTCCTCTCTGCAACATTTTATTCCATTCCTCTTTTCTGCAAATTTGAAGCTGTACCATGCCTCCCCACAGTCTTTTCTCCTCCAGACTAAACAACCACCTTTCTTTCCATCTTTCCTAACAGGTCATGTTTCAGACCTTTTGACCTGTAACTTTATTGCAGTACTAATCACTCAAGGACAATATTCCCTGAAATGATGCAACTCAGATATACCAAGGTTAGGCAGGTTGCCCAGTGGAGGCAACTAGTCATTACGTTAAAACCATGCTCATGTGCTGCTGATTCCTTGTCCCCAGCCTGTCAGTTTGCTTGTTTTAATCATCTGTTGCATCTCATCATAAACATCTTATTCCTCTTCTCAATACATCTGAACAGCATGTAGTACAGTGAGGCCACATACCTCCTACTGGGACTTCCCATGGTCCTTTGTGTAGACATCTAACAGTGCTCAGAGTTAAAGCTGAAGCACTTTGCAGGCTTGACAGGTGCTAAGTATGTCCTGACCTCCAATGGACCTGGATTCATACACTGTTTGTGTAAAAATACTCAGCAGCAATCAGGTGGAAAACCTTATCAAAAGATATGGGGTTTGGTTTTGGTTTTTTGTTTGGGGGTTTTGGGCTTTTTTGTTTGTTTGTTTTGGGGTTTTTTAAATAATTTCTCCCTGGCATCTTCCCAGCTCTCCAAGAGAAGAGTTGAACCTCACTGTTGTGGTTTGTCAAGTTCAACAACTTTTCCTGCAATCCTTGTCCTTTTTCATATTAGCACACTGACATTTCTCATTATGCATCAAGAACAAAGCTGACCACTGCTATCAGTGTTAGGCAGTTCTAGTCATGCATGCAATGAGTTCAAAGGGGTTGAAGAGGGGAAAGAGAAACACACAGAGTTATGAGGATGAAGCATAAGTAGTGCTGTGTGATAATGAAAGTAATGGATTTGTGGGGGATGTCTGATTTAGCCCTTCAGTTGCTCTAACAGAAGAAATAGTAGAAACTGTGCGCAGAGTAGAACCAGGACCAAGACTTGTGGGGGCTTCTGTTGTTTCAAGCACCACCACCTGATTCATGTATTTTAGGCTGTCTGCACATTCAGAAAATGGGAAAGCTTCTCCTGACTTCAGTGTTGGAAGACTTTGAGATCATTGGAAGAGTAGGTGGATAGAAGATATTTACACCTCTGTTGCACAGGTGAGATCTTACTTATGCACTTCTGTGGTCCAGTACATAACTGCAATACAAAGCCAAGTAAAACTGCTCTGAGACAGTCAGCTTCTTTTTCTTACCACTCAGCTGCACTGTAATGTTTTCTAGAGGGAAGCCAGACCAAAGGAAAGGAAATGTGTTATTATACATTAAAACAGAGTTTGCTTTCGGTCACTGGAACAAGTCTTTCCCAGGAGACCTTACAACAGGCTCTCTTCTCTCTTACAACACGCATTTACTCATGACTTTCACTTGCTTTGTCTTGGAATTTATAAGCAAATCATTACTTTCAGGTTTTCAAAAAAGAAAATTTGTTTCCAAAGGTGATGCTAGTTGAATCCTCAGACTCAGTTCTCTACTAGTCCAGATGCAGAACAAACTTGGATAAAACTCTAGTTATCCTAAAGGCAAATGAAGGTGCTCCCATATGGTGGCTACCCCATATTAAAGATACTTAATCATATATTGTAAGGTTTCTGTACAACAGAAAATACCCATTGTTTTATGGGTGATTTTTCCTAGAACAATAACCTATGTGTCTGAGCTTTCCAGAGGAAGAAAAGGGTATTGAAAAGCTCTAGGTATCTTGCAGGCAAATCTCATTCTAGCTTTACTGTGTGACTGTTCTGACAATCTTGCTTGAGAACAGTTCTGCATGTGTGGGAAAACACCTGAATATGCTCATGGAATTGAAGCAGTTTTGACAAGCTGTTTCATTCTCTGAAACTTTTGAAGTTTTCTGAAGCTGTTTAAGGGCAAGACAGGCTTTTGATGGGAGTTACTGGTCTTCTAAGCATGCTCTGACTCTCTTCGTTATGGTCAGAAGTGCTAAATTTAATGTTCAAGTGGGGACAAAGCAGTGATGCTGAATGACATTCTGTTTGGGAAACAAAGCAGAAGTCAGATCAGGAATCAAGTAGAGCTGAGAATTAGTACTGGAAGCTGTTGGAATCTAATGTACATTTTTACTTCTAAAATCAAAAAAGAAATATTTCAGGGTTAACTTTTATTTTCACCATGTAGCTTCCTACGCTCTTACTCCTCACAGTCTATAGGAAAAGAATTTGCAGCTGTCTGAGAATCAACCCTTTTGCCTTTACCTGCTAAGTGGGAAAAAAGCAAGAAATATGGCTTATAGAAAACACTAGGACAAGGAAGTGAAACCTGTGTTACCAGCTGACAGGGAGCTCTGATATGCCTTGGGGGAACCATGAAATACTACCTTTCTGCAGGAGAAACCTTCAACTGCTCCTAGGTGTTTTCTGGCACAGAGAGAAGCCTGTAGGGATAAAAGCTATGCAGGTGCCTACATGCAATGGGAGGACATGGTCCTAATTATACCTCTTTCCTGAATTTGTATGTAGGCTAGCATCACTAGTATTAGCTGGTCTGTGGTTTCACTCCTATCCTGCACTACGATAGGAAGTGGAATCCAACAGAAGACAAAACAGGCTCTGTTCCATGTGTCTCCCTGCAGTGAGGCATCATCAGCTCCAAACTTTTCTAAAAACAAGGAAGTCCTTCAGACAAAGCCATCTGCCATCAACAACAAGGGGCTTGGATTCCTTGTTGTGACCAATTTTCTGGGATGAATCAGTTAATGTTAGCGCCAGAGCAGTAAGAAAAAGAAGGGGGTACCTGCACTTATCAGCTGTAGTTTTATATGCTGCAACAGTACTTGGAGAGCCTCTGATTATGTACAGCCAAAAAGTGCTCCAAGAGATAAGTATCATTATTTGATGTTTCTGCCAACCTCTTTCACTTTTCAAAGGCAATGTGTAGAGGCTTGCATTAGTTGTGCTCTAACATGGGATCAGGGCTGTCATCCTGGAACAGAGTGCTCAGAAGTACTTAAAATTTGTCTAATTATACTTTGGATGTTTGAAAGATGGAAGTGGTAGTTATCCCTAAACTTTGAATTATGAAACTATCATTTGGCAAATTAAAAGTCCCCCTTCTTGCACCAAACATTTAGAGGGAGATTAAGGCACTGATATTTCACTATGTCAACAGTAGCATTACTGTTAGACATGGCGGTGAAAAAGAGATTCTTGAAAGTCTACTAAGACTCCTAAAAGTGCTTAACAATCTCTCAGAAACGGAATATTCTGTGTAATTTCTTCCCAAGATTGTGCTGGTTAGACATAACTTAGCAGGCCTGGAAAATAGAGATCCAGAATTGGTGTTTAGCCCACCAACTAAAAAGTCATGAGCTGAGCTCTCAGCAGTTTTGGAAGGTAAGCTGCATGGCAAGGTATTGGTGTTCAATCAATTCTGAATACTCAGATGGCAGTCATAACTTGAATATGTGGTTTCCTTCCTGGCAGAATATCACAAGGACGGACTCCATCCCTAGAAACATTATGTGGGAAGGCAGAAAGCATTTCTAAGCCACCAGTCCAAAAGAAAAGACTCAGCTCTAGAATAAGATGAAATATAGACTTCAAGGTTTGTTTTAACAAAGTCTCTGGGTATGACTTCTCAATACAGCTTCAGTGGTTGATATACCCAGACAGGTACAGCACTCTGCAGTTCTGTGCAGGAATAATCAGATTTCGGAAGTAATTCCCATGGATATTTCTTCAATGTGCTCCACAGAACTGTGGAGCTGCTGAAAACCCAGAGAAATCCCGTGTGTGTGTTGAGTAGCAGCCCAATCTATAAAACGTCCCACTGAAGCCAATGGGATAAAATGGCTTCTATGGTACTGTAGCATCCTCACTGATGGCATTCATTCCCCCTATTTATATGGGACCGCTTCTGTATTTCACATGGGCATCAATGGAAATGGATTGTATAAACTTGGAGGTAACAGAAGTGCAAGTATCTTCAAAGCTCTAAATGAGGCCCAGTGATTTCAGGAAAACATTTGATCCTGTGTAAAAAGCCTGAACTCCACCTTCTCTAACCAGATGGGGAAATAAAATTACATTCCTGCACTGAATCACTCCCTTCAAAGCCAGTCATGATTAGCTCAAGAACAGCTGAGGGATTTCAGCAGGTCCCACAGCCATAACCCTCCCTTCACGTCTTTCTCTGGTCTTCTTGGGAAAATCTAGTTAAACTCCCCTACATTTACCAGATTGGGGTTTTGGTTTTTTTTTTTTTGCAGGCTAGTGCATAATACTTATCCTCAAATGCTCACTTAATCCTGAAATAGAACAGCAGTATAATTTTACACTGAAAGCTTAAATTGAAATATTATCCCCTTGTGAAGGCCCAGTCTAAAGCACAACCACTGGTTGACTGCGCCCAAAAGGCTCTATCACGTCTGCACTCATTCACAACTTTGAGGCTGATGACGCTACCTCAATCCCCAAGTAGGGTAGCCACAGCCTCCAACAAAATACCAAGAAAAGGATCATTTTCTTCAACACTAAATAAATTTAAAATAAATAAATTAAAGAGAATTCTTGTCTTTATGGACAAGAAATTTTTTTGCTTCTGGATGCCAAGGCCAAATGATGAGGCATCTTACTGCCTGCAAAAGTAAAATTCTACTCACTATCACTTGCAGCCTAGCTTTGGTATCAGAACTAAGCTGTTCTATCTTCCAGATCATCCTCCCTTGTTTCCCTTTGCATATCGTGTCCCATTCAATAGTCTTCAATTCTAAATCTATCATCTTCAGAGAATATCAGTAGGACTGGCTGTTTTAAGTAGCACTGCTTCATGGCACACAGGCTGAGCTTCTGAAGATCTGAACTGTGGCATGTTTACTGCCATTCAGCTAAGTGGCAGTACATATGAAGGTGGTGTATGTCCTATTTCAGACTAGCTAATAAGTCAGAGCTGATGTCAGGGATCCCACCAACCTCAGGCAGAAAAGGCACTTAGAGAACCTCCCATTCTACCCCAGCTGTTTGCTGTGTATGTATGGTACAAGCAGACTGCTCCCAGGTCCTGGAGAAGCTACACACCCCACAAACAGCCCTTGCTCAGAGGATCCTCTTCACTCCTTTCCCAGGGAATCCACTGGAGTTTTTGCCATCTTTCCCCAGATCATCACGTTCTAACTACCTGTGGAGAGATCTGTCCCCAGTATGAGGCAGTGTTTTTAGCTCTGTTTAGATCCAGCCAGGATTCTGACCATCCCATCCCATCCCATCCCGTCCCGTCCCGTCCCGTCCCGTCCCGTCCCATCCCATCCCATCCCATGCATTTCTTCCACCAGTTCTCTTCTTTTGTCTTATGTGACAGTAAACTTTCTTGTCACTTCAAAGGCTGTTCCCTCCTTATTTATCATTCCTTCTTCAGAGTCTAAAGGCTGACTAGTTTGAAATACCAGTCTCCACACCTCTTGCTCAATTTTCAGATGAGTGTTCTGAGCTTACGTATGCAACCATGGAAGTCTATTCTTTTAACCTCCTTGCAAATCCCCCTTTCAAGGTCATCTGCTGCTAATGTGTTGTGATTACTGTTCACCAGTATGGGAGAGCTTTTCAAGGGATAAGAAATCACCCATAACTACTGTGTTAGCTTACTTTACTGATGAAAATGATATTTAATTGTCAGCAATGCGTAACTAACACAGCTATAGAAAACAACACTGAATTCTGTTCTGCCTCATATATCATCGATAAAGCTGTCATCCAAAGCTTCCCTTTTTGACTTTTGTCCCTGGAGATCATGACTGACCTAGAAGGAACTTAGCCTGGCTTTTAGAAATACTGGTATGTTTGAAGTCATGAAGAAGGGTAGATGGAATGAAAAGAAAATCCCACAGAGCTCTTTTTAGAAAGATTTTTCTAATGACAGCTGGATTTCAACCAAGCCATTGTCCCTGTTTCTGAATGTTGACAGCAGCAACAATTAGTAAGTAACTATATCGGCTCAGACGAAGATCTGAGGAACAAATGCTATTAAATTCAGATTCAGCATAAAAAAACCCCAGACTGTTAGGTAGTTATTACTCCTTTTTGAGACTAGTATCTGTGCTTCACTTCAACAGCAAAAGAAAAAAACATATTAGAAAAAGTAAAGGAAAGGAGGTTTCCTTTTTGGAAGGAAAAAATGCAGGTACTGTGGTTTAACCTGGCAGGCAGCTAAACACCACACAGCCATTCTCTCAATCCCCACCACCCACAGTGGGACGGGGGAGAGAATCACAAATGGAAACTTAAAATTCATAGGTTGAAACAAAGACAGTTTAATGGGACAGAAAAGGAAGCGGGGTGTGTGGGGGGGGAGAATATATAAAATAAGTGATGCACAGTGCAATTGCTCACCACCCACTGACCAATGCCCAGCCAGTTCTTGAGCAGTGGTTGCCACCCCCCGGCCAACTCCCCCCAGTTTATATACTGAGCATGATGTCTTATGGTGTGGAATGTCCCTTTAGCCAGCTGTCCTGGCTGTGCCCCCTCACAGCTTCTCACTGGCAGGACATGAGAAGCTGAAAAGTCCTTGACCAGTGTAAGCACTGCTTAGCAACAACTAAAACATCAGTGTGTTACCAGCATTATTCTCATACTAAATCCAAAACACAGCACTATGCCAGCTACTAGGAAGAAAATTAACTCTATCCCAGCCAAAACCAGGACAGTATCCACCCCATACTCTATACCATCTACTTCATGCCCAGGTCCCACACTTTCCAGTACACCCCAATTAATCACCACCACTTTCCCTGTATTTTGATGGATACACACAGGTATCATTTCCTTAGCCTATGGGCCTTCCCTCTAAAATGTCCGTTGAGTTCATTTAGTCCATGACTTTGGGCTCCATCTGTCATCACAGTCCCTCAGGGCAGGAGGGATGGTGTGTGGTGTTGGATTGCCGCATGCTGAAGACAGTTCCGGTTCCATTATCGGTGCACATTGCTCGGTTTCATCAAAGTTCATTCTTCATTTATCTAGGTGATTCTTACTGTAATATGTTGATAAGGCATAGAGCAACCATAAAAGTGATGGCATACAGTATTACATAGTAATTAATATTATACCATTCAGTTCATTGGCTGTTTTCACCCAAAATCAAATTCCATTGAGGTACACATTGGACTTCCCCATCCTTTCGCATTACCCACCAAGTGCACTCAGGTCCTTGAGGAAGAGCAATCCCACGGATGGGTTTGCCTTTGCCAGAGGCGGGAATAACCCAGACTGTCTCCCCCAGCATATTTTTTATGTGCACTACAGGGACTTTATCCTCTTCTACAGTACGTAAGGGTTTTGATTAAGCAGGGCCAGCTCGATTGGCAGATCCCCTAGTGTTGACTAACCAGGTGGCATGGGGCATGGGATGTGTTTCCAGCCATCCCGTGGTTGCTTCCACCACTGTAAGCACATGGCACTTGCCTTGGCAGGTTTGTGGGAGTGTGATATAATCAATCTGCCAGGCCTCCCCATATTTATATTTCAGCCATCATCCTCCATACCACAGAGGCTGTAACCGCTTGGCTTGCTTGATTGCAGTGCATGTTTCACATTCATGGATAACCTGTGCAATAGTGTCCATGGTCACGTCCACCCCTCGATCACAAGCCCATCTGTATATTGCATCTCTTTCTTGATGGCCTGAGGTGTCGTGGGCTCACCAAGTTGCCAATAGTTCACCCTTACTTTGCCAGTCCAGATCCACCTGAGCCACTTCAATCTTAGCAGCCTGATCCACCTGCTGGTTCTTTTGATGTTCCTCAGTGGCCCGACTTGTGGGTACGTGAACATCTACGTGACAAAGTTTTACAACCAGGTTCTCTACCCGGGCAGCGCTATCTTGCCACAATGCAGCAGCCCCAATGGGTTTGCCTCTGTGCTGCCAGTTGTTCTGCTTCCATTGCTGTAACTGCCTCCCCCCCGCCCCGGTCATTTGCCACCATCCATGAGTCAGTATAAAGTACTGGCCGTTTTTCTCGTTCAGCAATATCCAAAGCCAGCTGGAAGGCTTCCACCTCTGCAAGATGACTGGATTCACCTTCTCCTTCAGCAGTTTCTGCAACTTGTTGTATAGGACTCCATACAGCAGCCTTCCACCTCCGATGCTTTCCTACAAGACAACAGGACCCATCAGTGAACAGGGCATGTTGCTTCTCATTTTCTGGCAGTTTATTATACAGTGGGGCCTCTTCAGCATGCGTCACCTCCTCCTCTGGCAATATTCCAAAATCTTTGCCTTCTGGACAGTCCGTGATCACTTCCACGATTCCTGGGCAACTGGGGTTTCCTATTTGACCCCACTGTGTGATCAGTGTGGCCCACTTACTTCACGTAGCATCAGTGACATGATGTGTACAGGGGATCCTCCCTTTGAACAGCCAGCCCAGCACCCACAGTCAGGGTGCCAGCAGGAGCTGTGCTTCAGTACCAACCACTTCCGAAGCAGCTCGAACCCCTTTTTATGCTGCCAGTATCTCCTTCTCACTTGGAGTATAGCGGACCTCGGATCCTCTGTATCCCCAACTCCAAAACCCTAGGGGTCGACCTTGCATCTCCCCTGGTGCTTTCTGCCAGAGGCTCCAAGTAGGGCTGTTCTTCCCGGCTGAGGTCTACAGCATGTTTTTTACATCTTGGCCTGCCCGGACTGGCCCAAGGGCTACTGCATGAATTCTCTCTTGTTTAATTTGTTCAAAGGCTTGTTGTTGTTCTGGGCCCCATTTGAAATCATTCTTCTTCTGGGTCACATGATAGAGAGGGCTTACAATCAGACTGTAATTTGAAATACGCATTCTCCAAAAACCCACAACACCTAAAAAAGCTTGCGTTTCCTTTTTGCTAGTTGGTGGAGACATGGCTGTTATTTTGTTGGTGACATTGACTGGGACGTGACGACATCCATCTTGCCATTTTATTCCTAAAAATTGGATCTCCTGTGCAGGTCCCTTGACCTTACTTTGTTCTATGGCAAAACCAGCTTTCAGAAGAATTTGGACTATTTTCTTCCCCTTCTCAAAAACCTTTTCTGGGCTTCACCCCCATAGAATGATGTCATCAACGTACAGCAAATATTCTGGAGCCTCATCCTGCTCTGGTGCAGCAAAATGATAACTTTGACCCAGCTCTCAGTGGTGATAAAAAGCACAACAGGGAACATGTACTGCAAGTAAGGTCTTACCTAACACAACTTTGAGAGCAAGCACGAAAGCTTTGAGAACAAGTGAATCAACATTGTGACCGGCGACTATTAAACCAATATAATGAATGCTTATAACAAATTTGCCTTAACACTCTCTGGTCAAATCTGTCGTTATCTCAACCCTTTATGCCCCACACTGGGCACCAAAAGGACTGTTGTGGTTTAAGCGGCCAGCCAGCTAAACACCACACAGCCATTCGCTCACTCCCCACCCCCTCAGTGGGATGGGGGAGAGAGTCAGGAAAAAAAAAATGGAAAAAACCAAGTAAAATTCATGGCTTGAGATAACAACAGTTTATCAGGACAGAAAAAGAAGGGAAAATACCAATACCAATACCAGTAATAATAACAATAACAATAACAATAATAATAATAGAATATACAAAATAAGTGATGCACAATGCAATAGCTCACCACCTGCTGACCAAGGCCCAGCCAGTTCCCGAGCAGTGGTCACTGCCCCCTGGCCAACTTCCCCCATTTATATACTGAGCATGACGTCATAGGGTATGGAACATCCCTTTGGCCAATTTGGGTCAGCTGTCCTGCCTGTCCCCCATCCTAGGTTCTTGCTGGCAGGGCATGGGAAGCTGAAAAGTCCTTGACTAGCATAAGCAGTACTTAGCAACAACTAAAACATCAGTGTGTTATCTGCATTACTCTCATACTAAATCCAAAACACAGCACTATGCCAGCGGCTAGGAAGAAAATTAACTCTATCCCAGCTGAAACCAGGACAGCAGGGAAAAGGGGATGTGCTTAGGATGTAAACACAAGAGTCTATCCTATAAAGAAGATTTTGTTGTAAAGGAATATTATAAAGGAAGATGAGATTTTGTTTAAAATATCCTTTTTCAACATTTCTTTATAGACACTTGGCTACTCCCATGCAGGCACCTTTCCTGCTGCCTTTAGATGCAAGGAACAAAGCTTGGGGTTTGGGTTTATTCTTTTCTTT
The DNA here is from genome assembly GCF_030463565.1 of Pelecanus crispus. NCBI lineage: Eukaryota > Metazoa > Chordata > Aves > Pelecaniformes > Pelecanidae > Pelecanus > Pelecanus crispus. The sequence continues at coordinate 15,738,026 of NC_134676.1, forward strand.
TGGAATCACAAGCATTCTTAATCTCTTCAAACTTGAATGGCTCCTTCTTTGGAGCTATTTTCTCTCCTCTTCCTTACCACTGAGTCCCCTCCTGCTTTAAGTCCTTGTAATACATTTTTCAGGCCTCCTCTCCTCTATGCTTTCTTATCAGAATGCAAAGCATAAATCTCACTTACTGTCAACTTCAATTTCAATTAAACCACAATTGGGCTTTTCTTTGAACTATTTTCTCATATTTCTTTTCCTTCCATCCAGACTTTTCCCAAAGATGCTCTTATAAAAAAGCAGAAGATAGGATTAGGATTAGGAAGTATGAGGATCTATGCTGCTGCCCATGAGTTTCATTGACGCTTTGTTCTTTGCTTCAGCCTTGTGTGTTGCTCTTCAAGGCAGTGCTGATTCCTTGAAATCAGTCCAAACTGAGAGATACAAGAACACTATCAGACTGACTGTGAAAAGGTATTTTGTCATGATCTTTGTATAAACTTCATTTTCATTGAATTATTTAGATATTCTTAGTGTTACAAAAGATCTTTCAAAATGCTAGGAAACTCAAGAACATAATTTATTTCAATTGAGTTTCTCCCAGTCATCCCTTCAGCCAAGGGGAATGATTTTGCTGTTCCATAGAAAGTTTATAGCCATTTAAAGGTGTTCCCACATTTCTTTTTTTTTGCAATTACACTGATGAGTAAGGAAGGCCGCCTCCTTCACCTAACAATTTGAGAAAAACAGAACTATGACACAGTCTGAACAAATCTACCCAGCCCCAGTTAACAGGAAACTGAATGGTGCTCACTATATCAAGAGCAAGTTGGCAAGACTACAGCAAAGTAGTTCCATTAATGAGTTTATCCTTGCGATACAGTTAAGCTGCTGGAATGTGCATTTGTGCTATGTTGCCAAAATAAATTACACTCTGGTATAAAAGTCAGTATTGTTTTTTCTGGTACTGCAAAAGATTTAAACACTTCAGAGCTTAACAATCACAGTCCTTTGCAGATAAACCTGTCTTACTACAAGAGAGAGAGAACTTGATTGTTGGTCAGAGAAAAGGCCCAGAAAAAGGGAAAGTGTGAGGACTTCACTCCAGATCAATCAATAATTTTCTTTGCAACCTGTATCAAATCATTTGATCTCTTTTCTAGTGAATTTAACTGCAAAAAACAAATGGCTAAAGTTAGAACAATTCTAAAAGCTGGCTGTTCCAGTGTAGCAAAATTTTTTAGGTATAAATAGAAAATTAAGTTGTAAATTCCTAAGAATCAGAAGCTGGAGACTATTTATCAGGGCAATATAAACATTTCTCATGCTGAGAAGAACATCACTGAGTCTTCATATTCATAACACAGACAGCCAGTAAAGGAATGCTGAAAAAAGCAGAGCTTGCAGAGACATTCATCAGCTGGAAGCTCCATGTCAGGTCTTGCCATAAAACCTACAATCAATTATTGTCAGATGTGGTATCAGTGTTATTTTCCAAGAACCTTCAGGTCCCACAGACCTAAGTACTTTATAGACATTTTGTGGGTAAGGACTATGTTACAAAAAACTTCTTATCTACAAAGATTAAAATTGAGAGGGAAAGCAACTTGCTCAGGGTCATGTAAGACAGACAACCCATATCTCCTAGAGCCAAAGCAAATCCAAAACCAGTCAATCCTTAAATATAACCCTGGTTTCTCCCTATATCCATAAGAAAACACAGGCAGCAGGGAGGAAATAAAAATATCCACAAAAGGATAACTGAAATTAGACCGTATTTGCTTATTCAAGTATCAGAAAGGTATTGTGTATAGTAGTCAGCACCAAAAAAGGGCTAATAGATACATTAAAGGAATAGATAGAATTATTTGGTGAACAAAGACCACAATTCCACCACAGACAGGTTTGTACTGTATACTCAGGTGTATTATTTTCATGTTGATACAGGCAAGAAAATTAAGACCTAGGAAAACAGAAAGTTTTAGTAATGCTGACTACCAAAGAAAGGTTCTATCTGTATGGTCAAAAATAAAATATGAAATAAGTGTTTTTAGAATGAAGATATGAAAGAAACTCATGTTTCTGAGGAAAAAAATGGAAAATAAATGACAGACATATATGTATTTTTATAATGGATGAGGAAGTTACATAGCTCTACATAATACATAGGCCTTACTGCATAGAAATAGTGTCTGCCTCATACTGTAAAATTAGAAATAAACTTCAAATCCATTTCTTACAGGAAGCATTTCAAAAAAACAAATGTTGGCAGTATCATTTAAAAATTAGCCTACCTTTTGCCTTCTCCTATAAATGAAAATATTTTCTATATGCATTTTCCACTTTTTTCCAGAAAAAAAAGAAAAGAAAAACGAACTCTCATTGCCAGTATGTTTCCACTTTATTCATTCAAGTCCCATATACTAGTCCTGAGTCTCCTAGCTGAGTGCCCACATGCTGCCCTTCAGGAGTGCCCACTTATGACTGTCTTTCAAGTACTAGTGTGGAAACAGGAAATTCACTCATTCTAGTAGGGTCTGAGGCCCAAAAGACTTTCCTTTTTTCTTTAAAAATCTCAGACATACTCTTTTAGCATGTTTTAAGAGGTTCATAGCATGGCAAGTGGGGAGAGTGGCTAGCAGAAGGATTTTGTGACTAATTAAATGAAAGCAGATCATAAGCATGTCAGCTAAGATTTATGGTCTTGAGATCTGCTGTTTTAAAGACAGCCTGTGGTTACAACAAGGGGCACTTCAAAAGGCAGGCTGCATTTCTCAAATAGTGTCATTGACTCATGGTGCAAAAAATCTCCATTCTTAGCTCAGCCTCAGAAGACACAGCAATGGTGTGATCTCACAATTGTTTATGGCAAGAAATCCTGCATCTTAGTGCACAGCATGCTTAAAAGGAAAAACAAGCTCAGGAACTATAATGCTGCCATCAGAACAGGTCTGTGAGAAGACTTTGTCCCACTGCAACCTCAGAGCTGACACACAAGTCCCAACCATGACATGCACTTCTCCTCCATGTGCTCCTAAAAGAGAGCTCCAGCTACCACAGTGAAGAAAAACAGTCTTTACAAAAATAATAGTTTTCAAAGCCATTTTCCAAACATAAAGATTGGACCAATTAAGCACAAGACAAAACTGGGTCTATGCCACAGGCAACTTTGAGAACTTGAGCAGTTTCTCCCTCTTCTACCCTAATCATTGCCTGAGCTGGCAAGATCTGAGTATGTAGAAAGATGCTGCAACCATTTCTTCTTGTGCTGAAGATAGATAACAGCAGATATGGCTTTCACATCTGCATGTTGGCCTTCTACCTCTGGCTTTCCTGTCTGCCTGTGACTGAACCTTATAAAGAAAAACTGTGGAGGCTTCTGCCTATTGCTGGAGAATTTTGAGCTGCCCTACATATGAAATGGTGATTTCATGTGTACAAATGCATCTTCTCATAAAGCTGAAATTCTAAATGTGGGTGGATGCTAAGCTAGGTAGCCAAAGAGCTGCTGTGAAGGTGCAAAGTATGAGAGTTACTGGGGAAATCTTATTGCAGAGGGCAAGGCATCCATTCCTGCCTGTTCTTGATTCTTGTGTGACTGCACTGAGTTGCATTTTTCTTAGCTAAAAGGAGAGAGAGGCTGCACTGTCCCTACTGGACTGAGATAAAGACCAGGACACAATTGTACAAAGTCTCCAGAAGCTTGGTCAAATGCACAGGAATCCTGCTGAGACTGGACAACTTGTGACAAGTCTGTTGAGTACACAAATGTCACGCAAGATCCACAGCTTTTGGCAGCACTGCTCTTCTCTCTTAATGTTTTCAATTTAGAAAGAGACAGTCATATCCTGTAGCATCTTTAGGCTCATTTTTATCTCCTACTCACACATGCACACACAGATAACGATGAGACTTGACATTTGTGCAGGGTAGTTTTACTGAAAATGAAAAATTCAATCATTTCTGGCAGGCCTTGCTATTCCTAACTTCTCAGAAGATTTGCAGGTGACCTGTTACACTTCCTTCAACCCTACTCCAGCAAATAAACTGATGCAATAGTTCCCACTTTAGCCTGGGATTGTTAAATGCTTGCAGTGCTGATTTGTGGAGACAGAGCTGTGGTTATTGAAGTTCAAATTAATATCTTATCTGAGAAGCACAATCAAGATACTATCTGTATAGGTTTGGATTTTCAACTCTTGAAGAAAGCTGATCAGCTCTAATATGACTTTCCTTCACTATTACCAAGCTGCCTATGTGTCAAAGCACAATATGACCATTGGAAAACTCTGCTTGCCTTGTCACTACATCTGTGTACCAAAAAGAAGAAAAGCAGTGTTCCTTTCAATTTAGCATCTCTAATCTCATACAATACAATCAGACTATTGTTGATAAGATTTTGACTGTGGGCATTTTCTGTTTGTGCTTGAGTTCATAATTACAGGCAGGACCTAGCTTCCCTGTGCTTAAATGTTCCAAATGCCTTCAGTGAAATCCAAACATAGCTGCTTTGTTTCAGTGTGCTTCTTAAGAATCCTTCTGGTCCAAACTGCTCTTAGCACCTGATACATTTGGTAAGCACTGAAAAGGGCAGAGATAGGGAGAATAGGGAAAGGGAATGAGGTGCTGTAAAAGCTAAAAATCTGTATTTAATAGAGAGACTGAATCTACATGTCAAATGATACAAAGAAAGTTCTTAATTGTTCACTTGCTAAAGCAGGAACTCCAGGTAACTAATAAACAGGACTGGAAATTCTCCTGGATGAGAGGGAACAGTCCTGTCTCTGTCATTAATTTATATGACTGAAATGTAAAATGACCCTATAACTGGTAGGGCCAATGGAAAAGGCCTATGCAGAAGAGATCAACACGCTGGAATTACTGCAACCTCACACACCAAGGAATACACATATGAATCACTTCACTAATATAACCCCAGGAAGGTACTAGTGAAGGTCCATAAGGAGTGCTCATCCTAGAAAATTATAGAGAAACACTTTGTAAACATTCAACTTAATAAGAAACTGTTTTAATAGTTAGGAGATGTATGCTGTGTCAGAAGATGTATGTTGGATGCCTTTGCAGATGCAGAGAAAACATGCAGAGAAAAATTAGAATTTTCAAAGCTCACAACAAACTGCTTTCATCATGAGCTAAGCTTTTTTTTAAACAACAGAGAAGATTAATCACTGAATTAGAAGCTGAGACTAGAAGCTTTATCGGACCTGCTTATGTTCCAGCATGACAAGCATTTGCCTGTCAAGATGAGTTTTATACCTACAAGCATGCACAGAGCCATCTATCACAAGTACTGTTTCACCAAACTTAAAGAATCATAGAATCATAGAATTGTTTAGGTTGCAAAAGACCTTTAAGATCATCATTAACCTAACACTACCAAGTCCACCACTAGTCCAATTAAGGGTAGAGTAATAATTAATTTCATGTTTCCTGGCCTGGTGGCTGGTTTATTTTTTAATGAAAGTAAAACCAGGAATCACTAAGGTTGGAAAGGACCTCTAAAATCATCAGTCCAACCATCAACCCAACACCACCATGCCTACTAAACCATGTCCCAAAGTGCCACGTCTACATGTTTTTTAAACACCTCCAGGGATGGTGACTCCACCACCTCTCTCAGCAGCCTCTTCCAATGCTTGACTACCCTTTCTGTGAAGAAATTTCTCCTACTTTCCAGCCTAAACCTCCCTGATGCAACTTGAGGCCATTTCCTCTCATCCTATTGGTAGTTACTTGGGAGAAGAGACCAACACCCACCTCACTACAACCTCCTTTCAGGGAGTTGGAGAGAGCGATAAGGTCTCCCCTTAGCCTCCTCTTCTCCAGGCTAAACAACCCCAGTTCCCTCAGCCGCTCCTCATAAGACCTGTGCTCCACACCCTTCACCAGCCTTGTTGCCCTTCTCTGAACACGCTCCAGCACCTCAATGTCTTTCTTGTATTGAGGGGCCCAAAACTGGAAACAGTATTCCAGGTGCGGCCTCACCAGTGCTTCACAGGGGAACAATCATCTCCCTGCTCCTGGTGGCCACACTATTCCTGATACAAGCCAGGATGCTGTTGGCCTTCTTGGCCACGTGGGCACACTGCTGGCTCATGTTCAGCCGGCTGTCTTCCAACACGCCCAGGTCCTTTTCCGCTGGGCAGCTTTCCAGCCACTCTTCCCCAAGCCTGTAGCGTTGCATGGGGTTGTTGTGCCCGAAGTGCAGGACCCGGCACTTGGCCTTGTTAAACCTCATACAGTTCGCCTCAGCCCATTGATCCAGCCTGTCCAGGTCCCTCTGCAGGGCCATCCTACCCTCCAGCAGATCGACACTCCCACCCAGTTTGGTGTCATCTGCAAACTTACTGAGCGTGCACTCAATCCCCTCATCCAGATCGTCGATAAAGATATTAAACAATGCTGGCCCCAAAACAGAGCCCTGGGGAACACCGCTCGTGACCAGCTGCCAGCTGGACTTAACTCAATTCACCACAACTCTCTGGGCTCGGCCACCCAACCAGTTTTTTACCCAGCGAAGACTACGCCCGTCCAAGCCATGAGCTGCCAGCTTCCCAAGGAGAATATTGTGGGAGACGGTGTCAAAAGCTTTGCTAAAGTCCAGGTAAATGACATCCACAGCCTTTCCATCATCTACCAGGTGGGTCACCAGGTCATAAAAGGAGATCAGGTTGGTCAAGCAGGACCTGCCTTTCATGAACCCATGCTGGCTGGGCCTGATCCCCTGGTTGACCTGCACTTGCCTGCTGAGTTCACTCAAGATGAACCTCTCCATAATCTTTCCCGGCACTGAGGTCAGGCTGACAGGCCTGTAGTTCCCTGGGTCCTCCTTCCGGCCCTTCTTGTAGATAGGCGTCATGCTGGCAAGCCTCCAGTCATCAGGGACCTCCCCTGTTAACCAGGACTGCTGATAGATGATGGAAAGTGGCTTGGCAAGCTCCTCTGCCAGCTCCCTCAGTACTCTCGGGTGATCCCATCTGGCCCCATAGACTTGTGAGCATCCAGGTGGCATAGCAGGTCATTAACTGCTTCCTCCTGGACTATGAGGGCTCCATTCTGGTCCCCATGCCTATCCTCTAGCTCAGGGGCCTGAGTACCCTGGGGTTGACCGGTCTGGCTGTTAAACCTCATACAATTGGCCTCGGCCCATCGATCCAGCCTGTCCAGACCCCTCTGCAGGGCCATCCTACCCTCCAGCAGATCGACACCCAATTTGGTGTCATCTGCAAACTTACTGAGGGTGCACTCAATCCCTTCATCCAGATTGTTGATAAAGATATTAAACAAGACTGGCCCCAAAACAGAGCCCTGGGGAACACTGCTTCTGACCGGTCACCAACTAAGAGAGACTGACAAGCTATAGAAAGGTACCTCAAAAAGTCTTTGATTGGTGGTGGAAATACCTTATACTGAGGGAGTTATTAGACCATCATATGGCCATTCAAAGCAGCCTAGAACATGGATCCACTCACCTCTTACTCCCAAAGGATTTGAATGTAACCTGCAAGCCATTTACAGATACCCATGGTAGTAATAACAACCTAATGGTTTATTCACAATATGCTAACCTGGGGGGGATTCAAATGACACAAGAAAAGCAACACAGATGAGATCTTTTGGTATCCTTAGATTGTGACTGGTGATTGTAACAGATGAAGACATATTTTAGCCAAAATACAAATCTTGCATCAGTGAAACCTGGGTCACAGAAAGTTAAGAAATGTAAGCGTTTTTAACCCATTAGGTCACACAGGTTTTGAAGTTTGAATATAATCCTGCAGAACAAAACCTTTCTGGATATAATGAATCTCTTTAAAATTGTTAGTTCAAATACTCCAGGTGTTGGTCCCACTGTTTGCTGCTTATACTAAAACATCTTTATTTTCTACTGTCTCTCATCCATTTTTTCCTCCTTGCCTAACATTCACACAACTACACTCCATTTTCACTGAGATATGCTGAGATATCCACCATTAGGTAAGCTATTGGGCAAATTTCATAGTAGCTTTCAAGGCATTTTATTACTGCACGTTGCCACAAAGAAAGCGTGCAGCTATGGGCAACCACAACAGAGTTATTGTGATCCTCTGATCCCTTCCTGTGACTCAAAATGAGCCAAAACCAGGGCAACCACAAACTCTTCAAAGTACATCTAAGCATCCACTAGGCACTCAAAGGATTAACGATGTCAACTACACAAGAAAAAAATAACTTGTCTCTCACCATTCCTCTTCTCCTCCCACATAGGATGTTTGGGATAGCTGCAAGATAACATTCACTGAGGCCAAAACAGAAAAACCGATATTGTAAAGTTGTCATTCATGTATTCTCATGTAGGGTTTTTGCATCCTTCAGAAAAATTTTTGGGTTAATAGAATCAGTGAGAAAGCAGATTCTTGATTTCTTCTCTATGTCTGCTAGGAATAAGAACAAACTATTATACATGTAAAGTTATGAGTTGGTAACTGGAAGGTCATTCAGTGTCTGGGACAAGAGACAGAAGTTGATAGTGAAGCAGTGGATCAGTAACGATACACAAAGGATTGCCCTATCTGATCAGAAAATCACATGGAGTAACAAAGAAAAGAGGAGAAAGATGTTGAGAGGAAGTGAAAGAAGAGCATATTCTACATGATTGTGTCATCAGCAAGTAAGACTCGGTGTTTCCATTATGTCATTAGATTTATCAGCTAAGTTTTGAGTCATAAACCATGGTAGAAAACCTCCAGTAATCATGAGTTCCCTGGCATAATCTCGATGTACCACATACCATAGAAACTGAAGAACAATTCCTAGTGGAGACAGAGAATGATCCAAGGCCCACTACCTAATCAGTAAAAACAAGCTCACTGTGTGACCCATTTAGTAGAATAAACCCAGATATACTAATAATTTGTCCAGTTGTTTTAATTGATATTTAATTCACCATATTGCTCATAGATCTTTCCAACCTTAAACTGTTTGCTGGTAAACTTGATAGCACTCTTAACCTTCTCAGAAATCCACTACATTTCCCACACTCTTCTGATATAACACCACCTAGTCTCTCAAGTCAATAACCTAGGAATTAACATTGACCACCCTCTCCTGTGTCTTTACCTGCAGGTTAGGTCTAAATTTTAAGCATGCTTTCCACATAACACTTCTACAACTTAGCCTCTTCTAGCTATATAGCTAGCTAAAACTCTTCTGAAGACTCCTGTCTCCCATGTCAGCCACTAAGAAATTCCCCTTTCCAGCCTTGCACAGCTTGACCTGCTCATATCTATCAAGTATTCTATTGCCACCATTTTGTCTTTGTCTTTCGTTTTGGCTCATTACCTTTCTTTCTGTACCACACCCCTGACCTCCCTTCTTTGTGATATCAAATATCTTTTCTTTCAAGGCCTTTCATGGACTAACCCAAGCATAGACAACCTTGCTGACCCTTAAACTAGAGGGCTAGGAACCACAAGACACTCACCATATCCCTCAGAGAGCTGTGTGGAGAAAGAGTATAGTTCTACAAAGATGACAGTGGCTCCCCAGGAGACCCACAATTCTGTCTGTGGTTTGGGGTTGAGCTGGGTCCTAGCATTATCTCACAGTGCCAGCTTCAGAAACCCTTGCTGGCTTACTTTCTCCCACAGAGAGAAGCTGAGAATACTCAGCAGCCTGTTCCAGCCCAGCCCTGGTAACATGACATACACCTAGAATGGAAGCCATGCTTGAGCAGCTGAGAAATGCATGTAGTGTGTTTGCTTCCCCAGAGCACCTTCACACTCAATACCATAAGGCTGTTGAAATTTCAGCCATAGCTAGACTGTCATATAATCCTGCTACCATTACTTACCACATAACAAATATTGTTTCTTTGTGCTTCCCTTTCTTCATATAGTCATCAGCGGTCTTTAAAATTCCACAGCTGTTTGGAGTTCACATTTATTTTGTCCAATATTTGTGCAGGACCTGGCATAGAGGAGATTGAGGTTCCAGGAGAGAACTTCCTCAATAATTTAAACACTTACCTATTGTTGGCTTTTTCCATCAGGGTACCTTACCACTCAAACTCCAGAATATTTCCTCATGCGTCTTTCTGCATGTATCTCTTATGATTGCACTGCACAAAGTGTGTGGACACTGGTTCAGTAAAACTGGCTCAATAAAAATGCCTAAGTATTTGCTGTTCTAAAGCAGCATCACCTTGGTTCATACTTCTGTATGCACCCAGTTTCTTTCAGTTGCTATTGTCTCCTGTGGAATACTGCTGTTACTTTCCTTCTGGTCTAAACCTGCCAGAAACAGTTCTGTAGTGGTTGAAAGCACCACAAAAAGCTGGCATAGCTCTGGCAATTTTTAGAGTAGAAACAGAATGCTAACAGAATGCTACCAAAGCGGATCTAAACCAGCTCTTTCCTTAACCCCATGATGGGACAAGCAGATTATCCTGGAACAAGTTACAAACATGAGCTGCAAATGCTGATATGAACTGTGTGCTGCAATTCTTGGGATTTGTGCAGAATTAGCTTGTTAAGCAATTGCACTTCTAGGTCACAGCAGAGCCTGGCAGCAGAGAGCTAACACCAATGTGTCTGCACACAAAGGAGTAGGCCACATCACATTGAGATGCCTGAAGCTGCCCCATGCTATAGAAATAGATTGTAGTGAAGGGCTTACGTCTGCCACATAAAGGTTTTCATGGCCTCTCGCTCTCTTCAATACCCCTCTGTTGTGTTCAGCTTTTGTGCTTATCCTGTGTCTCAGAGCAGACAGGAGATGTTTTGCTTGCAGGCACTCAGCTCTCACTGTGGTGTTTACAGAGTGTTGGTAACTTCTGCAAGCCATTTTAGGAGTCGAAATCTACCAAAAAAAAAAAAAAAATGAAAGAAGGAAATGGATTTTTCCTACTATCCATTACTGCCTGGATGCTAATAGCTTTATCCTGCCAGTGGCTGAGAATCTCCTGGAAGGAAGTGAGTTCCCTCATTATTTTAATGTAATTTGAGTGCACTCAATGCCTTGCAAAGGCACTTGACACCTCACAGGAGCAGATGCTAAATGTTCAGTACATTAACCATCTGACTGTTACCCTCAACCTTTTTGATAATTGGGGTTATTTAAAATGCCACACACTGCTGCTCAAATATTGATAACTCCTATCCTGACCTCTTCTAAAGAATATAAATAACTCATTAATCATCACTTAGTTATCTTCTGCAAATAATGCATGAGATGGACACTTATCTTGAGCTTTTTATGTAAACAATATTCTCTGTCTGAGAAACTAGCAGTCTGCTACAACCTAATTTGGCAACAAGAAATTATTCCATTTAATGCTTACTAAGTATCTTCACAAAACTACCCAGGTAGTTCTTCTGAGTTTTTCCAAGCAAACCAGAATTTTTTCACTACTAGCCTCAGCTTTCTTTTTTATGGTAGATGGAGGAAGTATTGAGGGTATACTAATAATGTATTTTCAGAAATTTTTTCTTTTCCATGGGGAAAAAAGCTGACATTGAGGATTTCTTTAATGTTTGGTAAGTATTTGGAGACAGTGGTTTATTGGTATACAAAACATCTATAAACACACCCCTGTGGTATTCAAGAGGGCAGTAAGAATGAAATAAACTCTAATTTTCCCAAATTAGAAGCAGCCAAACTCTGTTCATCCTCAGATACACTTCTGCTTGGAAGGCAATGTACAAAAAATGAGAAAAGTATTTGTGTTGTTTTGTCCAGAAAGTACCTTGGAAGCTTTTCTATGTGGACTTTTACTTGGATGAGTACGAAAAATCATGAATCAGAAAAGCCACAAAAAGCAGTGAGATTCTCCCACATTAATCAATGCATCGATGTGTCAGTAAACATATGAGGCTGTGGAAATTTACAGGAATTCGCAGACCTTAAAATGCCTGAAAACTTTAATGCATTAACCTACTGCGCCACCTAGCCTTGCCTGGGGGACATCTTCTGCTGGAATCTGTTGTCATGGAACAGTGTATCAATCAAGAAGTGCATTTAAGTATTGAGTACACAGTGCAATGCTTCCCTGGGTAAAATACTCTAGTGTGAGAGTGATATTTTGCTAGCTTGTGTTTCTTGTCTTGGAAAGCTTTATAGCTAAATCAGAAAAGCTACCCATATAGAAAAAGACTTGATCTGCCAGCCCCTTACGTCAGCAGAGAAAAAAGCCATCGTACTGACAAGTGATACAAGTCCAAGCTTGTGTGTGGTCTATAGTCCAGTGCAAACACACCCTACATCAGCAGAAAAGCCACCAATTGGCAGCACTTTTTTTTTGTCAGGGAAGCAGTGTGCACAGTGAAGACGACAGAACTTTTCTCTAGTGTAAGTTGTATCACCAGCAGAGGCTTGCTGATATGACACTAGGGTTGGAATAGCTGGTGTAGAAATGCCCATAATCATAGAACCATTGGATCATAGAATCATAGAATCATTTAGGTTGGAAAAGACCTTTAAGATCATCAAGTCCAACCATTAACCTAACACTACCAAGTCTGCCACTAAACCAATTAAGGGTAGAGTAATAATTAATTTCATGTTTCCTGGCCTGGTGGCTGGTTTATTTTTTAATGAAGGTAAAACCAGGAATCACTAAGGTTGGAAAGGACCTCTAAAATCATCAGTCCAACCATCAACCCAACACCACCATGCCTACTAAACCATGTCCCAAAGTGCCACGTCTACATGTTTTTTAAACACCTCCAGGGATGGTGAATTCACCACCTCTCTGGGCAGCCTGTTCCAATGCTTGACGACTCTTTCCGTGAAGAAATTTCTCCTACTTTCCAGCCTAAACCTCCCTGATGCAACTTGAGGCCATTTCCTCTCATCCTATTGGTAGTTACTTGGGAGAAGAGACCAACACCCACCTCACTACAACCTCCTTTCAGGGAGTTGGAGAGAGTGATAAGGTCTCCCCTCAGCCTCCTCTTCTCCGGGCTAAACAACCCCAGTTCCCTCAGCCGCTCCTCATAAGACCTGTGCTCCACACCCTTCACCAGCCTTGTTGCCCTTCTCTGAACACGCTCCAGCACCTCAATGTCTTTCTTGTATTGAGGGGCCCAAAACTGGACACAGTATTCCAGGTGCGGCCTCACCAGTGCCGAGTACAGGGGGACAATCACCTCCCTGCTCCTGGTGGCCACACTATTCCTGATACAAGCCAGGATGCTGTTGGCCTTCTTGGCCACGTGGGCACACTGCTGGCTCATCTTCAGCCGGCTGTCAACCAACATCCCCAGGTCTTTTCCGCTGGGCAGCTTTCCGGCCACTCTTCCCCAAGCCTGGAGCATTGCATGGGGTTGTTGTGACCCAAGTGCAGGACCCGGCACTTGGCTTTGTTGAACCTCATACAGTTGGCCTCAGCCCATCGGTCCAGCCTGTCCAGATCCCTCCGCAGGGCCATCCTACCCTCCAGCAGATCGACACTCCCACCCAGTTTGGTGTCATCTGCAAACTCACTGAGGGTGCACTCAATCCCTTCATCCAGATCGTTGACAAAGATATTAAACAAGACTGGCCCCAAAACTAAGCCCTGTGGAATCTTGTGACTGGTTGCCAACTGGATTTAACTCCATTCACCACAACTCTCTGGGCTCGGCCATCCAGCCAGTTTTTTACCCAACAAAGAGTACACCTGTCCAGGCTATGAGCTGCCAGCTTCCCAAGGAGAATGCTGTGAGAGGTGGTGTCAAAGATTTTACTAAAGTCCAGGTAGATGACATCCACAGCATCTCCCTCATCTACTAGGCAGGTCACCTGGTCATAGAAGGAGATCAGGTTGGTCAAGCAGGACCTGCCTTTCATGAACCCATGCTGGCTAGGCCTGATCATCTGGTTGACCTGCACATGCCTGTTGAGCGCACTCAAGATGATCTGCTCCATAATCTTCCCCGGCACTGAGGTCAGGCCGGTAGTTGCCCGAATCCTTCTTCTGCCCCTTCTTATAGATGGGTGTCACACTGGCAAGCCTCCAGTCGTCTGGGACCTCCCCTGTTAACCAGGACTGCTGGTAGATGATGGAGAGTGGCTTGGCAAGTTCCTCCACCAGCTCCCTCAGTACTCTTGAGTGGATCACATTTGCTAACCTCAAGTCAAGCGGGACCTCCTCAGTTAGCCAGGGCTGCTGATAAAGGATGGAAAGTGGCTTGGTGAGCACTGCCACCAGCTCCCTCAGTACTCTTGGGTGGATCCCATCCAGCCCCATTGACTTGTGTGTGTCTAAGTGCTGTAGCAAGTCACTAACCATTTCCCCTTGGATTATGGGGGCTTTGTTCTGCTCCCTGTCCCTGTCTTCCAGCTCAGGGCGCTGGGTACCCAGAGAACAACTGGTCTTACTATTAAAGACTGAGGCAAAGAAGGCATTAAGTACCTCAGCCTTTTCCTCAGCCTTTGCCACTGTGTTTCCCCCCGCATCCAATAAAGGACAGAGATTCTCCTTAGTCCTCCTTTTGTTGTTAATGTAGTTGTAGAAACATTTTTATTGTCTTTTACTGCAGTAGCCAGATTAAGTTCCAGCTGGGCTTTGGCCCTTCTAATTTTCTCCCTGCATAGCCTCACGACATCCTTGTAGTCCTCCTGAGTGGCCTGCCCCTTCTTCCAAAGGTCATAAACTCTCCTTTTTTTTTCCTGACTTCCAGCCAAAGCTCTCTGTTCAGCCAGGCTGGTCTTCTTCCCTGCCGGCTCATCTTTCGGCACGTGGGAACAGCCTGCTCCTGCAACTTTAAGATTTCCTTCTTGAAGAATGTCATCCTTCCTGGACTCCTTTGCTCCTCAGGACTGCCTCCCAAGGGACTCTGTCAGCCAGTCTCCTAAACAGGCCGAAGTCTGCCCTCCGGAAGTCCAAGGTAGCAGTTCTGCTGACCCCCCTCCTTACTTCTCCAAGAATTGAAAACTCTATCATTTTGTGATCGCTGTGCCCAAAGCAGCCTCCAACCACCGCATCACCCACAAGTCCTTCTCTGTTCACAAACAACAGGTCCAGCGAGGCACCTTCCCTAGTTGGCTCACTCACCAGCTGTGTCAGGAAGTTATCTTCCACACATTCCAGGAACCTCCAAAAGTGTTTCCTCTTTGTTGTATTGTATTTCCAGCAGACATCTGGTAGGTTGAAGTCCCCCATGAGAACAAGGGCTAGCAATCATGAGACTTCTCCCAGGTGCTTATAGAATATTTTGCCTGCCTCTTTATCCTGGTTGGGCAGTCTATAACAGACTCTCACCATGGTATCTGTCTTCTTGGCCTCCCCCCTGATTCTTACCCATAAACACTCAACCCTATCATCACCATCACCAAGCCTAGACAAACAATACACTTCTCAACATACAGGCTACCCCACTGCCTCTCCCTCCTTGCCTATCCTTTCTGAAGAGTTTAGAGCCATCCATTGCAGCACTTCAGTTGTGCAACTCATCCCACCATGTTTCCTTGACAGCAACTATATCATAGTTTTTGTGCTGGACAATGGCTTCCAGCTCCTCTTGTTTGTTGCCCAGTCCCCTGAAGCCAGGACAATACTTGTGAGTATGCTCACAAACAGCTGTAATGACATATTCTTTGGGCTGTTCCTTCCAAAGTGTGCCTCCTCCCTAGTTAATGGTCATTAACTGGCACTATCAGCCACAGAGATCCTAACTCCTGGCACTCCACAGAGTTTCTGATTGTTTGGCACTCCCAGTTGACTACTTCAGGATGTGCTTCTAATGTGCCCTCTTCCACAAGCTAGACTTCCTCAGCCTGGCCTAGATGCACTGCTCAACACAACATTGGCTTTGCCACAGAGATTCTTTCATTCAGCATGGCAGGTAGGAAACACTGCACTAAATGTCAGCCATCAAACCACTGAGCCTAACCATCCAAAGAATCCAAGCTGCAATTTTCTTTAAATAATATAGCCAATATTTTATACATTATACTATGCATTCACATTATATTATCTTCTTTTGTGAATTTATGATTAATTTCTAATTGATTAACTACCTTATTCATTCACTAAATACACATTCAAGTTTCAACCAGTAATTGCACTATTCATGGTGTATGACTTTAATATCTGAGAATCTGCATTAGGTTTGTCATCTGGGATGTCTTAACACCTTATAAAGAAAGGACTCTGATTGTTGATGACGTATTTTGAGTTATACAGCATCTGAGAAAGCTTACCTGCCCTTCTAGAGCTTGATTCTGCTTTCCATGAACTTTCTACTGAACAAGACTTTCCAGGAACTTTTTACTGAACAAGACTTTCCAGGAACAATCTAAGCCAAGACATGGGACAAAACAAACTTCATTTTTTTCATTTATATCACCAAAGGTCTTAGAAAGCCCATTTCCAATTCATTTTATTGACTATTGTGAACTGATATATAAGTAGGTATACAAAGGTGGAGTTACCATTTGAAGATGCTGCTTTCAGTTGTTCACTCATTTGAAAAACTCAGTTGTGCTGGAATTTTCTATGCCAGTTGTCTGTTGTAGGCTGCTGTGTGTTTTTTTAACTTCAGCCCAAATGACTTACCAGTTTCTGAGAATGATATTTAAAGAAAATCTGGAGACTGTTTACAGCTGTTCCACTACCCCCAATGCTTGATACAGTGGAAATCACCACACTCATTTTAAATAACTAGCAGAGAGGCCTGAAATCATCTGGCTGCAGCAAGCCCATTTAGCCTGCTAGTTCAGATTTCTCAATTCAGTCTACAGTAGACATACCCTGAAACTGTGTGTAAATGAAATAATTCTTTTACGGGTTAGAATAGCATAGCATTAATTTGGGAAAGCAGAACACCTATGGAAACAACTGGTTTTTTGTAGCAAGCCAACACTCATCCTGTGAGAAACAGTCCTTTGCCTCAGTCTCATTTGTGTAACTATCTGGCAGAGAAGCATGCCTGTATTCCATCATCTCCTGTCAGTGGCTTGTTGTGTCCCAGAAGTCAGGAATGGCCTTAGGCTAGTCCCATGCCACCAGAGGGACTTTTGCAGACAAGTAAACTATGTGTCATCTCTTGCTAGCTGCTGTCTCCAACTGGAATGCTGGATTTTGCATCTGGAAGCATTACTGTTCATACACTGATATGGCCCCAGAGTTCATTCTTACATCCCTGATTTTTGCTCTGCAAATGCTGGGCAAAAAGGGACCTCATCCTACTCCATTACTGCCTTCTTTCCCCAATGCCTTGTCCGATTCTCCTCTGGTTACCCCAGTTTCATCTGTGCTGAATAATAATAGGTATCAACTAGTGCTCCTTTACTATTATTGGCTTCAGTGGGAAATACCAATGATTTCTCCATAAGATATTGGGCAGAAGAATTCTTATCTGTTCTTACATCAGAGTGAAAGTCCATAGCACAGCAACAATCCACAGGGAACCTTCTTCTCCTCCTTCCGGGTATGCCCAACTCCATTATACAATCACTCAAAAAGGGCTGTTGTATCTGGACATGAGAGACAGTTCTGTATACATGACCAGAATAAGTGCATGGAAGTCTAATGTAACCATAAAAGTCATCAAGTAGCCTTGCTACCACTATAACTAATGTTCTGATCACACAGACAGAAATCCTGGGCCCCTTTTTCATCCTAGTAAACTTTCTCACAGGAAAAAAATATGTATCCAGAATATTTGAGCACACAATCTCAATATAGACAGTGGAGCAACTACTTTGTTCCAGCACGCTGTGCTGTTTACTCTCCTATCCTGGAACGTCCCATCACACTCTCTATATTTTATTAGTCCAGCACTCCAAATATGGAATGAATTTTAACCAGTGACTCCCATGTAAGTAAAAATGTTTGCTCTTGATGTCTCTTTGTCCAGTTTACCACAAGATGGTAGCAGAGTTTCTCCTAAGAAAAACTAATCTGAAAATAATACTGTGTGTGTCTCAAATTTGGGACCCAGAGAGTGGGTGGTTTTGAGCTTAATCTCTTTGGGATGAACCAGTAAACCACACAGTCACCTAAAGAGGCTCTTAGGTAGAAGCTAATTCCCCCTCTGGAATCCCATCTAGGTATCCATCAACCTGAAAGTCTGAATACACTTGGCATCTCTTCATGCAAGTTCCCTGAGCACCTAGTCTTCCTATGCACAGAATTGTTTCAGTGTGAGGAGCCCACAGCCTGCACAAATACTTCCAAGGTCAAAATCTAGGTGGGGAAATTCCCAGGAAGTTAATTTCTCAGGGAATGACCATTGCATGTTGCACATACTTGTCCCTCACAGGAAGATGTTGAGGTCACCCTCTTTTAAAATGTGAAGGCACACAGTCCTTTTATAATAGCCTACTGACCAGAATGCTCAACCTCAAAGTAAAGAGAAGGACTCAATTCTCTCTTCAGCTGAAAGAAGTTCAAATACATGCTTGAACAATCCCAAAGAATGACTAAAGGCACAGAGCTAAGGGTGGTGTAAATGGAGACTGCCACTGCCCTCCAGTTAAGGATACATCATTGTACAGAAAGACACAGGAGCTCATGGGAATTGGAGAGGCAGCCTACTCGTGCCTCATGCAATCTGACAGGAAAGAATAATACTGGGAGATGAGCAGGTTAGAATTTATCTACTCAGAGGAGAAACTAGGACTTTTAAAGGTACTTAGAAGACGCTGCTCTAGACCCCAAACAACCTCAGGGGTAAATAAGTGCCTAAATGGTGTAAGTACTCATTAGTTAGTGATGAATCTTTTACTGTGCCCAGCTGAACCCAACTGCATTTCTAATACCACTAGAAAATTTTGGTAGCATTGGCATCTTTAGTTTCCAAGTAAGGTAAGGGGAGAAAAGGTGGGAGATAATTTAGATTAAATTGATGTACATAAATTTGGATTTTATGACATCATGGATAAGGACCATAAACAAAAAGATTATAGAGAATAATTTTTTTTAGCTTCTGAGCTGGGTTTGAATACTGCAGAATAACTAAGCTGGAGCCTTTCCATTTGACAATTGAGGGAAAATAAATATGGAAGATCTACAGAATAAGTGAACTTCATGTATCTCATGGGGAAATGGACCTTGTGAATAAAAGCAGAACTGAAATAATTAAGCAATATATAACCATGTATATACATATGTTGTTGTTTAAAACCACCCAGCAACCAAGCACCACACAGCCGCTCACTTGCCATCCCCTCAGTGGTGGGATGGGGGAGAGAACTGGAAGGGCAAGAGTAAGAAAACTCATGGGTTGAGATAATAACATTTTAATAATTGAAATAAAATAAAACAAAAAAACCATACTAATAATAATAATAATAATAATAATAATAATAATAATACAGTGAAAAGGAAAACAACAAAAAGAGGAACAAAACACAGGAAAAACAACTGATGCAACTGCTCACCACCTGCCAACCAATGTCCAGCCCTTCCCTGAGCAGCAATCACTGCCCCCCAACCAACTTCCCCCAGTTTATATACTGAACATGATGCCATATTATATGGAATAGCCCTTTGGCCAGTTTGGGTCAGCTGTCCTGGCTGTGCCCCCTCACAGCTTCTCACTGGCAGGACATGAGAAGCTGAAAAGTCCTTGACCAGTGTAAGCACTGCTTAGCAACAACTAAAACATCAGTGTGTTACCAGCATTATTCTCATACTAAATCCAAAACACAGCACTATGCCAGCTACTAGGAAGAAAATTAACTCTATCCCAGCCAAAACCAGGACAGTATCCACCCCATACTCTATACCATCTACTTCATGCCCAGGTCCCACACTTTCCAGTACACCCCAATTAATCACCACCACTTTCCCTGTATTTTGATGGATACACACAGGTATCATTTCCTTAGCCTATGGGCCTTCCCTCTAAAATGTCCGTTGAGTTCATTTAGTCCATGACTTTGGGCTCCATCTGTCATCACAGTCCCTCAGGGCAGGAGGGATGGTGTGTGGTGTTGGATTGCCGCATGCTGAAGACAGTTCCGGTTCCATTATCGGTGCACATTGCTCGGTTTCATCAAAGTTCATTCTTCATTTATCTAGGCGATTCTTACTGTAATATGTTGATAAGGCATAGAGCAACCATAAAAGTGATGGCATACAGTATTACATAGTAATTAATATTATACCATTCAGTTCATTGGCTGTTTTCACCCAAAATCAAATTCCATTGAGGTACACATTGGACTTCCCCATCCTTTCGCATTACCCACCAAGTGCACTCAGGTCCTTGAGGAAGAGCAATCCCATGGATGGGTTTGCCTTTGCCAGAGGCAGGAATAACCCAGACTGTCTCCCCCAGCATATTTTTTATGTGCACTACAGGGACTTTATCCTCTTCTACAGTACGTAAGGGTTTTGATTAAGCAGGGCCAGCTCGATTGGCAGATCCCCTAGTGTTGACTAACCAGGTGGCATGGGGCATGGGATGTGTTTCCAGCCATCCCGTGGTTGCTTCCACCACTGTAAGCACATGGCACTTGCCTTGGCAGGTTTGTGGGAGTGTGATATAATCAATCTGCCAGGCCTCCCCATATTTATATTTCAGCCATCATCCTCCATACCACAGAGGCTGTAACCGCTTGGCTTGCTTGATTGCAGTGCATGTTTCACATTCATGGATAACCTGTGCAATAGTGTCCATGGTCACGTCCACCCCTCGATCACAAGCCCATCTGTATATTGCATCTCTTTCTTGATGGCCTGAGGTGTCGTGGGCTCACCAAGTTGCCAATAGTTCACCCTTACTTTGCCAGTCCAGATCCACCTGAGCCACTTCAATCTTAGCAGCCTGATCCACCTGCTGGTTCTTTTGATGTTCCTCAGTGGCCCGACTTGTGGGTACGTGAACATCTACGTGACAAAGTTTTACAACCAGGTTCTCTACCCGGGCAGCGCTATCTTGCCACAATGCAGCAGCCCCAATGGGTTTGCCTCTGTGCTGCCAGTTGTTCTGCTTCCATTGCTGTAACTGCCTCCCCCCCGCCCCGGTCATTTGCCACCATCCATGAGTCAGTATAAAGTACTGGCCGTTTTTCTCGTTCAGCAATATCCAAAGCCAGCTGGAAGGCTTCCACCTCTGCAAGATGACTGGATTCACCTTCTCCTTCAGCAGTTTCTGCAACTTGTTGTATAGGACTCCATACAGCAGCCTTCCACCTCCGATGCTTTCCTACAAGACAACAGGACCCATCAGTGAACAGGGCATGTTGCTTCTCATTTTCTGGCAGTTTATTATACAGTGGGGCCTCTTCAGCATGCGTCACCTCCTCCTCTGGCAATATTCCAAAATCTTTGCCTTCTGGACAGTCCGTGATCACTTCCACGATTCCTGGGCAACTGGGGTTTCCTATTTGACCCCACTGTGTGATCAGTGTGGCCCACTTACTTCACGTAGCATCAGTGACATGATGTGTACAGGGGATCCTCCCTTTGAACAGCCAGCCCAGCACCCACAGTCAGGGTGCCAGCAGGAGCTGTGCTTCAGTACCAACCACTTCCGAAGCAGCTCGAACCCCTTTTTATGCTGCCAGTATCTCCTTCTCACTTGGAGTATAGCGGACCTCGGATCCTCTGTATCCCCAACTCCAAAACCCTAGGGGTCGACCTGGCATCTCCCCTGGTGCTTTCTGCCAGAGGCTCCAAGTAGGGCTGTTCTTCCCGGCTGAGGTCTACAGCATGTTTTTTACATCTTGGCCTGCCCGGACTGGCCCAAGGGCTACTGCATGAATTCTCTCTTGTTTAATTTGTTCAAAGGCTTGTTGTTGTTCTGGGCCCCATTTGAAATCATTCTTCTTCTGGGTCACATGATAGAGAGGGCTTACAATCAGACTGTAATTTGAAATACGCATTCGCCAAAAACCCACAACACCTAAAAAAGCTTGCGTTTCCTTTTTGCTAGTTGGTGGAGACATGGCTGTTATTTTGTTGGTGACATTGACTGGGATGTGACGACATCCATCTTGCCATTTGTCCTGGTTTTGGCTGGGATAGAGTTAATTTTCTTCCTAGCAGCAGGCATAGTGCTGTGTTTTGGATTTAGTAGGAGAAGAATGTTGATAACATGCTGATGTTTTTAGTTGTTGCTGAGTACTGCTTATGCTAGTCAAGGACTTTTTCAGTTTCCCATGCTCTGCCAGGCGCACAAGAAGCTGGGAGGGGGCACAGCCAGAATAGTTGATCCAAACTGACCCAAGGGCTATTCCATACCGTATGACGTCATGCTCAGTATATAAACTGGGGGGGGGTTGGCCAGGGAGCAGGGATCGCTGCTCGGGAACTGGCTGGGTATCGGTCGGTGGGTGGTGAGCAATTGCATTGTGCATCACTTGCTTCGTGTATCATTATTATTATTATCATTATTATACTGTTACTATTAGCATTACTATTTTACTTTATTTCAATTATTAAACTGTTCTTATCTCAACCCAGGAGTGTTTCTCACTCTTACTCCTCCGATTCTCTCCCCCATCCCATCGGGGTAGGGGGAGTGAGCGAGCGGCTGCGTGGTGCTTAGTTGCTGGCTGGTACTAAACCACGACAGTCCTTTTTATTCCTTTATTCCTAAAAATTGGATCTCCTGTGCAGGTCCCTTGACCTTACTTTGTTCTATGGCAAAACCAGCTTTCAGAAGAATTTGGACTATTTTCTTCCCTTTCTCAAAAACCTTTTCTGGGCTTCACCCCCATAGAATGATGTC
Source organism: Pelecanus crispus (assembly GCF_030463565.1). Taxonomy (NCBI): domain Eukaryota; kingdom Metazoa; phylum Chordata; class Aves; order Pelecaniformes; family Pelecanidae; genus Pelecanus; species Pelecanus crispus. Next base: position 15,760,678 of record NC_134676.1, read on the forward strand.
ATCAACGTACAGCAAATGTTCTGGAGCCTCATCCTGCTCTGGTGCAGTCTGGATCAGTCCATGGCAAATGGTGGGGCTGTGCTTCCACCCCTGGGGCAGTCGGTTCCAGGTGTACTGAACACCCCTCCAAGTGAAAGCAAACTGTGTCCTGCACTCTGCCGCCAAAGAGATTGAGAAAAATGCATTAGCAATATCATTTGTGGCATTCCACTTGGCTGCCTTTGACTCTAGTTCATATTGAAGTTCTAGGATGTCTGGCACAGCAGCACTCAGCGGCAGTGTGACTTCATTCAGGCCATGACAATCTATTGTTTGTCTCCACTCTCTCCATTAGACTTTTGCACTGGCCATATGGGACTGTTAAAGGGTGAGCGAGTCTTGCTGATCACTCCCTGGCTCTCCAGTCAATGAACCAGCTTATGGATGGGAATCAGGGAGTCTCAGTTGGTGCGATACTGCCATCGGTATCTGTTGTGGTGGTAATTGGCACCTGTTGTTCTTTGACCCTCAGCAACCCTGCAAGAGAAGGGTCCTCTGAGAGACCGGGCAAGGTGGACAGCTGTTTAATTTCCTCTGTCTCCAAGGCAGCTATACCAAAAGCCCACCGGTACCCTTTTGGGTCCTTGAAATACCCTCTCCTGAGGTAGTCTATGCCAAAGATGCATGGAGCCTCTGGGCCAGTCACAGTGGGGTGCTTTTGCCACTCATTCCCAGTTAGGCTCACTTCAGCTTCCAGTACAGTTAGCTGTTGGGATCCCCCTGTCACTCCAGAAATACAGATGGGTTCTGTCCCTGTATAGCTTGATGGCATTAGGGTGCACTGTGCACCAGTGTCCACTAGAGCCTTCTACTCCTGTGGGTCTGATGTGCCAGGCCATCGAATCCACACAGTCCAGTAAACCCAGTTGTCCCCTTCCTCCATCTGTCTGGAGGCAGGGCCCCTCTAATACTGGTCATAGTATTCGTTGTTCACTTCTTGTAAATGTGAATCAGAAGTCTCTTCATTAAGCTCAGAAGTAAGATCAGCCTTTCTACTCTGTATGGGGCACTGCCCACTGCAAACTGGAGCAGCAATTTTCCTGGAAGAACCCCTTTTTGTGATTGTTTTTCCTTGTACCTCATGTACCTGTGCCTTTATAGGGTCAAGGTAGATTTTCCATCCCACTTCCTCATGTCCCCTCTGTGGTCACGCAGTTAAAACTACAGGGTATCCCATGGTGTGTGCTCTCTATATTGTTTCTCTTGAGCAGAGGAACACCTAGTCCTAACAGCTGAGATATTGGTCCATACAGGTGGGGAGTAGGATCTATCCTCTTTGAGTTGCTGGGCCTTCCGGGACAGTTTCTCCACAGCCAAGACAAGGGAGGAAGAGAGACTTTCTCTGTATTGCCAGAGATAGCCAGCCAATTCATCCAGTTTGTCCACTCTGTCTTTCCAGGTCATTACTGTCAATGAGTTGGCACGCAATGATGGTGCACTCCGTATAACCTTCTGCCACATGGGTCACGTGCACCTGACTTCATCTGGATCTTTAGATAACTGCTTGTTGTTCAGGTCACTATAAATCACCAGCACAGCTAATTCCCTCAGGTACTGGATACCTCTCTCTCTGGCAGTCCACTTGCCTGGGTGACATATAACTTCTTCCTTGAAGGGATACCTTTCCTTCACACCTGACAGGAGTCGTCTCCAGAGGCTGAGGACTTGCGCCCCTTTTCCAATCGCTTTGTCAACGCCCCCTTCCCTAGAAAGGGATTCCAGCTGCTTGGCTTCCCTACCCTCTAATTCCAGGCTGCTGGCCCTGTAATGGAGCAGCCAGGTTATAATGTATTTGCCTGGACAACAGCTGAAATCTTTTCGCATATCTTGCAGCTCCCTCAGGGATAGAGACAGGGTGGTTACTGTCTTGTTTATGAGTTTTTTGTCTTTGTCCTCCTGTTCTTCTGGTGGCACTGCTTTAGATTAGTCTGCCTCCTCACCATTGAGACAGTATGCTTCTTCCTCCTGCTCCCTCTTAGGAGGAGCTTCTTCATCCCTTTCTAAACGAGCTGACTTCCACTTCCAAGATTTCTTCTTGTTTATGGGGATGACTGGTACTGGCATGGGTTGGTTCCCTGGTTTAGCTGCAGTGCCTGTTGCCCGGGTTGGAGTAACCGCAGTGCCTGTCACAGGGGTTGGAGTAGCTGCAGTGCCTGTTGGTTTGTTTTCCCTCTCTTTTCCCTGAGGGTGCTGCATAATACTGAGCAGTGTTTGGTTGCTACTCACCAGGGCCCAGCACAGTGTGATTAGTTGTGCCTCACTGGAATAACCATGGCTTTTTTTTTTTTCCCCCAAGCATTCTATCACTTCATCAGGATCCTGTAGTTGTTTGGGAGTGAAGTTCCAGATCATTGGAGGGGAGAAGTTCTCTAAGTACCTACCTGTATTCTCCCACATGCTGTGCCACCCATGACTGCCCAGCCTTGGTGCAGATGTCTGGATAATTTATTGAAATAGTTGTTTAAACCTAAACAAGACCTGAAACGTATTCAGGAGACACAGCAATAGAAGCATGCTGGTTTGAACATCCCAAGGATATTCAAAATTCTCGAGAGCTGGTGTAACTAGCCTGAAGGAGAAAGGGAGGGTGAAAGAATGGGGGAAAGCATGCCCCCCTCGCCCGCCCCATCTTCCCCACACATTGGGTCTCCGAGGGGAGAAAGTGAAGAGTGTCATTATTAATAATTTCCGACAGATGGCGCCCGAGGTACGGAGATAACAGCAATACCAACTACAAATACTAAATGAGTTTTTTTGACTAGGGACATTATCGTAAATCGATGTTACAAAGTATAGTAAGATGATAATCCCGATCCACCTCCCAGAGGCGATAAACAGCACCGCAGGGAATGCATACTGTGAGTGAGGAATTATGTAATACAACCACGTGCACAAATAAAACAGCATAGTGACCAGCGAATATGAAACTAATATAATGAATGCTTACAACAAATTTTTTTTTACATGCTCAGGTCAGATCTGCCATTATCTCAAACTCTTCGTGCCCCATGTTGGGCGCCAAAAAGGACTGCCATGGTTTAACCCCAGTTGGCAACCAAGAACCACCCAGCCGCTGGCTCACCCTCCCCGCCCCGGTGGGATGGGGGAGAGAAACGGAAGGGCAGGACTAAGGAAACTCATGGGTTGAGATAAGAACAGTTTAATAATTGAAACAAAATAAAACAAAATAAAATTATGACGGTGATGATGATGATGATGACAACGACGACGACGAAAATGATGATGATGATGATAATAATAATAATTTATTATTATTATTATTATTATTGCAGTGAAAAGGAAAACAACAAAAGGAGGAACAAAACCCAAGAAAATAAAATTGATGCAACTGCTCACCACCTGCCAACTAATGTCCAGCCCTTCCCCGAGCAGTGATCGCTGCCCCCCAACCAACTCCCCCCAGTTTATATACTGAGCATGACACCATATGGTATGGAATAGCCCTTTGGCCAGTTTGGGTCAGCTGTCCTGGCTGTGCCCCCTCACAGCTTTTTGTGCACCTGGCAGAGCACGGGAACCTGAAAAGTCCTTGACTAGCATAAGCAGTACTTAGCAACAACTAAAACATCAGTGTGTTATCAACAGTATTCTCATACTAAATCCAAAACACAGCACTATGGTAGCTACTAGGAAGAAAATTATCTCTATCCCAGCTGAAACCAGGACAACATAAAAAAGTGACTAGAGATTATGTATTAATTCTAATGTTGATATTTCCTCACATTTAATTGCTTTTTCATCTTAATAACAATTGTTTAACATAGGGATTTTTGTGCAATTATTAGCTAAGGCAAATAATAATTTTTTCTTCAGTAATCTCGTAATTTATTTATGCTACTTTGCTTTTCATTCTTTAGAACAAATCTACACTTGTTACATATTGACTGAGATCAGATTATACGTATGTAACACCTGCACCATCTCTTGTTAGGAACCACAATTATTACTTGATCAAGAGATATGCCTGGAGGAGACTGTTGGTGGAACCACACAAATTTGTGTACAATACACTGTAATTCAATACAAGCTCAAGCTTTGCCCTTTACAGCGACCTCGCACAGGCACAGTGGAAATGTCTATAAGAAGCTCAAAGCTTATTTGCGTGGGACACTCAGGATGCACCCGAAAACAAGTGCAGACAATTATATCATTCCTCCCTCCTATATTTTATGAGACAGTTCAGATTGGCAGCGAGGAATCCTAGCTTGACTCCAAGCTGAGAAGCCTACTGAGAAGCAAAGAATATTAGCTCAGTCCAACACTAATATGGCTATACATTTTCAATTATTTTCCTCTGCAGCTGTGGGATGACCAAAATTACTCCCAGAGGAACTCCATGGATACTGCTGAAAACCTCTTGGTATTCTGGCTGCACTAAACGGTACACCTGAAATTGCTCACTCCAGTGCAGTGCAGCTCAAGAATACTTCACTGTCCTTTACTCTGAAAGAGTATTTCTGCAACTACTGATTCTAAATAGAAATTGTTCCTGGCTGGGAATTAAATCTTGCATGAGGAACACCATATATGGAAAACAATGGTTTGCTTTACTTTGGTTTTGGAAGTTGCCACTGTGCAGTCAGAAAGCAGTTAGCGGTGGCTCACTGTTAAGAAGGAACAAGGTCTTGAGTGGAGTTGGAAAGATCTGTCCTGGCTGTCAGCAGTCAACAATCTGTCTGATAAAACAGAAGATGCCTAGGATTTCCAAATTACATGAAGCTAAGAAGGATCACAAGCACATCAGAAAACAGGATTAAGATTCAAAAGCATCTTGACAAATCAGAGAAATGGTGTCTCAATAGGGAAAGTGCAAGGTTGTAGTCTTAAGCAGAAATAATTGAACAAACAGGAAAGAAGAGTTGGCAAGATAAAATGATCTGTGGCTTACAGAACATCAGAGGTGGATCTTAAATAAACAAAGTTCTGCTTCTGAAGAAACAGCAAATACACAGACAGGTAGGAACAGAAGTGTCATCTGTAAGTAAATATGATGTTGATAAGGCTCCTGTTGGGAGTGCTGTGTCCTCCATTTCTTCTTTCAGAACCGGACTTCAAGACAGGTGTGAATAGCAGTGATCATGATCAGTGTTCTTTAAATCACCAAAAGAACTGAGCTTGTTTAGCCTAGAGAGGGCTGAAGGGGTCTTGTTATTAATCTTCAATATTTCAAAGGCTGCTGTAAAAGAGAAAAGTGTAGCTTGGTCTCTATTAGTTTGTAGGCAGACAGTGGTGGGTATAAAGAGCTAGGATTTCTGTTTTACATATGAGACAACTTTCTACCGCTAAGGGATAGTTAGGTCCTAGCCAGAGACTGCCTTGGAAGGCAGTGGAGTTTCTGGCAGTGGAAGTTTTTAAGAAAAACTTCTGGCAATCAGGATATGGGTGTGATTCATTCTGCTTTGGGGCTAAGGATAGCCTCTTTCATGCTATGTTAAATGCAAATTTACAACTGAAAGGACTTCAAGCTTTTTCATACAAATTAGTGGCTTTTAATAAGAGAGTCCACATCTCTAGTAAACTGTCCAGAAACTCATGCATATGATCATTAACTACCTGGAATCCAAAACTCTTGAAATACAGACTAATATTTCTGCTCTACTTTAAATAATATAGTAAGGGAAAGTCTTTCATTGCATTGGTTAATGAGGAACTTTTAACCACCCCATTTCTCTTGTTTCAAGTCTTTGATTCAGTGCCTAACAAATGGAATTCTTTTTTGTACATTCTGTTTGCAGATTTTTTTTTTGTTTTCCTTTGAAATGGTCCTGTTAATGCAGATAGCATTGTTCCAATGGCTTACTTTCTTCCGAAAAGGATTGAGAAAACAGAAAATTACCTTTTTATTACTCATAAGGGGCCCATTTACTGCTCCATATAAGTGAGTAGGGGTAACAATTATTAGTATACCAACATCAGTGGTAGATTTTGTAAATGCTGGAAGTAGATTATGTAACATTACAAGCACATTGTTGAACACAGATCTCAATAGAGAAAAAATTAGTTTTAGATGCCGAGAGGCTACAGAAACTTGATGTGTGAAAGGGGAAATATTCTATATTCTGTAGGTACAGCTGATACTAAAATATTGAAAATACATAGTTTAAATAAAGCAGTTCTAAAATTAGTATGGCTAAAGTTAAGAAAGTGAAAATGGAAATTCAAGCTTAATACTACCAGCAGCAGCCTCTCTTCTCTGCTAGTGAGTTAATTCATTTATCCCTTATTTATTTATTAATCAACTTACTTATCTGTTTATTTTAAAGTTGGGATTAAAATATCCTCCTGGTGTTCATGTCCAGTTATACCATACTGCACAGCAGCAAAAGCCGGAGGCAGTCTTTGGTCTGAAAACTGACAAGAGAATCAAAAAAAAAAGGAAATACTATTACTTTCAATTAATGAAGGAAAGCTGACTCATGGAGATTAAGTGGCATGACTATTTTTCTATTCAGAACCCTAGCCAAGCTATTCTTCCCTCTTAGGCCAGGTTATTTTCTCTGTCTAGCCAGCCATCAGCTAGGATTTGCAAAATATGCAAAAAATCTGAATATTTTCCCCTGACTTGTTTAATTTTTTTACCCCAGAATTCTGCACAGGTGAATTCTTCGTGAGTACAACCCTACATTGCCTGAGTTGTAGGCAGACAATGTGGAGTATTGCTAGCACAGGCATTTATATCAACAATCCCTGTCCAAAGGAAGACACAAAGATGCCCATGTGCGCACCCCCCCCACCTCACGCCTCTCTTGTTGCCTGCTGATTTGTCTGATACCTTTTATCTTCCAAACAGCATTGCTGCGGTTTTGCTAGTGTTATATATTCTGTGGACTTGCTGTTTAAAATCCAAATTTTGGTGTGTTGCCAGTTAATATTTCTTACACTAGTCCAATAGAATGCTGTAGTTTCCTTAATGGTAATCATTTCAGGACTTGCCTTCCTAAAGCAGAAGCTCAAAACTCTTCACATGAGTGTTGCTACTGATGAAACTTGCAAATATTTGTATCTGGAGAATGCAAAGAAAAAAAAGACATGACTAAAGGATGACGGATAATGGAGGCAGCCAACGGACACGGCAGTCTGTGCAGCAGTCTCCAGGCTCTGCCTGTAAATTGTCTTCATCTTATGGGAACTGGCTCTGCCTGTAAATTTTCTGGATCTTATGGGAACTTCTTCTGGGTCACTGGAGAACTCCTGGGAACTCTTTCAGGAACTTCAGGGTATCTACTGCTGCCAGGACAAGATAGCTGCAGGAGGCCTTGACTTCTAACAAGGTCTAACAACTCCTAATGAGTTCTGTCACCTATTCATGATAAAAAGGTTCTTTGAGCTCTTGTCTCCAGCTGACTGACTAGGGAGGATGCTAGAGACGCCTAGCTTAGTACAGCTCACCAGAACTCCCCGATTCTACAGGTACAAAAGCCTGAATCACCAACTGTGCTGAAGCAGGGACAGGCAGCATCTGTGTGCATTAGGTTGGGAAATGGAGACTCCCATGATAGCAAAGGCTGGAAGTTTGTGACTTCTGGCACCAGGAGGATGTCTCCTTCTCTGCCTGCAGATCTGCAACTACAGAATAGGCTCTGTGTCCTGGAAGCAGATGAGGGCCTGGGAACTGTTTAACAAAGCATCAGAAGAGCCAGCAGAGCCTAAGCATGTGGAGGGTGAGTCACAGCGGGAGGGTCCCTGCTATGGGGGATGGAGGCTCTTATCTGCTGACCTAACCTGCTGTTCAGGGAGGTCTTCTATTTGCTGGAGGCTTGGATCCAGGACATTGTGGAGAGACTGCTTAGGCTTCCCTGGCACTGAGACTAGTATCCCATGCTGATCTTCTATGTGGGCACCAATGGTACTGTGAGGGGAGATTCTGAGTCTATGAAGTGTGACCACCTGCCTCTGGAGGTTAGACCCAAGGGCAAGGAGGCTCAGGCAGTATCTCCTCAATCCTGACAGTGAAGGGGAAAGGTGCCCTCATTGAGTGGAGAATTCTGTAGGTCAATACATGTTTGCACAGCTAGTGTCAAGAGTAAGGAATCAGCTTTTATGACCAAGGGATGCTTGCTAAGCATTGAGGACTGCTAGGAGGAGATGAGAGCAACCTGACTAAGTGGAGCAAAAGAATATTTGCCGACAGGTTGGCCATCCTGACAAGAGCTTTAAACTAGGAATGATGAGGAGAGAGGTGATAACTGACAATGAAGTGAGGGAAGGTGGACTGGGTTAGCAACCAAAGGGTGCCCGCCCCAAGCTTATGCACACAAATAGGGAAGCTGAAAGGACACCATTATGGGGGAAGCTTTCACATTTTGGGGGGAATTATCACACCCGGGTGTCCACCTGAAGTGATGCTATGCTAATGAACAAACAGGAGGCATTAGAGAGCTCTGTGTGCTGAGGCAGGGCTATGATACTGCCTTTCATCAGCAGCAAGGAGACTGTAATACTGTGTCCCAGTTCAAGAGAGATGTTGAGAAACAGGAGAAGATATAGCAGAGGGGTATCAAGACTGTTAGTGACCTAGAGAACATGAACTAGAAGCCTGGTTAGTTTCCCAAAGAGGAGGCTAAGGGACCACCTAAAGGCAACCTACAACTACCTGAAAGACAGTTACAAAGCAGACAGGCAACTCTTCTTGGTGGTGGCAGGTGGCACAAGATAACATGAGGCAACAGTCACAAATTGTGGTCTGGGATGCTGCGGTTGGACATTAGGAAAACTTTGCCCCTAGGAAGAAAGTGCAGCGCTACAACAGGTCACCTAGGAAGGTTCTGAAATTGCCTTTCTTGGAGGCTTTCAAGACTTACCAGGCAGATGAAGTCCTCCTTTGAATGGGAGGACTGTTATGGCCCCTCTTGGTGTTGTGGATGGGCGATTTAGACCGCTTAAAGAACAACAGCCAAAAGTATCAGCGAAAGTGGCTTTATTGAAATAGATGCTGTAAAAGTGCAACTTAACAAAATTCAATGGCAAGGTTCACTCTATTACTTACTGCACAAAGGATGTAACAATGATTCAAAGTTACCAATACAAAAATCAAAGTTGCCAGTACAAAAATTTTAGTGCACTATAATACCAGGTTATGCGCAGCACTGGTCACTTACCAAAGATCTGCAGTTGGCAGGAGGTCTCTCTGCCTCAAGGAGCAACCTTGAGAGGTGTCCCAGCTAAGGGGAGATTGCCATGCAGCCAGCTGCTTATCAGGGAGAGCTCAAAGAAAGCTCACTTAGGCTGTCATATTCATGGAATAAAGTGGTTGGCTTGCAGTCAAATTACATGTAATGGGAAAGGTATGCATGAGACTCCTTGTACCCACAACTTTCTTTGTTCCTTGATAAATGAGTCTTGGAAATGCCACCTGCTATTCATGTGTTAATCGCATGATCAGTGTTCCAAGCTCACCATGTCACTCTGTTCCTTTGCAAGTTTTCAGAGAACAGATTGGAACTAGAGAAGTTCTTGGCCTGGTTACAGCTTAGGCCTTTACCTCCTTTGGAGCCTGTAGGCAACTACCACTAGTTTGGTTAAGGAGTTGAGTCCATCTGCCACACTTAGTCAGTTTGTTCAGGTACTTTTAGCCAGGCACAGAGACTTTGCAAGACGAACATACATAATTCAAAATAAAGCAGTTAGTTATTGGCTAACACACAGAAGAGCTAGCTAGGGTTTAATGAGCTATTAGACTAAGCATTAGATGTGCCACTCATGTTAAGCTACCCAGGAAGTCTTTGCTGGGCAGGCAGGTGTAAGTCAAAAGGGGAAGGGTCACTTCCCATGGCTCTCTGGAAAGGATTCCCAGCATTGCCAAGCTGCCACCTTCCACCAGCTCCATCAACACTGGTAACATGACACAATGATTCCCAGCTAGTCCCCAACTAGACTGGCTAGCTTGACCAGGCTTCCCCAGGTGATTTTTCCCTTTAGGATTATATACGTTTTCATGCTGGCACTTTCCCTCTGAAATCCCTGAACTACCAATGATCTCACGTCAACAGCCCTACTTCTGTCTGTACTTTCAACTTTCTTATCTCTCTACAGATGTTCTCACAGCTCTCTCATAGCAGTCTTGATCAAGGTTATGCAGCTATGGCATATCAGAGCTGGGCTGTGGATATATGTACAGAGGCAACTAAGCACCTCAGAGAGGTGGGTCAAAATTCAGAGCTGTAGTCACAGAGAAAGAGGGTCTCATGTTGGATTGGATGTCTTCTTCTAGTCCTTTCCAAACTACATTGCTATGATTTGGTATATAAAGAAATTGGGCACCTAACTTGGGACTTTAAATTCTGTAAACACTGTGACACTTGGCACATTGCAGTGCCAAGTTCTTTTGCAGATTTACCTTTGTTCTTTTCTTTCTGTTTGAGTTTTCCCGCCTCAAATATGAGAAATCTCAAATTTGCTTTTTGAAACACTTTCTGAGCAGGCATGAAAATTCCTTATAGACATTATTCAATAACTTGTTAGGTTTTTGGGTACTAATTAGTGCCTTGAACATTATTTCTAGACAGCAGTGAGTTCAAATGTTCATAAGTCTGGAGCACTCAAAGGATAAGCTATTACATTGTTCATTCTGGAACTTCTGGATTGTGTGGATCAGTGTGCAAAAGCAGCATCAGAGATTATTGCTGCTACCCAAGGAGAGGCAAGAGAGGGCTGAACATCTGTAATTCACAGGAGAGTTGAAATGATTCAGATAATGTTAAATATATAACAGATTTTAACAGGTATCTCCAGTAAAGGCCTAAAAGAAGAAACATTTTCAAACACAAAGGAGGGGGTTCAAAGCAGAAAAATGACTTATTATCTTTAAAATAGTATGTGCAAAAATTTTCCACACCTACATTAAAAGACAAAAAGGGGTGCAATGACACACCTTCAAATTACAAAGTGCTAGAACTAAGCTGTCTCAATCTATTCCCTTTAGTTTTCATTACATGATACTAAGCCATTTTTCCCATCAGATTCCCTAATGCACAAAATCCCCATGTTTTATCTATTGCATATTATTCAAATACTACTTTCAAATATAGAATTGCTAAATTTCCAGTAAGCTTTTCTAATTATGCTGTCTAAAAACATTAGAGGAAAGAACTTATTAGGATATTACAGAGAGTTGTTAATAAGCATAAAGGAAAAAAACCCAACAACAAAAAGCCCAAATTTTTGGCATCCAGTTTTAGACATCTGTGATTTACATTTTTGGTAAAACTAAGCAGTTAGATGACTTTCATGTACGTACTCCTCTGAGTTCTGACACGACAGTAAATGTCTGGTTCTAGTGCCTCCAGACCAGCACACAGGCAATGAAAAATGAGGAACTACTGACCTCTGTGAAAAGTTCAGTTTACATGACTCACGCAACATGCACAGGAACTCTGTGGAAGAAATGGATGTAATTGTTCAGACTAAAGTTCTGAAGAACAAAGCTATCCTTTGACTAGAAATCATTTGCTTGATTAGAAAGCAAAAGCATTATGAGAAAATGGAAAACGTTGACTAAAGAAGCAGGGCGTTACTCAACAGGGGAAGTATGAGGTATCACTGCAATACAAAGAGGCAGAGAACAGCTGGCTAGATGGCAATTCAGAAGAAAAGGATCAAAGTGCTTAAGTGGATCACAAGCAAAGTGTAAGCTGGCAGCAGTATGCTGTTATAAAAAAAGGCAAACTAGATATCAATACCGCCTGAAAGGCAGAACACTTCCCAGTCCACATCCTTCTGAAAAAAAGCAACGAAGCTTCATGAATTTGAGACAATCCAAAGGAGAGTGAGGAAAACAGTGTCTTAATAGGTATATTACATTTAACCTACAAACGTAGGTTAAGACGACCTTTTTTATGCAGAAGTGCTACAAACCAGAGAAACCTTCACCGCAAACACCCTGAAAAGGATAACACAGGTTTAAGCAAAACTGTCTCATGGCTACACCTGATGGAAGCAGAGACCCGGGCAGCTCGCAGCACACCCTGCCTCTCTGAATGTCTTACCAGGGCCTGTCAGATGGGGACCCGCGGATGAAGGTCAGGGCAGCAGACGCAGCAAACTCCTGATCTCCCTTCCTGCCTTACGGTCCCGCGATTTTGGGAGTGGAGCGCTTGACTTTGCGAGCCATAACCCCCCTTACCGCGGTGTCCGGGTGGGGTTGGGTCGGCCGGCGGCGCGCGAGGCGGTGGCGCCGCACCCGGCCGGTGACGGCCTCGCCCCCAGCGCTGCCGCAAGCCCCCGGCGGCCTCCTCGGCCCGCCCGCCCGGGTGGCCAGAGCCACCGGCCCCGTGCCTCGCCGCCAGACCACGGAGACACGGGAGCCCTGGGGCCGCGGCACCGGAGGCACGGATGTCTTGGAGACATCACTCCTACGTGCGGTTTCTGACCAAGTCGGGACTGGGAGGATCGCGACCGTGTGCATTGGCACGAAGTGACCGTTCTCTGCCCCTCACGGGCCTCTCAGGCTAACGCCGCCTGTGCTCCTCTCCCCGCTCGGCCCCTGTCCCCGGCTGGCCCCAGGCCCTGCGGCCCCTCCTCGCCCTGGGGGCAGCGGGGCGGCCCGGCCGCCGCCGCCCGACCTCCCCTCCGCGGGCGCCCGTTCCCTCGAGGAGGGGGCAGATGGCGGCAGGCGCTGCGGCGAGGAGGCGGGCCGGCCCGCGCCCTGCCTTTGGGAGGGCAGCCAAGGGAACCGGCCGCGCTTCCCGGAGCAGGGGGGGAAATTCCCGAGACGCTGCTCACCCGGCCTCCGGGAGGCGGGAGGAGGCGCCGCGCCGCCCGGCCCGGGGGTGGAGGCGGAGGCGGAGGCAGGGCCGCGCACGGCCGCGCCGCAGCTCTTCCCGGCACCGACCAGGGGGGCCGGCGCGTCCCGCTGCCCGCCCGGCGGGGACCCGTCTGCCCCGCGTTCCTGAGGGAGCTGCTCGGCGGCTGCAGGTGAGTTGCGCCGGTCTCTCCCCGTCGCGGCAGGGACGCCTCCGTCCACCTCCGCCACCCCGGCGCCTTTTTTGAAACGCTTCGTGGAGTTTTTACTTTGAGTTTTAGTCCTCCTGGTGACCGCTATGCCCTCGTCACCCTTCGCCTGCCCTTGAAGCCCCGTTTTTCCAGGCATCCCTCGGCACGGCGGGGGCGGGAGGGCTGCGGGAGGGAGCGGAGCCGGAGCCGGCGTCGGCACCTCGGCATCGTCGTCCGCGTCCTGCTCCTTCATCCTCCTCCTTCATCATCCTTCTTAGAATCATAGCATCGTTTAGGTTGGAAAAGACCTTTAAGATCATCCAGTCCAACCATTAACCTATACTACCAAGTCTACTCTAAACCAATCAAGGTAGACTAGACTTCTTCATCCTCCTCCTTCATCCTCCTCCTTCATCCTCCTCCTTCATAGTCCTCCTTCATAGTCCTCCTTCATCCTCCTCCTTCATCTTCCTCCTTCATCCTCCAGAGACAGACTGCCACGGCAGCACCTTCACTTACCTTTGAATTTAACGTGGTTTAGGACCTCACAACCTTCTCTGCTTTCAAGATGTCACTGCTTAACTGCAGCATAAATCTGCTGGTTTGACCTGAGCAAAAATTACTGAGGTGAGGGTACACCGTGGGATGAGGATGCTGCTCCTGCCAGGTAGTTAGGTTTGGTTTTAATGTCTGCTGTTGCTGCTACTTCGAGAAGGTGTTGACTTGCTCAGAAGTGCAAGCCCAGACCTTTAAAATCCAGCATCATACAAAGAAAAAGTGTTGCTCCTGCTTTCTTTTAAGCAGCTGAACCCTGTTGTTTAATCTCAAAACCATCGGAGTAAATGAGAATACATCATAAATTCAAGTGTGGTTTCTGCATTCTTTGGAGTTTGGCTATTTTTCTGGCATAACCTTTTTATCTCTCTTTTTATCTAAATACTGCATGCCTAGACCAGTCCCTATTCCGGCAGAGTAAACCGGATCCTAACCGTGTTACAAGTAGATCATGCGTGAAAACATGGTAAAATTACTCTTCCTGTTGGTATGACTCACACCACCACGTTAATGCTACTCCTTCCCTACAATTGTTAGCATTTGCTTTCTGATGGGGCAGGAGTTTGTTACATAGTTTATTGAGTACTTTACATTTTTAGACCCCATTTTTTGCTGTTTAATTGCTTTTTTGTTTGGATTCCAGCCTTCATGGGACCATGAAATACATAATGTTTTCCCGTTTTGGCAAAGCTCTTTAGAGAACCAACAGCATGCATCAAGAGCTTTCTATTTATCAAAAAACAGGAGATAAAACTATCCCTAAGTGATCAAATTATTACATGCCTATTAGACCTTAATTACAGAAATTCCTTTCTTCCATGTGTAGCCTTTTAAACCTGTTGCTCGCCCATTAGATCACAAGGGCTTATTAGGAGCTTTCAGTGTCTTATACACGGATGTATTTTTTGTGCTAAGTGTAATTGAAACCATCTTTAGAATTGCTTGGGAGAAGAGAGCCTCAGTACAAGGACTAAAGGAAGGGTTCATCCGCTTTAGAATTTGGTGTCTCAGCTGTTCATTTTTTTCAGAATTGTTGCAAATTAAATTTTCTATAAATAGTGTGATGTTTATTTTGAAGAGGGATCTATTTAGTTGTAGGATGCTTTGGCAGATGCTGCTTTACCAATACGCAATAGGTTTCCGAAGACTTGACACTGCTCCCTGTTTCAAGTAAAGCTGCCTCAGTTGGATGTCAGCTCTGCAATGTTGATTTTGCAAGGGATATCACATTGGGGACTGCAGGAATCAGGAGAGCACACACACACTTCAGTGCAGAGTCTTTGTACAAATCATTGACTTAGGGCATTCTAGCTCATTTTGGCACTTACCTAGTTATCTGTTTCTTTAAGAAGAAAAAACAAGTCTAGAGGATGAGTTAGTCTGCCTATGGTATGGCTTACTTTCTAGGGGTGCCTCTTTCTCTTTGGTGGCTGTGGAAGAAGTTTGTTAGGTTTTGGCACTAAACTCATCAGTTATGTTAGCAACCTTGTACTGCATGGTATGAACTTGAATTGTGATTCTTGTCCTCAGTCTGTCTGTCTATGAAGTAGAGGGAATGAGAACATAGGATGAAAAATTTGGTATAAATCCAAAGTAGTAGTAGTATTGTGTTTGCCTCACTGACAGTTCTCTTCCATGTTTGGTTTAGGAAAATCTGTTCGATCAGTAGTGTTTATGATTTGGTGTCCCTATGTAACACTCTCCTTTAAATGCATAAAGTTTTCTGGATCCTAGCAGCTAAAAACTTTCTTTTCCCAGCCTGTGTACAGGCTTTGGTTCATTTGAGGATGTGGGTTGCAACTGGCAGCTGTTTTAAATAAGCAAAGCAAAGGGCACTGAGAGAGAAAAGTTGTATGAAGTATGATTTGAAATATGCGGCTTTAGGAAGACTGATACAAAACAGATTGACTCTGTGGTCAGCTAATACTAGATGTTCATAGCAGGGGCTTCCTTTTCTAACAAACATATGTGGGTATTCCAGGCACTGCAGCAGTATGTGTACCGTATAGCTCCAACTCCCAGCCAATGACTCCTGAGCACTATGAGCCTGATCTTGAAAGAGGTTTCAGTTGAATTTTAGTGCTTTAATGCCTTTGAAGAGAGGTTTGACCAAATGTTTGTCTTAGGCATGTCTACCAGATGAATAATGGGGATTTCTTTTTCCTTGCATCCATGGCATCACGAAAGCATTGGCCTGGACAGGACTTCAGGGATCATCTAAGCCAGCCTTTTGTTCTGAAGGAGAAATAGTTTACCTGGAGATATTTATTTAGAGTATTCGCAGACTGCCTACTGAAGGAGATTTCATCTCTTCCCAAGGTAATTCGCTCCTGTGCCGTCTCCACTTCTTGAGTGACTGCTCTTTAATTGTCAGGTCTCTGAACAATTTCTGTTGCTGCTAAATATTATTGCAATTGCCACCAGGTCTCCAGAATGGTCCTGTTGTATTGATGTGTCTTATCAGTACTGAATTAATTTCAAGTTAGGCTGGGGAGTCCTGAATCCATTTGTATCTGTGCTGTCACACCCCAGCTTACATTTCTCCAACGGGAAGAATTAACAAGCAGACTATGTATTCATGAGTTAAAAAAATCTGTCAGTGATACAGGTTACAGACTGACAAGACTAAGCAAGTCTGCTTTATATCCTCCATAGATGTTGAATTTTTAGAAGGGTGAAGAATATACGGTAAAATGAAAAAGTTCTTGCTCGGGTAACTTCTGACAGATCATTTTGTGTCCAGCCATCCTCAATTTACGGCTTAGTATTATTCCCCATTTTATAGATCATTTCACAGTGTGTCCCAATAATCAGATTCATCACAGAAATTAGAACTGTAACTACTGTTGTTAATGATGGCAGAGAATGAGAGCTTAAGGGAGTGATTATTTCCTTCTGTTTGGCACTTACGAGGCCATATCGAAATTACTGTGTCCAGTTTTGGGCTCACAGTAAGACTGACAGACTGGACTGTGTCCAGCAGAGAGACACCCGGAGGCTTTGGAGGCTGGAGCACATGTAGTTGTCACTGAAAGAGCTGAGTTTGCTTAGCCTTGAGAAGAGAAAGGTAAGGGCAGCTCTAACTTGCAGTGCTTGCCTAACTAATGGGAAGTTACTGAGAAGACAGAGCTAAACATTTTGCAGCGGTGTACAGCAAAAGGGCAAGAAGAAATGGGCACAAATTGTAGCAAGGAAAATATAAGGAGAAAAATGAATATGTGAATTAAGGAGAATATAAGCAGGAAAAACTTTCACAGTAAGGGTGGTTAAGTACTGGTACAAGTTGCCCAGAGAAGTTGTGGAATCTTCATCCTTGGAGTTCTTCAGAACTCAGCTGGACAAACTGCTCTGTGATTCTGTAATCGATGAGACAAATGCCATTGCAAAACTATCTTAATGACAAAAGTAACTAGAAAGGACAAAGCATTCAAATTATGTGTCTGCAGTGCATATTCAAAATCATTGGCACGAGAGCTTCTTGTTCTCACCTCCAATTCATGGAAACAAAGTACACAGGCATTCCAGGTTGGAGCATGGTGACAAAACATGACTGCTTTTAGGCTTAAAAAAAAAGTCAGCAGTGATTCATTCTCAGATTAAGAACTCTGGCATGCTAGTGTGGTATTTATATCCTTTCAGACTGGCAAATCTGAACCAAGCTATTCACCAGAACAGTGGTTGTGATGGTCACTTTTCTTGTGGCATATGATAGTTGCTCACTGTTTCTCAGAGGTAGTACTTTGCTTCTTTCAGGGTGATGAATTATTTAAATACCTAAAAACCTTCCCTGGCTGCCTGTCTTCATTCCTTTTGTTGTTCAATTATTTTCACTTTTGGCAATGATATAGTTAATCTATTATAATTGTGGGTTTTTTTAAATTAAATTGATAATGTATTTTGTACAGCTGTTTTGATTCTCTTTTAATCTTTGTAACCAAGACACAGATTTTTAAATGATGATTTATAACAGTACTTAATTATTGATAATACAGAATAAGTGCTTGATATTAGTTGGTAGTAGTTACTGTATGTAATTAATTTGTTAGTCATAGGCAGAATTTTCTGCATAAAGATGATTTATGTCAAAATATTACTCATATATTAAAGACTGTATTTCTTTTTTCTTGAATAGTATTTCATTTACTGAAATTTACTTCATGTTCTCTTGTTAGAGAATTCCAGAACTTTTCCCATGAAAACTGGTCTGATAAAGTTGTGATACATATTACCACAATTTATTATACAGTATTAAACTAGATTACTAACATACTGGATAATAAAAAGCATTGTAGCTGTCCAAAATATGTTTATATTCTAATGGTCATTTATTACACTGCCCTTTAGTAGCGTACGGCATTTGTACTGTGCATCAGTAAGTGATCTAGGCTGTGTCATCAGTGAACCAACAGTGTAAATGACTGGAGAGAGAGAGTTAAATTAGATATTTATTTCAGTACAATATTTGAGAATGCCTTTTAAGAGCAGAAAAGAGTTTGGATTTGTTTTCCAAATAGGAAGTTATTTAAACAAATAGTCTCAGATGTCATGACTTCCACAATACTTTCCCACTGTATTTAATGTTGGATTTAAGTGATACATGACAAATAGGGCAAATAGCTTTGTGTCCAACCCCAAAGATGTTTACAAAATCAGGAGTGCTGTGGGGCCAGGTTTTTATCATGCTGATATAATTAAGTCAGGAGTTATGCCACCAAACCTAACTGGCCGCCCTTGTATTAAATTGGTCTTAGAGCAGAGAGTCAACTCTCTTAACTTTAAAGGCAGTTCAATTTTCAATCTTTTTTCTGGACAAGGGCATGTAAGATTTGGCTTTGTGTCTCAATATTCGTTTCATGTAATTCAAAAGAATAACAATCTACTGAGGAGTTACCAGATGTTTTAACATAACCTGCCTTGGATAGACTTCTTGTTTCACTTGCCACTCATTGCTCTATAACAAAGAGCCATTCTATTGTGTTTATTCCAGACAAAACATAAAATTAATTATTTTGCCTTTTAGATATTAAATTTGATCAGGTGATAAAAGAAGTCTAAACTTAGAAAATCTGTAAAGAAGCAGTTTCCATAAGTCAGTTCTTGAAACAGTCTATTAGTTGCATGTGAATTAGGCCTAGTTTTTCAAAAATATTTAGATCCTTTCTTCATGTTGATTTCACTGTTTTCCAAATACTTTTGAGGATATTGGTATAATGGCAAGAAAGACTGCAGAAGCCTATACATTAGGCAAGGCTCAGCTCTTAAATATGGGGTCTCCATGTGAAGCATTCGTGCTCACAAGGAAAAAGTTGGGGCACACTGCAGCAAGGCTGCTTGTTACGAGCGTTGAGCCCCAAGTTGCAGTGCTGCATGTAGGACTCTTCTGCATTTCCATGTGACCCTTAGAAATGGGGGGCGGGGGGGAAGTTTGAAATCTTTTCTTTTGATCCTTTGGAGAAATTCAGAGCTTCTCAAAACCAATGAATCTATGGCAGGGTCATTAAACTTAAAGTGTCTGCAGTTCTGAGGTATTAAATTGGAGATTTTCTGCCAGGAAGAAATTCTGAAGTGAATTCCTGGCCCTTCTGAAATCAGTAAATTTTCTGTCCTTGTCTTTAGTGGGGACAGAAGGTCATCCTGGTTATCTGTCCTGCTAAGCAGTTTCAACTTCTGTTATGGAAGCAGTGGCAGAAGACTCTTTATCAGTATTCTACACAGCTCCAGCAATGTAAAAAGTGGAAATTAAGATAGCTGTATCCACAGTCCTGTTCCTGTTGTTTGGACTCCTGTACCCTCTGTGCCTGAGTGCTTTTAACCATACTGCTGCTGGAGTCTGCAGGTGATTAATGTCTTACGAGATCTGACATACGATCAGTCCCTCAGGACTGGACTGTGCAAGTCAAACAGAGTTTCATCCTGTCACAATGTGAGTGTAAAAGCTGTAAAAAGAATGCTAGCTAGAGCTATGTGGTGCTTGAGATGACAGTCCTTCTAGGAATGGAACTTGCTAAGACTTTGATATGTGTATTTCAACTCCAGTCTAACTACAGCCCTCCACATAGTGTCCTGGGTGCTGGCAAAGGTCAAGACCATGCTTGCCAAAGTCTGCTGGATTCATCAGTCAGGCTCTAGGTGGAGTAGAAACCACAAGGCCTTTTGCACCTTTGATGCTTTTTTTTTCCCCCCTTGTTAGTATGGATATCGTGTTACTTTTGCATAAGGAAAGCCAAAATACATCAGGACAAACTTTTTTTTTAATATTCCTTAGAAGTAAGTGGAGGGAAAACTTTAAAGACACTGTGTGTTTTATTTGTTTAGATTAAATTGAACTTTTTGAGTGTGGTGTATTTTCCCCTATGCTGTAACCAGGGCCTAAAAACAAGAGGGCTTTTCATTCCTTATCTTTCTTTGTCCATGCTTCCTGATTTTCTCTTAAACTGCCTGGAGTCTGTGTGGTTGGGCTTTTATTTATTCACTCTTAAATACAGTAATATTATCTGGACTATTGTCTGGCATGCATTTCTCGTAAAAGAAACAAATAAATAGAAATGTCTTCTTTCCTGGTAAGTCTTGTGCAGGAAAAGGTGGATGAATGATGAATCACTTCATGGTTCTGGCAGTACTGCTCCCCCTGAGGACTTGCTACACTACATACTCAGAGCAAGGTAAATGTCTGAACATTTGCTTTTTTTATTTGCAAGCGATCTACAACAGCTGAAGCTTTTGACTTGCTCATTTGTAAGTCTCCTGTGATTAAGCAACATGTTAACATGCTTAATCAAATGATTCTCTTTGGTAAAGTGATGAAGCAACTTGTATAATTACTTTTTGTAACCCCATCATGCAAAATTGCCTGTTGAATCAATAACTTGCAATGATGTGAAGCCAGAGTGTATTTATTTGTCTGCTCCCCCTGTCTCATGTTTTGCATCTGTAGTCTGTCATGTTCAACTAATTTATTTCCTCTTTGACAACTTTTAATGCTTTTCTACCTCTTCACTTTCTCTTTTTTGTTTGTCTCACCCATGAAAACTTCAGCATTGCTGTTGGCTCTTTTCTGATTGTGCCACAAGACTCCAGGATCAGATTTTTATTTCTTACACTTCACATATGTATCCAATACAAAGAAAAAAGCAAATATGTGTATTCAGAGGGAACAAAGTTGATTATAAGTATAACTTTCCAGGAGGCTGTGTATTTTAAGGTGAAAGTACTGCTTACACACTTGGTGCTGGCAGTAGCATTGCATTGGGCATGACACCATTAAAAGAAAAGAAAGGAATGAATATTTTTAATTGACTTTTCTGTGACCACCATTAAGAAGGCAGAGCTTACCAGACTATAGTCTGCATTACAGAAGTTGTATCGCCTTAATTAAATTAGTGAAGGAGGCAGAGGGGTGGTTTGTTGTATAAATGTACTTGTTATCATACTGAAGGGGGTAATATATCTATTTCAGACTTTTTTGCGTCTCTTCAACCTTGAAATTCACGTGTTCACACTCCATTCACCCAAGATGCCAGTTCCTCAGTTTTGAGACTCTTATTACCAATGCCCCTAGAGTGGCAAAACTTTGTGATGCAGGCAAGTCCAAACACTTACTGCATTACAGTAACTTGGCCACTTGTTTTCACATGCAGTTGTTCAGGGATAAAATTAGTTTCTGCTGTCAATCATAAAGCTATTCATATAGTCTTGAGTTAGCTTTCAAGTTAAAACAAGTGTTAAGATGCCTTGATTATTTAAATTTGCTAGGAGGGGAAGATTATAACTGTGAATGCTACAAATATTTCTACATGTGTAAATTATACTACAAAAGTCTTTAAGTCCCACATTGTAACTCAGTGGTCTTCAAGATCTTGGGTATATCCTTAACTATATTGTTAGTTTATTGGTACTGTGTGTAAGCCCTGACTGGTGATGTAGACTGTCTTATGCCAGCCTCTGAGGAAAACAAAGTTGTGTGAGGTCTGAAGTAATATGTCATCTAACTAAAAGGAGATAGTGGAGGGACATTTGTACAGATGAAGAAAAACCCAGAAACTAATAAGACCTTTGTTTTTTTGTCAAGTTAATTAAGTGTAGCAGGTGAAGATATTCTCCATGGTGAGAAAAGGGATGAGGTTTTAGCTTGGACAAAAAGAGACAGATGTAGAGAGAGAAGCAAGCTCATCATCAATGCAGTAGGCATAGTAGTGACACTTGCAATTAGAATTGGCTAGAGAAGGAGCAGAGAAGAGGATAGGGAAATTCAGAAGATATGCAGATGTTTCTTTTAATGGTGCACCCTGAAAAAGGAAAGGGTTTCTGCCAACTGGCTGGCTTTTCTTTCAGGCATATTTGTTTCCTTCCCCTGGGAGTCAGTGGGTGAAGCACGTCTGGGAGAAATGCTGGAGGTGGCAGTTTTGTGAGAAGGAGCTGCTGAGGTCTCTCAATCCAGAATGTCCCTGAGGACTGTGGCTGTAGTGGGGCAGGAATGCCCAAAATGAGTTCTGTTTTATTAAAACATACAGTTATTTCTGTGATTTCTTTTCTGTGTCCTGGTCAGTATAAGCACTCTGACCCCATAACAAGGAGAAGCATCTTGGAAAGCAACTGTGGCAAAAGAAAAAGCCTAGTGACTTGGCCATTTCAGTTCCCTGGCTTCATTAACAACTGGATAAATATTAGGGTTTTTTTTGTTGTTTGTTTGTGTATTTTTCAGGAAGAAGAGAAGATACAGATCAGTGAGTGCCATATTTCATCTCTTCCAAGAGTTAGGGGGGTTTTGGGAGGGGTGACAGAGCAAGCATCTAAAAAGAGGGACCACGCATAAGGTGATCTGTAGTTTTCAGCAGGCCAGTCTTCTTAAGGGGCCTTTCCTTTCCTGACACCAAAAGGGACTTCAGTCTGACTTTTAAACTTTATTTTATTCTGGGAATTAACTCCAGACCGACGAAAGGGTGGAGGTGCCATTATAACTAGGTGTCTAGTTCCAGTAGAAGAATCCACAGCCCTGACTAAAGTACCTAAGCTCTGTGTAGAGAGACCAGGAATGTGCCTAATACTGGACTGTCATCTGAGCTAGCTAGTGGAGGGAAACTCTTAACCTATCCTATTCAAATACTTGATTTGCATTAACTAATTTAATCTTAATTAGGTCAGAGAGCAAAATTGAGCCTGTATTTTCTGCCCTAGTAATGAGACAGCTTATGGGGGTTGGGATTTCTTGGGATTTAGTCCCTGTTAATACATTATGTTGTTCCTCTTCATAAGATTGCCGGGGGAGGTTTAGGTTGGATATTAGGAAAAATTTCTTCACGGAAAGGGTAGTCAAGCATTGGAAGAGGCTGCCCAGAGAGGTGGTGGAGTCACCATCCCTGGAAGTGTTCAAAAAACGGGTAGATGTGGCACTCTGGGACATGGTTTAGTGTAGTCTACCCTTAATTGGTTTAGTGTGGACTTGGTAGTGTAGGTTAATGGTTGGACTGGATGATCTTAAAGGTCTTTTCCAACCTAAATGATTCTATGATTCTATGATTATAAACGGATGGATCAATATTCCCATAAAGTAGCTAGTAAATTGAGGTCATAAAGAAATTAAAGCGCATACCCAATGTCATGGTGGGGGGGCTATTGAATAGTTTCAGGAACCTCATTCTAGCCTGCTGATGCCTTAAGATGAAGGATTATCTGTGCTTTTGATATCAACAGCAGGGGTCTTGATCACTTTTTTTTCCCTTAGAGCTGTCTGGTGTGGAACCTATCTTACCTTTAACCACTGTTGTTTCAGATCTGCTTTGTAACTTAGCTAAACATTAACATTTATGTGTCCTTTTTGTAAATGTGTCCTAGAATCCACTGTGTATCCAGTAACACACCTTAACGTTTCCAAGGATTTGGCTCTTCAGCGGCTGCTGGTGGAATGGGATGTTGGCAAGTCAGCACATGATGCTGAGCTGGCAATGTCTTTTGAAATACAAGTCCGTCGAACAGATGAAACTACTACTGTGTGGACAGTAAGTGTATTTTAGAAAAAGATATATTAGTTATTTACAATATAAAAGAAGCTGAAGGAAAATCAATGTTCAGATGCATATGCAGGTAGCTTTGCTGTATAGGTTTATGATTTACAACATAGTATTTACAAAACTGTACTAGAAATACCTCCGTATTTCACTAGGTGCCAGACCTGGTCTAATGGTATGCCCAGTTCTTGTGCAAAAAAAAAAAAATTGTTCTGGTGAAGAAGTCTTTTCCACCTGTGCAGAATGTAGATATGCCTTGTATACCCTTATTGAGGGATTGTGGTGGGCAGACTTAAGAGATCTGATTTTGAAAGCCTCTGTTTGCCTTTCAAGGTGCAGATCCCATAAGCAGCCTCCCAGAAACATCCCTTCCATTGCTCCTAAAGGCAGTCTTTTTTGTAGCATGATTACTACCCTTCAGTGGGTACTGACTGACCATGAGTCACGTTGCTGCAACTCCTCTCACCTTATGAACCCAATAGTAGTCTCAGTATGAGCAAAGCCTTTTAAGCCCTGTACTTGGCCCTGTTAGCAGTGACGTTATACCCACCTCTTCCAGTTAAGGAAGAGGTAGTGATGTCTCTTTTGCAAAGTCCCTATCCTGCTAGTTTTGCTTAACACCTAAACCAACCAAATTTTCTGAAGAGGTGGAGATCATCCAAATCATAAGCTTAGGCCTGCTCCCAGTGCTTTCCCCAGTTTGTGACTTCAGTGTGAGAACTTTTGTCTCCAAAGAAAATGTCCTCTCCTTTGGATCTGACAAAATCTTTTGGGAACTAACGCATGTTTTAGGGATATTATTATCTATTATGAATCATCTGCTGATTGAACTATGGAAGAATATGAAATGCACATGTTAAAACTCAGTAAAACTGGAAAACTGCTCTAGCTCATTTAAAGCTGCTATTTGTGAGAAAGCACATAAAGCAGAGAAGGGCTTATTTTTCTGAAACCACAAGTCTATAAAATAAGGTGGGCACTGTTAAGAATCACAACTTACTCTGATCAGCCAAGTTGGTAGTATTTTTGTATTCCGAGTTGAAGAACCACATCTTCATTGCAGATGTTCAGAAGATTTTGACCACTTTGATAATGGGGTAGGATTTTTAACACCCCTTGAGTAGATCGAATCCTGAAGTCAGAAACTGAGGCCATATAGCTACAAACAATTCAGTGTTTCTTTGGAATATCTTTCCAACAAACTGTTATTAACTTGCTAGAAGAAAGAAAGATTTTTTCAAATTCAAGACACAGTTTATTCTGTTACTAATAATAAAAATGACAAGGAAAATAAACAGGGTATTTTGGATGTCACTACTACACAGGAATGTATTTGCTTCTGTGCTTTTCTGAAGAATGTGTACCAATAAAGAAACGCATGAGTCTGCTCATACCAAAGCTTGGACAGTCTGTATAAATTCCAAAGCAGTGACTACATTCGTCAGTGCTGTAACTGAGAAATTAAATTGTAAACTGATTGCAGAGTTTTTCTCAGAGTGGTGGTATTATGAAAGTGCAGGTGTTGCTGATGGAAAACAGTAATGGAGAACAGTTTTCTAGTTGTCAGTGTGAGCCAAGGCTCATATGAGCAGCACAGATCTATATGCTGAGAATCTGCCACAGTTGCTTTAAGAATTACTGAAATGTATGTTCTGTTCTAAAATGTATTCATAATTACAGGTAATTAATAGAATTTTTTGAGCCTTTTTTTTTTCTGCTTCTTATGGGCTCTCATGCCAGGGGAGATTCACACTTGGGGTTCATTTTCATCTGTCTGTCTGTGTGACTATATTGTGCCCTGGTTAGTTTGAGTTGCTGTGCCATGTATTGGTGCAGCTCATTTAGTGCCCAGGTGGGCCTTAGTAGCTACATGCTGAGAGAAATTTGTAGGATATCTTCTCTTAGAGAGCAGCAGAGCATTTTATACTTTTTGCTGTTTGTCTGCATTTGCATAACTCAATATAAAAATGTTTGCCAAATTACAGAGCATTTAGCTCTCATGATTTTTGAACTCCAGTTTATATTTTAGGCTGTTCTTCTGTTACCTTCATGGAGGTCTAACAGTTTTGGATATATTTTTTCACGTTTCTTGCATGTTCATATTACAGCAGTCAAGCATTTTGGGGAAGTCAGCAGGTATTTTCCTACTCTGCCTGTCACTGATGGCAGTACTGTCCACAGATGCTGTGCCTCAGGACTACAATGAGGTATCATCTGCATAAATCCTTACTGGCCAGTGCAGACTTCTGCTGTAATTCAGAGCCAGGGATATGTAACCCCGAGCATTAGACAAGGTGCATTTGCAGGCAGCAGCATCTGTGCATGCTACTACTCATGTAATAGCAGGCACAAATAACCCACTGAATGTCTCTGAGAGTGAATCCATTTCATGAGAAGCAAGGCCTGACTCACAACTGTGTCATCAGAATCAAGTACTCTTGCAGCACATCAGTCACTCCACCGCTGCCAGTACAGATTTGTAAGCAGTTACTTAGCTTACTTAGTTACTTAGTGTGATCTCAAGTGGGATTTCAGGGAGAGATTTTTCAAAAGCATTTTCATCCTTTGAGCTTTCTCTCTCTCTCATTGCTTTTGATTGTATTTCCAAAGTGTCTTCTCATCACTGTGTTTTCAATACTTTGCCTTCTGGCCTTTGTTTGTAGGAATTTCATAACGTCACACTTGATAAATCAGGAAAGTCTCTTCATTGGATATGGGATTCAGACTTACCTTTGGAGTGTATGCCACACTCGGTGAGAATCAGGAGCAAAGCAGAAGCATCAAAAATCTGGAGTCAGTGGAGTCTGTGGGAGACTGTCCTGGGTAAGCAAAACAAGACTTTGCAATATTGGTTTTATTTTTTCCAGTACAAAGCTAGATTGTAATTCACCAGTGACTGTAATGGTGAAGTCCAATTCAGGAGAGATGGTATCAAATCAAGAATCCATTCTGAATTCTTTAATCTCTAAGCACTAACCAACTCTTTTTTTGGGGGGGCAATAATAGCAATGCTTCAGCCATTGTTTCAATTTGCAAACTATCTTCCTAGGCTAGTAGACCAAAAGTTTTAGAGCTTTTTTTGCCCGCACATTAAAACAAAGCAGGACATAGAGTGGCATGGGATCTTGGATAGGCTCTAGTGTAGACTATCACCAGGTCAGATGCAGCCCTGGCCCAGACTGGGGGAGAGGAGAGGAAGCATGTAGATATGCCTACATCATCTGATGCAAGTGTTGCTTTTGTCTGAGGATCACAGCTTTGATTAGTACTAAAGAATCAGAGAGGAGCAAGTCAGCTCCTGATGTCACTTGGAATGAACTGTGAATTATATGAGAGTAAACAGGGAGTGAACCAATAATGTAATTAATGATATCACAAAAACTTTTTTTTTTCTCCCGATTACAGTGTCTTACTAGAACAGTTTGGTTTCCAGAGAATTTGGTTTAAACAAAATATGTACCTGCTTTAGAAAAAATTACTACAGTGATTTTGTAAAGAAATACTATTCTCGTTTGGAGCAGCAAGGGCTTTTAGTTATGGGAGACATCATAGATAGTAGAAGTTTCACAGGTCTGTATACTTGGATTGTGGCATGTAAATAGCCCATCTTCCTCACCTTATATAATCGGAAATAGGGTGCAAGACTCCCTTTCTTTCTCACCAACCTCAATCTTTGAGATTTTATTCTTTCAATTGAAATTTGCTAGGGATCAAAAATACTATTTCTTTGCCACAAACTGATCCTGCATTACAGACCTGATTTAAAGCTCTCTGAAAGATAGTGAGTCTAGACTTCCATCAGATTTTTGGATCAGATCTTGAGAGCATTTGATCTCCAAACTGTGCAAAAGCCTGTGAGTCACTTAAATCGCACTAAGTTTTGCATCCAGTGAGGAGTCCAACATTGAAAGCCATAGGAGTCTCATTCCAAGCTGAGTATCCCCTTACTGATCTGATTCATTCAATGTTGACCCCTTTTAGCTGAGCTCTGCTTGAGCTTCAGAACATGATGTTTTTCTAGTCCGCTACTTATAATCTTCAAAAGCAAGCATTTTGGCTATAAGCATCAGCCTGTTCATAGGTGCAGGAGGTAGTGTTCATCTGTAAGGGCAGTTCCTGAGTGCACACTCTTTGTTTCCCCTAAGTGAAAGGCAGTGAGATGGATTTAGTCTCTTAGGTAGTTTGTTGGACTACATTATATGTTTATGGCTTTAGGAGAAATAGAGGTATGTTTACATGTGAAGTTGATCTCTGTATGGGGAAGAATAGTAAATAAAATCCACGAATGGATAATACAACTATAGCAGATTTTTGTGTAAATGCTTGGTCATGTGTTCTGGTTGAAGGCTGCTGCCATGAGCAAATTTTGAAATGGTTTTTACGTATTAATTTGCAGGCCTGGACACTTCAAATACCAGTGGACCACAAATCTTTCCAAATGAAAAAATTGTAGAGGAAGGCTCTGACATCACTCTTTGTTGCATTGGAAGGAAAGGTCAAATCATTAAGAAATTCTTCCTAGGCGCAGCTCTTCATGTTTTCAATCACATAAACAGACAAGTTGGACTTCTCACTGTGAAAGATGTGGCACATCAAAAAGTGCCTCAGATCACTGTCTACTGTCAAGAGTCTTGCAATGAAGAGCAATGCTATGATCATACAGTTTTGTTTGTGGGTAGTAAGTGAATGCTTTATTACGGTTCTATTTTCCTCTTGCTATTAAGTCAAGAATGGCTGTGGGGAATGGGGGGAGAAAAAAAAAAGCTTGCTGTAAGTTGTCATTGTCCTGTCATGTCCAGCTAAACTGTTTAATGTCTGACTTCAGATCTGTACACTTGCATGTAGAAGGCATGAAAGAATAGCATTATATGTGTTCAGATTAATCTCATTAATTCATCCTAGGACAAGTGTCTGATTTTTAAATATACCTACCCATTTAGGAGTTCAGCTTCATTGTCTGTTTGCATGTGGTAAAAATTCAGCACAGTCCGCCTTTTGAAGGCTAGTAGCAATTTTTACAGATAGAAAACAATACAGATTAAATTAATGAATGTAAAAAATAACAACATACAGAAGAGTTTGGACTGCAATTA
This sequence comes from Pelecanus crispus, assembly GCF_030463565.1. Lineage (NCBI taxonomy): Eukaryota > Metazoa > Chordata > Aves > Pelecaniformes > Pelecanidae > Pelecanus > Pelecanus crispus. The sequence continues at coordinate 15,789,320 of NC_134676.1, forward strand.
ATTTATGGTGTTATCCTGATTTTCTCTGCAGAGTTGTCATTGAATAAGTATAATTGAAATAATAACATCTGTAGTAAACCAGACTTTGTACATATCCATTATTTCTAGTTTGTTAATACAGTAAAAAGGTTGATGACTTTTGCCTTGACTGCCGTACTGTTGGTGTTTTTTTGGTTATTCCCTCTGACAAGAACCACCTGATAGACCTAATGATTTTTCCTGCCAAACTCAAGATATGAGAACAGTAACATGTACTTGGAGCCAAGGAGGAGACACCTATCTTTATGGGCGTCATTCACCAAAATACACCTTGTCTGAAGAGTAAGTCTCCTCATTGTTATATTAACTCTGGCCTGTGCTGTACAGAACAGTCAAGTCCTTTCCTTTAAAGTCTGTGGAAATGTTTTTTATCCTTGTTGCAATTAGCTGCCTGCCTCTTCCCAGCTCACTGATCCACTTATTTAACAAAGTTTGAGCAGTGCAGAACTGCTCTGAATGACTATATATATATATATATATACTATATAATGACTATATATATCTCTATATCTATAACAAAGTAGCGGGTCCATCAGACCAGGTTCTGCTTGATAAAGCTTGTTCTAACCATTAGTTTGGGTTAATTTGTTTGGATCTCTTTCAGTAACTATGAAGACACCCTCCAATCAGGATATAGATAACTTAAAAGTATAATGTAATTATTGGGTAACACACATAGAGATAACTAGGATTTAATCAGCTGGTAGGCTGAGTATTAGTGTGTTCACAATCCATTGCCACTAATGCTTACTCAAACTGATGATTCCCAGCTAACCTTCAGTTAGCCTGATTAGCCTAATCTAGTTCTTTTTCTTTAGGATTTCATAACTTCACATGCTGGTGTTTTCCTTCTTGAGTCCTTGAGCTACTGATGAGCCTATCTCAAAAATCCTACTTCGGTCTATAATTCCTATAATTTCAGCTTTTGTATTTTTTTGTAAAATCTGTCTGCAGACTTTCTCATAGCTTGCTCTTAGCGGTCTGAGTCAAGGTTACACAGCTGTGGCGTATCAGGTCTGGCCATTGGCTTCTTGCTACAGAGGCATCTAAATGAGAGGGGAGGGGCTTTACAGCAGGGCCTGCAGAGAAGGGGAAACTCATAAAACAGGACAGATGCCTCATCACCACAACAATTTTCATCAAAAGACCTCTCAGAAGGCAGGTCATTGTTGTGTATACCTTAATGGTCTCTGCATCATTCACATCCATTAAGATACTGTGATGGTGATTTAAAAATGGAAGGTTAGAAGATGCACTTGAAATTACTGCTTCATTTAAAAGCATAATGGTAGACATGGGAATGGCTTAATTCCTGGCAAATAAGTCCCTAGTTTAGAATTTCCATGAGGAAATCACTAAAAACAATTTAGCTGTATCCTAAAAGGATAAAGTAAACTTAGCTGTATCTTAAAAGCATAAAGTAAACTTAGACTTGGAAGAAAACTTTCTTCTAATTGTAAGAATACCTATATTCATCCTACTTCAGGCTAGGGGAAGGAACTGGGTGGCTTCTTATAGTTCCCCTCATCCTTTCTTTTTATGATGCTGTATTCTAGTTGGGCATCAAAAATTTCAACATCTATGTCGATTGTACATTATGGAAAAATGTCTTTCTCTCTTTTCTCCCCCTTCTTTGATAGGTTTTCCCGAAAAACGATACCGTGCACAGTAAGCTGTTCTGAGCAGTGCTCGTGTTCTTGGGATATAGGCCAGCAGAGGCTCTGTAATATCACAGTGACTGTGGAAAACCCACTGGGAAAGAAAACTGCCATGGATGTTTTTGATGTAACTCACAGAAGTAAGGTCTTTTCTGTGCCTTTGTTGAGGTTTTTTTTGTTGCAGGCCTTGTCCTCCTTCTGATCGTAATACTTGAGTGCCCCAGTTTAAAGTATGGAAGTCCTTGATTTTTATCTTCACAGTTTTTATTAGTTATCTGTCCCTGTGCTATAGTTATCTGCTGTCTCTTCAGTTTCAGCTTTGCAAAGTTATGTTAACAGTAGAAAACAGCTTCACTCCAAAGGTTGGATTTGGTTATTGAAATGATCCCTTAATGCTTCAAAATCTGCTGCTTTACTGAAGCCCATTCGTAGCATAGGAAGCAACATGATACAAGGTTATAAAATAGGCAGTTCAAGAAAAATATCTGTGTAGGTTACTTGGGAATTCAGTTGTTTCTCCAAAATATTATTGCTGATGTTACTGTCTTTCCAAAATAAAATGGAGATGCACATTTTGAAAAGCGGGTAAATAAAATTACTAACACCTCTCCAAATGAGATGTGATACAGATGTAAGCAGCTATTGCCTGGAAAGAGCTGATAGTACTAACCTGTCTTGGTGTTAACATGGGACAGTAATGTCCACTGTGCTACTGTAAGGGAGGAGGAGTAGTTATGAGTGAAATAAAACAGGTTCTTCTGTGAGCGATAACTGATGGCTGTGGTTCCTTCTTCCCTATTGGTTGTGTCCTTTATCACAGTGTGTGCCAGGTCCCATAAGTTCCTATCTACTCCTGCCTTAAAACACCTGGGTATTTCCTGTGTCTTCAACAGTATTTCCAGTTATTCTTATGCCCTCTAGCCCTATCACATCCACCGTAGTGTCCTGTGGCCGCCTTACCTGTTTGAAGAAGCAGGAGGCAACATGCGCTTTGCTTACTTCTGAAGCTGACAGGCTGATGGTCGAGAGGTTGCTGGTGTAATTGCTGCATTCTGGCAGCACTTCCTTCCTCAGAGGCACTGATTACAGTTTTTCTAGACACGCTTTTTCATACGACTTGTAGGAACATATGTTAAATGCCTGTCTCTGTTAAATTTGTCTCAGAGAGGCATGAGAGTTAAAAAAGTTGATTATTTGATTGTTTGGGGGTGGAAGAAGTAGAGCAGGGAGAAAGTGGAGGAGTAAACTATCAGGTTGTAGTGAGACAACACAGTATTATAAACTAAGTTTTCATGGGCAATCAGGCTAAAATAGGTTACGTTCAATGTGCTAAGTACATTAAAGTTTTACTACAATTTTCTTTTTCCAGTTCTAGTGAGTGTGACAAGTTAAAGAAATTATGTATAGTATTTATGATGAGTTAACCTTTCAAATAGTGATTGCTCTGAAGTCCTTTATGTTTTCTCTGATCCTGGACATATTTACAGTAGAATTTGCCTTACTTAAAGGATGTCAGCAAGTAAAGCAAAACTGAAATCCATCATTTCCAATTCTGCATGTGGTAGCTGGGACCTTCTGTATCAAACACAAGTGCCTCTGAGTCTGGAAATCCTCCAATTGTAATTCATGGTCCATGAAGTTCTAGGATAATGGCCAAAGCTGTAAACATACTACTCACTCGCATTGCCATGTCTTCTTCCTTACAATTGGACTGATAATTTGGGAGAGTTTGAGATCTGCTGCTCTCACAGAATACTGCTTAACATAGCAGTGAAGGATCTCAGAAATCTTTTGGAAGAAGTTACATTGTCAGTGTTTACTAGAGGGTAACTACTGGCAGGAGTCAATGTATGAGTTGTAAATAAAATTTCTGGTGAAAAGGGTGGATTCTGCAGTGTAGAAATGTGGCAAACAGTACTCACCATGCTACATCAGGAGCCTTTTCCAGGCCCTGGATTAGAAAATTTTATGGGATTTGCCATAAAAGTCTCTGACTTTTTTTGTTTGTGATGTTCTAAAATATGTCCAAGTCAGCACAAGGGGCTCTTTAAATCTTGTATAACATTTACTTACATTTACATTCTGAAATTAATTTTTCTGATTTATATCTGCTTCAAGGCCAGGTGAGATGGGGCTTTGAGCAACCTGCTCTAGTGGGAGATGTCCCTTGGCAGGGGGGTTGGAACTAGATGATCTTTAAGGTCCCTTCCAACCCAAACCATTCTAGGATTCTATGATTCTCCTAGACTGGCAGAAAAAAATCTGTATTTCTTACTTGCTTTTACTACTCAGCTAAAATACCTTAAAATACTTTTGCATGTATTTTATATTTTACAAGAGCTAACCCAGATTTTCCATTGGCAGTTTATCCCGCTGCACCTTTCCAGCTGTGGGAAGAATGTACAGATACAGAAATCACATTATATTGGAAACATCCAAACAAAGGAATTGAACTGTTTTGTCAGACTGAAGTGCTCCAACCTGATGGGAAAGTAGAACTGGTATGAAACCTGAATTTCATACACAAAAACATAGCGAGTATCTTTTTGATGTGAAATTAAAAAATAATTCCCCACCAATATAAATACACTCTAAATCTTGTGAACATGTTGATGTGTCTGTTTTCTGGATTTTTTTGCTCCCAAGCTGTACACTGATGAGATCCATGTGGGCAGCCATTGCTGGCACTAATTCATACTCCCAACAGTTCCTATGATGCTGGCTGAAGTGTACAGTGTGACTGGTCTGCATATGTGGCTCTGTCCTCTGCTGGATGGGTTCTGAGATTTGTTGAAGGAAATTAAAATACTTATGGGCCTTATAATTGCTGTTAGCTATTGCTAATCTTGGTTTGTCATGTTTTTATTACCCATATCATCTTACATACAAATGGTGGAGAGGTGTGTTGAAGGCTTTTTTTATATTAATCCAGGAGCTTTCTGTGTACTATTGACTGTACTTGATGGTAGTGTTTCTAGTGAGGGAACCCTAGAACAGTTTTTCTTCCCATCCTCTTCCATCTCCTTGAAGATGTAGACTCTTTGTCTTGTTCCACCTCTTTCACAAATGGTGAGGCTGACTGACTCTTTGCATGCATACTCTGGTTTCTCTGTAGCCCTCTTCTTGTGAAGGCACCTTGCCTCTAGCATATTAAAAAGGCATTATGAAGATTGGGATCAAGCTGTGTTCTGTCTTAAGTATTGCTCAAGAGCTGTTGGATCACATGGCTGCTGCAGTTGACCATTGCAGGAGACAGTTTAGAGGAGAGGCTTAAAAGTGTGCTCACTTTTTGACTCTTAACAGAACTCACCCTGTCTCTTAGGAGGGAATGGGGGAAAAGGTTGGGGGAAAAAATGGAAAGAAAAGGTAGCTGTAGCTGCTGTACATGAACTGAGTAAGAGACCCAGATTCTGTGAGGATGAGGTCTCAGTAAATTCCCTCCTTGATGTAAAGAGGAGTCATTTGACAGGTTGTGAGTGACTCCTACTCAGACAGTTACACAGAGACGGCTTGCAGACCTCTTTTTGGATCTCCCAGTCTTTTGATCTTGTGCATATCTTTTTTTCCTTTACTATTTTCCATTATTATGTTTTCTGAGTCATGCTTAACTGGCTATTGTTGGATATAGGGGAAGAACTGTATTTTCAGACAAAAACCTCTTGCTAATGAAGCTGAACTGAGCTCTCATTGTTCTGTTTTTCCGTCTTGCAGCATAATAGTTCAGACAGACATCTGCATTATGCCAGCATCACCCTGGGTGGACTGCAGCCATACACTGAATACACAGCTAGAGTACACTGTGGAGCAGCTAAGCATTTCTGGAGGTGGAGTGAATGGAGCGAAGCCCGAACCATCAGAACAAAGGAAGCAAGTATGTCCAGCCTGTTGAGAAGGGAAGCTTGAAGGATGTTCTTCGCTTGCCACCTCTGTTTGGGCCTGTTGCACACATAAAAGTAGAAGCACACTAAACAAACTTTAAGAAGGTGGCTTCTTAAACAACTCTCATCCTACCTGCTAGTCTCTGCCATTTCACCCATTTCCAGTGGGAAATCCAGATGACTGGGAGGACGGACAGACTGAGTTACAGTGTTCTGGGAGGGCTGAAGGAACAGTGCAACTGGGAACTGCAAGCAAAGACAAGATTTTCTAGAGAAATGAACCAGGCATTCATTCAGAAAAAAAAATGAATGGAGAAAGACGTTAAAGGATAATGTTTTGACAAGACCTGGGAGTGATGGGGAAAAAAGGGTTTTGGGACTGGAATTCCTTCAAATGGGAGGAAGCAATTAAACAGTTTATCCTTTCTGCACGTAGAGCATTTTTGTTTTGCTGTATTTATTGCAGCTCCATCAGGGAAACTGGACATCTGGAAAGAAATTACACCAGTTCTGGGAGGGCGGAATGTGACCTTGTTCTGGAAGGTGAGACATCGGTACAGAAATGGAAACAAAACCCTTCATAAAGGGGTTGGAAAATCCTCCCATGAACTTGTAAACAAGTTTGTGTGCACTTCATAGCAATTCAGTATGAAAATGTCTTTAAGAATCTAAGACAAATATTATATATAACATATTTCAGAACATATGTAGCTGTATGATGCTGTGCTGTCCTGGCATTTCAGCCATATACTTCTGTTTTTCTAAGTATTATAACAAGACAAATCCCATTACTGAGATTTCTGCATTTCTGTTTCAACCAGTATATGTATGCATGTATGGAAACAAGTGTTTCTGTTTTTACAGGAATAATACATCCAATTAGTTGTTTAAAATTCTAAATGTTCCTCTCCTACTTTTTCAGCAAAATTTAATAAGTAATTGGTGTCTACCCCCATAACTTTTTCCCTAGCAAGCACCAAGTTTTCGAGCAAATGGAAGAAGCATTTCATATGAAGTAACCTGGGAAAAAGTAGAAGATGGCTCTAAGCCTGAAAGCATCTCCTTTTCATCAGTCTGCAATAGCACAAGGATTTCCATTGATAACCATTCCTATAGAATCAGTATCATGGCAAAGAACAATGTTAATTATTCACTTCCTTCAGTATTGATCATCCCTAGAGCTACAGGTAACAGTAGGAGTATTTGCAGTTAGATTGCCATTATGAGAGTTTTGTTTCTACCTATTTTAAGCACACTGATAATTTATCATTTGGGGGGAACAAATTAACCTGGCCTCACATCACTGTGTGATGTGTTAACTTACATCACTGCTATCTGGAAATTATTAATGGATTGTTGCCTACAGGGTGGTAACTGTATGTATATTAAGCTGAAGTGCCTTGATCCATCCCTTACAACAGGAAGTCTGTTTTGTACAGGCAGTCTCCACAGAGCAAAACACATTTAGCCTTAAACTAGGGCCTCAGGCCTGTGGCAGGTGCCGTGAAGGTGCAGCCAGTGCCTTGCAGGGAACTCTTGTGTGTGATTAGCCTCTTGTGACGTTCTGTTTATGACGCCAGGTTTCTGCAGTTGAGTTCTTGTTATGACTATATAGTAATAATCACTGGATGTTTTTTGAGCTGTCAGCTTTCAGCATACAAAGAAATCAGCTTTCAGCATGTGAAAGATCCCATATGCCTGATAGTGAAGGAACACGACTATTTTATTATTGTTTTAACAGCTTAGAATAGAAACTATATTGATCTTCATTTATGAATCTGAAATCTCATGCAGGAAAATAGTAAGAGACTCTGTTTTTTCATTCCTAGGCACTGAAGAGCTTAAAGAAGAACAGGTTAATGGTACAGATGATGGCATTTTTATTTCCTGGGAGCCCAGACATATCTATGATGGTTACATTATCGATTGGTGTAACTTTCCAATGTTGCAGCCTTGTGATTTGCAGTGGAAGAGATTTGGGCCCAACATTTCCAGTGCTCTGATCAACTCAGGTGAAAGCCGAACAATTTTTCTTTCTGATATCTGTGCAGCAATCTTTCATGCTGTGGGCATTAATTGAATTTAGGAACCAAATCCTGTGGAATATTGAAGTCTGTGCAGTGTAGGTGTAATTCTTCAAAGGCATGTGGCCTCATGTTTTGCCTAGCAAATGAATTAGACACCACAAATATGCCAGCACCATTAAGCCTTGGAAGTCAGCATAGCATTTTAGAAAAGTCAGCACAGTATTATAGAAAAAAACCTCTCCTGAGTAGCTTGTAGTAACATCTTGAAGGACGATGGTGAGGTTAATGAAGGAGTTAAAAATCTTTTAGCAAAAGAGATGCAAAATGGAGCTCTGCCATAACTGTAACATGGGTCAGAAGTTTAGACTTGAGCAATTTAACGTCCACGGTGCAGCTAGAAGTTTAGTGCTGTCAGTGTGCCACAAACAATGTGTCTCAGCACCAGTCTTTGCTTAGGAGCAGTTGTGTGTTTTTTATCCCAGTGGTGGCCATTAGACTTAAATCCTTTCTGGCTGTGTGAAAGTTGCTCTGATATACTTCCACAGCTGCAAGAATATAGCCTTCCTGGAGTCTCTTGAGCTGACAGTTCACTTTGGAATGAAACATGTTTCAACAAAATTTGACTGAATGCATTTCAATATGCAAGAAAGGAACCACACTTCAATTCATACAAACACATGGGAGCCTGCGTCCTTACTGAAGGAGAGTGTGGTAACACATGGAAAAAATGTCCGGTTCTTTAGTGGGTTGCACTTGGTTAATCCAAATGGGAGTGGTTGTCCGTGAGGATAACATGGAATCCTGATGCATATGTCCACATTAAACAGTCCAAAACACGACCTTTGCCTGTGCCAGGAATGGAAATGAAATTATCTTGCTCTTTGATGCATTTGGAGTCTGTTGTGCACTCATCTTGAATACTCTAGGGCAACAAAAATATATTAACCCCCCCCCCCCATTCTCTCCTTCAGACAGAATAAGTGTGTTCAATTCAAATTATACACACTAAGACTTGGTTTACTCTGTCTCCTTCAGTTGCTTTAATAGCACAATAGCACACAAAGATGATTTCTAATGGATTATAGACCTCTGTAGAAAGCAGTTAATTAAAAGTAAAACCAAAAGAGAAACCATAACCTATTTTTGTAATCAGTTCCTCTATTTTCTAGCTGCGTTTGTTCCGGGGGTGAGATACAACTTCCACATATATGGATCTGTTGCTAATATAGCCTCCTTACTGGAGAAGAAGACTGGTTATCTCAGGGAGCTACGTAAGTTGACAGCATATTTAGGGGTTGTGTATTTGCTAAATTCATCTGTCACAAACAGAAGAATGCCACAGCCTTCCTCCTGCAACTAGCTAAAAAGGTATTTGCCATGTTGTTTCTGTATTATCAGTGAAGCATTTAAAAGTTGTACAACAACACACTCAGCCCTACATCGAGGACATTTGACTAATGCAGTGACCAGGTAGAGTCCTTGTTAATTAGAATAGCTAAACAAACCTGTGATTAGCAGTCACTGTTTTGTGTATAATACGGACTGCATGAAGGCTCGGTAAAGTTGACAGTTTTTGTGGAGCACTTTGGCTTTGTTCAGCTTTTAAATACAAGTAAGATAGAAACACCACATGGGAATTTAGACATTTTTCAAGTGAAGAGGTGAACGTTCTTGAAGAATAATGGCAAGTTTAACTTGAATTTCCTTTCTTCCAGCTCCTCTGCTTGATCCTGTTGTGGAAAAAGTTGAACTGACTTTCAACGCAGTAACACTATCTTGGGATTCTTACTGCACAAATGAGTCACAGTCTGGTTTTGTAAGAGGCTACCATGTTTATGTGTCACCTGTACAAGAAGACTGCAGTTTGAAAGGATCCGAAAAACATGTTCTTCCAGGTAACTGACCTCTGGGATTTAGGAATCTGTGTTGTTGATATAGGTGGAAGACTTTATGGCTATTGCTGATACTGCAGCCTCTTAGAAAGTTCACATTAGGCAGGCAAATTGTCTCTTTAGGCAATATATAGATTTCAACACCTGTTGCTTTTGATTCCTCTCTAATGCTTGAGGTGCTAATGGGCGGAAGTGGGTCCTGGCTTTATACAGATTTATAGCCCTCATCCTGTTGTCCATAGCTCCTTTTAACTCCAGTGTGAGCTCCAGAAAAGATTCTTGCAGTACTGTAGGAGGAATCAAGTTTCTGCCTCTTGTGATCTGAGTTCTGGATGAATTTTGAAAACATCTGTTTGTGGTCTACTTGGATGAGAGTCATAGGAAGCACGTTAGTTTTACAAGGATTTGGGGTATTTTAGAAACAGATGGGATACAATTTATTTCCTTCAGAATTGGAGCACTGTGTAAATTCCCCATTTAAATTCTTTTATAGTGAAAGTATTTGTGGCTGTGCTCCACAGTGAAGTTTCTTCAGCAGAACTGAGCTGTGGGGTGGCACAAAGCCATGTTTAAACTTTTATATCTCATCTTCGTGCTCCACACTCAAAACTGCTCCAGATGACTTTGCTCCATTATAATTTTGAGATGTTTCCAACATGTTCAAGGATATTTTTTTTTTTCCTTGCCTCTTCTTCTAGTTGGGTAATGTCCTGTATCCAGCCGTTCTGCTGATCAGATGAGTAGCAGGTTGAAAGGCTTAGTTTGAACTGAAGGAGGCTTATGTGGGAGTTCCTGTCAGAACTAAACTAACCATAGAAGCATCATAATACTGCAAGTAATCCCAATTAGACTTCAGAATGTTTAAATTGAAGTTTTCCTGCTTCCCAGTTTGTCTGAGCTAGCAGACAAGGGGTGGGACTGGGAACAGGAGGATTAAGCTAACCCTTTTCTCCCTGCGGTCTGGAGTTGCACAATAGAGAGGCAAAGAGTTTTTTTCCGGCAGACATTCTTGCTTTCGATTCTCTTCAAAGAACTTGACCTAAGCCTGAGGGCTACAGGATTCCGGCAAAAAAGGAAATGCCAAAACCCAAATCATTCTGGTAAAAAGCTCTAGTAAAAGGAAATTAAAATGAACACTTGCAGCTTTTGACGGCAAGTTATTAGGTGGTCTGCCAGAGGATGGGCAATGCTGTGGACAGTCCGTTAGAAGGGATGTGAATTCAGCCCAGTGGCAATGAGTCACAATGCATCATCCTTCTCAGAAGAAAGTGGATTGCAAATGTTCTGTTATTTCAGTGGTGTAGCAGTCTCATCTAAGCTGATTTGTTAGATTTTCAGGAGACCTTATTGCAACCTTTCAATACTTAAAGGGAGCTTATAAGAATAGATGGAGAGAGACTTTTTACCAGTGCCTGTACTGATAGGACAAGGGGTAACCATTTTAAACTAAAAGAGGGCAGATTTAGATTAGACATAAGGAAGAAATTTTTTACTTTCAGAGTGGTGGGACACTGGAAGAGGTTGCCCAGAGAAGTTGTGGATGCCCTGTCCCTGGAAGTGTTCAAGGTCAGGTTGCATGGGGCTTTGAGCAACCTTGTCTAGTGAAAGGTGCCCCTGTCCATGGCAGAGAGGTTGGAACTAGATGATCTGTAAAGGTCTCTTCCAACCCAAACAATTCTGTGATTCTCTAATTCTGTGATTCTGTCTTATCTGTTTCATTTCAGATGATTCGGTGCTATGTAAATACACAATTGAAAACCCAGAAGAAAAGAGATACACCGTGAAACACCTATTGTCAAACACAAAATACAAACTAGTGGTTAAAGCATATACAGGTGGAGGAGAGACTCCCATTGTTAACTTTATATACATAGATACACCATTGAACTGTGAGTATTGGCCGTGGAAAATTTGTCTTCTAGCAGAAGGATAGGATGATTTAAACGTTTAGAATAGTCTTCCTTTCTCAAGGGAGAACATTTAATTCAATGTAACATGCACTTGAGAAAGGATCCAACTGAGAAACGAAATGTGCATACCAACATGGCATTTTGATACTGTTAAGTAGCTATGTATTTTTTATTTTAGAATGAAAATAACTTTACACCCTTATTTAAGTCTTACATCTTTCTGGGAAATAGCTTAATAAATGCATATTTGCATGACTAGTGAGTCCTGTTTGCTAGGATGCATTGAGGAATTGCATTTGGATTTAACTAGTTTTCTAATACAGGAAAAGCTACAGACCTGTGTGCAAACAGGCAATTTCTGTTTGGACTCTTGAACTTCTAATGTTGATTCTTATTCTCATCAGTCTTTAAATCCATTGCCAAGTTAACTCCTTCATAAGTCAATAAGAAGGGATTGTTGGGTTGAGCATTGGTGTTTCCTAGGTGGGCAGATTTGATCATCAAAGCAGAACAGGAAATCACTTGCCTGTAGTTCTGTTCCCTTGAAAATACCACTCACCAGTTGTGGTTTTAAACTTATGATCCAAATTGCAGATGCCTGGTATTGAAAAATTTGTTGGGGGTGGAGGTGAAGGGGTAGGAAAGGGTGAAGCATTGGCTCATGCAAGGAGCCTTCATGTTTTAGGCTAACTAGGAGAACAGTTTCTAAACCCTCATGGTACCCTCACAGAGGCAGTTCTGCCTCTTACACCCATGTTCCAGCTCTGATTAGCCAGCCTTCTCTTTTGCAGGCACAGACATTTGTACAGCCATGCAGGGAATCAAAATGGGGGCTTAATTAACCCAGAAAAGATAAAAGAAGAATGTAAAACCTGTCCATTCCCTGGTGTGGTGTGTAATAGGGACACACAAACCGCTGGCGCAGAGCAAGAGGGCACTGGCCAGGGCAGAGGGAGAGCGAACTAGTGCTCCCCCTCAGCCTGCTTATTATAGCCTCAAGTGTTCATGAAAAACATAGCCCAAGGCTGTGTCTCCCAACTAGAAGGAAATACTGAGATTCTTGTGTCAGCATAAATCCTAGGAGAACATGAACACTTGTGTAGTGTCTGTCATGGCTGTACAAATGATCCATCCATACCAGAGGTGCAGAGGTTCTGGCAATATCTCCTGGTAAAAATCTGTCATCTTTGGGGATCTGAGAGAAAACCTAAAACAAATAGTTAAGTGAGGTTATAATTGTCTTAACTTTTGGAAATTTAGCCTTATAGTTAAGATGCCAGCATGAGGGCAAATTAAAAGCAACCTAGTAATAATGCAATTTTGGTAAAGGAAATCAAGGTCCAAAGACTTAGTATCCCAGAACTTCCAGCCAAACTAGCTTGCAACCATGGACCATGCAGTTTTACTGTGGAGTTAGTGGCAGGTATCCCATGTGGGCTTGATGCTGTTTTTGTCCCAGAAACTCAGCCTATATTGACTTTAACAGGTGAGAAGTTGAAAACAAATTTTTAAAGTATTTTTCTTTCACAGCAAACATGCTGTACCTTCTAGTCCTGCTAGTGATAGTTCCAGCACTAGTAGCAACTATATGCCGCTGGAAGATCAAGTGGTAAGTTATAATGTATTTTTCTGTTGTAGAGAGAGAACATAACTACCATAATTCACAAACCACAGCTGCAGCTTGTTGCTTCCAGCCTGTTGTAAGGCCTCATTAATTTTTTCCTTTGGCTGCCCAACTGTGTGGATATTGTATTTGGCTTGCAGCATTTCTGAGACGCTCATCATCTGCTGCTGTTTCTGTACCCATCTACGTGTGGCTTCTGCTGGTAGAATATGCTTTGATGAGGGGAAAAAAAAGGTCATTTGTTTTGCTATCTTATTTACAGGGTGAAAGAGTGCTGCTGTCCTCTAATACCTAGTCCTAACAAGAGCAAAGTGCTGTCATTTAAAGAGTTTAAGGTAAGATCACTGAAAAGTTAGTATTTTTAATTTTTCCATTCTTTGATTAGTAAAGTTTCAGAAAAATATTTTTCTTGTGTTGACTACATTTAAAAATGAGTGACACTTATTTTACAGAAATTAACATAATTTACTATCATCATTTAGTGGAAAACTGTCCTTTTGATATTCATGTGACTCTGCAGTGATGAGTTTATATTCTGCAGTCTATTCCTGCAAAAAGTGAAAGCATACTGGAGAATAAATTAAACCTTTTGAGACAGCAGGTGATTCTTCCAGTCTTGCTGTTCAAAACCCAGCACTGTCTGAACACAGCAGAGCAGACCGCGCACTTCGCTGCAGCTTGTGCACCCTCGCTGCCCACTCCTCCTGCCCCACCCCTCCCTCTGCTGTAGGGCACAGCAGTGAAGCACTTGTGGGCCCTTGGGAGGATGCAGGGGGTTCTGCCAGGTCTGGCTGGGAGGAAAGGATGGGCCAAAGGCCTTCAACAACTTCTGTAGGCCCTTCGAACCGGGAGCTGCTGCTTCCATGCTGGGTGCAAGGGGGTCTCAAAACCAGGAGCAGGTCTTTACCCTGGCGCACGCGGAGCTGCTGCCGTTTCTGCTGCCAGTGTTCACTGAACACTAGCACCAGGGAGAAGAGTCTGTGCAACCTAACCGCCCGTGCTGCTGCCTTCCAGGTGCTGGTGGTTCACACTAAAAACTGCACGCATCAGAAACCTGGCAAAGTCTTGAAAGTAGAGGGACATGGTTCCTTCTTCAAATGTAGTCATATTGAACTTAAAAAAGAAATCTTTAAATAAATACTCTGATAAATTCCACATAAAATACAGCTTCTATTGAACACTGTATACATATGTTTTCCTTGAAATTCTGTTCACTTAATTGAAAATCCAAACTAAAAAAATTATACTATTAGAAGTGCTTGAAGTAATCACTCCCTTTCCTTTACTCTGGCTTCTTTCATTGAGCAAATTTTTTGGTTTGTGACTCTCTTGTAGATCAGTTCTGAGAAAGTACTGAAAATCAGTGACTGCATTCCTGACATGCTAGCAGTGGACAGTAAGGCCGAAGCCCAGAAGTTACATCCATGGAGCCAGTTGTCTTCCATGCCAACAGAAGATAAGATTGACAGCCAGAATTCTTCCTGGATTTACCCTAAAGAAAATGAAGAGAGAGACATTACACCCACACCTACACCTCAGACTCATACTTGGTTTGAAAATTTTGCTTATTCTTCTCATCTTGCAGTTGAATCTGACCGCTATCAAACACCAGAGACAATAGAAGCAAGCAAGCCAGAACTGTCAATAGTGCTGTACCAGCCACATTACTACTTTGATATTTTTAATCAAAATGCTGCCTCAACACTGAAAGAAACAGCTGGCAGAAAGACTGGTCTGAGATATGTTTCACAAACAGATGTGCACTGCCTAGGGAGGAGGCTTTGATGTGCTCTTCTCCATTGAGTCCATCCAGTGTTTGGTTACACAATATAAGTAAGAATTTCTAAACCCACAACTTCGCCTTTTGATGAAGGCTTTCACAAGCCCAACTGTCTTACTTCTGTTAATGCTGCAAAGCTCTTCTTTCAGCACTAGTTTAAAAATACTGACTTGTGCACAGGAATGATGCTTGGTATGGTTTCATCACAAGTTACAGGCATTATATAAGATTTACAGGCTGTTTTGTGGCCTGTGTTATGTAGAAGTTTAGATCACAGCAGTTCCTCATAGCCTGATGCAAAGAACTACTGTATTAAAAATTTATTCAGAAAGTAGACGAGCAAGTTAAAACAAGCGGGTAGGTGGTTGTGCTCAAGGAGTGTATTTCACCTGCAGTATTCTGTGTGTGCTTACTACGTGCTCTGGCCACCCCAGGCAGTGTGTATTGAGCAGCTGTGCGTTACCCGGCTTTGGAGTCTGCCTCAGCCCAGTAACACGGTGGGGGGGAGGGGGTTGTATTTTTCTCTCTCTCAGATGGTGCAAGGAATCAGCATGGTAGGATTACCTGCATTCAGTGTGGTGCATTACTGAAAGATTAGAAGGAACTGAAGGAGTGCTACCCTGTGCACCAAAAGCCAATGATCATCTTGCTTTTAGTTTACCTGTCTTCTAACTACACTTGGTGGGCAAAAGAGTACAGAAAACAGATTTTTATAGTACAGGCCCCTGTTAGTGGGCTGCCACTCCCATTTCTGGTCACTGGGGTGCCTCACTTCTGCCTTCTCTGCCTGGAAGATATGCCTACCTTTTAAAGTCTTAACCAAAATCCTCTTAACTAAACAAAGAAATGTGTAGAGTTAAGTGGAAGGGAACTGTTTTTCCAGCAGGACACACATGTTTGCAGAGGTGTTACATGGCACTGTCTCTCTGCTTGTGCACACAAACTGAATGTCTTTTGGCATTAACCCCTGCACTTAGGTAGCAAGCCGCAGCCAACCAGGTAAGCAAACATGGTAGTCAGATGCATAGGTGTATGAATCCCATTTTGCGAAGAACATCGTATTCAGGTTGCATATCACAGCTAGATCTTCCAACACTACTTTTGCATGTATTTAAAAAAAAAAAATATTATAATGCTCAGAATCCCTACAGGCAGCGGTGAATTTGGTCTTCCATTTTGATTTTAGAAATTGTACATTTATAATGAAGAAGAGTAGCTGGAATTGTATCTGAAAGTCTCATCAGATTGACCTCCGTAGTGCACAAGGAACCCTTTGGTTTTTCCTAATTATGATGCTGTCTGGAATCTTTCACAAATAAAAAAATTCAACTTAAGAGCACAGAAAGGAAAAATGAAATGTTTTTACAATTTGATCTTCAGCTAATTTGTTAAAATGCAGTTACTAGTCTTCCCTATGTTTAACTAGGTAATCACACTTCCTAAAATCTAAGCAGCTGCAGACAGAAATGAGTTTTGATACTGAATCACATCTAGGTTTTATATTGTTGTAATGTCCATGAGCTGTGTTGCACCAGGGTAACCAACAAGACCTGACACAGACTTTAGCTGAGACTGCCAGAGGGAGAAATCTTCAGGCAGGCAAAGGTGAGGTACAAAGGTACACACTCACAGATGGCTAATTGTGGTTAGAGTCAACGCACACTGTGCTGTGTCCACATGTAGGTTGCACAGCTTTTTTTAAAAAAAAAAAAAAAGCACTATGGTCCTTCATTTTGGCCATCAGATGGTGGGGTAAGGAAACATGGCTGGTCACCTTTAGCTGAACTGCAGTTCGGACAGAGAAAGGGAAGCAAGAGAGGAGGCTGATGCTGTTCGATGGAGACAGCCCAGAGAAACTTTTCCTGCCTTTACATTACTCTCCTTTGAGTTACAGTGAATTTGAAAGTTTGATAGCACAGTATCTTTACAACTTGGAACATTTCCTTCTCCAGAGTGTCTCATCACATCATATGGTACTTGTGTAGTTTAAAAGCTGTATTGCTGGAAAAAAGGCCAATAAACAGAAAACAGCTGTTTTGCTACTACCAAAATAAAACTTCCTAGCTGTGCATTTCAAAAAAATGCCTGTTTATTTAAAAAGGTTTGAAAGGTATCCTAAATCAAGAGTTACACATCTAAAGAATTCTGATACAGAAGTCAGTCAAAAAAGGCAGACTCTCCCACAAAACATTTTAAATTTCAACATGCTGCAGTTCCTCATGCCAGAGGAGAGCTGTAACAAAGCGCAAATTCCTACTTTTGGAAAAGCTGCTGTTGCTGGGGCTTGGCTGGAGTGATTCAGCCCCGGGAGCGAGCAGAGGGGTGTGCGTGCAGGGCAGGACGTAGCCAGCTGTGCCTTCCTGATGGTGGGGGAGACACCTGGGCCAGTGGACCTTCCCTGGTCTCTCCTGGGGGAGATCCTGGACTGATGAAACTTAAATTATCTGGAAGCAAGGAGATGCTTTACTGGGTACCAGATTGCTTGGTGAGGTGGTAAGAAGTTAGCTCCTCTCTACCTACAAACGTTCCTGCTTGCTGGCCCCAGCGGGTGGCCTTTCATGAAACCACCTCTGCTTAAAAGCACCCAAACAGAGGATTCCAAGGAGGATGACTTCGTGCCAGTCAAAAGGTACAGTCTGGGCACTAGAACTAAAGATTCAAAAAGTATTTTTGTGTGGGTGGGGAGGCATGTGTAATTTTTGTATTTAAGGCATGTCTTGCACTAATGGTTGAATGAGTTAAAACCTGTAAACTTCTGTCTTTTTTTTTTGTTGATAATTCAACTTTCACAGCTGTTGTTGAAATGCTAATACTTAAACCATCACATAATGGAAAATTATTAATACTCAGTATCAGTATGCTAATTTTTAAAATAAAAATGGTGTACAAACTATTAAAGAGTCCCCTTCTACAAGACATCTTACAAAGCATTAATGTAAAATATATTTTTGTCAAAAATACATTTTTTGGAAAGCTTCAGGTTGCTCTAGTTAATTAGTAACTTACAAATATAAATAAAATTCCAACCCATTTCCAGGGCTGAGAGGTATGTAAGAGACCAGAACAACTGCAAGAAGTTTAAGTACATTTTATTAACAATGCATCCCTTTGATAAGATTACGCTTCAGGAGGCTTTTAATGCCCATTGACATGAACTGTACACACTATACAAAAGAAGAAAAAAAAACATAAAACCACAAAAAAAAAAAATCAAGGTGGGCAATAGCATTTTGGGACAAGCCTCTGTTTAAATTATACACAGCTCAATGCAATATTCTTACGGAAAATATATAAATACTTTTTCTTTCTATGTTACAGGTATACAATATAAATCAGATTTCAATGTCTGTTCAGTGACCTACAAACACTAGAACCTCCAAATATGTAGCAGCGTATTACTAAATAAGAAAAGACCACACTGGACAGGGAGAGTAAGTCTTGAGATTTTCCTTGATCCCTTCCCTCCTCAGAATGTCAATTTAGATAATCTCTTGTAATGCAGTTTTAGGTATGCTGACAGCCCAGTGTTGGAACATTTTTTTCAATTAAATCTACAAAATGTCTGCCTTTTCCCCCCTTAGACACTGCATCTTGTGCTAAAACACCCTACTGAGTGGCAAAATGGCATGTTACACTTTTTGGCATAAATTACACTTCTCAAATAAAATAGTGTATTTTACAAAGCAACTCAAGCAAAATGTGCAATTTCTGCGTGCTGTGGCATTGCTATCCATCTATGTTACAAAAATAATCCAAAGAAAATCCACATTCTTTACTGAAAATACAAATCTGTTGAAAAAAACTATACAGGGAACCAGGATCAGCATTTAAACAAAAACCAATGAGATGGGGAAGCTTCTAGCGAAATACAAACATGGTTTCTAGCACATTCCCAAAGTTCTTCTACAGTTCTCAGATTTTACTCTCACCTAGTATACCTTTAATAAGCACGTAATAGAAGTGTAACTGAAAAAAAAAGTTATGGGACCTGCTTTCAGCTGGCTCCAGTGAAGCTCTGAGTAACATGGCTTCTGTGCAGCCCTGCCAGGAGGCGAGCAGAGACCTCAAAGATGTTCTGAAGCCTGGCAAGAATTCTTCCACTGCATTTGCTCAGCCTGAGCTCACATTCACTTTCAAGGTAACCCCAGCTTCCTGCAGTCCAAAAAAGCCAAATACCAAGTCCAGGACACAGACCATGAAAGTTGTTATAGGTTTTTTTCAGTCTCTCACTGCAAATTACAACTCGAATTCAAGACCACTACATGTGTTTCAAAATAAAATGATACAAAGATGAGCAGGATTCTCACTGCTGCCTTTTTAAATGTTTGTAAGGGCAGTTTACCTCAGTGTGCCAAGCCACCATGCCCTAAACTACCGAATACTTCAGCACTTCATTGTGTCTTGGGAAAAAACAACAAAACCCAGCAAGAGCACATTTAGGGTACGTATGTCAGGTCAAGTAAGAACCATCACATGAGCAAAAAGCAACTCTTTCAAATACAACATGCCAAGGGCCCAACATACAAGTTAGGCACCTCAAAGCCTGATCATCTCCAGCTCCAAGTGATGTCCACAACAGCTGGGAGCATTTGGCATCTCTGAATTTCAGACAGCTGAAAACGTTTCCCTCTCCAAAAGAACAGTTGCAGCAGCCAGCTTTGTCCTCCTCCCTGCTCAGTGGAGAGAAACAGGAAAGGAACTGGGAGCCCTTTAGCTAGCTTTCTGCCCTTTGGAAAGTGCTATCCCTTTCCACTGACTGTAAAAGGGGACTAAGAGAATTAGCCAGCTAATGTTGTAGACTAAATACGACTAGTTTCACAGCCAGCCCCTCCTTCCCACAAAGTCTTTTGCCTCAGAGCTGAGTATTTTCTGTTAGCATGTTGAATCATTCAGTTTTCTTTGCCACAGCAACCAAACTGTATTTGTACATAGTGTAAGTGAACGCTATATGCTTTACCATTTATTTGACAGCATCGCCAATCATTTGAATTGGAAAAATACAAAGCGGGTGGTCTGTCAGCTTCCCTTGCAAACCCTTCTAGGAGAAGTGGAAGGATTCTTTATTAGGGTTAATATAAGCACAATTTTTATTTACTACTGTTCTATTTTGAAGTTTTATCATGAAGCAAATAAAACCCCAAAATAAGAACTTTGAAAGGGATATTTTAAAAAAGAAATCTATAGAATTAGAAATTCAGTTTGTAATTAGGCCAATATCAAATTCCTTCAATAACAGCATCATTTGCCAATTAAAATGAAACATTAATATGAGCTTAACATAAATATGAAAATTAATTTTAGAAATGTTGTATGTTACGTACAGTACAGACTTTTACATCCTTGATGCATACTTGTTGAAATCTACTGACACTCATACACTTGGGGGCGGGGGGAAGGAAGGAAATCACATTTTATAACTGAATTTGCAGCAATAATTTGTACGTCAAGTCTCTGTTGTCATGGATCCCCACAGAAGCAAATACTTCAGAACACATAAGCATTTCAGGATGGAGATTCTTTCAAAAGTATATTGACATTGCTTTTGCTTACCTTTTTATAATCAGAGGCCTTCCTGTGGTGCTTTCTACATTAAGTGCTATGGGTTAAACTGGTAACAAATGAATGAAGTCTGGGTTTCTTTCTTTGTTTTTGTTTGTTTGTTTGTTTTTTAAATACAGGTGATAAAACTTGTTTATTTTGCTTTAACTGCAGAAAAATAACATGGAGTTGTTTGATGTAGCCCCATCTAGTTATTAAAACAAATCTCTCATACTCTAGCCTAACTGAGGTAGTGTTTGAAACTACTGTATAAGATATGCTAGCCCCGTTTTTGGGAAAACTACATTATTTCCTTTGGAGTTTATACCACTATTTGGTCTACTGTTACTGACATTTTGGTTTTACAGAAGCATGTATTTCCTATGACCAGAGAAGTCCAATAGTTACTGGTGTGGTATGTTTCCAGAGCATTTCAAACATGCCTTGACACACAGATACATTATTTGTGTCACTGACAACAGAAGAGTTGAATCAGTTTCTTTTTGTCCTTCTTTCAGTGGGAACTCATGAAAAGATAATCTCAGGAACTAAATGTGACTGTGAGCAGCAACGTACAGTCTGCTTTACCAGAACCTGATGGTATGCTCTGCACATAAGAACTCAGTGAAGTGATAGCTACAAAGCAGTGCTTGTATCGCAAGATGAAATTTCCAATAAGAACAAATAAATTCTACTTTTCACTAGGAACGTATTTTACTGTTCACAGGACTACTTACTGAAATCTTGAGTAGCATAGCTAGAACAGTTATGAGCATCAGGATAATTTCACTTATCTTAAGTATTAATCTGACAATTATAAAAAATGGTAGAAGTGAATGGATAAAAATACTTTCTACTTAGTACAGTCCAGCTGAATTATTCACCTATATCAAAATCAAAGGGTAACCCCTTCTGTTACAGGCATTCTAACAATGGTGGCCATGCTACTGTATATACACATTTGCATATATTTATATTACCTTTGTATAAAGGCTTCTGAATCTTTAGATCCATGGTAAAAGTGATGGGGATTCTTACTTTTTTTTTTTTTTAAGCTTGCACTCATTAATTTAGAAACTTCACTAGTAACACGATAGAGGCAACTATTTCAGTCATTAACAGTCACTGTATCATTCAACTTTTGCAACAAGTCTTAAATACCAGTATAAAATAGTAAGTACTGCTGCTCCAAAATTTGCTACTTAAGGCTTTTCACTACAATTATTAGTACTATCTGATGCTTGATCACTCATCCACTGAAAATTCAAATAAACCTTTGTTTTTATAAAAGGCTGTTTCCATGGAACTTTGAAAACACTCATATATGTCTTCTCATGAAAGCAGCAATGATTAAATGTCTTCAAGTTTAGTTTATACAGTATTCATTTATCTGATACAAATCATGCTTTTTAAAGGATTTTAGTTAAGAGTAAGACCAACATTCGTACTATATGAGCATGAGTGTAGAAACTGCAACACATGCATATCATTCAGGGAAAACAATCTGATTTCAGCATTTTAAGTTTAAATGATTTGTTATTTTTAAAATCAAAAACTGTAGTGAAAATCCTTAACTGGTTCAGATAAGGTACATGTACGTATATGTAATGAAATTGGAGAGACTGCTAACAAAATGACTTACAACTATAGCAATATTAAAATAACTTAAAGGAAACCTCAGATTCACAGAGGCTTTTCTTTCTGTCTGAAGTTACAAACCCCCAAGTAGTGTTATAAACAGTACAAAAACCAACAGAGAAGGGCTAACATTAATCCCCTGGTGTCCACGATTACAGCACAGCTCCCCATTGCTGGCAATGGAATGCACCCTCATCTCTCTGATTCCTGGTATCCAGGCTTTAAAAAGCAAGGCATCATTCTGCTTCTCTGGAACAGAATCAGAAGTCAATCAAAAAAGATGTCTCTGTATTTTGTCGGGTTTTTTTTTTGTTTTTATATTTATGGTAAAAAATGAAATGAAAACTTGTGGAGGTGTTCAGTGCTCGGCTCTTGCATATACTGGTAATTACTATTATTAAAACTATGGTAATGTTTAATAACTCCCCAAAGGGCTCAAAATACTGGGGCAGTAATTGGTTGAGGAAGAAAGTTTTCAGTTCAGTCTTCAGGTACCAGTAGCTTCTGGAACAGTCTAGACGATGATGCTCCAAGCTTTTTATCCAGTCAGTCAGAGGTTGTCTGAGGATTTCAGAAAGTCTATATGCAATGCACTGTGTAAGACAGAGGTCAGGATTCAGCTGATGTATCAATTACTGGCTGTTTTGATGGTGTTGCTAAAATAGCCTCTGCTTCTTCATGCATCTAAAAGACAGACAGATAAAGTACTAATGTTGTTAGAGATTCTACTAGAGAGGTATCATAAAATGGTTTCCTTTAAGACATATCTGAAAGCGTCTTCTATTCAGAACATGAAACCTACACCCAGCTTGCACATGTTGGTGCGTTCAAAGCATTCATAGAATCATAGAATCGTTTAGGTTGGAAAACACCTTTAAGATCATCAAGTCGAACCATTAACCCAACACTACCAAGTCCATCACCAAACCAATGAAGGGTAGAGTAGCATTTCATGTTTCCTGGCTTGGTGGCTGGATTATTTATAATGAAAGTAAAAACTAGGAATCATTAAGATTGCAAAGGACCTCTAAAACCATCATTCCAATCATCAACTCAACACCACTAAATCATTCCCGAAGTGCCATGTCTACCTGTTTTTTTGAACACCTCTATGGATGGTGACTCCACCACCTCTCTGGGCAGCCTGTTCCAATGCTTGACCACTCTTTCCGTAAAGAAATTTCTCCTAATTTCCAACCTAAACTTCCCCTGATGCAGCTTGAGGCCATTTCCTCTCATCCTATCGCTAACTACCTGGGAGAAGAGACCAACACCCACCTCACTGCAACCTCCTTTCAGGCAGTTGTAGAGAGCGATAAGGTCTCCCCTCAGCCTCCTCTTCTCCAGGCTAAACAACCCCAGTTCCCTCAGCCGCTCCTCATAAGACCTGTGCTCCACACCCTTCACCAGCTTTGTTGCCCTTCTCTGGACACGTTCCAGCACCTCAATGTCTTTCTTGTATTGAGGGGCCCAAAAACTGGACAGAGTATTTGAGGTGCGGCCTCACCAGTGCCAAGTACAGGGGGACAATCACCTCCCTGCTCCTGCTGGCCACACCATTCCCGATACAAGTCAGGATGCTGTTGGCCTTCTTGGCCACGTGGGCACACTGCTGGCTCATCTTCAGCCGGCTGTTGACCAGCACCCCCAGGTCCTTTTTGGCCAGGCAGCTTTGCAGCCACTCTTCCCCAAGCCTGTAGCGTTGCACGGGGTTGTTCTGACCCAAGTGCAGGACCTGGCATTTGGCCTTGTTAAACCTCTTACTGTTGGCCTCGGCCCATCAATCCAGCCTGTCCAGATCCCTCTGCAGGGCCATCCTACCCACGAGCAGATCGACACTCCCACCCAGTCTGGTGTCATCTGCAAACTTACTGAGGGCGCACTCAATCCCCTCATCCAGATAGTTGACAAAGATATTAAACAAGACTGGCCCCAAAACGGAGCCCTGGGGAACACTGCTTGCGACCAGCCGCCAACTGGATTTAACTCCATTCACCACTACCCTCTGGACTCGGCTACCCAACCAGTTTCTTACCCAGTGAAGAGTACACCCATCCAAGCCATGAGCTGCCAGCTTCCCTCCACTTACTTGCAAGAACTGTACATCTTGAAAGAGCTCCTGAATGAACCTTCGAGATGGAAGTCGAAATGTACAATGTGCTAACAAGTACGACACCTCTGAGTAAAGGCATATGTCATCAAATGCTTGAGGATACTTCTCCTTAATTCTGAAAAACAGAAAACCCGAAATTTTTTAAGTCTTGAACAGATTTCCATAATACTATAAAAATCTGTTCAATTAGATTTTGATTGTCATTGTTAACAAAGTAGAACTCTTCAATAACAGGCATTATAAATTCTGGATCTGACGAAGCAAGAAAATCAGAACAGACAACATTACTTTGTACCAAACTGGAAGAAATCTATATTAATGAGATGAAACAGAATATATAATTTGAAAGTTGTACAGAATTGCTGAGATCATCTAGTCTTAAAATAACAGATGCAGAAAGAGAACAGCGTATCTAAGAATTGGCATTCAGATGTACAGCAGTAATAAAATATACAGAAAAGCTAACTTAATTACCTGTAAGCATTTTCAAACTAAAATGAGCATTTCTGCATTTTCTTTTACAGTTGTATGTCAGTTTCCAATGTCACTAGCCCAGAAACCTACATGTTTTAATTATAAATTAGGTCCCTGGACTTATATTCCTGTATTTTAATATTATTTTTTCTATAAATTAAGTCCAGTAGTTGTACTGGTGCTCAAAGCAAGTGTTTCTCAAGAAGTTACTTTCAGTTTGTTATTCTGCTTATCTGATATATATTATTTGGCACAAGTAACAAAAAATAATTATCGTTTCTTTTTTAAAGATGCAGATATACTGGGTATGTACTGAAATATCACTACAATTGACCTACTGATTTTAAAAAAGACTAGGAAGAGTAAGAAATTAAGGAACTGAGCAAAAGCACTAAAATAAATTCTTTGCTGTGCTTTTATGTTACATTCAATCATATCTGCTTGACAATTTTTTCAGAAGTCAGAAATAAGGTTAATCACTATCCCAGAGATCTTAGGGAATACATACAACTAAATGTTGCTAAAATGTCTGAAATCTATGGAACTTACGTGAGGAGTCCGGTTTCATGGCCCTTAGTTCCTACTGAACTACTCAGATTGATCACTAAACGTAAGACTTCTTTCCGCAGAAGTATTCTGCACACTGGTGTATCATCTGGGATTGATTTTACTCCTGGGAAAACAAATTAAACAGTATGGAGTTTAAACAGAATAGTCTTTAATTGCGCTAATCTTATGCCACGTAAGTCTGTTTTAGCATTCCATAAACATACACACACGCATGCACGTGTATTTACATACATATTCTGAACTATCAACAAGGATCTCCACTGAAATGAAAACTTTAAAAAAATACTATTTTCAGGAATTTTAACACAGAAATATTTAAAAAAGGTAAACTACCATTTCATAAATGGAAAAACCTGTAAGATTCAATTATGGTGCTATCTCTACCATTAAATCACATTTTGGACTGGACAAGTGATTACCTGCTCTGTTTCTATCAGATGCTGGAGAAGTTAGCAACCAGCTACTTAAATTATGATAATTCAAAATGTAAAACACAAGCCTAAAAAAGAAATGTCTTTCTCTTTACAAAAATTCAGTAATTTTTTTTTTTTTTTAAAAACTAACACCAGTATGGGGGAAAAAGGCAATAAGGATGTTGGATACAGAGCTATTTAACAGCCTACAGAAATGCTGCATAGCAAAAGGAGAGGAGTTTAAAAGTGTGTTCTCCCACCTGGAGATGATTGTTGGTTTTATTTTTTTTTTTTTTAAATAATGAGCATTACTTTGTTGCACTATGTATAAATGAAATACTATTTTTCCACAATACCTAAAAAATACTTTAAGGGTTATAGTCTCTAATAATCACAAGGCTTTCAAACTTACCTAGTACAAGATCTGTACTCTTGGTACTGCTAGCTGAACCATGGGATACTGCATCACTACAGCCTGAAATTCCAGAAAATTTGGAGGAATGCACATCTAAGTGATTGTGTATGGTCTGCCCACACCAGTCAGTATATGGAATGTCTGAAAAATCTGACATAAACAAGGTATTGCATCTTCGTTATTCACATTTTTCCTCACTTCAAATGCTTTTCTTATTTTTCAACAATGGTAAGCATGCAAGACACTGATGCACTAAGTACTAGTGCATATAAACCAGCTGGAAACTAGATGTTGGATTTTGGACAAATCATATCAAAATGGCTAAAAATCACTTTTTTTGCATCTTAAAATACTCAGGTGAAAATACTCAACTCTTTTAGACACTGACAGAAGCCTAAAAACCATCATCACACATAGAGCTCTTCACAGAATCATAGAATGCTTTGGGTTGGAAGAGACCTGTCCTGGTTTTGGCTGGCATAGAGTTAATTTTCTTCCTAGTAGCTGGCATAGTGCTGTGTTTTGGATTTAGGATGAGAAGAATGCTGATAACACACTGATGTCTTAGTTGTTGCTAAGTACTGCTTATGCTAGTCAAGGACTTTTCAGCTTCCCATGCTCTGCCAGGTGCACAAAAAGCTGGGAGGGGGCACAGCCAGGACAGCTGACCCAAACTGGCCAAAGGGCTATTCCATACCATACGACGTCATGCTCAGTATAGAAACTGGGGGGGGTTGGCTAGGGGGCAGTGATTGCTGCTCAGGAACTGGCTGGGTATTGGTTGGTGGGTGGTGAGCAATTGCATTGTGCATCACTTCCTTTGTATATTATTATTATATTGTTATTATTATCATTACTATTTTACTTTATTTCAATTATTAAACTGTTCTTATCTCAACCCAGGAGTTTTTCTCACTCTTACTCCTCCGATTCTCTCTCCCATCCCACTGGGGCAGGTGGAGTGAGCAAGCAGCTGCATGGTGCTTAGTTGTTGGCTGGGGCTAAACCATGACAGGACCTTTAGAGATCATCCAGCCCAACCCCCCTGCAGTGAGCAGGGACAGCTTTAACCAGATCAGGTTGCTCAGAGCCCCGTCCAACCTGACCTGGAATGTTGCCAGGGATGGGGCCCCCACTGCCTCTCTGGGCAACCTGTTCCAGTGCTTCACCAACCTCATTGTAAAAAATTTCTTCCTTATATCCAGTCTAAATCTGTTCTTCTTTAGTTTAAAACCATTATTCCTTGTCCTGTCACAACAGGCCTTGCTAAAAAGATTCTCCCCATCCTTTCTATAGGCCCCTTTTTAAGTACTGAAAGGCTGCAATAAGGTCTCCTCGCAGCCTTCTCTTCTCCAGGCTGAACAACCCCATCTCTCTCAGCCTGTCCTTATGGAGAGGTGCTCCAGTCCTCAGAGGAGGTGGCCCTCCTCTGGACCCGCTCCAACAGGTCCATGCCTTTCCTGTGCTGAGGGGCTCCAGAGCTGGATGCAGTACTCCAGGTGATGTCTTACCAGAGCAGAGGGGCAGAATCACCTCCCTTGACCTGCTGGCTATGCTTCGTTTGATGCAGCCCAGAATACAGTTGGCTTTCTGGGCTGCAAGCGCACATTGTTGGCTCATGTCCAGCTTTTCATCCACCAGTACCCCCAAGTCCTTCTCCGCAGGGCTGTTCTCAATCCCTTCATCCCCCAGCCTGTATCGATACTGGGGGTTGCCCCAACCCAGGTGCAGGACCTTGCACTTGGCCTTGTTGAACCTCATGAGGTTCACACAGGTCCACCTCTCCAGCTTCTCCAGGTCCCTTTGGTGTGTCAAATGCACCACTCAGCTTGGTGTCATCTGCAAACTTGCTGAGGGTACGCTCAATCCCACTGTCCATGTCATTGATGAAGATGTTAAACAGCATTGATCCCAGTATGGACCCCTGAGGGACACCACTTGTCACTGGTCCCCATGTGGACATTGAGCCGTTGACCACTCCCCTCTGGATGTGACCATCCAGCCAATTCCTTATCCACTGAACGGTCCACCCATCAAATCCATATCTCCCCAATTTAGAGAGAAGGATGCTCTGAGGGACTGTGTCGAGCGCTTTACAGAAGTCCAGACAGATGACATTCGTTACTTTTCCCTTGTCCACTGATGGAGTCACTCCTTCATAGAAAGCCGCTAGGTTGGTCAGACAGGACTTGCCCTTGGTGAATCCATGCTGGCTGTCTTGAATCACCTCCCTGTCCTCCATGTGCTTCAGCATATCTTCTAGGAGGATCTGCTCCATGATCTTCCCAAGCACAGAGGTGAGGCTGACAGGTCGGTATTTCCCAGGGTCCTCCTTTCCACCTTTTGTAAAAATGGGTGCAATGTTCCCCTTTTTCCAGTCTCCAGGGACTTCA
Source organism: Pelecanus crispus (assembly GCF_030463565.1). NCBI lineage: Eukaryota > Metazoa > Chordata > Aves > Pelecaniformes > Pelecanidae > Pelecanus > Pelecanus crispus. The sequence continues at coordinate 15,817,682 of NC_134676.1, forward strand.
CCTGACTCTTATTGACATATCCATGCTCAGTTTTATATAACATAATAAAGATGCTCCTGCATATGCAGGTGTTCATACAATTATCACAGGTGTTGCAACAAGGGCTCTGACTTTATCAACAGAAAGATGTGTCAAGTAAGATTCTTCTGGGAGGTCTCACTATCCACAGCCTTCGGCATTTTGGATTTAAAGAGATGAATATAAAATCCAAGTTTTTAATTTTGCACAGTTAACAGAACCACAGAAAAACACAGGTCTGAAGGGACTCCTGGAGATCACCTAGTTCAACCCGTTGCTCAAAGAAGGGTTCACCTCAAAATGAAATTAGGTTACACTGTGAAGAGTTTCCCCTTATGTTCAACTGAATTTCTATTCCTACAGCACATGTTTGCGGCCTCCTGTCTTTTGGCTGTGTGCCTCTGACAAGAGCCTGGCTCACCTGTAATCCCCTTATGCTACTTGAAGGCTACAGCTGGGATTTTATTTGCCATCCCTTCTCAATACTGAACTCAAGCTCAAACTCAATTCTCTGGGCCATTCCTCATATTTTGTATATCATCCCCCTTGCCAACGGTACTCTTTATGTGTTACTATCCGAATGTGTAACATTGTTGTAAAACATTGAAGATTCCTACTAAGCATCTATTACTGGATTATCTTTTTATTACAGACGTTGTAAAAAGGCATGCAACTGGAAGCTCTGCAGAAGAGGTTAGGAAAAAAAATTCTGAATCTGATCTGAATCTCAAAATACAAAGGAAGATGACTAAATCACAGAAATTACAGCTCAACTTCAACAGACTCCTCAGATTTCCTTCATTTTGTTTTGTGGTACAGACTTGCTTGAAAGTCAGACTTTGGATTAGTTTGACAGCAAGCACCAGTTTTCAGGACATGGATTTTAAGTCCTAAATAAAGTTTCAAATTTTATATTTTGATAAGCTCTTAGAAATATTTAAAAAACCATGCAGGCACCTAGTCATACTAACAGCACTAGAAATTGAAAAGCTGGAAATAACCATAGAAATACCACTAGTTGCAGTGAGCTTATTACAAAAAATTAATTTCAAGGTCAATAGTCAGTAAGAAAACACCCTTAAAGATTAATCAATTTTGAAGATGAACAAAATTCAGTATTTTCACTCAGTTTTATCACATTTCCCCACAAGGAACACTAACCTGTACGACTATAGGAAGAGTTCATTTTGTTGTTAGGCTGATAACCCAGTATTTGAATGCAGACACAGTAAAGGCAGTTTTCATCTGTGTGCTCCTGTAGCCCTGTATCCTCCGTATTTTCTAAAAACTGAGAAGCATCTGAACGGCTGGTATTCATTATTTCTGTGAGACTGATCTGCTGTCGGAGCATCTGAAAAGGGCTTTTGACAACATCACTTGTACCTGATGGAAGACCTGTAGATAAGCAATTAGATATCAGAGAAAAACAAAACCAAGTAAACAACATTATTTCAATTAAATTCCCCTTTTAAGCCCTTTAAGGCTGGGGAGGGTGTGTGTGTGTGAAGATCTAGAAACTTTTTTTGAGTGGTTAAGCTCCCAAGATTGTTAGCATTCAGAAAACAGACATCACATTTTAGTCCCAGCTTATCACATATAACAAAACATTGCAAAGGACAGAATTCAACCTCTCAACACACATACTGTAAGACGGTATGTGGTAAATCCTGCCATTATATCAACATTAGTAATACCCATGCAATACTAATACGTTACTAACTTTCATAGTGTCAAACAAGATTAATACAACAATATGCCAGATGTTTAAATGACACATGCACCAATGAACACAGAAACACAATTTTAAAAACTGTAACTTAGTGCCTGTAATAGGAAGAAACTACACTTAACAACGCAGTAACGAGCAGAAGACACTTCAGTGATACGCTCTTCCCTGGGTGGAAGATACCAACAAATACAGTTTTGAACAAGAGTTACTTTACACTGAAACTTAGCAAACTACAGAAACACACTTTCAGGAAAATCAGCTTTATATATGACATTAACACCACAAACAAAACAAACAACAACAAAAAAAATCAGTAAGGTGTGTCTATTTGGATGTTCAAAGTGCTTGTAATAACATTCCAGTTAACTAGGAGGCAAGACAACAGCTAACCTGTACTACTTTAGGACCAGTTTCAACGCTTCTTTTTCAGTTGTCATACTGAAAAGATACTATTGACACCCTACAGATTTCTGACTACTCTGGAGTAAAAAGGTAGTGCATTCCAGAACAAGCCAGGCATTGCAGAGCACGTGCAATTCTCTTGCACCATGTCCCATCACCTCTGCTGATCAACTGTCATGGAAACATGACAGAAAGACAAAACACACTTTCTGAAATACACACCTAACATCTTTATTGGTTCCTATAAATTCAAGTGTAACCAAAGGGATGTCAAAGCGTAACAGCTCAATATGTAGCATACATATTTTATCTTGGCTTAAATTGTGTTACTTTCTTTAATGCAGTATCACTACCAGTCTTTGATTAGTATTAGCTCGTATTATAATCGAGGATATGTGGACTCTCCTCCTTTGTTTATTAGAGCAGGACCAAGCTTATGTTGCTTTGAAGCAAACGCACATTATCTCAAACCAAACAAAACAGGGAATTAATGGCCTGCTATCCTGAATCCAGAACATGGGTCTCAAAACTTAACAGCTAAAAATAACCTCTTCTGTAAAGAAAAATCAACAAATAAACCAATGCCCCACCCAATGTACAAATAAACAACAGAAATGTACAGGAGAGGAACAAAAACAGTACCTCCTGCATCAGGTGCAAAGACCCTAGCTCCACGGTCATCAAATGGAGGTGTGGTTTTCTTCTGGAAATACGGAGTTTCCTTTATCTGGAATATTCAAGTGAAAACTCAAATTAGCACAGGTGATAATCATATACAAAGGAAAAACAGATTTTATGAGGCAATAATGTCCATTTTTTACTTCAGGAGAAAGATCTCATTAGAGGAGGAAGTTAGGAATGGGCTCCCGAGTACTAAAGAAAAGCCAAGGAGAAAAACATACATTTGCGAATGAACATTTTTAAGTAAGGCTTATGAGCAGTCAGTAAATGTTAAAACAGTGGTGACAGGCTGTAAGGAAACCAGTGACCCAGAAGTGGCGATTAATGACCTATCCATGATCACTCTACACCACTGTAGATCTCAGGAGAGCAGTGCAAAAACACCCAGGACATCTAAAATGTTGCCTGTAAGACGTTGTAGAGTCAAGAGAGAAGAAATGAAGCAACATAAAGATGCCACATAGACTGTGAAGGAGGAAAAGCAGTCATGTCAAAAGGGGGAATAGAAGCAGGTATGATGGAAAATCTTGCCTTTGCTCTAGCTTTAGTGATTTTTTGAGGTCAGTAAGAAAGTAATTTTGGTTTGAAAGACAAAGACTAAATAAACTAAAGATAAGGAAGCCCACTGATTTACCTTTGACATAGACCATGTCCTAGTTTTGACAATTAAATAACAGAATATTAAATTCTGTGATGCATCAATTTGTTAGATGGGAATGTGTTTTAACCAAGTAGAAAGAGGAAGCCAATTGGTAAAGACACTTAAAATAATCTGGTTTAACTTAAACATATATATATATATCTGTGAGGTTAAGTAAAGACAATATAAGTCAATGCTATGATGATACATATACAAATAAATTAATATTTAACCAAGATCATGATAGCAGAAAGTTAACTGTGATTAGGCACATCATTTATGGCTGACCAATGAACATACCAATTATTTGGCTAAAGAGGTATTAACAAATGTCTACAGACTGTGCTAATTTTAGTATAAAAGCTAGCTGTCAACTAAAAAACTTATGACAGCATATTTATGTTACCATTGTTTAACACTATTCTAACCTAGTCTGTGCCATTACTTGCCTAATAATACAAAACTAGTGATTTTCTGTGAACAGGGTTAAAAAATAAATTCTTGTTCTCCAAAATGCATTCCTTGAAAGTACCACATCTGTTTTTCTTCATTTCTCTAGAGCTGATCTATTCTGATGAGAATGCAACAGTTGACTACCTTTCAATATAAGAATGCAAATGAACCCTTGTAAGTTGTCACATACATACCTGAAATATTTCATTGATATCCACTGGGAGAGCAAGGCCAATGTAATCATCAGAGCTACCATACGTAGCATTAGAAACCATGGAGCGAACAGAAGAGGAACGCTGAAGTGTGTTTTGGTTAATAGGACTTAATAAATCTTCTTTATCTAATGAAGCATAACTTAAAGCTTTCATGAACCTGTAACATTGAAATAATAAATCACAATCTTGGTAAATCTCTCATTCTGGCACATTACAATTAAGAAGGACTGCTGACACAAAGACTATCCTCATCTTCCCATTGCAGAACCCAAAGCTTGCTACTCTGTCAAATTACAGCTATAGGCTCATTGTTTTCTCCTGTCTCACATTGCATGGTTTGGCAGTTCCTTGAGTAAAACTTTTTTCTTTGAAAGTCCTAGGACAGGGACTTGAAGGACAGCAGGATGGAACTTGTGCTTGATGGGCTGCCAACCCTGCAAACCCACAAATTTTCTCCAACCTACCAGGCTTCGAAGATTTACAGCCCAGACATGGTAAGTAAAGATTTAGGCTTTTAAACTGCTAACTGCCTCATTTTGAAATGTACCTATACACTGAGCATACTTTCCCTGGATATTCACAAACTCTGAGCTGAGCAGGCACATCCCTGCAAATGCAAAGCTTGAGCCTGCTAAGCTACCAGCCATGTAAGCAAGGAACATTTTTTTCCTGTACTGTAAAGGAAGTACCCGTTAGGTCACCCAAGCATGGAGGAAGAATTTGCTCAACATGAATGCACAAAGAACAAACTTGAACATGCGCAGCAAGCAGAGCTGACTGTGACAAGCAGCCCAAGAAACAAAGAAAGAAACAGGTTGGGAAAATGAGACAGGAGAGAGGAGGCTGGAGAACAGGTCTTCAGTGCTGATCAGAGTCCTGATCATGGAAATTTCACATTTGGCCATCTGTCATTTTACCTCTCATTGAAGATAAAATCCTATACAAGTTTTCTGCTAATCAACCTATGTAGATGGTCTACATGCAGTGGATTAAAGCTTCCTAGTAAAAAGAGACACACCTCAGGAACAGTAAATTTTTATTATATTACTGCATGTTACTATACATTGGGAGGTAAAGTACAGTAAACATTTGATTTCTTGCCTTTCTGCCTTAGAAGTAATTTTCTATCATTTTTTGTTTTAGATGGGCAATTAAAATTTCTTCTTATCCCTAGCAGGGTAACAGATTTATACTGAGGTAAAATTAAATTATCAAGGTTTGACCATGTAAGGTTCAAGACATTATTATGCAATGGGAATGCGCAGAACACAAATTATAGGGTATCAATAGTTTTCTTGCTACTAACTAATTCTGACCATTGTTAACGACAGTAGCAGTGGACTTTCAAGTTACACCAGGGGAGGTTTAGATTGGATTTTAGGAAAAAATTCTTCACTGAAAGGGTTGTCAAGCATTGGAACAGGCTGCCCAGGGAAGTGATGGAGTCACCATCCCTGGAGGTATTTAAAAGATGCGTAGATGTGGTGCTCAGGGATACGGCTTAGTGGTGGACTTGGCAGTGTTAGGTTAACAGTTGGACTTCGTGATCTTAAGGGTCTTTTCCAAGCTACATGATTCTAAAATCCAAGAAGTTACCAAGTGCATTAGTTACTTCATAATAAAGCATTCTACAACTACTCTCAAGATAAAATTCAAGTATTAATCCTAAACATTTGTCCCTGCTTTTCCTGGAAAAGCTAACAGATATATCATTAGTAGTGATAAACACTTTCACGAAAGCATGTCTGCAGGTGATCGGGTGAGAGCCATGATCAGGACTTGAGACATGCACCTTAACATTTTTGGCTGGTCTTTACAGACAGAGGTGGAAAATTTAGCCTCCCAGAATAAGTTATGCAAAGAAATAAGCTTTCCAGCCTTTTCAAGGTAAAGAACAACAATGCAAAAACCAATTTACAGCTGCTAGTTGCTATGAACACATGAATTTGTCAATGAAGCATGAATCAAAGAAATTTTTCTGAAGACTGACAGAAAAATAGCCTTGGCAGACAAAAAGGACAGAGTATTTCTTTCCAATTTATTGCTTAAACAGCAGTTAAGGACAATATTTAGCTGGAAGTAGTAGCATACTCTGAAATTAAAAGGACCACAATCATTCAGTGCAGACACTCAGCTGTAAGCAGTAAGAAAAACACATATACCAGTTAAAGCATAGTCCTTCCACTCAATTATATTACTAATCCAACACAATCTCTTGCAATATATATGCCTGCCATTTTTTATCCTTCTCAGAGATACGAGCACTCCACCCATTTCAGTTCAATATTAAACAGGTCAGCTCAAATCCTTCAGCCTAACCACTGATATGAGATCATGAACAGCTAAGCACCAGGAATACTGTTAGTATTACATTGCACGCAGAGTCTCAGGACACAAATCCACTGCAGCAAGGCTGCTTTGCGTATCAAGGGCACGACTGCAACAAATGGTACATTACTACAGCCACAACAGAACCTGTACTGCCAATGAAATGACACTGATTTGTTCCTGCATTAGCACAGGAAGCCAGTGACAGAGCAAGGAACAGCACTTCTGATTTCCAGGACAGTACAGCTTAACTACTGAATCACCCTTAATTTAATCAGCACACTCAGTCTAGTTCTAACTTAATCAAACAAAAGAAACAAAACCTATCTTTTATGGTACCTTTGCAGAATCATGTGAAAATATCAACACATGAATGTTGCTCTTAATTAGGACAAAAATGCATAGTAATAAACAGGCACTATATACACTCAGCTGGGTATGCAGAGAGCAGTTCAGCAACTGGGCATTTGCTGTTCTGCGCAGTAAGCAGATGACTGATGTACTGGTAGCTTCTCCCCTTTCTCTCATCTGAGAGAGGATGTTTAGGTAAGAACAGAGATAGAAAGGGTCTTTTCCCTTTCAATAGCAATGTGAAAATCCAACGCAGTAGCTAAAAGATGATTTGAAAGGAAAATTTTGGTAGAAGAGCTTTTAAGAGATAGTTGTTAAGTGACTTGTAGCTGCTGGAAACAGTGTCAATGTCACAAGCTAGGTAACTTATGTAACTATCCAATTAGTCTTCTCAAAAATAAAGAGGTGAAACTGCCATCTAAAAATAAACTCTGAATAAAATCTTTGCTCTGTTGTAGCAAAGAAGCCAAACTCACATTCCTATCAGTGGTATCAGTATCTCACCACTGGCCTAAATGCCACAGTGAACATGAATATAGCATATTGGCAGGAGCCCCTATCCTAAAACCTCACAAAATGACATTGGGAAAATTCTCTTCCGAAATACAGCTCTGATGACATGGGCAATTTTGTGTGATTGCAACTTCAGTAATGTTAGCAGTGTAACTGCATTTAAATATTAAAAAAGTTAAACAGGAAGCAAATGTGACAAACGGAAACATTTTCCTTTGTCACTAACAGCATTAAAAGGGTTGAGCACAGCTATGAAAGCTGGGCTTTTCTGACGCACTTACAAACTTGAGAATTCTCATTCTATTACATTATTCTCCTAATATCAATACTGCTTTCAGTAAAGTTATGAATCATCCTGCAACAGCTGTCACTTTTAGGTGAAGCTGAAAAAATATTAGAAAGATACTCTTCTTATTTAATTGCTTTTACAGCTTTGAAGAAAGAAATGAGCACGTAATAATCTCTTACCGGCTTGGGGTTAGCCTAGAATCCAGGCTGCCAGACTTCATGGTAATAGTGTCAGTAAACAGCACGTCCTTTGCTGGAGATGCTAGGGCTTCTGAATGAGACAGTGAAGGATGCATTCTCTGCTGTTGTAAGCGTTTTAGTGTAGCATAGCCAAAGGCATCTCGAGAACTTGTGTAGCTAAAGTTATAGTCAGCAAGACTTTTTATCGTAGCAAGAGAAGGTGCTTTAAGAGACTGGGCTCTTCGGGGAAGTGTATGAGAAGACCCTGGTGGTACGAGGGATACAGAGTTGGATTTTGAGAGAGGAAGGTGGTTAGACTGTGGTGTTGAACAGTGACTTGGTTTAACTGTTTTTGTGCTTACCACCGTACTCAAACTTCCACAGTCAGTATCTACATTTGTAGTGTCCACACCTACAGTCTCCCTCGAAGGGCTAGAGCTCATTGAGCTTATACCACTTGTTGTGGTATCTGTATTAAAACTTAAGCTACGACTCTTGAAATGTGTTTGCGCAGTACCATCTCCTATTAGCCTTTCTCTGCTTGTGTTTTCCCGGTGAATTTCATTTCCAAGACCTTTTGGCAGCTTCAGATCATTTTCTCCAATACTTGGGGTACTATCTGTATCTTCCATGTGCTTACTTCCAACAAAAGAAGTTTCTAATCGTAAAGTCTGGATTTTAGGAACTCTGAAAACAGGGTTGAATTCTTCCCCAGCAGGAAAGTCTATGCTACCAGAAGGTTCTGTTACTGTACGATTTCGCCTCAGGCCTGATTTACTGTCAGATGATGTCAGCTTTCCTCCTTTTGGATCACTGCTACTTCTGTGTTTTTTATTAGGTAGAGTAAGAGAGTTTAGAATGCGATTTTTGACAAGTCTACTAGAAGAAAAAAAAGGAAAGGGACTACGGTCTTTGTCCTTTGAAGGTCCAGGTCTGTCATAAAATATTTGTTCTGCATCTTCAGTAATATCTAGGAAGAACGTACTAGTGGAAGTACTACCAAAACGGTCATCCTCCATGATGAACATACCTGAAATTATATGAGACTTTGTCACTAAAAATGGACATTTCTTTAAAATGTATAAACTATGTTGTGAAAAAGTAAGCAATTCTGTAGAAGCCAAAGTGGGAGACTATGCAATTTACTGCAATCTTAAGTCAAAATTTTTTCTGCAGAACTTAGTAGTGTAAATTAAGTATCTTGAGGAGTATCTGAGCTGAAGGTCTCATTGCTTCAAAAGAAAAGCCATATTGTATTATTTCAGTGCAAATATCCAACTACTAAACTTAGCTCTCTTTTAATGATATCTAAATATGGTATATTCTTGGATTTAAATTCCAACTATCCATAGCAAATTTAGAATGTATTAGATACACAAAATATACAAGAATTTAAATGCAGCAATACTCTCTGTGTGTGTATATACACCCAGAACACAGGTATTTATATTCCAGAATATTCCTTTGAGGACAGCCAAGTAAATGTATTTTTGTACCTAAGCATGGAGATTTCTGCAGGGTATTAGAGCAAGCTGCCATGACTTGACATAAAAACTAGTAACTTACCCTGATGTTAAAATTTCTTGCTTCTACACAAAACGTAAACCTAAGACACTGTTCTCTTCCCTCTCACTTGTCTACAACTCTCTGAATGCATATAACTGTCCCTTTGCTTGCACTCTTCTTTCTTGCAAATAGCACCTTTACACCATTTGCCTGAACCTCATCCTGCCAAAAGGTTGGTAAGAACACCAAAATGCTGTTTTGTGGTGGGTTTTGGGGTGGTGGTTTGTTTGTTTTGTTATTACTTACTTGAGGGAGCAGATTCACTTTCACTATTATGCCTAGAACTGGTGGACTCAGAGTTCAAGCTAAGAGTGCTGGGTATAGAAGAAAGTTCGTTGCAGAGCTGCTCCATGTCATCAGGGACCACTGGCCAAGGCTGTCTACGACTGTGTCTCACTGCATCCCAGTTGTGATGCTTCAAAATATCACATCCTTGCTTAGTTTTGGCTATTAGACCAAGCACGTAGACACAGGTTCTGTATTTAATGTATATATAGAAAAAAGAGCAACAATAATAGCATCCAATTTAACTAAACTTATTTCTCTTTTGAAAGGAAACAGTTTCAAAACAATTCAACAGAAACTTCACAAAACTGCCAAGTAGCTTCTTGTTCATTTTCATTTGTAAATTAATGGAAGCTCAAGAAATGCACTAAAACATCCGAGAACAATACGCTATTAAAAAAAACCCTAATTTTACAAGAGCCTGATTACATAAAGTAGAAAAGTACCTTTGTTTTTAAAAAAATAAGAGGACAAACATTAATGCAGTAGCAATATTAGGCAAATGACCATCTATTTATGCTTTCAAAGATTCAAAAAAGATCTTGAATAAAAATGATGGAATAATAAATTGATTCCAACAGACATAAGTAGCAAATATTTTAACTGTTTTTTGAAAAAGGAGAAAAGCATTATGTATCTTTTTCATAGGTTTAATTTGCTTACTGCATGTTTCTTCAGACTTCCTATACAATTCTGCGATTGTATAGGACTGAGATTGATAACTCAGTCATCAATGATCTTTAATAACTGATTTCCAAGGGTGTGCAAAACTATATTCATGTAAATTATGTAAGGCTTTTTGAAAACCCATGGCAACTACCATCTGTAAGTTTTATGTATAAATCAGATACACATACCCTCTAACAGAGAGAACCTCACAATGCTGAGCAAGTGCCATTATATCAGGAATTACATTCTCCTCTTGAAGCAAGTTAAGACCCCAGTTTGATGATCCAATATTGCCCTGGAATAGAAGTTTGTCAAATAAGTTTTGATTTTGGTGTGATCTGCAGCACTATCAGTGTAAAGCTTTTGACATTTTTATTTGTTGGTAGTACAGTTTCAAACCACTTCTCAAAGCAATTAGAGATTTGAGCACCCTTTTTGGCATTTCCTAGTTGGGCAAATCCAAAAACGGACTCAGCACGCTATGTGTAATACCTAAAACTGTGCACAGTTAACTACTATGTACTCCTCATTTTACCAATTCTACTACAGCCAGCAGTATGATCTCGGTTTACTCATTTGACATTTCTCTTACACAGGCATTTTATGACATACCTACAATACCTTCCAGTAATAGCCACCTTGGACATATGTTCCAAAATAAACTTTGGGGAAGACAAGAAAGAAGCAGATGAACAGTTGAGGTGGCAAACCAAACTTAGATGTGTAGCGCTGAAAGGCACAGACATTAGGTTTTTACCTATCCCAAGCAGCAGGGGTGTCATGACTGTATATATTCACATACATCAACAGTGGCAGCCAACTTTCTTCCAGAAACACTGAATTTTGGACCACCACAGTAAATACATTAAAATCAGACCACAGCAACTTGTAACTACTGGTACCATACTAATGTTGTTGCTACATGTGGCAATCTGTTCTTTTTATTTGTTAAAAAAGAAAAAAGAAGACAGAGGGACTATTAAAAAAAAAGAATCAGAACAAAAAAGGTGCCGTGAACCATCTTCAACTGGAAGTCCAGTTAGGGTACAGAATGCCAACTTGGAAAAATCACACATTTTTTACGACAAAACCCCTAACTATTTTATGGGATTTTGCTTAGCTATTTCAGAATCAAGAGTCACAACAGAACTCAAACAACTCAAGTTTGTAAATCTATTACTAACCAAGGCCCAAAGGGCTGCTTTCAGCTGCTTAATTCCTTCCCACTTATCCAGCATTGGGGAACGAACAGTGTAACTTAGATCTGTAACAATACTCTGAAGGAGAAAAACAGAAGAAAAAAAACTCAGTTGAAAATGAAAAGGACACCTCAAACAGGTTGTCTTGCATTTTTAATAAAAGGTAAAGCACTAATTTGAAGTATGCACCCTAAAATGAACAGTGGTAGTTCTGGATTAATAAGCATAAATCAACAGCAATGGTAATGCAAGTAGAAAATTTTAACCTCACCACTGATTGCATCAAGTTAATTCAGATTTTATAAAGATAACAGATTAATCAGACTAACACACTGCAATATATAAGCCTTCTCAAACTTTTCAAGTATCATATTCAATTCATTACATCATCTTGCAAACCCACATTAAAAGTGAATTCATCTAAGCAACTATGAACTGGCTTAGGGTTTGTTTTACTTGCTTTTCAGAACATTAGAAAGGAGATTTTATTCCCTCATCTCCACGTTTTTGTATGCATAAAAGGATGGGCACAGTTTTACTTGTCACTATACAATTCACTCACAGACTGAAAAATCATTTCTACTGGTGAGTTGCTTTCCATTCTAAGACTTTGCTAGCCATTTTAAGAAAAATGTTGCAAGGTATTTCTCTGATATTTCAGTGTGAGGAAGGAATTGTACATGAGACTAGATGGCAAAGCCTGTCTTCACAACTTTTTGGCCCCATGTAACTTAAGACTTTCATAATCAACTTATTTTACAATGACTGTTTAAATGCCATCTCTTTTAAAACGTATTTTAAAAGGCTTACAGTACTCTTTAAAATCTTTCAAGTTATAAATAGTTATTATCCTCACCTGAGACTCCAATAAATGGCAGCCCGTTTTATGGTGCACCAGTTGGCCATAAAGGTGAACTGGCAGGTAGACGTGTGGTCGCTGTAATCTGGCAGAAAGAGAAATCATATGCTTTCTCAGCAATTACACTGCAGTGTAATGCAGTGAGTTACTCCAGAGTTTTTTCATTTGCAGAGGATTCTTTTGAAGAATTTAGAATAGTCTATTCCAGTTGGAAGGGACCTACAACAATCATCTAGTCCAACTGCCTGACCACTTCAGGGCTGACCAAAAGTTAGAGCATGTTAAGGGCATTGTCCAAATACTTCTTAAACACTGACAGGCTTGGAGCATCAACCACTTCTGTAGGACGCCTGTTCCAGTGTTTGACCACCCTCTCTGAACCATTCCCATGTGTCCTATCACTAGATACCAGGGAGAGCTCAGCACCTCCCTCTTCACGTCCCCTCCTTAGGAAGCTGTAGAGAGCAATGAGGTTGCTCCTTAGCCTCCTTTTCTCCAAACTAGACTAATTCAAAGTCCTTAGTCACTCCTCATAGGATATGCCTTCCAGCCCTTTCACCATCTTTGTTGCTCTCCTCTGGATGCATTCAAGGACCTTCACGTCCTCCTTAAATTCTGGGGCCCAGAACTGCACACAGCACTCAAGGTGGGGCTGCACCAACGCTGAATACAGCGGGATAATCACTTCTTTTGACCAGCTGGTCATGCTGTGTTTGATGCACCTCAAGATGTGGTTTGCTCTCTGGGCTCCCAGGGCACACTGCCGACTCACACTGAGCCTGCTGTCGACCAGCACCCCCAGATCCCTTTCTGCAGGGCTGCTCTCAAGTCACTCCGCTCCCAATTTATACTTGTGCCTAGCATTACTCCATCCTAGGTGCAGAATCTGGCATTTGGACTTGTTAAATTTCATCCCATTAATCATAGCCCAATGCTCCAACCTATCTAGATCCCTCTGCAAGGCCTCCTGTCCCTCAAGAGACTCAACACCGCCTCCCAGCTCGCATCATCAGCAAGCCCGCTAATGGTGCGTTTAACTCCTGCATCCAGATAGTTGATAAATATATTGAACAGAACTGGCCCTAGAATTGAGCCCTGAGGAACACCACTGGTGACTGGTCACCAGCCAGATGTAGCCCCATGCACTACAACCCTTTGAGCCCTGCCCTTCAGCCAGTTCTTCATCCAGCACACTGTGGACCTGCTCATCCCACAGTTGGACGACTTGTCCAGAAGGATGCTGTGAGGAACAGTATCAAAAGCCTTACTAAAATCCACAAAAACTACATCCACCGCGTTCCCTTCATCCACTAGGCGGGTGGTCTTATCATAGAAGGACATCAAATTAGTTGAACAGGACTTTCCCTTTGTGAACCCATTGACTGTGCCTGATGATTGCATTAGTGTGCCTTTCAAGAGTACCCAGTATAATCTTCTCCATAATTTTAACAGGAACTGAGGTTGGACTAACAGGTCTGTAGCTTCCTGGGTCTTACCTTAAGCCCTTTTTTGTAAATTTGAATAACGTTGGCTAGCTTCCAGTCAGCAGGGACAACCCCAGACTCCCAAGACCTTTGGTAGGTGATTGAGAGGGGTCCTGCCATAACATCCACTAGCTCCTTCAGTACTCTGGAATGAATCCCATCAGGCCCCATGGATTTGTGAACATTCAGCTGATACAGCTGGTCCCTTACAATTTCAGTATCCACAAATGGAAACTCACTGTTTCCACAGTTGTGGTCCTCTGACTCAGGGGATGGGACAGCCCAAGGTCTATCAGTATTATTAAAAACTGAGGCAAAAAAGCAGCCTCCACTTTTTCTTCATCCCTATTAATCAGGTGACCATCTTCAAGAAGTATAAGTCCAATGTTTTATTTAGATCTCTTCTTGCTATTAACATACTTAAAAAAGCCCTTCTTATCTGCCACGACACTGGCAAGTTTCCATTGTAATTGTGCTTTGACTTTTTGTGTCTTCTCCCCGCATACATGAACCACAGCTCTACAATCTTCCTGTGAAAGCCAGGACCTTGCTTCCAGAGATCATACAATTTCTTTTTCCTCTTGAGCTCCATGGGGAGCTCCCTGATCATCCAAGCTGGTCTTCTGCCCCACTTGCTTGACTTACGACACAATGGGACTGCCTGCTCCTGTGCTTCTAAAAGGTGGTTCTTAAAAGCTGAACAGCACTCATGGACTCCTAAGCTCTCAAAAGCAGATCCCCAGGGTACTCTGCTAAACAGTTACCTGAGTTTGCTCTCCTGAAGTCCAGGGTAGCAACTTTGCTGTCCTTTTTTCTCTTATTACACTGAAAATTTTATACTCAACCATTTCATGATCACTGAACAGCGTGTAGTCCTCCATCCCAGCACTCCTGCCATGGGACTCATTTCACCAAGTCTCGCTAAGACCAATGACATCGTAGCTCTGGGAACTGATCAATGCTCCCAGTTCATCCTGTTTGTTTCTCACACTGTGTGTGTTGGTGTACAAGCATTTCAGATATGTTCCTGAGCCCCCCATGCAAGCAGGAGTAGCGTAAATGTTCCCACTACCATTGCCACCCTCAGGGGATGTCATGCCAAACCTTGGCTTACCTACTGCAGTCCTGCTGGTATCCCCTTCCCCCACTGATTCTAGTTTAAAGCTCTCTCTCTCGATCAGTCCCACCAGCTTACGCCCAAAGACACATGTTCCCAAATTTACCTTTGGTTGCTCCGACGAACATAGTTATCACCATCAACAGGTTTGCGATATGTTGTAAGTGCTTCATTAAGTTGTTCTTCAATCAATTCAACATACTTTAGGTTATATTCCTAAAAGATGACAGACAAAGGTTGACACAGTACATTAAGTGGTTTATGTTTTTATAGTATGGTACTTTAAGGAAGGAATAGTTGAAGCGCTCCTTAGGAAAAACTGGATTTCTTTATGATCTGAAGGTGGGTCTCACCAAAATTACTGCAATTCATACATACAATGAGTTTGCAAGAGTCAACAATTGATTCCATAATTATTTCAGTGAATTTCTTAAAAAAGGAAGGAAAGAAGGAAATACTTTACATTTGACTTTTAATTTCAGTATTCCTAGAGGTGACAGCTTATAAGATAGTAAAAAAACCTGCCAACAGGAATGAGACCAAACATTTATAATCAATTATGAAAACAAAATAATGTATGAAGAGTTTTGTTCTAGTCATGACAATGATGCATTTTTCTTGATGGTGTTGTGTTCCTATTTAACTCCTGACAACATAAGCTAATTCGATCTTCACAAGCTCTAGATTTAACTTTAATTAGCAACAACCAGAGGTAACAGGTATCTTGAAAAGTAGTATTCCTTTACACACTTCCCTAAATAAGGTCTTACACAACAACCTACTTAGAAAGTTACTACACTCCTGAAATATTTGTTGAAATACCATCATTTTTATAAAAGGTCTGGGTAAATCAAAAGCATGCAAGTACAGAGGAGCTATGGAACTCTAAGTCCCTGTCAACCTTTTTCAGCAAAATCACGTCACTGAGACAATAAATATATTGGCATTAGCAATACACATTTATGAACATGCAATATTTTTAAGAATCTTTGACCTTCTAAAACCTGCATATCCACACCCGTCCTCCTCCTATTATCAAGCACACTTTTTATTCTTAGCATTACCTTTTGCCACTTCTCCATTTGTTTTGTTACATAACCTCTTTCATTTAGATACGAAAACCCCTTTGGGATGGACAGAAACCTGTAAAGTAACATCACACAGTCAGCACTCCACTTAAAACAAATCACATAACTTGAATAAAACAAAACACTTATTGGTTTCCACAGTGTAAAGTCAAACAGCATATTCAACATTTACCTTAGGAGCAGAAGCAAACCCTTGTCTCCAAGATGAGAAAGAGCCGGTTTCATTTGGATAAGGGCATGAAGATTGGCCTAAAATAATTAAAAATGCATAAGGAGTATCTGAGCACAATATAATTCTGAAAAATACATCAATTACAACAATCTGCCAGCAATGAAGCAGCAAGTTTTTCACAAAAGGGAGTATCAAACAGCACTAACCTCATCCTAGTATTATCCACTTTAGGTACCTTCTGTCATGAAATAGGTATTACTTCACAAAAAGTGTAATGATCAAAATAGCTGAATTAGTCTGAATTCATATTTAAAAGTAGGCATAATCCGGAAAGCTACATTTTCTTGTGTTAATACTGCAGTATTTTCAGCAAGGGGGTCCGTATACTATTATGAAGTCCATCAATGACAATCAAGAAAGGAAACAACCAGTAGCTTCTTGCATTCTTTTACTTTTCTACTGCGGGAGGGGGTGGGGAACAGCTTACAGAGTAGCGTAGCAAAATGAGGTTGAAAAGGGAAAGGATGCTCACCTTGTCTTCACATGCCTCATCTAGAATATCAAGTGCCTCAGAAGAAATAGTTTTATTTTTATCGTGTAACTGGGTTACCAGTAACTCAATCCCCCAGTTGCTGAAGAACTCTACATTGGCTCTCAGTAATACTCGTAAGTGTTTTGTTGCATACAACCTGCAGCTCTGCAAAAGTAAGGAAAATGCTTTTTTGAGTGGAAGAAAAATAGCTAACATAATTAACAGCTTATCACTTTTTAAACATACATTTAAATTACCATATTTTACAGCAAGTAGCTGTGATGCACACCTTACATATTAAAACTACAGTCTATTAGAGAGCTATTTGTATCTTATCAAATGGGAAATTTCAGTCTGAGATCACAAGTAACCTGGTCACTGCAAGTCTCCTTGGAAAGCCCCTATCAATTAGTCACTGTGATAGTACCACACAACGTCATCAGGATTAGCAGGAAAAGTACCTTGTAAATAGCCAGTGGAATTGCATATACTTTCATGCACGCAATGTTTTGCAAAAGACTTTAGCAACCAAATATTAGAACCTCTGGGGAATTTATTTTAAGAAATTTTAAATTCTTTCCCAGAAGTATCTGGTCTTGAAAACTTCTTTGAAAACCTTCTAAATAGAAAAATGTTATTTTCTGTAATAAGACAGTTTCCTGACACTTAGTTTACTACTATGAATTTCTCCAAGTGACAGCAGAGTGAAGCAAGTACCTTGTCAGTTCCTGTACTACTGTTCAAAACTTGCTAAATAAAGAGCATAACTGATTAGCACCATTTTCTATTATAAAAAGTGTACACAAAATAGAAGCAAACAGGCTTAATCTACAAGAATTTGCAGTGTTCTGGAGTAAGCACTGAATAACCCTAACAGGAAAGGTGTTATCTGTACTTTGACAGGCATAGCTGGAAAAGACAAAATCAGGTGCCCAAATCTTTCTTCAGGTCTTCAGTCCCTACACCTTTAAGACTATGATAGCTATAACTAAGTAAATTTTCTATATGTTAAAACAGAAACTATCTATGTTGGGATGCATGTGACTATCCATACTCCAAGAGATAGGCAAATTGACCCAGGTTGGACAGCACTGCCTACGTTAACAATATCCTCTGGATTGTTTTTTTTCCCTCCAGAAATACTTGGCAAACAGGACTTGAAAGAAAATGAGAGTAGGAAATGTGAACAGGCATAGTTCATTTGAAAAACCTTGTCCGATTATTTCAAGTATCATGTGCACATTTCTACTTATTCAATATACAGAGGCTTATTTTTTGGAGGGGAGGCAGGAATGACGTAACACACATACCAAGAAAGACTGTGGAACAGTGATTCGCAACTCTGACCTAGGCTGCACAAGCATTTTGAAATGGCTTGCATCCTGTTAGTGGTATGCCTTGTATGTAGAATAGATGACTAGCAGCATATTTATTAAAGATGAGAACAAGAGCTATTATGCCAAAATGATCACTTGATCTAGATGTTAAGCTTATAGAATAACACAATAATATGAAACCAGAATTCAGTGTCATGTAGTTCAAGTGTTAAAATCTGTCTATAAAGAATCGTTGTTACTGCTATAACTACATTGAGTGTGATACAGAGAACAAAAGATAATAATGTTCACTTCCTGAAATACTTCCTGAACATGAATTAATCTATCCAGAGAGCTATTACAGAATTAGAACAATTTTTCTGTTTGGAGAAGGAAAAGATACAAAGGAACTCATGATTCTGATGGGACAATAAAATGGCAAATAAAATTCACTAAAGATAGATTTGAAACGGTAAGATGAATTGAAAAATAATCCCAGCTTTACACACACAACAGGCTCTGAGCCAGCTCCTTCCACCCAGGGAAAAGATCTTGGGGCTAGTATTAGTTAGTTCTGTGGAAGCGTTAGATAGAAGTTCAATGGCAAGCAAAACCACTGAAAGTAAACAGAACAAAATGCATCAGCATTGCCACTAGATGACATCTTGGACACTGTGTACACTTCTGATCTTCCTACCATCATCAGAAAGAAAAAGAAGAACAATTAAAAAGGTGCGAAGAACAGCAGTTCAGGGTTTTAAGTAACTGAAGGTACGGAAAAGGGTCTTTACAACAAGGAATGACTCAACAGACCAAGACATTCAAACCTCAGGCCTGGGACAGCAAAACCACTGCATGCGTTTCCAACAGCTCTAAAGTCTTCAAGCAGGGCCAGAACCTCTGTGCAGCAAGATCACTATGAAGATCACCTGTATCCACCTCCCAGATCAGAGGGGCAAAGCCCAGCATTGCTTTCCAGACGAAGCAAAGTCCTGGCATGTTTTTACTTTTGATGAGAACTGATAGGAAAACCAGTGTAGAGGATATCTGAGGAAACAGACATTCCCCTCTTTCCCTCATGCATGAACTACGTCCAAAACCCAGATAAAGCCCTGTACTGAAGGGCTACTGAATCAGAAGATTCTTAGTTTTACTATAAAGGGCTTTGAGAACCTTGTAAGTGAAGAAACAAGCCAGAGGTCACTATGCTCAGCTGATTACATACAGCTCAGCATAGGTGCCAGTAGACGTAGTATAAGTCTACCCCTTAGCCACCTATAAAGGTAAAATTTTAGGTCATGAACTGTAGCACTTGAGTGCCGGAACACTGGCTACTCTGCTGTTTCTACCATGAACTGGCGGAAAGGCAGCTGAGGCAGTATTAATTTCCTTTAGCATGAATGACCAAAGCACACCTGGAAGTAGGTTAAGATGTGCTTCTGCTTCACTGACCTGCAAGGATATTGCTCTGTAAATGTTTTTGTTGTGTATAGTCACCCCAAAATGCTACTCTCACTTTCTAACGCTAAGCTGGCTACAGAAACTACTTTTCCTTGTTCAGAGACACTCATTAGCAAATGGCTAACAAACTTGCTTCACAGCTCTGGGTAGAGTGAAAAGGTTTAAAAGGTATATGAGGCTATAACTTCAGCTAACCCAAGAAAAAGAGCATCTTCAGCTTTTGAAATAAACAGATAAGGTACTTCATTAACAAACGTCTTGGGGAACTAAAATTTCTGAAGGGAAGAAGCCTTACTGGAGATCATCCTTCTCCCTTACAAAACAGTTTTTCATAGATTATGTCCAGTTCCATACATTTGCATTGCTTTTAAACAGAATTTAGAAGCCAGAAGCAGCATACAGAATAAAATTCACAATTGTCTTCTGGATTATGAATTAATACTCCTCCAGAGACTCACTATACAGGCTCCCCTCACCCTATAAGGTCCTCACCAGAAATCCTTGAAAAGGGAAGGTGGAAGGGCTTGTAAGTGCCTTATTTGAATTGAACTGCATGTTCATTTTTAATCTTAGGATTCACTTGTCCAAGGTGACAGAATGTCGGTTCTGGTAATATTTAAAAATACATTCTCCTTACAGGACAGAGTGGTGAGTGGTATAAACTGTGCCAAGTTTCAATTTTTTCCTATCATGCTTGCTAAATACAAAGGCGTAAATTCTCTTTTGCTGTTGACAATGCTGCTGTTTCAGAATTCCAGTCTGTAAAACCCAGAAAATGGCAGATACCTTTCCCTAACATCTAAACAGAGGTACTTCCAAATTACTCCTCAGCCAGTGGAACTGCTCATGCAAACACCCGTCAGTTCAATATTTCCATATTCTTTCAGGTATCTTATCCCTTTAGAATTGACAGCTGTTTCCACCTCACACGAACGTTTTAATTTCTGCAAGAGACTTGTAGTTTTGCCAATGGCAGTTGTTCAAAAGTACCACTTATACCACTAAGGATACAGTTAATACCAGATTAATCAAAAGGTTTTATCCTTTGGATTAGCTTTTTATGCTTTGATCTTCTGTTGGGAACATGAACACCAGAAACACTGAAGACAAGCGTTTTGTCCAAGAGATGATACTGGCAGTATTGTGTACACCAAGCATTATCAAAGGGTTCTTTGACAGGTCAACATTTTTGCCTTTTTGTCAAGCAGTACTCAGTGAAATTTTCTTTTCAAAATCCCATCGGTTCAGCTTCCACCATAAGAACATATGTGGTTGGGCACACGGTAAAACAGGAAAAGAATTTCTTAAGAAAGTAAATAAATTTTATCCAAATATGACATCATCTGTGGTTGATGCAAACGCAGACCTATTTCTGCTGGCTGAGACAGTCCATTCCATTTGTGATTTTCCTCTTTTAGATGAAATATAGAAAATATTTTCCTATGAATTCCAAGAATTCCAAGCAGGTCAACTAATTCAGGAAACAAAACACCCTGAAGTAGTTTTATCCATCCCTCAAAGTTCACTATGTTTCACAAAGGAAGTCAGACTCTATTTAAGAGGTTCAAACAGTACATTTTCCTTCTTTCTTAGTATCCTGGTAGTAAAAGATTAATTTACATTTGTGATGAACAAACAAGTTTTAATTTTCTTTATATTTCTTAAATGTGTTAATCAAATTCTTTTTTTTTTTTAAAAAAAGAAAATATTGAAGGGATTCTCATGGTATTGTAGTGTACAAAAATCAGGGGTCAGTCTCATCCAGTGCAACACTCAGCTCTAAATAGCAGAATTTAAGTCACAACACATCTCAGCTATGAACTTGCCTGGACATCGCTATGGTTAGAGACCTGCTATACCTGAATACACACCTAACTCTGATATTAAGGACTGCTGACCCATACTGTGTACATATGAGAAAGGTTACACTTTTACTTATAGAGTATGTCAGTGCTTGGCAGTTAGGAAGATATATACTAATAATTCCTATTCTCTTACATTTCAGGAGACTGCCAAAACCAGACAGTTAATCTCTGCTGTTTCCCTAGACAACGTTGCTAGATCCATGCATCAGTGTGAGACTGGGAAATGGAAGCATTAGAACGCAGTAGCCATAGGCTACTAACACAGGCCGAGTTCTTAAAACATCATGGATGTGAGAAGGTATCAGTGTATCTAGCAAAAAAGATCTCTAACTTTACAACTAATTATTTAGGTTTGAGCTCCAAAATTTGCATTCTTAAGTTTCCGAGCCTGTAGAATGTCTCTTAGCTTTCTCCAACGTCCTTGACACCTGTCAAGGTCTGGCATTAAATAGTCATGGTAATGCCAGCAACGAGATCATGATCTCTACTCCTTTTCACAATCCCAAATAGAACAGAACTGAAATGGGTAAACCTGGGGGCTCTACAAGCTTTCTTAATTTCTAAGGTGCCAGAGAGTGATGTCTATCTTATCAATGTCCAAAGTACAAGAAGTGTTTACTACCTAGGGTTCATTAAGCTGAACTACAAATAGATGGAAATTGTATTTTTGGCTATCGTCACTAAGAGCAGCAGTAGTTCTCAACTGCTTTCTTGCTCTGCATATGCTTGGGACAGTATGTTCAGACAGTATCTGCACCCCACTTCAAGCCAGTCTGCTTACAGCTTAGTCATACCTGTATCAGAGTTGAATACCTTCTGGGTTGTTTTTTTTTTTTTTTTGTGTGTGTGTGCGTGTGTCCCGCTAAGATTAAAAAGAAAGTAGAAAAGTATGTCTTTATAGAACATCTGCAAGGAGATCAACCTATCAGTACCTACGTAAAGCTTCTGGTGTAATTATCAAAACACTGTCTACCACTGGAAGGTTAACCTGTTTATTACTGCTAGAAATACACATTTCTGTTTGTGAAAACAATACCTTCATGACTGATTTACTGGCCTAGACAACTATGTTACACTTAGTTTATGCATTTAAAGACTTTAACCCCCTTCATACATGAGAGAAACCTCCATTTGAATGAGTTAATTTCTTGAGCACAAATACAATATATGGTGTGAAGTTCATGGCAAGTTCAAAAGCTACATGAGTAGGAGTTTTATTTCTCTGATTAAAAAAATAAAAAACTTTCTGGATATATAATAGCTTAAAAATTAAGTTACACACTGTCCTGGTTGTTTGAAAAACAAAATAAATGTCTAGTGGCAAATAACAATGGAAAATAAATTGAATCGAACTCACATCAGTAGCTGCTGTCAGGATTTTAGAAAGGATGACTCTTGCTAACCCATCTCTGCTGTAATCCAAACTAGAAACAGTCAATTTTAACAAGTGATCCTGGTTCTTCAAAGAACAAAGATTAAGAAGACTGGGGCATGGAAGAGAAGGGAGAAGAAAATAAAAATTAGTATTTAAACCCAAACGGATTTATTTATTCAATCAATAATCTAAACTCAAGTACTTTGAATTAGATTTTCATTTCTGTAAGCACAGAATACAAAGTAAGTTCTCATATGAAATGGAGTAACTTTAAACTGTTACAGCTGTTAGAGTCAAATGGGGACCAAATAATGCACTGAGCTGCAAGGGAAAAAAACCCAAACCAGCATTTTTTATAATTGCTCTGTAATAATTTTGTCAGCATACTTTAATTAGTGATTATGAGTACAGAAATTAATGTTCATGAAACCCTGTGAACAATTCCTCATTGTAAAACATTCTGTCTATAAAACTTGCCATAAGGTTAGTCCTATTAACTGTCTAGATTTTATTGTAAACCAAGTTTTCTGAAGCCCATAAAAAACTTGCATTCTAATAATCAATGAAAACAACTTAATTAAAAAAAGAGTACCTCAAAACACCTGAATTTTCACTTGATGTTTACTATCAAACTGTTATTAGCCACTAGCCAATTTACTCCCAAAGCAAGGTAAGTTTATTTGTACCTGAACAAAATTTTGAACTTCAGAGCTTCACTGGACTGAAGTTTAAGCACAACAGGCATCATCACATTTCACAAACAGTATGATACCTGCCAGTTTTTGGTGGTTTGTGTGGGTTTTGTTTTGGGTTGGTTTTTTTCCCCACCCTGTCTTTTCAGTACAGTATTATCCTTCCTGATACTGATTTCTGTCAGATAGGCATGGACACAAAGAAATAAGCTATTTTGTGACACAATCACCCATGCCTGTTCAGTTATGACAGATTAAAAGACCCCTTCTCAAAAAAACCCACTGAAAACCCCCACAACTGGAGACCTTTACTTGCAAGTAAATCAAAAGAACTTTAAAGTTTTCAGCCTTAGAGACAGTGGTCCTCATGCACAGTTTAGAATTTTCATAGCTATTACACCTGTAAACACAATTCAAACAATAAAAGCACTCACCACTGAAACACATTACATTTTTCAAGCATTTTCACTCCATGAGGGTGACAAGAGAGAGTACCAAAAAACAGAAAGTAGTGCTGGCTAAGGGTATTTAGTAACCCATTATTTTGAAGACTACGTTCAGGTTTCATTCCTGATGAAGAGTTGAGCCAATGTACAATATCTTTAACCAATTCCTCCAGGTAACCTTGTCCATCCTAACAAAACACAGAGTAATGGCATTTACTAGTAACAAAACTGGGTCTCTCTTCTTTACTGAAATCCATACTTTTAAATTCCTTAAAATGTACAAACACAGTACAGATACAAAACAGAAATGCTGGCTGGCAAACACAATTCAGGCTAAAGAAAAAGGTTCAAGGCAAATAAAAGGAGTTTAGCTTGGAGACATCTTAGGGCCAACTCTATTCTTTCCTGGAAAAGGACTGTTCAATGACATTTTCCTCTGGCCAGAGGCATAAAAGTCTTTAGCACACAACAAGAAAGCAGGTAGAGAAAGGAACGATTACATAGCAAAAATTAAAAACCCCCAAACCCTAACTTGCATTTAATAAAGTTGTATTTAATAAAACTCCTTCTTAAACACAGTCATCTTCCTCAGTGTCTCATCTGGACAATCAAGATTTTAAGTTATATTTATTAATTACACTAATCATTTTAGATTTAACACCCAAAGTCTACAGAAGTCTTTACTACAATTAAGGTTTTTCCTCTAAGTGGCATACATCAGCACTACTCATTCTACCTCCAGTCTTGTAGCTGAAAATTTCTTACCTCTTCTGATTCAAGAAGAAATTCAGTAAACTGACAACCCACCACAGTGAGCTGCTTAGCCTTGGCGTAGTCCAGATCCAGGCTGGCATAAAGTTTACTGCTAGGCTTGTAAAAATACAGCAATCTCCTTACAAACCTACAGAAAGTAAAAAAGAATTTGCTGTTTTTCAATATGACAAGCACAGTGTCACAGTACAAAATGATGATGGTAGAAAAGATATGTTATCACTAAATTATCTTATTGGCAACAAATTTTCAGAAGTTATGCAGCCATACTGTGTGTTATAAAGGGTTTTCTATGCCATGGCTTAAAATAAGCAAAGGAACTCAAAATCTCTATGCTCTTAGAAGCCGTAGCTTCCTTCTCATTCTCATGCTTATAATTTATTCTGCTGTGATTTATCCTGTGCTGAGTTTCAAAGACTATACTATCTAGACTTACAAAGATCTAAAAAAGAATCCATGACACGAGTTTTCCTCATCTATAATAGTTAACGCTACTGTGCAAAATACATTTTTGTGTTCTGCCAGGAAAAGGCCATATTTATTCAGCAACAGTATTTTAATTTGCCTAACTTAAGCATTTCTGAAGCATAACACAGTGATTGCAAATGCAGACTTTCACTTAGGCTTTTTGAAATCATGGTGAGTGATATAGCTTGAGTTTTTCATTGCAGGAATAAATCTTCAGCAAAGAACTCTTAGCCAAAAGATAAACACATATTTGTGCTCCAAAATAACACAGAGTGCTCTGTCTGAAGGTAGATATGTCAAGCATTAAGAAAACTTAACTAAAGTACTGCACCTTTAGTTTAAAAAAGTGAAAGCCACTATGCCCAACTCCAAATGCAGTACCAATTATAAAGGAAATCTGAGGACTTCTTTAAATTTTGTCACATGAAATGTATTTTATTCTGTGTTATTAGCAATAAACATATACTTATTAACACACACATTTATATGCGTGTGTGTATATATGTGTATAGTTCAGTGTGTATATTATGCATGCATATACATGTACATGTGTACACACATTGCATTAACTGTATCTCTATGAAATGAAAGAACCTGTATTAAAAAAATGTGGAATTTCACTTTAACAGCTGTAAGATCATCACAAGAAAACTAACATAAAAAAGTAAACTTATGGAAGGACAAATAAATGTACTTTATACTTCAAAAACAAAGTGTCTGAAAATTTTTTATGATCAGCAGTGAAACGAGAGAGATTTGGGGTGTAATTAGTTATAATTAAACAAGAGCAACAGCATTTTAAAGCCATTAAAGCATCTAACCCACAATTCTGCAGAAAGCATCAATGAACTGTAGAAATTTTACACTTACTCAAGCCTAGATTTTCTCAATTTATTTGGAATTAAATTATTTAGGCACTGAACAATGCTTGAGTGCAGCACAAAACCAGGGAACAGGAACACTGTCCCAGATAGGTAGGTGGAGAGGTGGCTGTGGGTGTCACAGCTGGGACTGCAGACATTGCTTTAGAGAAGCAAAGTCATAAACCACCAGATCTGGAAAATAATCCTTTTACCACAAAGTACAGATTGGCAATTAATTAGGGAATTAAAAAACAGAAAAAATACAAACACGAAATTAAAGCATGGCTATGATTACAATGGGACCTACCACTTATGCTGGAAACACTATGTAAAAGTAGCTCAATTACTTTAATAAGAATTTAAAATGGAGCAGCGTGAGCCTTTCAGCGTATGTTTTAGCTTTAGGTTTTTCCTCAAATTCATGTAGAAGTAGCTTTCCGTGCCTACAAATACAGAACTACTGTTCAAAATAATTTAATCACATCAATTTCTGAAATGCATGTTAAAAGGGACATCCAAGAACTAACAACACTATTACCACATGTGCACAAAAGTAATAAAAATTGTCTTAATGCCAACAGGCATGAAAGGAACCAGAGCTGTACTGTGTTTTAGGTTTTTTTCAAATAGCACATGCTTCCCTTGCCATTAATAGTAACTAGAAATAACTTCCTCTTGTTTTTTGATGAAAGCTGTAACTATGTAACTGTACAACTGTAGAACTATTCTGCCAAAATTTGTCAAGTGCTGACATGAAACACTAATGTATGAAATATCAAAGAGGTAATGCTTTAAGATTTAAAATGAAATAGGGTGTTTGCAAAGCTGGCATGATTCTTGTTAAGGGAATAAATATATGAAGTATCTGTGCACAGAAAATAAACCACTAAAGCTTAAGGACCTGTTTATTTAAAGCAAATATTGCAACCTAATTACCTAAATTTTAATTTTTGCTGCTTATCTGTAGATTAAGTTTTAGAAATGTGACATATCCAAGGAATAGTTTATTGCAGTATTAAAAACCTGTTTTTCCAAATGTCTTTCTTCAAAGGAAGTCTACATAATTTTTACATACCTGTGCAACTGTTCATCTTTATAGTTCCTCAGATTTACATTTGGCCACTAGAAAAACAGCAAATATAGCATTATATGAAACTTGTACATCAGTCCTGGATTAGTCACTAAAATTTACCCATTTCTATTACAGTTATATTTACCTAATAATTAGAAGTATAAGTTTTCTTACATCTAAGGTTACCTACAAAAACCTCTTATTTTATTGAAAGGCCCACACTTCTTGCTCCAAAAACTGTTTGATTTTTTCCTAGAGAAGGACAGGGAATGTCGGTTGCATACTACGTGTACAAGGCCACAATTCTAATGAAAACAGCAAACTATGAAAAGCTAATGAAAGAGAAACAATTTTGCTCAGTTTCTTCTCTGCAAATAATAAAAAAAAAATTATATGCATAACAGGGAAATCATTTTTTGTTGTTTTCACTATTAATCAGATTTGTTTTAAAAATAATAATTATTATGCTATATTAGATAGCTCACTTAAATACTGCTTATTAAAATGGTACTTAAACTCCTCTGTTGATGCTTCATAAAATGTTTTAAGAAGGATCAGATGAAGTCATAATACTCTCTTCTGGACCTATCCTTTCTTCCTATTATATTTGCCCCGGTTTTTACAGCCATCCATTGTCTGTATGGTTTCAGATTTATTTTTGTTGCTACTAGTAAGTATCTTCTTGGAAAGGATGGAAAAAAGTGCATTAAACATTCTTCTTTCCTACGCAATACAGCTCTACATTTCCAATTGGTATACTACTATTAAGACATATAGTGGACTAGTTAATGATTAGTAAAACTGACTACACTAGTAACAGTGCCAGATGAAGTATGAAACTCTACTGTCAACGACAAAGTCGCAATTCCTCCATCCTGACCACTGCCACTTTTGCTGCTCTCTTAGACAGCAAGCTAAGCAAGTAAAAAAGGCAGTGAGGGACCACATGAGATGCAAGTAGTGAGGTGGTTAGAAAGCTGATGCTTCACAACCACGAGGCTGTGACGGAGACAAGAGGTAGGTGAGTAGGCACATGAGATAGCAAAGTCCAAACACTGGAATCTGGATCCTGCTCATTCGAGGACTAAAGATGGACCACTCTGAAACATTATCTTAGTTTATGCTGGTGTTGGGCAGTTTTAACAGGAACGGAAGTGGTTAGAATAAGACCAGAAAACACACAAACTTCTCATTCTGAAAGACAGAAGTCCCTGATTTTGAGACATTAGCAACTGTTTGACAGGACAAATATACTGCTGGGGAGGTCTGAGATAGCAGGGAAACTGGCAGTTTAAACTAAATTTCAGGTAAAAAACCCCACCCACCTTAGTGGTCAACTACATAAAACTTCCATTGTTAAAGCACTACACAGACTAATTAACAGTGAGATTCTGAAAAACAGCTTCTTGATAATTAGTATCTTCAACACTGAATCAGATGTAAAAATATCTATGATTAATAATCATAGATAGGTAGTAATCCAGTAAATCTAGTATCTGCAGTGAAAAGCCTGTAAACAGTGAAATTTGGTGGAGCAATGCTACTGTCATGTACATATTCAGGTCTTTATACTAGACAGGTTCTTGCTCTCTCAAGTTTATCAGTCCCTAAAAAAAATAAATACTTCTTTTTTTTTCATTAAATATAATCTTGATGATGATTGTCACCATTAATCCTTTTTTGTACTTTCACCACCTTTATAACAACACAGTAAAGAAGACGACAGTAAGAAAACGTTACTTGGGGGTAACAACAGAAGGATGGCTTTGATGCACAGAATGACAGGAGCTATGTTGGTTGGAAGACGATACTGAGTACTTGCTAAGAAAATGTTCTTACTCAATAAGTAAGTTTTCTGCTTAAAAAAAGAGGCAGTCTCATAAATATTGTGCATTAAATATATTTAAGATAATGCTCTCCATGTCAGAGATATTTCCTTTATTTTGTAAAACAAAAAACAAATCAATATCGTAATGAACTTGATGCTACGGGAGTATTTGTATTAGTTTGAAACATACAATGAGATTGTATGCTACTGAAGTTTTCACATGTGGCTCGGTCTAAACATCTGAAGTTTGATCTATAACCCTCCACCCTTAACCTTCAGTTCAAGTTTTATATAAAAGTCTGCTATGAAACTGAACGAGGCAGTATCCCTGTGTAGTCTGGACTGAAGTCTAAAGTATTAGCACCTTTAAGTCATTATAGCTAATTCTGTAAAGTCTATTTCTATACAAATAAAGTTATATAAAATTTAATACAGGCTTATTAAGAAATCTGTGCATTTAACTGTAGTGTATTTTTGCATACAGTTTAAGGGTCATATACAAAAAGACTATATCAGCACTGATTAAACCCATGAGATCCTAATTTTCTGAAATAAAACAGATTATGGGATGTAGTATGGAATTAATATTAGAAAGTCAAAACTCACATGTGAAATGGAGATTTTTTTCCAAGCAATTTTGTAAAAATAGTATCACACCCTTTTTAAGCTCACCTTCAGTATGGTCCCTATTAGATTCCAATTCCAGTCAAGGTTCTCTTTATGATTGAGAACTTGGCTGTCTCGAAGATTCATTACAAGTGCTTCTTCTGTATCCTGGAATACAGACATGAAAAACTACAGTAAGTCTCCTTGCATTTTTTTCAGTCTTGTCACATGATATATTTACCATTCATGTAGCAATCATTAAAAGGGCTATACTCCACAGTAATTTGCATTTGAAAGTAAATTGCATGGTTATAGTACTGCATTAATAACCTAATGGTAAGAGACCACAATTGGTCCTAAAAAGCATTAAAAATTACAGTAATTTCACTCCTCAGTTTCTAGAAATGCAATGTAGTACCCACAAGTACCTACAAGACAAATTAAATGAAATACTACAAAGAAATCAAATAAATGGCTCTGAACTAGATGCGAGAGTGAAGCTTGGGAGGCAGGATCTAAGTCTCCAAAATACAAAGTCAAATTCAGTTCTGAAAAATCAGTAGTGGTAATACCTTTAAAATAAAGATGTCTTTCTGCACACGGTACTGATCCCTTTTTTGGTGCGTTGAGATTGCTTTCTGAATAATGTGATCTAAATGGAGGCTGTAAGGTTTAGGTCCTCTTTTCTTCATCTCATGAAAACGTTTTAAGCAGTTCAATGCGGCACTTGCTCGTCTAATAGAAAAAATACTATAATCATTATTTGGCAACTGTTATCCAACTAAGGAGCACCACTGCTA
This sequence comes from Pelecanus crispus, assembly GCF_030463565.1. NCBI lineage: Eukaryota > Metazoa > Chordata > Aves > Pelecaniformes > Pelecanidae > Pelecanus > Pelecanus crispus. The sequence goes on from NC_134676.1 coordinate 15,848,014, forward strand.
CATCTTGAGTAAATAAACACAGCTCAAGAAAGAACTGACCAACAATTCTGAAGCAAATAAAAAGAAAATAATTTTCTTGACAGAATTTTTCATACATCCATAGACCTCAGTCTTGTACTGAAATTATACAGAAAATTATCTTTCAAAATGTCTAGTACTGAAGACTGAGCCTTACTGATAGTTTTTCTTCTACTCTGCAATTAGTGGTGTCTATCAAAGTTCACAGATGATATTGTAAAGTTTAAAGTTGATAAAGTATTGCAAGACATCACAGTAGATAACATTCTGCAGTAAAGTTGAGATTTGAGGGGGCTAGCTTCAGTTTTGACTAACTAAGTATTTCTTGTAAATTCTGGGGTTTTTTTTTTCCCCTAGAGGGTGGCAGGAGTATCAGTAGTATGTTTCCTGCTCCTTATATCTAAACAGTTCAGCAATAGCATGTAAGAAGTTTTGCCAGAAAAGATAGGAAGAAATAGGAATGACAGTTGGCAAGGGCAGAAACAGTTAATTACAAAATACTGGTAGCAGAAAAAACCCCAAACCTCCTGAGCAAATAAAATAAGGAAGTCTAAAAATGAGGAGGTAAGTTTACCTTTCTTCCCCATAAACAAAAATTCTCATAGGGTAGGAGAGTGTTTTTATTTCATATTATCTTCAAACAAATGAATACATTTGAATTTGGCCACTTATCTAAATTACCATAAATTTAACCCATAACAGGGTTTACACTTTTTCAGAGTATGAAACAACGCAGAGTATTGACCAAAACCAAGATCCCTGAATAAAAAAACCCCACTACTTCTACAGAATCACTTTCTTCCAGCAAAAATGGGAATTCTTGTTACTTTATCATGTATATCCACAAATGCCAAAAAGAAAAAAAAAAAAAAGCAGGTAATCCACAAACATATCCCTTCTCTTCTTCATCCTTCCTCTCCTCCCACAGCTTCAAATGAAACATCCTGTGACGGAGTCTCAGATATGCCTCTTTTCAAAAGTAAGTACGTTTTCACATATCAAAATCTCCTACTGACATATAAGACAAAACTAAAAAGCAGAAGAGCACTATATTTCTTGGGAGCACTCTACAAGCAGCATTTATCATTTCACAGTAGCAGTTCAGAAAGATTCTGTAATTTGTCACTGACAACACAATGAAAGACAAAATAGAAAGTTACAATACATTTATCAGAATACTGACATGACAAAGCAGATCAGGAATGGCAAAAGTAATTAATAAAAACATTTCCTGTAATTTACTATTAGGAAAAAACCCAACACACTCAATTTAAAAGGTCTTCTACAAAGAAATGCAAGTAAGAACATTAAGTTACAGAAACACATTTTAAGGACACGTGGATCTATCAAATTATTTGATTCCTTTCCTCAGGAGGTTTAAATTGCATGAATTACCCAGGAGATAGTATTTTGTGACAGAGCACTTCAGAGGTTAAATTGCAAGACAGTAGATGTACAGAGAAATACTAAAAAATAAGTAAAATAAAAAAGCCCATACGTTTTTAAAATCTCAAGATTCAGGTATTTCTAGTTCAAAGAGGAATAAAAACCTTCTATAAACATTTGTTTTTTGAGTCAGATACCTAAATACACCTGATTTGATTGGTACTATGACTGCCAAACAGTTCCCTAATACTGCTTAACTACATGCCACTGCCACTACAGAATGCTGCACGGAATTTAAAATTTCTGTTCATAGATTATTATATTTAAAATGGAACTGAAAGCAACTGGAATAATTCTAAGTGCAAACTTCAAAAGCACCAGAAAGTTTTAACATAATTACTATTGTTACAATCATCATTTTCTTCTGAAGACAAGAAGATTTAAAAAAAAAAAACAAAAAACCAAAAAAAACCCAAAAACAAAACCCACCACAAACAAAACACAAATAGCTACATGCCAATATTACTTTTTTTTGCTCTTGCTCACACTAATGACGACTCACTGACTTGGTCCATTACTATATAATTAGCTATAGATAAACAACAGAGTAAAAAAATTGGTACAGTCTTTTTTAGCTTTGAAAGCTTAATTGTATCAAAATGCCAAAAAAGAAGTGTGAAACAATGGAGAGGTCAAACACAGAACACGTCTGGGATTTTGCTTGGTCAAACAGTGCCTTAGAGTTCATTTAAGAAAAATTCTGTGTAAAAATCTTGCGATCTATGCAAAAGTGTTCTGAAATCCACTATCAAAAATTTCTTTCCAAATTTCTAAATTGTTACTGTAAATACTTTCAGAATGATGCGCTGGAAACTATTTCCCTAGTAAGTGTGACAGAGCATTTCTATATGCATGTGTTTGGTTTCAAATAAAGACAGCAGTGGCTTCAGCCACCAGAAAACTCATAATGTAGGTTTTCACTCAACTGTAGGGGAAAAAGGAGAAGTAAGTATTTTTGCTTTTAAGTGTAACTTAGAATTCTTACAGTCTTTTCTCTTTCATGATGTCAAAAGATGCTGCCATATTCATTAGCGTTGGTAGGCAGTGCAGGTGATGGCTGTGGGAATGAGGAAGAATGGTGTTTGCCTAAAAACCAACAAAAGACCAGTTAGAATAACTTAATTACAATATTTTCAGCCATCTCTTTAGGATCAACATTTGAAGAATCTAGCACTTTTCACAAGATTTTCACAAATGCATGACAAAAAAACCCTACCTTCTGCATAACATCAGAGCAATAACTGCATGTGCCATTTTGAGTATGTGATCTAATTAATCAATCTGAAATACAACTGGAAGTAACTTAAGACAATTTTAGGTTTCAAAGCCTTCTAATCTATATTGTTTGTATTGCTGGTTTTTTAAGTGGTAATATGCAAAAACATGCAAAGCATCACATATCCTTATGTCACGTGTATAAAGTACTAAAAAATCTAAAATCAGAAATACAATTTAAGCTGATGATTTCTATTAAAAACTTTCTGCACAAAAACCATAATGTGATTAATTAACATAACTTCCTAAGTTACTAGACATTTAAGTGCTTTTGTTTTGGGAACCATAGGTAGTTCTGCAAATATTTTTGGAAATTAAAGAATAATGAAGAAAATGAAATTGCTTCAATCTCTTAGAACTAAATAAAAGTAAAAATATTTGTTCAGTATTTTGATAAACAGTCATCTCTGACTAATGAATCATCTCTTCAGAAAACAAGAAAATACCTATGCTTTGCAGGATACTCAAACATCAGTAACAGTCACTCCCATTCAAAAGTATTCCAGAAATCAGAAAAATAGCATACGTTATTACAGATTCCCCTTTATTAACTACATGGCTGATTGAATACTCAAGAAATTCCACCAATTATTTAAACAAAAATCACTGAGGAGACTAAAGAATGGATTTGCTGTGCTTGTGACCCATGCTGCTGAGCTGGTATGTTATAAATCACTGTAGTAACAAGCAACCCTGTATCTGAAGATTGTGATCTTGTTTTCTGGAGCATTAAGCACAACTGAAATGAGTCAACAGTCTTAAGATGCAGACTATGCCTGATAACTCATATTCAAATTTTTGTAAGACAAAGTCACAATCTTAGCATCTCTTATAAAGTAGTTTATTTGGAAAAAAGATTTTAAAAAAACACAAGAAAACTGATCAAAAGGTGTTCTGCTGCATATGCTATCCTTGTCATCAAGAGAGTATGTGAAAATAAAAGAAATCTTTTGCAAGAAAGGTAAATCATATCATTTCACGTATGACTAACAGCTCCTCAGGAGGCTGAAAGGTAGCACTGGAGTGTATATGAAAACAGTAATATCATCTCTATACCAAAACCGTTTAGGTTAAGAGAGAGAAGCTACTGTATGCTAGGCAGAGGGAGGCAGAACAAAGCAAGGTCCCTTCAGCTTCTCTGTAGCAGGGGCTACCCACAATAGCACTGAAAGAGCACTCCACCAAGTCAGAGTTGCCTGAATGAATAGTATCAGGTGTCCCACATCAAGCTGAACATGAAAAAAGTTTCATCTGCCCTAGCCTGTGAGGCAGAAAACCGAACACACTGCCAGACTGCTACCCATCATTCTAAGAAAAGCAAAAATCAGCAATGGTACTTTTCCCAAACACAGTAACTGGCGGGCGAGTTTGAAGGACTCCAGCTTAAAAATACAACTGGCAAGAGGCAAGAAAGCGTACTGGTGAGAGTTTGAGAGCTGAGGACTATCCTTGGAGTAGAACTCCTAGCACTGTCAATACTTTCCAAACAGCCTTCCTGTTAATTCAGTTTCATATATGAAGTGCCAAAAGATGTGATGTAAATTAACCCCTTACTCTGATGAAAAGTAGATGTTTCAAGTTTGTAACACAAACTCAAAGCTATAATAGGAAATACCTATTCACAGCTAGCTACTCATACTACTTATTCTCAGAAAAAGTTTTGCTTACCATATGCAAAAGTTCTCCGAGAAGGATAGTTGCTCTAACAGATACATGGTCATCACTACTTGTGATCACTTCAACCAGACCCTTCAAAGAGTTAAAAAAAATTATTACAACATTTAATGTAACACATTTTAATGTTTATAGCAAAAAAGTAGCAAGCATCTATTCAAACTTGAAGTCATTTGTTACCTCTAGAAGTCCATTGGTAATAAAAGCTGAAAGCACTAAAGCCAAATAATTATCCATGAGATCAGGCCTAAGGAGAAAAAAAAGTACGGAAACAGTTTAGAAAATTCATTTCTTACTGTGTCTGCAAGAAAACAACATATATTTTGTCCGCAACACCACAAAACAAAACCAAGGGTCTAGACTAAGTTAAATTAAATGCTCACCTTGACCTGGCTCGATGGGGTAATATAGTTTTAGCTTCAGCTGCTACAAAGCCATCAGAAAGCCTCCAGCAGTCCTGAAACCTGCCTGGATCTAGAACAAGAAAATATGGACAATGGTAGCTATAACACTGGACTTCATAGTAGTATTTTAACAGTTGTCAGTAGGTAAATAATAGTTCTTGCCAACAAATATTATTTCACGTTTCAAATTACAGAAAATTTTGTCAGAAGGGATCTCTAAGAAGTCATCCAATCCACACTCCTGATCCAAGAAAGGCTAACTTCAAACCTAGGACAAAGATTGTATCTAAGTATCAACAAAACCAATGAAATTTCCCATCCATAAACACTTCACACTCGTTTTACAGAAAATATCATAACACCTAAAATTTTAAAATGTACATCCATATGTTGCAAAGCAGCAAGTTTGCAACAAAGAATGATTTGTTTACTTACAGACGTGGAACAAGGATTAAGCTTTTATAATCAACTGCATGACAAACATTTATAACCAGAGTTTGGAGAAGAGAATTGCTGTAACATTAAAGGCTGAAACCTCTTCCTTTTGGGCTCATACTTTTGCACTGTGAGGCAAAGCAGAGGATACTCTTGGGTTTACAAAGGAGTAATGCTAAAGATAAAAGATTAACTCTGCTAACTATAAAGACATGAAAAAACATACACCTGCCCTAGGAAAAGCCTACTAAAGTGCAGTGGAGATAGCTAGCAGACACACACTATAGAAAAGACTCTGTTTAATAACTTTTCTGTAACATTCATTAATACTTCTACATTACTAATTCTTCTAACAGTTCAAAGAAGTCCAATTTGTAGTAAGGCACCTACACAGTCTTTTGTGTAAATGCTCCATTATGCTCCACTGCTGATCTTTTATCAAACTTACAACACTTAACAGTTGGTAAAGGATTTTAAACAGGACTTCAGAGCACCCAGCAAATTCAACGATGAAACAGTTAATATTGACATAATTTACAATACAGAGGAGATGGTGAAGGGTTCAAATTTGAAGAAGGGTTCAAATTTGCAGAAGGGTTCAAATTTGCAGAAGAGCTTACGAGACAGAAGAGCTTACGAGACAGAAGAGCTTACGAGACAGAAGAGCTTACGAGACAGAAGAGCTTACGAGACAGAAGAGCTTACGAGACAGAAGAGCTTACGAGACAGAAGAGCTTACGAGACAGAAGAGCTTACGAGACAGAAGAGCTTACGAGACAGAAGAGCTTACGAGACAGAAGAGCTTACGAGACAGAAGAGCTTAGACAGAATTCTTATGTGGACTGGTTCTAAACACTTACCTACACTGAGAAGTGCCTCAATAAATTCTTCTGCGATAACAGGGAGAGGAAGGCGAAATATATCATAGAGCACTTCAAGCAGACCTCGCTACCACAAAAAAACAACCCAAAACAAAAAAAAGACACAACAGGAATTTTACAGATTTACAAAAATTGTCCTTTTGTTTACTGTTAATATTGAAGTTGAGATTTCTCTGTTTCTACTGAAGTTGAGATTTCTCTGTTTCTTTTGTTCTTTAAATTATTTGTTTGTCAATTTACTTTACCATTCTCTTCCTGCTTCAGTTTTTTATGCTAAAATTAGTGTATTTGTTTGTGTTCCTTTTTTTGATAACATGCTTATTTTCATAAACTGAAATAATCTGGAGAAGAGAAGAAGGGAAGGGGCTTGTTCACTTTAGAACTGTGCCTTATCGTCACTGTGAATTCTACAGCAGCTCAGGCTACTTGGATTACAGATTTTTAGAATAGTTACTGCTGCCATGATCAACTTCTTCATTTAACAGGCAATTGGGAAAAAACATTTTTATTTATCTCAGATTCAACTCTGATTGTTACGCTTTAAACTCATAACTGCAGCTACTGTGAACTTGCTTTGACTTGTGACCAGAGTAAAAGTTTATTTATGTGCTTTTCTCTCCTCCATTCCCTCCTCTCAGACATACAGGGTGCACTTTCATTCTCACAGGAATTTTATAATGGAATTATAGACTTGAACTTGGAGGTCAAATAAACTCAAGGGTAGTGGTCTCATAGCTGGAGTCTGTGTTTAAACCACTAAATTGTTAAAATGTCAAGAATATGTTAATTAAAATATCTAATATTATTCCTACATCAGTACTAAATATTTATCACCTACCCGTATTTCCATATTCGGTATACAGAGTACTCCAATAAGAGACTGAATCCCAGAATTTCCAGGTTTGCACAGGCTGATAATACCTAGAAAACATTAAATACATAATAATATACCCTCACAGAACAAAAAAAGCCTTAGATATATTGTTAAAATTGATTTCCAGTTTGAGTACAAGCACAGATGACAAAAATTACTAATCATGTTTTCATCTTTATACTGTAAACTCCTTTCTAATCAATATTTAACAAAACTTTCTAATCACTAAACTCCGTTTCCTCATTAAAAACCATAGCTACTTTTGCCCTTTCTACTGTGAACAGTATTTCCAAATTACCTGCAAAAATAACATTTACATGGAAGAAATGGCAGAAAGAAAAGACAAAATTGTCAATAAAGAACGAATCTTACACCTGAAAGATTTGCATCATCTTGGCAGAACTGTGAGAAGTTTCTCCATCAAAAGCTGTATCTTAACCTAAGAAATTATTCAGTTCCTTTTAATCTCAGGTGAATTCTAAACAGTAAGTTTAAACATACTTAGAATAACATTCTCTGTGCACCGTTTTAAACCATCTTTTCCCAAATGACCAGTGCTCATCTCCAGAGGTTTCAACACAATAGATTTAACTTTGCATAAAATCTCAGAGCCTCTCTTATAGTTTGGTCCTTTTACACTGTATTTTTAATATTTCAATATTAAAAGGGAAAACTTCCAAATTGTTTCTAAATGTTACAGAACCACCTAAAGCTTACACCGATTTTCAGCCTCAATTTATATAGTTTCTTCACTAAAAATGCAGCTGCAAAGACAGTAACCTTGCTCACTTCCTTGACCGCTTCTCTTCATGCTTCACAGAGTAAATTAAAACTTACAGAAACATGCTATCCAAAACTATCAAGTTTCTCCAAAACACAACTTTAAATGAACAAAATGTCCAGGTAGCCAAGAAGGCTGCCCAGGTGGCCAAGGCGGCCAACAGCATCCTGGCTTCTATCAGGAATAGTGTGGCCAGCAGGAGCAGGGAGGTGATTGTTCCCCTGTACTCGGCACTGGTGAGGCCGCACCTTCAATGCTGTGTCCAGTTTTGGGCCCCTCAATACAAGAAAGACACTGAGGTGCTGGAGCATGTTCAGAGAAGGGCAATGAAGCTGGTGAGGGGTCTGGAGCACAGGCCTGATGAGGAGCGGCTGAGGGAACTGGGGTTGTTTAGCCTGGAGAAGAGGAGGCTGAGGGGAGACCTTATTGCTCTCTACAACTCCCTGAAAGGAGGTTGTAGTGAGGTGGGTGTTGGTCTCTTCTCCCATGTAGTTAGCGATAGGATGAGAGGAAATGGGCTTAAGCTGCGCCAGGGGAGGTTTAGGTTGGAAATTAGGAAAAATTTCTTTACGGAAAGGGTGGTCAAGCATTGGAACAGGCTGCCCAGAGAAGTGGTGGAGTCACCATCCCTGGAAGTGTTCAAAAAATGGGTAGATGTGGCACTTTGGGACATGGTTTAGTCTAGTCTACCCTTGATTGGCTTAGAGTAGACTTGGTAGAGTAGGTTAATGGTTGGACTGGATGATCTTAAAGGTCTTTTCCAACCTAAACGATTCTATGATTCTACAAAGAATCCAGGTTTGCATACCTTTCTGTCTTAAACATCATAAACAAACCCCAAATGTCATTCTTTAAAAATTACTAAAAGATGAAAAATTTCACCTACTCATCTATTTATTTTCACTAATACAAATTTAACTTAAATGACATGTGCTTTATATGAACTTGAAGAAAGTCCTCAATTTCAAAACTTCCATGTCACAAAAACTTAAGAAATGCACTTGTGGCCACAGACACACTAAGGGCACTTAAATATGTTCCACAGTGCACCTCAGAGGCCTTTTCCAAGAGCTTATCGTGGCCACATTGCAAGTGCAACGCAGGAATAGATTTGGGTGCTGCATGCCCCGATTTTATCTCTAGGGACATGATCGCACATGAGGATAAAAGACATAGTAACCATCACCTGTGAAGAATAACCCAGTCTGGAAAATATAACCCAGTCTGGAAAATAAAGAGAGCAGAACAGTAGAACAGAGTAGATAGTACAGACAGGCAAAAAACCCACCCAAAAAGCCAAAACAAAAGCCAAGAACAACCTCAAACCTGGTTTAGCCACACGTCCTTTGGGAAGACTGACAATGTAAGGACATTTTTGTACTAAAAGTATTTAAGATGTTAGTCTCCTACATAACAAGTAATATAAAAAGGGATGAAGGTGTAACAGTGAGAGTGCCATGGCAAGTAACATATTCCATGACAACTGTTTCTTCAGTCACTTGAACTTTCAGGCATATGCTATTAGTTCTAAGTGTCTGAGTAAGGGAAGATGCAGCAACATTGCTACCAGAAATTGCTTCCTAGGAGTTTCAAAGTTGTCACAAACTTCCCAAGCTTCCTCCTCAAACAAGTGAGAATGAATGTGAGACACTTTTGAATACCTGGATATTAAATTAAGCTTACTAATCATTTTCAGAACATTAAAAAATAAAGCAAATAGTCTTACAATGAAAAAGGCTTTCTATACAGTCTGAATCTTTCCTAAGTTTAGCCTGTAAAACTCCTACCCAAAATTCTGGTAAATAGTTGTATCAACTGATTTAGTTTATTTGCAAGACACTGTCTTGACTAAAAGAATGAACAGTCCCTGAGGCAGTATCTTCATGTTAGATACTGTAATATTACAGAGAAAGGACTTAGAAAAATGCAAAAAAACTTCTTTTTCAATTTCAAAATGTCTCTTACATGAAAAATCCCAAACTACGTCCACGTGCAATTTCTCCTCAGCTATGGCACCTGGTAAAAGCAGGTACTAATGAAACTATTCTGTTGGTATCTCTTCACATAGGCAAAAAGATTTCTTATTTATAGTGGCAGAGCCATCTCAAAGGCAAATTCTTATGATACGATGTTATTTTCAACATCCTGTCACTCATCAAATGTCAAGTACCACCATCAAGTTACAACTTATTCGGGGGGGGGGGGGGTGGCGGCGCCGGCAGGGGAAGCTGCATTGTCAGTAGTTAGTGAAAGAAAACTGTGTGCATCCTCCAATTGTACAGTATCAAAACACTTCTTAGTAACATTGTAGGAAGGTACTGATAGAAATCAGAAACATCAAATGAGACAGATTCTGTGTTTAAACAAACCACTCATACTAGAAAGTAAAATTTCCCTTCCAGTCACCCAGCTTCAAACAAACAAAAAAGTCTTACCTGCCCATGATCGAAATGCTGCCACTATTCCCATTTTACTAGCTAGGAACCGTGCTTCTCTGTCCTCCCTGTCATTAAAACAACAAGTGGCACAATAGAGTTAATTACTATAAAACAGTGTTACTAACACAGCAAGTAAAAAGTAGCTAAATGGGATTTTAGATAGGGGGCAAAATGCAGAGTAAGAGAAATCTATGTATACATATATGTGTGTATATGTATTATGCAATGTGTATACACACACACAAAGATTAGAATTTTTAAGTACTGTTAGTTTTCCTTTTTTAGGGGAGTTTCCACAGTAGGAGGATAACATCACAAAGTAAACACCTGCATGTGGTCAGATGAATCACTCTGCGCCTCCACTGACAGTGAGTCTACAACAGGGATGTAAAGATTTGGACCTTATTCAGTTACCCAAACCTAAGCATCTAATGCCATTTGATAATTAAAAAACCTGAATAATTCAAGTTGGAAGCAATCTCAGGAGGCCTCTAGTCCAAACTCCTGCACAAAGAAGTTGTCAGCTACGAGACCAGACCAGGTTATACTCAAGGCTTTATCCAGTTGGGTCTTAGAAACTCTCAAGGATGAATGCTGCAGCAGGACCTCTCCAGACAGCTTGTTCCAGCACTTGACTGACCTCACAGAAAATTCTGCCCCCCTGCCCTTATATCAAGTTGGAACCTCTCTTGTTTTCATTTCTCTCTGTTGCTTCTTATCCTCCCACCTTTCACCACCATGAAGGACCCTGGCTACATCTTCTTGATAACATCTTCATAGGTATTAGAAAGGCTGCTTTTCAGGGGAGGGTGCCCCCCAATCTTCTCTTCTCCAGGCTAAAGAAGCCTTTTTAAATCTTAAATGCTTAACAGATTTTAGGAAGCAGCACTCTAACCTACTGTATTTAACTTCAAGTAGTTTCGTATTAGGTCATTGCTTTTATTTTCACTTTGGAAAGAAAAATAGTTTAATTCCAATACCATTAACATGACTGGTAGCACAAGTAGCAGCACTAACACTTACTTGAGTTGTCCTTCTGCTGTGTCTGGATTATGCCTGTAGTGAAAATCTGTGTAAGGAGCTAAAATTCGCTAAACAAAAGAAAGACATGCATTACTTTCACATGAGAATACAGTTAAAAGGGTCTTGCCCTTTCCTCAGTCCCACTCCAATCTGTCATGTTATTCCTGCTTTATAAATCATTACGCTCTTAGCCTAAAACGTTTTATTTTAAACATTTGGCACTAACACAGAGGGTGAAATCTGAGATGAAAATTAAACATTTTCATTAGTATACAGTGTTTAATTTCTGTCACTAAACAAGTAAAACTGAACCCACCTCTAATTCTACATCTGCTCGCACATACTGTCGGGTCTTTGGATGATTAATGAGGTGCAAAACTGTAGTTATCAGAGCTTCATTTATTCGGCTTAGCTGACAATCAATCACATTTTTCAAGATGGTACTTAAACCACCCCGAAGAGCCACCACCTCAGGATTCTGAAGTGCTAAACAAAGAAAAACACATCACTTTGGGCAGGGATAGGAAAAAAACATTTCACAGCTTCTAATATGACAAACTTATCTCTTTAGTACATGTATCTTTTCCTCCCTGAACACTGCTGAGGCACAGCTAAAGCTTTTAATGGAACTGAGTGACATTAGCAACGAATTGAGGTTTTGGATTAATTTGTCATGAACAAAATTACTGGTCAGTTAGTCACCACTGTGCAGCAATTTCTGAACTTATTTCCAACTAAGTTTCCATACAGTAGTTTCTGGATTTCCCCACAAAAAGATTTTCTGCTTCACTGGACTGACATGGATAAAATAATTATACTACAATATGAAAGAGTAACAGATTGTTTATTTCTTTAAAATAGAAGTTTGTATCTTGAAAACACTGCTGAAGTTATTTCTCATTGACTGATTTTGAAAAAACTTTAAAAATCAGCACACACATACAAGTATAGGGAGTTAGCATAAACTACTGTTCAGAAAGCCTTTACATGGACACAAATACCGACTTCCAGAAGCCAGCTAACAACAGTACCCACTGTAAAAACTTCTAAAGGAAGATGTTTTGTAGTTCTCTGAACTCTTGTACATTTGTTAGCATCTCATGTATGGATTCTCCCTACTTCCAATCCATTAGTTTTAGAAACATCAACTGCAGCAAGGAAATGTTTGTAAGGTAAATAAAAAATTGGCAAGTTGTAAATGAAGAACAGCACTGGTGACCTTCAGGTACTTCACTTAAGAGATTTTAAGTTAAAGTGATTTTGGTTTCTAGCAAACTAATGACTAAAATCCATGAAACTGACATTAAGAACATTTAGCATCTAATTCATTATTAAACAAATAGCCTTAATTATTTGAATACAATCTATTTAATACTAACCCACAGAAGAGAATCTCTTAGAAAACTGATGACAACCATCTCAAAATTTTTCTTAATTAGCTTTCAGTTATCTTACCTAGTTCACAGATAATGGCTATACATGCTCGAACCATTCTGTCTCTTTCTTGAAGACCATCATTTCCAACTGCTATCAACGAATTAGTAATAGAACTGGGGAACAATGAAGCATTCACAGTGATCATCTGCCAAAAATGAAAGAAAAAGCCCACTGATTTCTTCATAATATTTCTCTAAATAGAGTCACAGATTCACCAGCATTCTGTTTCCTAGATACAACCAGACCAACCACTCCATATATTACTTGGTTGTGTCTGGTGAATCCTCAGAAATGTTTCTTTTGTTCTTGAAGTTCTTTGTCAATTTACTTTACCATTCTCTTCCTGCTTCAGTTTTTTATTTTTGCAGTATTTCATCATAATAGGAAAGGGTTAAAAAGATGACCTGCAGAGAGAACTATGGCCACCTTTTTTGTATTTTTTCCCAAGAATTTATCAGCAAAGAATGCTATCCAGTTACACAGAGTAGATTACAAACTCTTCTAGAAGATTCATTCATACTGAGCAGATTCTTCAATTCCTATACAACTGTTTAATTAGGCAAGACTAACATCTCCTGTTTCGTAGAGAGATCCTTAGATTGCTGCAGACTACAAAAAAGGACAGACTACAAAAAAGGACAGTCAACAGAAGCTGTTATAGTATTTGGAAGGCAACTGTCAGTAACACCCCTAGATCCTCTTGCATAGTACCTGATCTTCCTAGAACTGCAGCGTAATTCAACTTCATCGTAAGTGATACAGCTATGGCACAGAAAAACCACACGCCCCCCTTAAACATGTTAAACTGAAAAGCAAAGATGAAAATAAGACCTGTGTCCATTAATCAAGTCATCTTCAATTAAAAAAAAAAAAAAGGGCAATACATTTGAGAGAATAGAACAACAGCTTTTAATAGCCCATGCTCATTTACACTACTGAAGAGATCCCGCACCATGGCAATCCTCAGCTGCTAGTTTAGGACAAGCAGAATTTACACCAGATTAAGGAGCAAAACCCTGTGCACACATTAAAGGCAAAAAACCCCACTCCAAAGCAACAACCAATGCCATCACTCCTCACCCTCCCCCAAATGAGGCTTTCACTACAAAGTCCAAGTAGCTGTTTGTTCACATTTTTTCATAGTTTGCGAAAATGAAATATACATATCCTCTATACTATGGAACATGAACATCACTAAACAGATGCATTACTAAGGAGGAAGTAGGGTTTTTTTGGTCTGTCTGACTGCTTAAAAGGGAACAATGTAATGTATTATAGCCAGCTCAACCATGTCACATTTTTTTCTACTAATAAATAGAAGTGAGATGTAAAAAAAATACTCAATATCCATCAAACACCTAAAAACTTAAGGCTAGTTTTCTAAGGTTTTGTTTAATATCCCTTTTGCTTCCAACAAAAGCAGGCTTATCTCCATTATTTTTCCAAAATTGTTTTGTCCTATATTCATTTTACAGCTCCCTTAGATGTCTTACAGATATTTGTTCTGACAAAAGGGATTAACTGTTTTACCTTCTTTGCAGAGGATGTTAAAATGAGATCAACCATTATGACAAATACATTGGAACACTTTAACAAGTTTATTTTTAAGATGTGTTTTTGAGAAACTTCTTGTCATACATTATGTTGTCACCCACAAAACAGGAAGCTTTAAGATAGGACTCTAAAGAAATAACAAACTCTGCCCCACCCACATGGTCTTTCACTTTTACAACAGCAAGAAGTAACAAGAATTAGCAATAGAATGGGTCTACCAATCCAGTCTACAAAATTATAACCTTTTTTCCCACTGATATTGACATGTACTTAGTATGAGGACACAAGCAGCCTCTTAAGGCTCTTCTGCTCCATTGTTTTCTTTGGTTTTAAGACATGAGAAGGAAAGATTTCTTTCTTTTAATATTCAATTCCGAGTACGTTAGTAGAATAAATACAAACTTTTGCATTTGCTTTGACTCTGCTCTAGGTATTGAAATACAGTTCTAAAGACCAAGGACAGGTGATGCAAGGCTACTTACAAGCAGCTACGATGAAATAACAAAGACTATGTATTTGATCTCTAAAGATTCCTTTAAAAAAGACAAAGACAGACTGCGGTTCATATTGTACCTAACCCTGACTTCTGCTTTGAAAATAAAACATCCTGCCTATTAAATTATAAAAAAAAAAATGGTCCTGTTGACTTCTATTGGATGGAAAAACGCTTTCTGAAGCAACTTTATGTCATCTTTTTCACAGCTGAAGACACTGCTAAATTGCAAAGCTCTTACTAGGAAATGTGGAGGTGACTACAGTCAACAGACAATGATCCCTCAAAGCCTTAAAAAAAAAAATCAGAAACAAAGTTTAAAAAGTTTAAAGTTGTTTTTCTTTTCTCTTCCTACACTACTTGAACCTGCACATTTTTTAAAGCAAGTTTATCATTAAGTCCCTTTTATAAATTCATAAAACAGGATGAATATTTTATAATTTGTTCTTCTACTCTATGAAAAGGAAAAGAAGAAAGTGAGAGAATGTTTTAAAGTTTTATATCTATGCTATTCTTACACAGGCATTTTTGCTATCAAAAATGACATTAAAGAATTGCATCCAGACTTTGAAGCTGAAAATAATAGTTCTATGATGCTGGTGGAACGCAGTTCAGCTCTTCCATGGCTCACAGTAAATTCCCTCCTGCACAAATGAATTAATTCTTGTTGTTTTATTTGCCATTCATTCTCCTCGGAATCCTGGTATCAAACCACTGAGTCTGATACTGAGGAAGATGAAGAGAGATGGGAGAAGGGCAAGAGCAGGGTAACAAAAAGACAGTGTGAAAATACAGGATGTGCCATTCAGGACGTGTGTCACAGCACTCCTTCTGAGAGTTTCTCAAATACTGACTGCTCTATGCCAATGCATGCTTAACTGCTGTAGCCCAGACAGGACATGAAGAAGGTGTTAACTTTACTGGTAGCCACATCAGGTGGCTTTTTGTTTGTCTGAGATTGTCTTTTAAGAAACGAGGATAGCAAAAGACATTAGGAAACATCTTTCATGAACATAGCTCCCAGCATCAAAGAACCATCAGCATCCCTGTCCAGCATGTACATTCCATGCATCTGCATCTCATGCACAGCATCCTTGTACAATGATAGAGAAAAAGCACTGGTGGTCAGCAGCGTGACTTTTTCATGCTTATCTTGCAGGATCATTTTTTCAAATCAAACTAATGGATTTACTTCTCTTACTTCCTCTTGTTTCTTTCAAGCAAGACAGAAGTCTTTGCACAACTAGGAAATGCTCAAAAAAGCCCAGGAATAATGAGTACAAATTTCAGACCCAAATAAAACCAATTCATTATAAATGTGTTTCCATTCCATCTTCTGATTTAAGTTATTCTGGCTCTATATTGAAGTGCTTTTTTAAAAACAATTTAGCAAAGAACTTTTATAAATTCTGACTTCCTTAACGATCCATTCCTTTGTGGTTGTGGTTTTTGTTTGTTTGGGTTTGGGCATTGTTTTTAAGCTTTAAAACTATTTTTGGCGCATATTGTCTCTTCTCTAAGACAGAAAACAAGTGAATTCATTATAAGAAAAGAAATTGCGTATCAAACTTCTATATTTTCAATCTAAATATAGATATATTAAAAAATGCATATACACACAAAACAGATTAAACACACATAGTGCTTCTCGGGAACCATTCTTCCAAGTACTTCAAAATTTACTCAAGTCTTTGGTAGTTTTCCTAAGATGCCCAGTAGAATTAGAAGAATATAAGCATGACAAAGAATAGTAAAGTCCAGTACAAACGCAGAATACTACATTGCCTGAAAAAAAAAAAAAAACTTTAGTGGCTGTATATGCCAATTTCTCTAGGATGAACTTGAAAATGCAGCTACCACAGCTTCAAACATCTCACATCCATTGGTACACAGTACAGTAACCACTACAGACTTTCTATGTCTTATTGTGTATCTGAGAAAAGAGCTATGGATAGCATCAACCTCTATGGATAAAGCAATAAGGCTAGAAGCATTCCTTCAACTGATTATTCCAGCTACAGCAATTTTCCTCATTTCTCAAGTGGCAGAAAATTTCCCATCTTCGATTCACAGATGCGTAAACACACTATACAATAAACTTAAATCATTAGATGAAACTTAGTAATATGGTTCTTATACTCTTGCATTCATCATTTGGTAAGTTTTTCTTGTCCAGTATGATCTCTATCAAAGGAAAACTAGCAGGATTTTTCTAGCCCACTTGAGATTCTCAGTGTTAAGAGATTAAAATCAAAACAAGTCTCAGCACTACCCTGCCTTCTCTCTTTTGAATGATCACCTATAATTTCTTCTCGCATGATAAAGTAAGGTAAGGTATTAGACACTGTGTGAAAAAAATTGCTAATGGAGAAAACCAGGAGTCAGCAAAACTGACTGGCACAGCTGGTAAGACCACATATAGTTAGATTTTACCTTTCTGACTAATCGAAGTGCTTGTGTTCTTTCTACTTCATTACTCTGCTGTATGTCAATGCACCTAAAATAAGTTAAAAAACACATTTTGTTTATAACACTTTCACCTTAACTGTTAACATCTTGCATTAGTATTTATGCAATTGAATAAACAGAAGAAAAAGAGTATTATGACTGTTTAAAAATTCTGCCTTTCAGCAAGCATACTCATTACAATTGGTCAATTAGCTTCAGTTTATTTTTTTCAGTTATCTTCATTTTAATTAAATCACTAGAATGTTCTCAAATATACAATGGCAAGGCATAACAGCTTTGATAAATATTTTGAGCTAGCTGCATTTGTGATTTCAAGTGAGACTAAACAAAGTATTTGTAATGTTTCACATCAATGTTTTGTGTGTGTTCTCAGATCAGAAGAGTCCTTTTGCTCCAACAAAATTAAACAGCACACTAAAACTGACTGTGTGTATATTTATAAACAGAAACACACACATCTGTATGAGTATATTAAAGCCAACAAGATTTTAACAAAGTAAGCACTAGAAATGCTAATATTTACATCTACGCATCTTGCTGATCTTACTATGTCATTGTTAGTTTGCCCTTTGGCATTCTTCTGTTGTGTCATGGGTTATACTTATACCACAAATTCCTGTGCATGAACTACTTTTTAGCCCTGACTTTGTACTAGGGGCTCCGAAGCAATATGACAGTACAAAGAATCAGAACAACTCCCATAGAACAACTTAAGACATGAAAATTGCTGATGTTTCAACCTTCTAGTAACACCAGATTAATTTATAATTAGATTAGTTTATAATCATAAACTAATGGCATTTGTAATTGAAAAACACATAAATTTTTTAGATTACTCATAGTATATCATATGTTAGGATAGCATTTTATTGGATTAGCTGGTGTGATGTAGTATCCTATTTTTAAAGGACTTTATTCATATTGATGAAAAATGGCTTTTATAAAACTATGTATCAAGAATGGAAGAGGATATGAAAACACCTTTTCTCACCTGTCTCAACCATGAAAAGGCAAGTGATTTACAGTTGTACACTTTACAGCAAGAAGGAAGAGAAAAATTACCTGGCTATCAAGTAATCCACTTTCAACTTTAGCACCTTCTGGAGAATATTGGAGTCTCGAATGAGATAGCGGAGGGCTCGCAATCCTGCTGCTCGCACCTCTTTTGCTTCATTTAGTAAAGCTAACCGCAGACTACAATGAAGGAAACAAAGAGGACAAACATTTACTTAGCAGCAGGTAGACTTCATCTGACATGCAGGTACTACCTACTCATTCAGGTAGTATATAAACTACCTATATATAAATAAAAAGTGTTTTTTAAAAAAGAAAATGTTCTGCATTAATTTTGTCTTTGAGAGATTCACCTGTACAGCCTAGAAGGCAAACCTTCACCCCACCAGCATATGTAGACAATATATTAATCTGAAAAAGCCACAAACCGTTGTTTTTCCCCAAAGAACAGCTTGTACATCCATGAAGTGATATATCACCAAGACCTGTATATGACTTGTTATTTGACAAAACAGCTGAGCACGATATTAGTCCAAGAAAATTAACAGGTAGAGAGCATTTCCTCCTCTGCCTGACTGCCAAGCCTTAAGTATAAGTCCTCAAAACAATGTCTTGGCACCTAGTAAAGACAAATTTGCACCTGAATTATAAGCACCACTTAGTAAAGATGTTATGTTGCCACAGAATCATAGAATCGTCTAGGTTGGAAAAGACCTTTAAGATCATCCAGTCCAACCATTAACCTACTCTACCAAGCCCACCTAAACCAATCAAGGGTAGACTAGACTAAACCATATCCCGAAGTGCCACATCTACATGTTTTTTGAACACCTCCAGGGATGGTGACTCCACCACCTCTCTCAGCAGCCTCTTCCAATGCTTGACAACCCTTTCCGTAAAGAAAGTTTTCCTAATAGCCAATCTAAACGTCCCCTGATGCACCTTGAGCCCATTTCCTCTCATCCTATCGCTAGCTACTTGGGAGAAGAGACCAACACCCACCTCACTACTACCTCCTTTCAGGGAGTTGGAGAGAGCGATAAGGTCTCCCCTCAGCCTCCTCTTCTCCAGGCTAAACAACCCCAGTTCCCTCAGCCGCTCCTCATAAGACTTGTTCTCCAGACCCTTCACCAGCCTTGTTGCCCGTCTCTGAACACGCTCCAGCACCTCAATGTCTTTCTTGTATTGAGGGGCCCAAAACTGGACACAGCATTGAAGGTGCGGCCTCACCAGTGCCGAGTACAGGGGAACAATCACCTCCCTGCTCCTGCTGGCCACAGCATTCCTGATGCAAGCCAGGATGCTGTTGGCCGCCTTGGCCACCTGGCCATGTTATATTCCTCTAAAAAAAAAAAGCTGTACCAGAGGAGAGATTTGTTTCCAAACTCATTCAAGAAAAGCAGACAAGTAACTCTTCAATTGTACTGAGTAAATAATAGGTATTCTTTAGATCATGATCACTTTTTTTCTAGTTTTGCAGCTTTGCAGAGATGGAAGTCTGAGAGATGAGCACATAAGACCCAGTTCTACTCAACAGTGTTTTTTCTATTTGGACTTTTACCTCACAGTTTAGAATTGGTTTGGATATGCCAGTTTAAGACACTTCAACAGAGTTTCCTTTTAGGGCAGAAGTTACTTATTACTCATGCAAACAGTGTTGTTGCTATCCATGACATTTCTTACTAGGACAGCCAAATACAAAATCTGGATTTTTTTCCCCCCTCAGCACTATCTTTAAATAGTGAGAATGCAATGAAAATATACAGCTAGCCAGAAAGATACAGACCTAAAATAAAGGCCATAAAGATCCATAAAGGTTCAATGAAAGCAATGATATATGAAAGGCTGAACAAAAATATCCCCATAAAAAAAAACCCCTAAACAAAACCACTCACCAGTCAATGACTGAACTGCAAAACCCTGAGAGAAACCTGACCATATAAAGACAATGAAGATACGCTAAAGCAGGCAGAAAACAAAATACGTAGGAAAACCTATGTGCGTATGTCTGTATCTGTCTATGTGTTCTGACTTCTCAGCTGTACCACAAGGAAAAAACTTGAAAAATTACAATTGGACCCACTGGATAACCCAAAAGGAAAAGGAGAAGGAATGAAGCAAATAAGAGACTGACAGAGGTATGACAGAAACAAGTATTTTCTTCACAGTAAGTCACTGCTTTAGAGATCTGCATGAAGATTCCTATCTTAAGGTCTTTTTTATTATACAAAATAAATACAATTTAGACTAAGAAGTGAAAATGATGGAAGAACTGGAGGAAATCTACCGGTAAGTATTGTTAGCGGCCTATTAAGCTTCACATCTAGGTGTTTGGAAAGAACATTAACATGAACTATCTGCACATATTTGCTAGCACTGAATTATAAATGGTAGTGGTCAAAATGGAGACAAGACAATAAACAAGGTCTATACAAAAAGGATTGCAAAGGGCATCCAGAGGACTGTTTATGATCTTAACACAAAATCACATTGAAATAAAACTGTCTAGCCATGTGAAGCACCCAGTAGAGTTTACACAAACTATATTCTACTCATCTTTTGAAAGACTTGGAAGGAGTTATTACAATAGTGTATAAAAAGGCACAAGGTGTTGCTGAAAATTGTGTTAAGGGATATAAAGAGATTATAGAGTGATGAAAAGTAGTTTCATAAATCAAAACCTGAGAAGATGAATTCAGAGAGGAAGGTAAATGGAAGATTTTTTATCCGGACAATTTTATCCAGGTTCACAATCTCCTTTTGTAGGCAGTATTCAGTATTTAGCAGAAATACAGAGGGCAACATAGTTTATATTAATAAGAATAGGATAGGGACATAGTTTATATTAATAAGAATAGGATAGGGTTATGATAAAACTTCAAGGGAACTTAAAAATTATCTGTATGCATAGTTAACAAGATGAAGAAAACTAAAGACTGTTAGACGTGACATCAAGACAAAAAAAGTGTTATAAACCCTTGCTGTAAGATTTTAAAATAGACATCAGATCAAGAAAATAATTTTGGTACACACACTCCACGTGCATCTGTGGCTGAAAGTGCCAAAAAGACATCATGATTGTGTAAGAGAAAAGTAAGCGCAATACTACTTGCCCCAGTATTTTAAGTGTCACTGCAGAAATGAAAATAACTTCCTAAAACAGCAGGCTGATAAAGAGGTATGGAAGAACTAATGAAAGATGGAATAAGAGAGGGTATTCACTACCTATTACAGGATTATTCTCGCACTTCTTCTAAAGCATCTCAACCATTTACTACAGAAAGATAACCACGGTTTTGACAAATCTCTGTTTGATCCAGCCAGGTAATCACGAATATTCTGAATTTTGCTTTTACGGCCAAAGCCTCTTGGCACATTACTAAAAGACCTCAAAAGTTTCTGAGGCCTACCAACACTCCATTTTCTTCATGGCTCAAGGCTTCCTCTCATCTGTCAATGGTATGGTGCTCTGGGAACCAGGAAGACCCATCTACACTGGGAATGACAACAAGATGTGCCACTATTATCTCCATCTGCTGGCAGGAAGAAACTATAATCAGGCACCTGGACTAACAAAATTCTAAAAAGAGAATGACTTCTAAAAAACAGATCTCTAAGTTGAGAATAACTGCAATTATTGCAGATTGCAACTGTCTTTGGTTTGGGTAAATATTCTATCAAGGTTACCAACCCCAAAACCAAGAACTTTATAGGAAATCTATCGTTATTCTTGAAATCATTGATTCCCTTTTAGTTTAATGCTTTAAGGATAGCCATTCTTACTTCACAAATGCAGAAAACTCAAAGTATTTCTTGCATCCAAATAACTTTTCATGTTTTCAAAGAAAAACAAGTTGTTCTGTAGAACAAAAAGGGTTTCCCTATGGAAATCTAAGATAACGTTGGGAACATCAGCAGAGGAAATTACAGAACTTGCATGTTATCTCCAAAGGAATATATGTGCTAGCACACCTGAACGTCATTTACAAAATTAATTAAAAAGTTCCATATTTGCAAGCTACTCAGAATGGCTGCATGGCAAAATAATCTGCAAACAGAATACTACTGCAGAATGGCTACAAGTCTCTGGAGCAAAATTTTTAAATATGCCTGAAAAGTCTGTATTTCATGAAAACAATCCATCCTATGAATATTTCTGAAGAATGACCAGTCAGCATGAGTATGGCTGTTAAAATGTGAGTCTTTGAATGGTATCCTTGAGTTTGACAATTATCACTGCAGCAGAATAACCTACATACATGCATAAAAAATTTGCTTCTTATGTACATACATAGAGGAACCACTGGACTGACAAAGTAACAACACCAACCAAGATAATTTTCCTGCTATAAGTATTTTTATTTTCTTTGATAAGTCATTTTTGGCATTTTTCTAAGTAGGAAGCTATTTTTCTTCATGTGTCTGCTAAGAACAACATTTTTCTCTCTTCCTTATCTATATCCGTAATTTTGTTTGGATTAGCAGATCTTTCTGCAAACTTCTTCCTATAAAAACAAACACTAGTATTTGCATAACCTTTTAAGACTTGTATTTAAAAATGTTTGGTAAAGAACTCCAAATTTTGAAGTTATACTCTTAAGTGATGTTTAGTCCCATCATAAAGCACTGTAATAGATTACATAAATAAGCTCAGAAGATGATAAACTATTAAAGCCTACAGCAAAATATGTATTCACAAAAATATACTAACATTTTTTAATTTTTTAGTTCTAGCAAGGAAAATCAGTTGTACTTAAGAAAACAACTTACAATATTTCCACAAGAAATCACACAAGTTTTTCCAACATTTTACTTAAGTGACTAGCGTTTCTAAGCTTGCTTTCCTAAGTCAGATAACTAACTTGAAAGAACATAAAATCATATTAAGTACTATATCTTAGTTGTTTCTGCCACCAATTCTGAGCATCAGGACAAATTTACCAATGTCTGTGTAAAAACACAGAAGTTCTGGAAATAAGCATGTAGTTACTTTTGACTGTCAGAAATGGCAACAAAATACAGAAAAATTCCACTTGAACATACATACACAAGGGCATTTCAGTAGCAAAGAAAGCAATGCTACCAGACATATACACACACCAAATTAACATGAAAGGTTTATCTTTAAATCCTGATTCTACATCAAGAGTATGCTCTAAATTCTGTAGGTGCATTTTTAGTAAAAGTGCCTTCTGCAAGTACTGAGATATTTAGAGGTATTTTTACATCTGTAAGGAATATAATAAAGAAATGGACACTTTTGACTTGGAAGTTTTTTCCCCTCTCTGCCCGAAAACAAATAATGTATTTCTGATTTTACTCATTAAAATATTTGTAAGGTATATGTTTGCATCATAAAATTTCAAACACATTAGAAATACAAAATACTTCTCAAAAGTACAAATAAAGTTTATTTAATTGCACCTAGAACAATTAAAGTACCCTACTATTACTCTAGTGCTCCTTACTACTTACCATATTATGATGCTGTCATACGTAAAACCTAGCTTTTCTTCAGCATGGCCAGTATTACAAAGAAGCTGAAAATAAAAGAAAACATCTATTATAACTCGTTAAAAATGACTATGTAAAACTGTAGATTTGTGGCAATGCTTTCAAAGAAACCTGAGAAATTTTATTCATGACAAGGGGAAGCATACCAGCTTCAAACTTCCCTGAGAATTCTGCTGTCAGTATTCTGTTCCTATATATGCCAGACGCACACAAATCTGCGGCCTCATACTAGACATAAGTTTGCACAATTGTGTAAGCTACCTACTGCTCAGTTTTTCAACTCCAGGTTGCTCCTCTTGCTGCCTTTAAACTCTTTTCTGAAGAGCCACTAATTCGGCAATTGGTAACCTCAGCAGAGATGAAAAAGACTGAAGTCAAAGCACATCTACATTCAGCAAGAGGGCTCAGGTCACAGTTTTGAAGCAAAGATTGACACTGATGGCCCATTGTCATATTTTGCCACAGCAGCACAGGCACAGAAAAAAAAAAAAATAAAAATCAGAAGGCATTGCTAATGGTAAGTGTCCTGTAACTGACATTTGGCATGGCCTGCCATTGATTCCATAGAACTTGCACCTGTGAAAAAATCAGGGCAAATGTTGAATTTATGCACACAAAAAGACACCTATAAACTCAGAAATTCTGAACATTTCAACCATATCTATCCATTTTGAACACAAGACTGAAGATTTGCAAGTCCAGTTTTTACATCCAAAAGGAGCAATCTAGTGTGCGCCAATATTTTAGCCTGAGGAAAGGAAAACAGTCTCTTCTATAGGAAGAGCTGATGCTGTTCTCCTTTTCAAGAATGCAAAGAAGCTAAAATTGTAAAATACTTTATTATCACATCCAAATTGCAAAGCACTTTTCCAAGCACTTCCAAAAACTCAACTGACTAATACTGATCGCAATAGCTTTGCACTCTGTCCTCTCTTTTCGTAACGTGCACGTGTTCAGTTCTGAGCCAGCATGGTATTAACAGTTTCTCCTCGGTGAAGAATTCAGGAAGTGTTTGTACTAATTACTGAATACCTCTGCTCTGAAAGTATTAAAATATATAAAAACCTGTGCCTCATTCTTTACATGTATTTACTGCTAACAATAAGAAATTTATAATAAACTAATTGAACAGTTAAATTAAGGCTACTGTAAGTTGAAATATTTAACATGTTCCGTGCTCCCATTCTACTGTTCACCTCCATCTGAAAAAACAGCATACCACACAGAAACTCTGCTTTTAAGTAAACCCATTTTATTAGCATGATGGTTTAAATTCAAACAATACTTAGGCTTATGCTCAACAAGTCCAAATTCTTCTAAGGCTCACATCACATTTTAAGAAATTATTTTTCATATTGTGAGAAAAACGCAGAGTGATAATGCTGAAATCCAAAGTTGTTAATGAAACAGATTATTTGAGCCCAAATGTGGAGCTGATCCAGGACAATATAATAATCTAGGTTAGTTAAAATAGTTTAGGTTTTGCATTTTTCTTAACAGTGGGTATAACCAAAATTATTACAAATCTTAAGCTATTACATAATCTCTTTTCCCCCACCTTTCAAATTTAAGTGATAATAAAACTAGACAATTGTGCATTAACTGGTTATGACAGTATGTCACTTCCTAGCATCAATCTATTTTATGCCATGTTGTTGGACTGCCTAAGGCCACCACTGCTGCTTTAGCATTTCTATTGACATCTTATGAACTGTACAAATTGGCTGGCAGAGTAAGCTAAACCGTGTGAGAAGGTAGTGAGTAAAAACAGTTCATTGTTCAGTTTCGGACAAGTACATCAATAGTTGTTTAGGCTCATCATTTATACATCTAAACCTCCTCCCATCATTCCACCCCAGACACAAATGAGAAATCCTAATTTAACATACCAGATTATCCTCAACAGTCTTTTTTCCTACTTAAAAAAAAAAAAATCACAGAATTATAGTTCTGATGTAGGAAAAAACATTTTGAAAAAACTACTATTGTATGCACTAGTGCATTTCTGAAGTGAGTCTCCTATCATCGCACTTACCATTGGTTTGCATCTTGAGTGGTTCTGAGATGAAACTAAAGCAGATGATGTGTTTCAGGAACCCACCTGACTTGCTGCAATTCCTAAAGAGTGTTCAGTTCACTGGACCAGCTCTAGTCTAGTTGTCAGTAACCATTCTTACCAAGTGCATACAGCATGGTTATTAGCTCCTCAATATGAACTGTTTTCCTCGATACATGCGCTGCTTATACCCTCACTGATGTACAAAGAAACTCGACCTAATCTTGAAACTCAAATATAGTCATGTAATCTGACAATAGTTGTAACTTTCATCAAGTTTAACTGCTGTGTGGATACAATTTTTTGAATATGATGGTAATTATTATCAAAGTCTTTGATGATGTCTGTGCTTACACGTGAAATACTTCTCACACAGAATGAACAGGAAAAAATTGGCTAAAAAAATAGGGACAAGATTAGCTACTTTAGCTATTAATTTACTCTCATTCCAATGGGCCACCACTACTTATGTATTGGCTTTCTTTTCAATTTACATGCAGTAGTGTGCTTACAGGATTTCCAGCTAGAAAAGAATTTAAGAGATGGACTGCAAGATCAGAATTCACAATGTTTCAGTGATATGAAAGGAGTCCCAAAACTCAGTAAGAAAAGTCAATTAAATAAAAGGAAGAGCTTATCATGTCCCTCAGGGTACCACACATTAATAGACACATAAAACCTGAAAGGAGTCTAGCAGAGAAATAAAAAACATCCAGAAAAGTTTCACAATGTTAAATACAAAAAAAGCATGCACCATGGGCCAAAAGACGAGATGGCAGGGAAGAAGACCAGCCTGGCTGAACAGAGAGCTTTGGCTGGAACTCAGGAAAAAAAGGAGAGTTTATGACCTTTGGAAGAAGGGGCAGGCCACTCAGGAGGACTACAAGGATGTCGTGAGGCTATGCAGGGAGAAAATTAGAAGGGCCAAAGCCCAGCTAGAACTTAATCTGGCTACTGCGGTAAAAGACAATAAAAATGTTTCTATAAATACATTAACAACAAAAGGAGGACTAAGGAGAATCTCCATCTGTTATTGGAATACAGGGGGAAACACAGTGGCAAAGGCTGAGGAAAAGGCTGAGGTACTTAATGCCTTCTTTGCCTCAGTCTTTAATAGTAAGACCAGTTGTTCTCTGGGTACCCAGCACCCTGAGCTGGAAGAAAGGGATGGGGAGCAGAACGAAGCCCCCATAATACAAGGGGAAATGATTAGCAGCCTGCGACAGCACTTAGACACACACAAGTCAATGGGGCTGGATGGGATCCACCCAAGGGTACTGAGGGAGCTGGTGGCAGCGCTCACCAAGCCACGTTCTGCCCTTTATCAGCAGTCCTGGCTAACTGGGGAGGTCCCAGTTGACTGCAGGTTAGCAAATGTGACACCCATCTACAAGAAGGGCCAGAAGGAGGATGTGGGGAACTACAACCATGTCAGTTTGACCTCAGTGCCACAGAAGGTTATGGAGCAGATGACTGTGAGTGCTCATCACACAGCATGTACAGGACAACCAGAGGATCAGGCCCAGCCAGCATGGGTTCATGAAAGGCAGGTCCTGCTTGACCAACCTGATCTCTTTCTATGACAAGGTGACCCGCTTAGTGGATGAGGGAAAGACTGTGGATGTTGTCTACCTGGACTTTAGTAAAGCCTTTGACACCATTTCCCACAGCATTCTCCTGGAGAAACTGGCTGCTCATGGCCTGGACAGGTATACACTTTGCTGGGTAAAAAACTGGCTGGATGGCCAGGCCCAAAGAGCTGTGGTGAATGGAGTTAAGTCCAGTTGGCAGCTGGTCACAAGCAGTGTTCCCCAGGGCTCCGTTTTGGGGCCAGTCTTGTTTAATATCTTTATCAACGATCTGGATGAGGGGATTGAGTGCGCCCTCAGTAAGTTTGCAGATGACACCAAATTGGGTGGGAGTGTCGATCTGCTGGAGGGTAGGATGGCCCTGCAGAGGGATCTGGACAGGCTGGATTGATGGGCCGAGGCCAACAGTAAGAGGTTTAACAAGGCCAAGTGTCGGGTCCTGCACTTGGGTCACAACAACCCCATGCAATGCTCCAGGCTTGGGGAAGAGTGGCTGCAAAGCTGCCTGGCCAAAAAGGACCTGGGGGTGTTGGTTGACAGCTGAAGATGAGCCAGCAGTGTGCCCATGTGGCCAAGAAGGCCAACAGCATCCTGGCTTGTATCAGGAATAGTGTGGCCAGCAGGAGCAGGGAGGTGATTGTCCCCCTGTACTTGGCACTGGTGAGGCTGCACCTGGAATACTGTGTCCAGTTTTGGGCCACTCAGTACAAGAAAGACATTGAGGTGCTGGAGCATGTTCAGAGAAGGGCAATGAAGCTGGTGAAGGGTCTGGAGAACAAGTCTTATGAGGAGCAGCTGAGGGAACTGGGGTTGTTTAGCCTGGAGAAGAGGAGGCTGAGGGGAGACCTTACCGCTCTCTACGACTGCCCAAAAGGAGGTTGTAGTGAGGTGGGTGTTGGGCTCTTCTCCCCAAGCAAGAAGGGATAAGAAAAGAAGAAATGGGGTCAAGCTGCATCAGGGGAGGTTTAGATTGGCTATTAGGAAAAGTTTCTTTGTGGAAAGGGTAGCGAAGCATTGGAACAGGCTGCCAGGGAAGCGGTGGAGTCACCATCCCTGGACGTACTTAAAAGACATGTAGATGTGGCACTTTGGGACACAGTTTAGTGCAGGACTTGGCAGTGTTATGTTAACAATTAGACTCAATGATCTTAAAGGTCTTTTCCAACCTAAACGATTGTGTGATTCTATGATTTATAAGTAACAGCAAACTAGAAACTAAATGAGTTACTGTGATGTCATGTCAGGAAAAAAAAGGAGGAAATTTTACCTTTGAAATACTAATAGGACTGGATTATGTTTAAGATTAAGAGACCTTTTTTTCTACTTCACAGGCTGCTCTCAAAACTGCACAAAGAACAAAATTTTGGGTGCCACATTTTACGAGCAGACAAACTGGAAAAAGTGCAGCAGACAAATGTACAAGGCAGCTAGGAAATACACCCATGAAGGCTGAGACAGTGGGTTTATTTAGTCTAGGAAAAAAACAAACTGGCAAAAATAAGGTTGGATTGATATATGCTTAAAAGGGGAAAAAAAAAAGTCATGGAAGCTGCTATAAAGAAGATACTGTTCAGCTGGTGTCAATGCTTTGGGTATTTGCTTAGTTATGAATGTCTAGTCTTAAATATATTAAAGGGAAAACTTTGCCACTTTCTTCTCATTTCACTTTCAAACAACATTAAGCAGGTCCAGCAGTGTGCCCACGTGGCCAAGAAGGCCAACAGCATCCTGGCTTGCATCAGGAATAGTGTGGCCAGCAGGAGCAGGGAGGTGATTGTTCCCCTGTACTCGGTGCTGGTGAGGCCGCACCTTCAATGCTGTGTCCAATTTTGGGCCTCAGTACAAGAAGGACATTGAGGTGCTGGAGTGTGTTCAAAGAAAGGCAACGAAGCTGGTGAAGGGTCTGAAGCACAGGTCTTATGAGGAGCGGCTGAGGGAACTGGGGTTTAGTCTGGAGGAGGCTGGGGCAGCGAGGGGGGGGGAGTGGGGGGCGGCGGACACACCCCTTATTGCTCTCTCCAACTCCCTGAAAGGAGGTTGTAGTGAGGTGGGTGTTGGGCTCTTCTCCCAAGTAACAAGAGACAGGACGAGAGGAAATGGGCTCAAGGTGCATCAGGGGACGTTTAGATTGGCTATTAGGAAAACTTTCTTGACGGAAAGGGTTGTCAAGCATTGGAACAGGCTGCCCAGAGAGGTGGTGGAGTCACCATCCCTGGAGGTGTTCAAAAAACATGTAGACGTGGCACTCTGGGACATGGTTTAGTGGGCATGGTGGTGTTGGGTTGATGGTTGGACTGATGGTCTTAGAGGTCCTTTCCAATCTTAATGATTCCTAGTTTTTACTTTCATTAAAAATAATCCAGCCACCAAGCCAGGAAACATGAAATTGCTACTCTACCCTTCATTGGTTTAGTGGTGGACATGGTAGTGTTGGGTTACTGGTTAGACTGGATGATCTTAAAGGTGTTTTCCAACCTAAACGATTCTATGATTCTATGACTCTGGCCCAAATGCAGCGATTTTTGTAGATGGCTGAATTCCTCACAAAGCCAAGTAACTGTCACATGTTTGACTGTAACATTTAACAATTAATATGCATGTCATTGTAGTATAAATTTGTAGGCAAGCAGTACCAGAATACTAAAATCTGCTTTTGGCTACATAGTTATATTTCACTAAAATCACAATGGATTATCATATCATGTAAATGCCTGGAATTTATGCAAATAGACTTTACATCCATATATATCTTATATTGTGTATATATAAAAATATATACATTTTGTATATATTTGATGTATTTATATATATATCACACACACAAACACACGGACTATACTTTGCTTGTTAAAACTGCCAATAAGTCAACTCTAAATTTCAAAATTTGTGATATAATCGTCAATGAATGGGAATAGTACAGACTCTCTGAGGTTATGATTTAATATTAGGACAAAATGGTACTTGCGCTAGGCCAGACAGTGACTTACAGTGAAGGGTTTTTTTTCATGTTTACTGTCAGCTATGAGTTTTTCATGCTACTTGGATGAGTCATAGCAATATGAGTAACACATCAACATGACTTGGAAACAGTAGCTCAAAACAACAAAACCACAGGAGGTCAACAGCATACTCAAGTTAAGTGCACACTGAGACCACTCAAATTTATATTTAACAGAATAGTCACACCAACTACTAGGTAATCTTCTATGCTTCCAAAATGTAATTATTATACTGCAATTTTGGAAATACAGTTTGAACCATCACTGGTAATATTTATGAAGAGATTACTTAGTAGATCCCAGTCTTAAGAGAAGCCCCTACCGAAATTGCAGACTCTAGATTTAGATCCATTAGCTCTCCAGGGTTGTCCCACAACTGAATGTCCCTAAGCAGATGCTCTGTTCCTATCTGCACATACTTCATCATGAGATTTCAAGTTTTCCCCATTGTGGTTTAGCTACTTGGATGAATGTTACAGTCAGTCAACACTGCATTCAGATTCTAAGATACTTGGGTTTTGCAAAGGACAGCCGAGACTCTGAAATGATGGACTATGAATTAGACAGAGACTGAATCAATGAAAGCCTCTATAGCCCCGAACTCAATCCATATCCTAGTGAAATTTAGCGGCATGGTCAAAAGCTAACAGATATACAGAGCAGAGTAGTAGAGCCTCATTATTTAATGACAGAACTAGTTTTGAGCAGATTGAAAATAAAATTTTCCATATCACTGATGCTATTCAATTGCTAAGTTTAAGCTAAAAAGAATTAAGTTTCATTTTGCCCTTAAAGAAGCAACTGTCTTTTTGAATGAAAAATAGAAATCCCTATCTTAATCCTTCCACAATAATCCCTAAAGAAATACTTCAAATCCAAAAGATATTTTCCACTAAGTAAATGCAATTGTACAGTTCCTTCTGGCTTTCAGTAATTTATCACTTACTACTTCTCATGGGGGTGGGGAAAACCCCAAAGAAGTAACCATGATGTTTTGGTATTAATCAGCAGAAGTTGGGAAACTTCAAGGTGCTTGCCTTATGTAGCTGGCCATATAAATTAAAGATAGGTAATCCTGCTCAGTTTACTGAAGCCAAAGGCACATACCGAGCTTGTGAATTACCATGACAACTGAAAGTGTCACTGACCATTTATAGAGTTCAAATCCTCAAACAGTTTTCAAGTCAAAATTCAGGTTAGCTCAAATAGAGATATAGGCAGTTTGAAAGGAACAAGATTATTTTTGTCAGAACAGATTAAGCAGTACTTGATAAACGCTTTTGTCCACAAAACTGCAGCTTCACTTACTAGGTGATGAGCAGCAGATGAGGAGACAAATTTCTAAGTCCGCCACTGCTGCAATTCAGAACTAAACATACCACAGCCTGAGTATCACCAGACTGGGAATGGTAATTTCTTGGAGCAGAAAACTTACATTGCCTGTTGGGCAAGAACAACCCATGTTCTGCAGCCCAAGAGCCAAGAACATGAACGTTAAGGTTTTTACTAAGACGTAGTACTAGCTAAAACTTAATAAAATGCAAGTTTTTGTGAACTATCATTTATACAGCATACTTTGCACAGTAAGTATGGGTGCTGTGGGGACTTGAACATCACTAGTTAAAAGGAAACAAATGGAAAGGGAGTACATCTCTTAGGCATGCAAGCTCCACACAAAATACCTGCCTTATGGTATCATTCTTGCAGGTAAAGGAACAAGTCCTGTTGACTGCTGACCACCATTATTTTTAATAACTTTTATTTAAAGTATTTAACTTCTGCATAAAATCATGGAGTCCAGTTCAGTACTAGTTCAGTAATTTTTAAAGAGTGATTACTTTCCTTCGCCTTAAAATACAGAGGGGTGGGGGGAATGAACCCCACCTTAAAAATCTAGTCCTCTTTCAAGGAAAGAAACCTAAACCTAACATGCCTCAGATATCTTGAAATTAATACAGAACTTAATGTCTACCATGATCTCTGTCAGGAAAGTCCATGCTAACTTACATTACTTTTTTCCACATGAATACAAACATTTTGCTTCCCCTGACCAAGAAAGTAGAACAGTATTTCTTCCAAATGTGACATTTGCCCAGTCTTTGAAGGAAAGATCTTGAACAGCTGGGGAGCAACTGCTTAGATGGTGCTGACATTTTCTTTTAAGAATAATAAAATAAAATAATAATATTCCTATTAGGAGAGTTAAATTTTATACCTTTTCTGTATTATCTTATCAGAAATATGCTATAAAAAAAATTCAGAGGTCCTTTCCCTATCCATAGGACAAATATCCTAGGTAACTAGTAGCCTTTCAAAAAGGGACCATAAAATGAAAGGATTTACAGACAAATCAAGTTCATCTTCAATATAATTCCAAGATGGGATACAAACATCCTCAGCTCTTAGCACATCTACCTTCCTCACACTCCTGTCTCACAAAGGGGGAACTGAGACTATATCAATTCATGGTAGAAGACCAGAGTGCAAAAGGAAATAAAACCATCTCCCCCAAGCTCCAGGCTTTCACTCTTAACCACTGGAATGAAAAACACAGAATTGTTCCAACCACAAGGCAGCCAATACAATTTGCAACTTTTGTTCTATTTTCATAATTGCATTTACAGTTCAAACAAAATAGAATTTTCAAAATCAATCGTACAAGTTATACATTTATAAAGCAGATATTCCAGGGAGATGAATATAAAAACAAGTGCTAAACAGTAAATAGAGCAGGATGATTCCCTTATACAGGGTCACTCTGATTCAGGTTATGAACTACAGTCTCTGTCTTCAAAAGTCAAATTTAATTTTAGCAAGTTGCTTTTCACAAATTCATCATTTCTTTCCAGTCTTAAGTCTATTTTATGAAAACCTTCTTTGTGTTTTTGCAAGTCTTTTCCAATTTTAACACCAAGTAAGTATAAAGAACAAATTCTTCAAATATTCAATTATGGAATTACTCAGTTTTCCAAAACTACCTTTTAGAAAGAAATTTTCGTTCATCATTTGATTACAGTATGCATATTTACTAATTTACCACATTTATAGGACCCTAACATCTGAGTTTCAATAGTAAAATCAACACTGTTTTTAAGGTCCATAGTTTCAAATATCAACTTTTCACTAGGAATCCTGCATCTGCAAACATAATCCAGCTCTATAATTTTAAGGCAACCAGAGAATTTGGAAGCACTCACATTTTAAAAAGTTTCCAGATTAGCACAAAAAGGAAACACAGCTATGCATTTGCCTTTTCTAGCAGAATAAAGGAATAAACAGTTTGGAATCTCAGTAAGAACAGCAGCATTTTGTCCATGGTGGATGTCTGACACACACAATAAGGCAATCACGCAAAGAAAAGATTCCAGTGCAAGTAAGTTCAGTTTGTCAGTGATTGCTATGCCCCTACATGTGCGCACAACCAACTCTGAAAATGGAGCATTTACAGATTTATTAATGCACTGGAAGAGAAGTTTATTTGCTACTGTGATTTCATTCTCAGTACTCACCATCCTGCTAACCAAATCCCATACTCTACCACTGAAATGTTGCTCAATCTTAAAAGGGGTGCTTTTAAGAGCCAAGAAGCATACCTACTTTGAATATTATCATGCACATTTGTCCTTCTCGTATCAACTGGTCCCCCAAACCTGCCCTTGAGCATTTTTTCTTTCACTTGAGATTGTCTCAAAACTGTCAAGTAGCCTCCTGGTTATCTTACTATCCTGGTTTCAGCTGGGATAGAGTTAATTTTCTTCCTAGTAGCTGGCATAGTACTGTGTGTTGGATTTAGTAAGAGAATAATAATAACACACTGATGTTCTAGTTGTTGCTAAGTACTGCTTATGCTAGTCAAGGACTTTTCAGCTTCTCATGCTCTGCCAGGTACACAAGAAACTGGGAGGGGGCACAGCCAGGACAGTTTATCCAAACTGACCAAAGGGCTATTCCATACCATAAGACATCACGCTCAGTATATAAACTGGGGGGAGTTGGCTGGGAAGTAGCGACTGCTGCTCAGGGACTGGCTGTGTGTCAGTTGGCGGGTGGTGAGCAATTGCATTGTGCATCACTTCCTTTGTATATTATTATTACTATTATTATTACTACTACTATTTTTACTTTGCTTCAATCATTAAACTGTTCTTAATCTCAACCCAGGAGTTTTCTCACTCTTACTCTTCCAATTCTCTCCCCCATCCCACCAGGGCAGGGGGAGCGCACAAGCAGCTGCATGGTGCTTAGTTGCTGGCTGGGGTTAAACAACAACAGTTACCTAATCATTTGTCACCAGCTCATCTACAATAATAATAATTTAAACCTTACTTTACCCACAAAATTCTCCACTGCTACCTTATTTCTTGGCTACTGCTGATTGTGGGATCCATCCTCTGTCACAGAAACTTGGTTTTTGTCTTCAGGCATGTTGCCGTATCTGTGGAGCTCTATCAGAAAGCTGTACAACCAACCAGATCCTTTTACCAGTCCATCCATTTGGGTAACACTCATGCTGAAGCTCCAATGTCTCATAGCTCACTGACTGCAATGCATTTTTCCCTTGCCTTGACAAATGGAACGCTGGTCCAACCACAACCATTCAGTATGCTACAACAAAACACCCTTTCCTAACTCCCTGCCCACCTCCTATTGGTCCCCTCTGCTCCTCCTCACACGTTCCTCATCACCCAAAAAATGGTACTTGCTCTCCTTCTGAAGGCCTTTCATGGCCTCTTTCTTCAGCCTACACTCTGATCCTGCAGTAAGTTTTTCATTCTTGCCTCCTGTCAGCTTACAATGACAGCTTCCAACATATCTATCATACTTTCAGGCAAGTACTTGTCACATTCCCATAATCTGGAAGCATGTATTTGGAAAAAACAGCTCAAAAATCAGCAATACAGACCACTTCTAGAAATCACCCCTTTAAATCTTTTTCACTGTGAAAACTGCAGTGGAAGTTTGACGGTTGCTATGCTATTAGTGTCCAAAGCACTGCACATCATGCTTAGTGATACAGTCCCCCCCTCACCATACTTTGTCAGTTTACATCCAAAGAGTCTGGCATTTCACATTTTTGATTCAGTTCTGTGGAGCAGGAACCAATCTTTAGCTCTACTTGTGCAACATAGCCCATTAACTGGGAGATATTTCAGGCTTCTAAGCACTAAAATATTAAAAAAAAATCAGCCAGTAGACAAACGTCAGCATAACCCTGTATTCACACATTTCCTTGTCCTTACTTGCTCCTTTGCTCTCCCATAGTACGTTGATTTCAAGTACTGTTCCATGAATCTCCCAGCCAATGTCTGATAAAGCACATACAAAATATTCTGTGACATTCAATACAAAATTTTTTATGACACCATTTGAGATCTTACCTTAGTAAAATTATTCAAGTGACCTAGTTTTCTCATATTTGAAACGCCTTGTAATTTGGCCACATTTTGGAGAATCTCTCTCATATTATCACAGGGTTCTGCAAAAGAAAACAGATTATTAGCAGATACAGTTAAAAAAAAAATCAAAAATCTAAGCATGCATTTAACATGCAGTTTCCTAAATACAGCAGGTACTCTCCTGGTCTTAAATAAGGATGCAGATCATTTTTGCCTCAAGAAGCAACAATTTGATTTATGCTCAGAACCAAAACCAGGCATACCTGAGTTCTCTAGAATAAATGCTAAAGTCCATGGAGGAGAGGGACTCCTATTTTAAAGGAGATTTTAATTGATATCTTAGATTTGCAACTGACAAATCCATTTAGTGTCTGAAACACCAATCCTAACATCTCGTAACTGAACAGCTTTATCCTTAATCCCCTTGTAATTTAAAGACAAGAAGTAAACTTAAAGACAGAAGTAAAAAGATACCATGTTAACTGCCACACCACATGACTTCTTTTTTCCCTCCAGACAAAGCATTGGTGGGATTTTGGGAAGATGGGACTGTCTTCTGCTCTCCGTATTATCCTCTGCCCACAATCACCCTAAACTCACTAGAGGGCTGGGACTTTCCAGTGACATGGGAAGAAGACTACAAGGTAAACAGGGAGATTAGGAACATCTCCTTTCTTCCTAAGGGTCCACCATCCCAACAAAAAGCGCCGAAGCCCCACAAACCAGGATTCAGACACCAACTGATGATCCTGCACTCTGCTGGGAAGTGGAAAAGGACTACCAAACATAGGTAGAAGAGACAATATTGCCCTGCCTTTGGGAATAAGGTTAGGAGTTGAGGCAGACTGGGACAAACAGCACAGAGTGGGGTTGGGCACAGAGAGCTGCACACAGAGCTACTGTAACAGAAACTGCAGTAAGCTCTGTACACAGCAGTATTGCGGTGGGACAGTCTTCAAAGGGAGATGCTTAACTGCAGGGTTCTCGTGCAGTCTTGGATTAGCCACTGTGTGACAGGCACTAAAACACCACTATCAACAGCACTGTGGTTTGAAATAAATGAAATACCAAGGCTATGCTGGAGATGTGAACTGTTAGAAAGTATTATATTACCAAAAAAGAAAAAAATTTTGTTACGTAAAATGAAGTCTTTAGAAAAAGCCTGAAGAGTCCAAACACCAGACATCTGGAAAGCAGCAAAGAGAAGGGTTTTGTGTGTGGTGCCCCACATTAACTTCAGTAAAAGAAACTTTGTTTCCTACTGCAGAATGAACAGCTACAGATGAATTTGTGGCGTACACACAGTCTTTTACTTCCCAGTTCATCCCGAAAGGATATTTGTGTATTTTCCATTACACAAAGGAAATCAAAAGTGTCAGAGATGGAAAGAAAGCACTTCTTCACCACCTCTCTACAAACCAAGCTGAGTTTTTTTAAAATCAACTTCCGTGGTTTAAAAACTTAAAAAAGCAAGAAATTTGAAAAAGCAGACATAACTAGCAATCTCATCAGGATATATCCAGAATGTATTTGGAAATACAAGACCCTGTACTTGCACTACCATCAGGAACACAAGACAGTATTTAAAGATTAACACACCTACAGGTAGGCACATGAATTAAGGTGTGTAAACCTGTAAACCCATTGTAGTCAGTGGAGATCTTGTCTATCAGCCAATGAAGTCAAAAACAATTAACCTGATTAGCTGTAAGATGCCTACTCAAGGGCAAGGTGGATCAATCATATTGACTACACTGCTTATAATGAAACTTTAGCACATGTACAGACATGTTGCTCCCACACCACATAATTGCGATGTTTTTCAGACAAAGGATCAGTGAGATTTTCGGAGAACAAGACAGGCTCCTAAATGTGGGCATCAATCTCAATCATCACCAGCCTGATGTGCAATATCCTTTTCCACAAACCTAAGTCACAGCAATAAGCAAAATCAACTGTTGGATACACAGCCACAAGTACAGAGCGAGCTACCTTGTACTGCAGAACAGTATGCATAGTGAAACTGAACACCCAATAACTTTGAATTTAAACTGGAACATGTGCATGCATCTCTGAATCCCCCACAGCCCAGCCAAAAATAAAAATAAAAATAATCTCTGATATCATTACAGAAATTAGAGACAGTGAAAATCTTACTAGATGCATCCCAAGTTTAAGATTCCTATGCATAGTTCACTTTTCCGGGGCTTAACTCTGCTTGAGAGGTTTGCAATAGCACAAGCCATAGAAACAAGAGAACAAGAGAAACACTGAAAACAAGTAGGTTGGGATAGTTATGGCACTACAAATAGTTTACATCATAGCCCCTAATTTCAAGGGAATATAATAGGAGAGGAAAGTAACTTCCTCATAATTTGGTTTCTCTGAAAATACAGTTTGGCTACACTTTGGCCTGCCTTGGGTTAACAGGTGGTATTTTCCCTGGGCACACCACTTCTGGATCTGTAACATACCCCATTAGGCCACAAGAAAGATCCCAGGTGAGCAGCCTTAGAGCTCTCCAGAATGTTCTACTTCAACTGCCTGGAGAACAAGCAGCAACAATAACTTTCCAAAATGACTGGAAATACGCTTCTAAGTTTTAATTTTGAAAGTACAGACAGCTACAAACTCAGGGTAAGCCTCTACCAAAACTAAGCTCACTATATGGACAGGAAGGACCATGAGACTAGCCCAGGAAACCTCTTGTATGTCACTGGCAATGAACATTTATGTTCAGCTACCTGACAGTGGGCACTAACTCAGAAGTGAGCAAGGCGTGCTGTGCAGAAGGGCAGACAATTTGGTTGTGAAGAAACCAGGACACGATGATGCTACCACTTCCCATGTTAACAATCCTGTAGCAACGGCAGACCTTTATAACGAGGTTGCCTAATTAAAATGTGCACTAAAACCATTTTACTCTATGTGTGTATGAAAAACTGCAGTTACAGCAACTTTTTCTCACATTGTCCTCCTTCTGCTGAGAAAACCCCTCATTTCTAGAGAGACAGAAAAGTCTGAGAGAAACCATCTTTGTACTGCTTAGCAGAGCAGCCAGATATTTCCCAGAAGCCTCACTAGCAGACAAATAATTTGAAGCAAAGTGGGTTCTCCAGTATAAGATCTACAACACCGAGAAAATTGAGAACATGACAGACAGACGTTTCCACTATTGAACTGGTAGTATTAGTACAGCAAGTTAGCTGGCTCACACTTCGATTATATCAACAACACTACTGCTGTAGAAAAAACAAGACAGTAAAGAAATACCCTCTAATAGCATACTACCTCAGAAAGAACTAAGATTACAGAAGCCATTTCAGTCAAGCCTTGGAAGTTTAAAAAAGACTTGAACTGACAAAGAACCTTCTTGCAAAAAATTTCTTCTAAAAAAATTAACGAAAGAACTGTGACTAACGTCAAGGAAAGACTGGCTATGCTGGTCGTCTTCTTCTGGAAATGCATCATGTATTAGAAAGTAGAAAATTTACTTAGTTACTCAAGTGCAGCTCATTTTTATTACAAATAAAGCCAACAGGGAAGGCAGGCAGGCCTAACAGAACTTCAGATGTGGCAGATGTAAAAGAATTTAAACAAAATAACATGACTTCACAGTGGAGCTATAGTCTCTTCCTACTGTCCCTTACATTAAAATCAGCTTGAAAATAGCCTAAATATATTCTGGATTCTACCAACTAAGCCATGTGGCTTTCCTGTAATCAAAGATCAGACCCAGCACTGCATATCTTCCAGTCCCAAAATCCCATGCAACAGCACTGAAGAACATGGATTAATGCAGAAATGAAAAAAACATGGCACAAAATCAGAGACTGATCTCCCAAAAGAAGAAATATCATGGCCTCAACATTTCACTGTCAAGCTTAACAGCTCATGCTGGTGTTGACAAGCACTTCTGGGGTTTTTGGGGGGTTTTGGGTTTTTTTTTTTTAAAGACCCCAGTTCAGACCAGTGCTGCAGAGATTTCTTAGCTCTGATTAACCCTTACTCTTTAGCTCTTCAGAAGTTCTTGCTCTTCCATCTGAAAAAAAGATAAAGAAGAGAACCTATTTGTTATAATTTTAAGACCCCTCAGAAGTCTATTCTTTCCTGACTTACCTCATTTATTACTGAGATGGTGACTCATCTTGAGCTGGCCCATAGCGACAACCAAATATCTTCACATTCTTTCCCATGGTGCTTCTGAGGGTGGAGTTGTGCAAAATGACTGAGCTGATCCTACAGCTTTCTTCTGCCAGAAGACACACAATCCCCTCCCTTACTTTCCTTCCCTTTACCCTGTCCCGCTGTATGATACACTGTACCCTTTACACTACTCCAGCACCCATCAACTTCACATTAAAATAGTTCTGCTAACTAACTCAGCAGAATACTTTTCATTCTTTTGGCTATATTGGTTTTCTGCTAGGTTACCAAGACAAACTGAATACTAAAGTCTTACAAAAATCCACACAGAAGTGGCTGTGCCACTGAGCCATTCACAGGTAGAGTGGTGGAAGCAGGACATACCCTTTCCAGAAAAGGCTCATTAGAAAAATGTCAGACTATCTTTTTTTTTTTTCACCTGCACTTTTACACTTGACAAATTGTCCTGATTAAAGTACACAAAGCCACTTTTCCTCAAATCTCATCTGAAAACTTTTTGATATCTAAAAAAATTTCAAGCCAGCACCCTTGTGTTCTGCAACACCAGCTAAGCTTGCTGATCATTACAGTCTCATTTTCTGTGTATCTGTCTCCTTTTTTTGAACAGCAAGCACTTTGAAGTAGGAGATAGCTTCATTCTGTGTACTTCTGTTACAACACACAGTTTCTCACCCACAACTGTTTGCACTGAATAACACCCAGTACAAATAATGATAATCTTTAGCAGAGAGTGAAATTGGTGTTTTTAAAACCCTAGCCTCAAGAACTCTGTGACTCTCTATGCCTTAAAGTAATTCATAGTTGCGTGTATCTTAAAAATCTTAAAAGTTGTGGTGGTGTTTGTTTTTATACTCTCATGACCTTTTAGGGCTTGGCTCATTTTTTTCACCCCTTCAGGACTGTGACATTGTTTTTCCCCAGCGAGAATCATGATGCATTCTGACAGATCCCATTCTCCACAGAGAAAGAAAACTGTAGAGCTCCAGCTACACAAACCACCTAGCTAATGCAGGGATGAAACAGGACCAGCAACAGCTATATTAGCATAAGTGACAACTCCTTCTGACAGATTTTTGCAGCATTGCTTGACCACATTCAGTACACTAACAGTATGCCAGTTCTATATTCTGTTATACACATGTGAATAAAAGCAAACAAATGGTGGGCTTTAGCACACAAATAATTCAGTAACTCTGAAGTCAGGCATAATGAGTTAAACTGGAGAGTGTATATTTTATATGCATCACTTGGTAGATACTCGGACAGTAGCTGTACACAGTAACCCATGGACATACAGTAAGTAAACTCTCAAGTGAGAGACTGCCCTAGCAGCTGCTATCACACCTACTAGAGTCATAGTGCCAAAAAGTAAAATAAGAGACTAAACACTCCTAAACACTTCTCTTAAAGGAAGTTGTACTTCGCTACAGTTAAGCATTTTATCATTGACTAAGAACACAAGAGATACCTTCCTCTTACTGAAGGAAAGAATCACAATATAGATGGATGAACTTGCTACACACCTCTACATTTATTAAAGATTTTTAAAGTCTAAGTGGGATCCAACTGTATACTGCAAAGCTGCTCTTAGTGGCTTGTTAGCCAAAATAAAGGAAGTTGAGTGAAACACACACCAACTAGAAACATTAATGCACCATTCTCCATTTCCACTAAAACAGTAATGAGTTATCAGTTATTGAAACCAATGAAACTTTAGAAATCAGTTACTTAAAAGGTATCTATGTAAGCCTAGATGACAGGTAGTCAGTCTGCTAAAACACTTTTTATCAACAGTTTTAATAATGAAATGAAACACCAATGAGAAGGCATATTCTGCCATTATCAACTTGCTGGGGGAAAAGAAATCAGGACAATTATGTAATCTCTCATAACATGAAGTATTCTTAATTTACATCCAACTCAAAATGAGGAAACTGAACAGAAGAAAAACAACCAGGTTCTTAAAACAATGGAAGAGAAAGCTACATTAAAAAAGCAAACTGCATGACACAGATCACTCCTGAATTATTTATATTGACACATCAACTCCACTTTGCCAGATTAAAAAAAAATTAGCACATGAACAGTTTACATTCAGCCTATGATTTTCAGAAACACAGTAATACACATTTAGAGTGAAGGTTTGTCTCAATTTACAAGGTGAGAACACAGAAATAACTGTTTGTTTGTAGCATCAAGTTTAGGTAGTTACTATTATGTTGGAAAATGTACTGAATACTAAGTCAGATAGACATCCTCTATGATCACAGTTAAAATTCTGTTATCACACTTGAATCAGTAGGGTGCAAAATACTTTGCACCGGTATAGTGTAATGCATAAGTTTTGCCAAATAATTCCCATAAATTTTAGATTAAAAAACCCACAATGTAATAACAATTCTTAACAATTGAAAGCATCCCCTTGAAAAGTATAGGTGACCAAAACTGGTGATTTCTGCAGAATGCACCAAGAGATTTATTTAGTTTGATTCCTGTAGCTTCCATAGGTGAACCATACATAAAGCACTTACTTTGAATACAACAGAGAAGTTCCAGTAACTCATGTTCATGAAGATAGAAAGAAAATAAAAGCTAAGAACTCAAATTATTTTCACTCTTGCTGCTTAAGAAAGCTATGAGTAGATGAAAGTGGCTCAGTAATATGGAAAAAAGCACACCTCCTCTCTTTCATAGCACTCAGCAAAGAAAGTAAAAGAACTGTTCTCCTTCCTACATCAATCAGGTAGAAATTGACCTTCACATTTATAAAAATGTCTATTAACTAGAAAGCAGTGCAAAAGACAGCATGTCCAAGGCAGGATCCAGGAAGCACTAGAACCTCAGATAAAAAGAAAGTCTTATACCAGGATTACACTTAGTAGTCTAATCCTTCATGTTTAGCTCTGTACGCCTAGACTTGCACG
The DNA here is from genome assembly GCF_030463565.1 of Pelecanus crispus. Classification (NCBI taxonomy): domain Eukaryota; kingdom Metazoa; phylum Chordata; class Aves; order Pelecaniformes; family Pelecanidae; genus Pelecanus; species Pelecanus crispus. The sequence goes on from NC_134676.1 coordinate 15,890,875, forward strand.
TGTCCTTCTGTAGTAAACAGGAAAATAAAGTTTAAATGCCTACTCTGACTGTACAGACTTCTCTTTTGCAGACGTCCATAATATCATAAATTAAAGGATAATTTTTTTAATATTCCTAAGTACAGATAAAAGTGGCAGGAAACGTACATTCTGGTGTTGCAGTCAGCTTGCAGTGGTGACAGCAGTTCAAAAATGGACCACTTTCCAAATTACTGTCTTACAATCTCAGTATCTTGGTTAGAAATAATATTGTATGTGTAGAAAAGCCATCTTTACATCCTCACCCTTGGTATTATGTTAACTATCACAAGTGTGTGACAGTATATGCCAAATTTGTAGACAGCATTGGTTTACTGCTAAAAACTTCTGAAAAACAGGGTTTATAGTTGAAATGTTAACAGCTTTTCCAGCATCTAATGCTACAGTATTACTACTTAAGCAGAAGCACAGAAGAAAGCTGAAGATTGGCCACAAATTGTTTTGGATTGCTAGAGACAAACTTAGAACACATTCAAACTTTGAACACAGAAAGACAAAATTGAAGGACAATTTCAAAGGACAGCTACAATGCTGATTTGAGGATTAATTATATATAGCTTTTGATAAACAAACTATTTTTTAAATGCTTTATAGCAGTATACAAACTACCGTCCTGTGAGTTTCCTCAAAGATCAATTATGAAAATAACATTAAAGTTAGGACTACATAATGTACCAAGGCAGGTTTAAAAAACTGTTGTTCTTTAAATAACTTCTCTATTCATAGAGAACAAATGTTTGATTTACTCCTCCATTTAAATTTACAATTAGGTCCTCAACTCTCAGGAAGACCTGATGTTAATGCCAAGAATTTTAGCAATCATTCTCGGTATATACAGTCTTTGTGTATTACATACTTCCCCCCCCCCCCCGAAAAAATAATGCCATCTTCCTACAATATTAGATACACAACTCTTAACTACTGCACTCTATGATGACTAAAACCAAGCTGAGATTATAGTCTCCTACCAAAATCCCTCTCATGACCACTCTGTAGTGAAACAGAAATATCAATTATTCCAGAATACACAGTTAAACTCTAGAAGAACTTGCTCTAAAAAAGTTTATGTTTAAAAGAAAAAGGGAAAGGAAAAAGATGCCAAAAAACACAAAGGAAAGCACAAAATACTGAAGGCTAGGAAATGATCCATAGCAGTGCAACTACACATTTGTTTGCCCTGTTGTTCTACTCTCGACTCTGCATCAATTATCAACTGCTGTCAAAGACAGGACACAAGGCTAGAGTGACCCAGTACAGCTGTTCTTAGGCTCAAAAGCCAATAAAAGGCTGGAGGATAAGCCTTTCCCAGATTCACAACATTGGTCATGTTGGTATACAAATCAAATTAATAGTTTACAGAACATCAACTATGAATTTGAATGGCGAATATGAGTTTATTGTAACGGTTTAGAAAACTATCTTCAATTCCTCCAACCCATTTTCTTCTTTTCTGCCACCAATTCTAGAAACAGAAAGTTCAGGACAGTCACAATTTTTAGTTGCTTTAACAAAAGATATACTGTTACTGCTTCAGATCATGCAACTACTGTTTGGTAAGCACATCAGGCAAATCTCCTTTCAAAACTACTCAAAAGAATTCTAATCATGTATTTCTCTGAATATTATCAAAAACTGACAAGCAAGTTAATAATAATAACATTGACATTAGAAGAAAATTTGTGAAAGGGAGAAATATGGTCATATCTAAGAATATTTTCCCAATTAACATTTTGATTTTTCTCTGCATCATTTTAACTTGCTCAGGAACCCAAAAATGTAAATGTTGTCCGGTTAAATGGCACTTATATAAACTCCAAGCTGTCAGGAGGTAGCCACTGTCCCCAGAAATACCCTGTTATATAGAGTGTCATGTAACAAGAAAAAGCCTAGCAACATTAGCAGATGTAGGATCACCCAGTTTGCCAACAAAGACATGAATGGCAATTTGGCAAGACATGGAAAGAGCAAAGTAATAACATCCTCAAATTCAGACATTAATAAAGGTAGCACAGCTAGAAACTACAAGTAAGTCACAAACAGCACTAACAGAAGCAGGAAGCCTTTAAACTGTGGCAAATGTGCAATGTGATAACTACCCCCCTTAAAATGCTGTAATGAGAAGATTCCAAAACAGTGCGCAGACCGATGATGCTTGGGAACACCAGTCCCTCATACCAAGGACAGGACGGGTCTCATCTGTCTGTAGCTGTGACTGTTCAAGACTTTCTCCAAAAAAGGTCATTTTCAGAGAAGGGACAGGAAGCATCAAATTTGTAAGTTTCACAACAAGATCTAAGTACAATTGTTTAAACACAGTAGTCACCTAATCTGTTGGTCAATTTCAACTCAGAAAAATCTTATCCCACTGAAGTAACAGGCTAATGTAAGAAAATGAGCCGGAAACACCACATTTATGGAAACAGCAAAATTTTTTCCATTTCTTTTTTTGTATTTCACAAAAAAATCCCAGTAAGTCTACCCATGAGAATCACATATGGTTTGCATAAAGGAGATGAACACATTCTAAATTCTCTAAATATGAGGTTGCTAAAGCTGAATTCTGACTTCACTGATGCTCAGAAGGTAACAAAGGAAAAAGATTACTTACAGATTTAATTTAAAAAAAAAAAACGGTAAGTTTCAGGCAACAGCTGTTCTTGATAGTCTGGTACTTTTATGAAGTAATTATTTTTAAAAATACATGTATTTTTATTTATAGTCTGTGTACACTTCAAGCAGGAAGCCAATCTCTTATGCAGTTGAAATAAACAAAATCCCTGTATTGTTCACCATGTATCTTTACGTAAAGACATTAATGAAATTATTCTTTGTTCCTCTTTCATAATTCTTATATATTTTTCCATAAATCAAGGCCATATTGTTTGCTTTAAATACCTTACCTCTATGCACAAGTATCTCCTACTAATCATTCTGTAGTCTCAACAGCTACAGTTCATTTCACAACAAATAAAATTTATGCAAATGGAGTATAGAGATGTACCTCTTTCATTTTAAACAAACAAGTGCTAACTGACAGTAGCCATTTCAAACATGGGTGAGTAACTGTCCTAGCTCTTCCTTACCATTTTGCCATCCTTTTGGTCTTAACTCACAAGGTTACTCAAAGTATCACTGAAAAACAGCATGAAGTTTTGTTAAGTACCCATTTCTCCAACTAAAAAGGAATTCAGAGTCTTTGTGCTTTTCATTTTACATGTCAGACAATTAAGCGCATTTGATTTCTACAAAATAAGTAAATAATTTTAAAAGTAGCTTTCTGAAATGTTCCAGGAGCAACTACCTGAATAAACAGTCAGATGTAGCCAAAACCGTGGCAATAAATAGCACTTGGACTACTATGAGCTTAGAGAAGTCTAGATAGTGAAGAACAAACCTAGTAAATTTAGAAACAAATTCTCCCCTTTTAGGAAAACTTTCATAATGGTTCTATCACTCAGACTAATTTATTAACGAACAATGTTGATTCCAAGGACATTGCTGTTCAGGTAGAATTTGGGAGACAAGAATTCCTCATAATATTTAGCTACCCAAACCTACTCAGGCCACCATTCAGATGCAGCTTGCTATACTCTGATGATTGTAACAGAAGTGTAAGAACACGAGTCCTACAGAGCTTTCAGGTATGTGCTAACAGTAAAATTCAGTCACATAACTAAGAAAATACCACTGTAAGCAGGGGGTTTTGTTCTTTGGGGTTGGGCTTTTTTTACTGGGTTTTGTGTTCGTTTTTTTACTCCATTTTCTCACTTTCTCACTTATGCATCTTTACCAGCATTCCTCCTCTTCACCAGATGCAAGGATTTGGTGAATATACTCTTCACTAATCATGCTCTGAAGTTTTGCTAACTCCTACATTTTTCCTGATGCATTCTACCCAAATTTTCCATCACCACAACAGATGGTCGGCAAATGAAACAAAAGAACCATTTCCACAGTATACGCTAATACTACAGATTTTTAAACTAGAATAAAGAAAAATACATTTTATTGTGAGAATGAAAGTTATAACCATTTGTCAAGTATCAGCCAGCACTTGTGCAGCAGTATTATGGCACCTTCCCTTCTGTATCAGAACTCATCACAAGTGCTGCTCAGTGTGCAAATTCACCTGCACTATGTTATAAGCATCTGCCTACCCGCATGCAGTCAAAAACACTTCTAATGAAGAGCAAACTTCATATTTTATTGATCTTTTGTGTAGTTATCAAAGCCTCAAGTCACATACATATGTCTTAGCTGTAAGAAGCCAGCTGGTGTTAAGGTAGATGACTTGTGTCATTATTTTTAAAAGTCTCAGGCAGGAGTCTCACTTAGTATGAAAGATAAAAAGCTTATCTGATTTTTCAGTGCATTCCCCCAAACTAGTCAGCCATCATTTCAACATCAATTCTCAAAGCCACCCTGTAACCCTCTTGAACATTGTTCCTTTCTGCAGTGTTTGGGTTTGTATGGATATAGACAGTTAAAAAATGGTTTTTCACTGTAACTGACTATTTCACTTCTTCCCACTTTAAAGAGAAAAAGTCTACCTGATATTGAGCATCTCTTCTATGTTACTAGGAGAAAACTTCCAAGACTGCTAAGTAATTGGTAAAGTATGCATGGAGATCATGAGATTGGGCAAATAAGTGATGCATTTCTTTCTGGGAAGGCTAGCATTGACAGAGCTTCCTTATTTACTGTAATTATGATGAGGGGTGTGTTTCTTTACACAGCATCTACACTGGATAGCCTCTGACAAAAAAAAAAATCCTGAAACTAAGCACCGCATTAATCTCAAAGGGGGGCAGGGTGGAGGGAAGGAAAAAACCTGAAAAACATTTATGACAGACTACAACATTCATATCAAGAAGGCGGCAGAAACTAGAGATTTTGGTACTTCAACAGTTTCAAAGATTCAAATGACGGGGGGGAAAAGCAGAATACTATAATGTTGTGGAAACACAGCCTTGCTTAAACACCTAAGAAGCTATTTATACTGATCCAAATCGCAGAACAATCCCTTTTGTCAAATACAAATAAAAACCACAAGATATTAGAACAGTCATTTTATTCTCTGCCTTTCAGAAAAAAAGTGCTGACACTTGTTGACCAATCTGAAACACAGCAGCAAAAACATAAAGAATCCACCCACAAAAACAAATTTAGAGATGCTGTACGCAAAAACTTTAGGGACAGATATGAAAACAGATCTTGAAAGACACGGTAGTGCCCAGCTCCTGCAGATACCTTAATGCTAGTCATAAGGTTTTAAAATTGCCTTAAGATTTTTCCTTCATCAAAAATGTTGTTTCCGTTTTCAAGAAATGAAAAGTGAAAATATTGTAAGCACATACCATTTTAGTAGTTCTGAGAATTCTTAAGACTATAAAAGCAGTAATACTTTAGGAAGCAAAGCAAAGCCAAAGGTACACAAGTGTTATTAATCTAACCAGGCCAGTGCACTATACAATTCAAAACCAACAGTCAACTAAAGCACAAATGCAGACAGGAAAGCTAAGGGTATACCTTAATTTTGGAGTGCATATATACTCAGCACCTCTTACTTCTAAAACCTACCAAAAGGTTACATGTTGCCCAAAAAGTTAGCAGGTCACTATCTCTGATCACTTCCCCTTTGGTCTTCCTATATTGAAAAAAACCCACCAACGTACAAGAATAACACAGTAGAAATTCTCAGACAGCAAGACAAGTAAGACCTCTCTCCAGCCGTTTTTCAAGTTGCCCATTTATATCTCAGAAGAACTGAAAAAAATGCTACTAATTACCTTCTTGCTCCTATTATCACTTCTGTTACAGATTCATGAACAAGGCAGCAAAAAACCAGCTACTGTGCTGTGAGATCTGGTCTAACACAAGCATCCTGCTATAAGTACCCATCACAATGACAGCGTACTACAAAGCAAGGGTGAAAGGTGCCCACACATTTTGTTTATTTGGGTATTTTTAAAATACCATTTCTACAGTGTGGTGGAACCCCACTTCTCCATATTTTCAAGCTATGTATTGCAAGAGTACACAAAGAACTTAAAGGCTTTCCATAACAGTCTTGCCATCAGTGTGGAAGAACTGCCTTTGAGCCACCAAGAAAGAAGGCACACACCATCTCTGCACTGGTTCCCCACTGCCTTGCTGCAAGCACTCCAAAATGGTGTGTGTGTGTGTGTGTGTCCCCACTACTTGAGCTCTCAGTATCAGACAGGTGCGCATCGTCCCTCCCTGCTTCTTCCATACTGATGAAGGAAGCTGGGAACAGCATGGTCATCAAATCTCAAGCTGAATTTGGAAACAAAATTCATCCAGCCTTCTTTGACTATCCCGCAAATAACCCTTAAAAATGCCCAACATTTTTGTGGGCTGTAAACTGCAAATAGCATCCTGAGATGTTTGCCCTGTGTGCAATGCATTACCATTTGCCATGTGGGCACATGGAATCAGATACAACACGGTTTAAAGTGATGCAAGCACAGTAAGAAAAGTAATACAGTTCAGATGTTGTCGTTAAATGTAACTTCTGTATCTTTTATTTTTACCTACGTGAGAGAAGGAAATGATGGAGAACAGAGGCAAAAAAAAAGGGCATTTTTTCAGATAATATTAGCCAAGTTTGTGAAACTCATTCTCAGGGAGAAGAAAAAAACAGTTCTCAGCTACTTTATTCGTATCTCTCTCGTGTTGTAGCTAGAAGACTCAACATTTACAAAATAGAATTGGCTGTACAATAAAAGTTGCTAAATCAAAGTAGTATCTTGTAATGCACATGTATTAATAATAAATGAAGTACCAACATTGGAGATAGATGTTAATTAAAGCGTATAGTATCAGAAAGTGAAGACTCTTGCCCTCAAAAAGGAGGAAGAAGACATACAGATATGAACAGCACTTGACCATCAGCAGCTGGCACCCTTGTATCTCTCCGAAGCTTCAGTAAGCGAACAAACTCTGAAAAGTTCCTAATAGCCATTGAATGCTCAGAGGTACAGGAATCCAAGAAAACAGGGATCCCTTGAAGAACATTTAAAGGAGCCTGACTACAGATAAGGCACTGTGAGACACAGCTCTCAGCTCAGCAAGTTCTAAACTACTTAGGCCTTCACAACCCAAAGGCAACAGCCTAAACTCCAACAAAGGAAGAGGTGTCAGTCACCCAACAGGATAAGGTAACTCAGTTACAGAGGAGAACAAAGAACTTAGCAGCAAATGAAGCGTGGATTACACAAGGCTTTCACAGTGCCCAGAGCTTTGGGAGGTATATAAGCTTCCATAATTCAGCTTGGCATACCTGTAGAACAGTCAGAAACAAAGATGAATTACACTAAAAGCATATAACACTTGTATCACTGTTACCATGACCGGACTCAATGCAAGAATTCCTACCAAATGCGCTAACCTGGTTGGTAACTTCAGTTGTCCTTTCTGGCCTTAAGAAGTTGCGAGCTTAATTTCAGTAGTCTAATTAAACCAATCTGCCTCATCCCATTGCTAATTCCTTCCAGATGACTGCAATGGGAGTTGCACTGGTGGCGAGTCTGTCCTCCTTTTCCTCTTCTGTTCTATTCTGAGCAGGTAATATAACACAAGGCCAAAACCGGAGTACTCTGAAGCCCAATTACTAATTGCAATTTTTTAGTCAACAGAAGACATGATGTATGACCTTAAGTAGACAAAAGCAATGAGTCTAACCTCTATCTGCAGTTTTTTCTTGCTGTACCAACATTATGCCCAAAAATATTTGTGCTGGGGAGAATTTTTCCAGCATTGATCATCCTTTCAAACTGATTTTCTTTAAGAATATTGTCCCAAAAGAAGATTTATCAGAATCCTCTTAAAACATGGGGTACAGCCAGGGCTGAGTGGCCCGAAAGTTTTTAAAAAAACAAAAAAACCCAACCCACAAAAAACCCACCAACAAAAAAACCCCCAGAAACAGCAAACCAGAGACTTTACATTAACCAGGCTAATGTTGTACATAGAGAGTTCACAAATGCACCACCATATAAAATGCTTTTCATAAGCATTATTATATATCATTTTTAAAAAGGCAGAAGACCAAGAAGCTCCAAAGAGTAAAACAAACCCTACTATACCAGCTGTGGTAAAAATACATAAGAGAACAACATGGTGTTTTCTGGGAAAACAATGGCAACCCTCAAACTACAGCAGCAGAGAAAAGAGCAAACAAAAAGCACGCAGAGAAAGGTAGATCAGCTCTACAAGCAGCAAAGCACTCCCTGAGCCTTACTGCACAAAAAGCCAGGAGGAAGTAGGACCCAAAGCAGCACAAACAAGGCTAGTACCCTCTTAATTCTGAAATACTTAATAACAGCACTGGCCTCGTGCATGGGAAGAGCACAGTTAGTATATAGTCCACAGGTATAGACCATTGAAGGTCTGACTTGTATGCTCTCATGTTCAACAAACTGTCACTAAATAGGAACCTGTTTAAAACAAGGCAATACCAGTATAATTTCACATTTGTAATAAAGAGACCACTGTAACTAGAAGCATATGGCTGAGGGACTGTTCATGGTGATTCTCTACTTTGCTCAAATCAGATATTTCACATTAATCAACACAAAGCTCAGTTGTCTGGGGAAACAAAAAACATTAGAATATTCTTTTAAGTTACTGAAAACATGAGCCCTGTGGAAAACTATGCAATCTGCTCCACACAGTGAATCAAAACACTGTATTATTAGCACAGAATTAGGGTAACAATTTAAAATATTTAAACTAATTGCTTATATAACTATTCTAACAGCTGGAGAAGCAAACATTCATTCTGTTCAGTGTGGAAATCAAGTTATCATCTAGCTTAGTTAATGTCTGGCTGAGCCTTTTTAACATTTTACTTTTGTTTTCTCTTTACAATGAAGTTAATACCACGGATAGCTGTACGATTACTGATCAGTCAGCTATAGTTTCTCTGACAAAAAAACCAAGCCACTTCTTTGATAAGGGGTTCACAACTAAACTTAAAACAGCCTCTTATTCAACTGCAACCACAATAACAACTATTTCATTTTTGTTTTGTTTTTGTTTTTTTTTTTTAAACAGGGGCTCTATACAGTCACAGTGCAAAACATCTATGTTTATATATTCTGCATCTTACCAGAGAGCCTCTTTTACAATATGATACACATGAAGTAATTATACTGCTACTGCTACAGGTCTCCTGGAATCAGTAGGTGGCTGAAAACACCTCACGGCAAAAATCAGTATCATAATGATAGTTGCCTATCGAATTCCTAGTAAAAGATTTCAAACAGACCACATCTAAAAATTACCACCCCAGCATTTACATTTTGTGTATTGTTCTTTCACATCAAAACACTTCATTATGCTACATAACATAAAAAAGTTACTAAAGCCATTCACTAAAATCCTGGTCCTGTAAATTTCCTAGACAGGTAACACTGCTTGCAGTAATAATTGTGTCATGTGTTTGTACTGTTAAGGCCTTTGTCCCACATTTTGTTGACAAAAGTTTCACTTGTTTTGATTTTAAAGACAGTGTCTCACTAAAGCAATCATGTCCATTTGGAGACAGGGTGGGAGGAGACATAAGAGCCTGTTTCTTTAAACTGAAAAAACATCAGCGGTTTTCCCAGGAACTAAAATACACTTGTAAATATGATACGTATACACAGAGATAAGTTTCAGCCCATGGTAAAACTGCTTAATAAAAAAATTCTAAACACAGATCACAGCACGGGAAAAAAAAGAATTAGAGGTGGAATTGCTGATACAGCCTCTTACTAAGCTGAAAACTTTACTACTGCCGCTAATATTTGTACTTCCTTTACATTTCACAGTCCACTTTTATCTCATCAATTCTGTCACTTTCCTGCCTACTTCCTCATAAAATGGATTTATTCAGGACAGCAGCAGTCCTGGATCTCCTGAAGCAGAACAGTTATACTACAAGCATGAACTTCATTGCCTTCCCCAGACAGAGATCTTATGCCCCAGGGAAGATCGTTGCTTCTAGTGGGCCAGTTTGTTTTCTGCATTTTATTTGGCTCTTTAGGAGAGTCTAACCCTTACCTTAGCCCTCAGCAAGGCAAGATGAACTACACATTTGGGTAGAGAACGAGTTCCTATTTGTCCGAGACAAAATCAGTTAGTGTGTAGCAGATGTTATTGTTGCTTCTTCCTCTTATCCCCCCCCTCCCCACACATCTGAGAGCACTGGAGGATGTTTGGAGCAATTTAACAAGTAAACGGGAGATGAGCGCCTTCTGGTCTTACAGCAAGAGGCTCAGGGCAAGCACGGCAGCCAGCCTGCCTAGGACAGGCAGGGATATACGACAAGGGACGGCGGCAGGGCCAGCCGCCACTGCCGAGGCTGCTTCCCGGAGGCGCAGGGCCCGACCCGCCGAGCGGAGCGACGGCCGGAGGGAGCCCCGGCGGCGAGGCCGACAGGCACGGCGGACAGCCCCGCCGCGGGACGGGCGCTGTGAAGAGCCCCGTCTACAAGCAACGGCCTCCTCCGAAAACAACCCCAGAAGCGGCCGAGGAGCCTCTGCCCGCACGCAGGGGCTCTCCTCGCCTGTGGCCAGCGGAGGCCAGCCCTGCGGCCCCGGCACGGCCCCGCGGTGCCCCGCAGCCGGCGGGGGCCTGAGAAGAGGCTTCCACCTACGGGCGGCTCCGCTCACTACAGGGCGCCGGGCAGCCCACCGGCGGCGGGCACCGCCACCCCGCTCCCTCTTCGCCTCACCCCGCCGCCCACCGAGCCCCCGCCGCGGCCCCGCAGCACCAGGCCGCTCGCCGCCGGCGGCTCCCCCCCCCGCCCCGCCCCGCCTCCACCGCGCAGCGAGGGGCAGGCGGCGACCCCCGCCCCGCCGGCCCCCGGCCCTACCTCGGCTGAGATCGAGGGGGACGTTCTCCTCGCCGCTGTCGTTCCGACCTGCGGGGACGGGGGAAAGAGAAGCGCGTTAGGCTGGCGGGGAGGAAGGAGCCGGAGAAAGGGCGGAAGGGAACGGAGGGAGGCGGCTGTGCAGCAGCGTGGACCGAGAGCCGGCGGGAGCGGGGGACAGCTGGCGCCGCGGCCTGCCCGGGCCCCCTTACCTCGGATGCGGAGGTGCCTCAACGAGCGGGCGCGGAGACTCACCGCCATCTTTGCGGCCCCGCAGTCACAACACCGGAAACCTCGCCCGCTCTCGCGAGGAGAAGCCCGCGGAGCCGCCGCCGCCGCGGCCGGCACCCCGCTTCGCTTCCCTCCCCTTCCCTCCCTCCGCCCCGTCGCCGGCGGGAGGAGCGCGGGGGCGGCTGAGGCGGGGCTGTGGCTTGGCCGCCGTCTCCCTCTGCCGCGTCGGAGCGGTGGCCCGCTGGCTCTGAGGCGAGGGGCTTAAGTACTAGAGGGCGGGTAAGGGCTGTCGCTCCTCAGCCTCCCCGGGGCGGTGGTGGAGGGTTCCGCCTGCCTGGCCGCAAGCCTGGGTCACGCTTCCAGCGGCCCCGGGGCGGCGGGGTGGGCGCCCGGGTGTCCACCCGGGCGCCCACCCCGCCGCCCCGGGGCCGCTGGAAGCGTGACTGAGGGAGAAGCACCGCTCCTCAGGGCCGCGGTCGCAAGCGGGCTTCGCCGCGGGGCCTGTCCTCAGGCAGCTCAGCCCCGAGAGGCCGAACCCGCGGGGAAAGGAGGGTGGCGGGAACGAAGGGACACCTGAGGGGGCTTCCCCGCTGCGCCAGAAAACCTGGCGAAATGCCTTCCCACCCACCCCCCCCCCCAGAAGAGCTTGTCCTGCTGGGAACTGGCTTCCGTAACTGCTCTGTCACCACATCTGAAGGTTTTGGTCTGTCAAGTGAATTTTTTTTTTTTTCTTTTGGTTTTGTTTTTTATGAGGTTTTTCCCGCTTAGTTTTCCTTAAGCTGCACTTGCCTTGTGATGAGATGGTAATTCACGTGGGTACGGCATGACCATTGGCTTTGTACGCCGGATGTTTTCTCCACTCCGCGTTTTAATAAGTGCAGTGATTAAAAAGAGGGAAGAAATACCTTTTCGTTACTTTCTTGATTTACTCACGTTGGGTCTCTCTGCAGTCCCAAGTGTTGATCTATCTTACCTTGACATTTGTTAAACTCACCTAATAAGTGTATATAGATTAAAAAAACCAAACGTGAAGTCCCACTATGAGGAACAGTATACTTATATGTACTTTCTCTGGTCCTTTTTAGGCAAAAGTTTGGAGAAGTAGGTAACGCCTTACATTGTGTCCTGATACTTTGGATAGCCATAGCCAAGGCAAGTTCTTGCACCCAGACTTCCCAAATTCACAGGAACAAAACCAGCAAATAATAATCAAATTGAAGTGTAGAAGTCACCAGCCATATAAAAATAACTTCACAAGCTCAGGTAATTGTTTTCCTGTTTTGTAGTAAATAACTTTCCACTTTTGAGCTTTCCTCCTCCCTCTTGAGGTCTTTCAGTTCAGATCCTGCATTACTCATAAAAGTCTGGTTTTATTAAGTATTCATGAACATTAAGTTTCATCTCAAAAATTGTAAATTAGTTTTTACACTGATTGGTGCACTTCTAAAACAATAATACTGATTTAGGAGATTAAAAATAATTATTTGTAAAGCCAGAGTACAAGAACTTTCTGGCATATCAGTTCATGACACACATACAAGAATCTTTTTTTAACAGAATTATGTCAAGTATATTTGATTTCAAATACCATTTTCAACAACTTTCGTATTTTGATTTTTGCTTATTAAATATGAAGCTAATGTTCTTGAAGAACCCCAGGTTCTCAGAGTTAAAAGGTCTAAACAATAAAATCTCATCCATCCATTACACAGGACCAAAGCATATCAAACTTCCTTAAATAGGTTCATCAATATGCCTCAGGGCTGCCCTTTAAAATTTCATGTCCATGGAACCGTTAACTTCCTGAAAATGCCAAATTAACTGCTGCTTGTGGTAGTAATGTTGTATCGTGCTTACTACAAATTCTGCTGGGACTAATTAATTTCACGTAAGCTTTGAAGCACCACTAAGTATTGGCCCTCTGTTAAACTTCGGGATTGGATTTGAATTTGTAATCTGCATGTAAAATGCTTTGGACCCTCATGCTAAATGCTGGTGCCATACAGCACTTATTTCTTCCCTTGTAGATACAAGGTCAGAGACACAATATATTTTAGAAGAACCAGCACATCTTCTTCCAACAAGGGAGAGTAAGAAAAGAGTAGTGTTTAAACTCCAGAGTACTCTTTTGCAGCTTTGTTCCAGCAGATTTTTATATCTGCTTTTTTAATAATCAAATTTTTTTAATAATCAAAATATTTCAATTAACTTGCTGGGCTCCAGTTTTTCTTTTTTTTTTTTTTTTCCCCTAGTTATATTTGAATTATGCAGACAAAATTGAGGTTGTCTCTGATAACGACATGCAAAATAATGCCATAATGTCAGTTATAAGTGGTAACCCACAAGGCTACGTTGAAGGTAGTTTGAGGTATAATTGATATTTGCCACAACTGAGGGGGGGGAAAGAACATTAGATTTTAAAGTTTTTGTTATGGTGAAATGGAAAATAGCAAGTATGCATTAGCCTTAACTACCACTTAGGTACATGGGAGCTCCCCACAGGGAAAAAAAAAAAAAGCATGCTGCAAATTGAGTCTGGCCCTTCAGATGTCATGATCATAGCTGGTATGAGGAGTCCTCACCCTGTGAGAGCAGAGGACATTTTGGGATCTATTTCTGGAACTTTTCCCATGTTCTATTTTCCCATTAATGTGGGGAAAGAGTCACAGAAGTTTAATTAAGAAATAATAAAGGTTCCTTACCTACCAAATTTTCTACACATTTTCATCAGCCATGGTTGCTCCTGAGTGTGCAGGAGGGGAGTACCAGGGTGGGGAGAGGGAACTATTTGGTCCATTTGGAGGAGGGAAATTAATACCAAAGAGAAAATGAACTTCACTGGTGTGATGACTTCTCTATGTCACAAATTACAGTTGATGCACCGTAAGGCAGCTTCTTCAATTTATTATTTTTGTCTTTCAGTGTCTAAATCACTATAAATCAAATCATTATAAATCAAAGAAAAGATGTTTTAATGGCCATATGGGGAATCAGACCAGTTCAATTTTAATTCTTAGTTTATAATTTTATCTGAATATAACTTCTATATAGAGAAGTAAATCTCCTGAAGTGAGGGACAAAGTGTGAAAGCAGAGTTTCCTGTGAGCCGCTCACATACGTATGAGGATGCTCACATGACGTATGAGGACTTGACAACAAACCTCCAGTGTCATCTGGAGGTCTGCAGAGGCAGGTTAATATTGAAACAGTGTTAAGATATGTTCAGTGGTGGATAGGGGCTTCTAAAGTTAGAGCTACATTTTTGTGTGTACATGCAAAGGACTTACGAAGCAACTGCTTTGTTCCATCCTTTTCCAATCAGAAGATTGCCCCTTTTGCCTCCTTGCATGTGGGATTTTGCCAGTGACAGCCTTTTTATATGCCGAATAGGGTTTTGCAGTATGCTGTAGAAGATACTACTATGTGAATTACAGATCCTCCAGATTGAAAATCTAATATGAAGATCAAAGAGAAGAACTTTCCACTTGTTTGCGGTCAAATGAAGAAATATGGGTATGAGGAACAAGCTAGGGGCAGAGCCTTAACTGGCTTAAATTGTTTAAACTCAGTGGAAATGAATAAGGGTGTGCAATTTACACCAGCTGCAGCCTGCCCTTTATGTACACATAGAAGGAGAAAAAACATAAACTTGAATCAATCTATGCAGATAAGAAGTTAACCTATTGAATTCAATTGAGCTACAGTGATTTGTAGTTGAGCATTTTATCTTATCCAAATGTATTTGTAACACTCTTCCTTAATTTGCAGTATCATCCGATTGGTTTTAAATAGATGATAAATCCTGAATGATGGTGGGACAAACAGGAAGAGGAGAAAATCTAGTGAATGAGATCAAAACGTTAAAAAAAAATCATTGCTTCTTTTGCCATCTCTGTATTGTTAGCAAGAATTTTTGTAATCACTCTATTTGTTTAATCTTTTTCTTCACATGAAGCCCATCAAACTGCTTAGGAAAGGATAAGACGAGCTCTATTTTCTGCAGCCAAGAAATACTGGCAACAGAGGTATAAAAAAGGAAGGTATAAAGAAACCATCACTGATTGAATGAAGTATCTCAGAAGTTGATCAGTGGCCAAATACGATAGAAGAACAGGTCTGCACCAAAGATGAGCAGTTACTGGTTTGTCCATTTGATATTGCAAGAATCACTTGACCAGGTTTTTCTTATGTAAAAAAGCCTCAGACTGTAAAAATGTCTGGCTCAGCAGCAGCTCAGTCAGGTCAAGAACAGGTGCTGGTGGGCGTTTGGTTTAGACGTTCTACAGTTTGAGGCAATCAAATACAGCTCATCAGCACATTTTTAGCAGCTGGACAAATGCATAATATCAAACTAAGTTATTGGCAGATCTGTACTACCAGTGGTCACTCTGAAGTAACACACAGGTAGTAGAGCAGAGCTGCACAATGCCTGGCCTGTGGGCAGCCACACACTGGTATCTCAGACCTCCGAGTGCTACACAGTGAGTGTAAAGCAGTAAGAACTTGCACGCCACATCTCCATCCCATGATACAGAGCAATCTGTGGGAGGATGCAGCTGCAGCTCAGGGCTTATGTGCCTGTTGTGCAACGGAAGGCGCTAGGATCTGCTAGGGAGAGGGTTGTGCTGCAAGATTAAAAAGGCTGTCTTCAGAGGATGCAGGAAAGGAAACAAGGGGAAGAAGGTGACCCTACTAGCTGCAGCTTCATCTACATAAATCAAAGGCCTTTAATGAGCCGTTCTTGAGATTTGTGTTCTGTGTCTCTGTAATACAGCAACGAGCGGAAATAGGAAAGGTCCTTCCTCCTGCATATAAAATCAGCTGCCTCCTGGGAACAGTATCTCTTTGCCCTGGGCTCTGCCAGAGGATCTGAGAAAATGTAAATGTGGCCAGAGCTTGGTTGAAAACTTAGCAGAATTTGGGATATCAGGAAGGACAGAGGTCTTGAAACACAAGTGCAGTGTGAAAGCATGGATATTGCATTTTACACACATTTGCTCCCTTGGGAATTAAGCTGACTCCTGGGGTTGCTTGGGGAAGGTGCTGGAGACATGGAGATCCTGTCAATATGTGCTGAGACATCTGTTGACAGCCTTGCACTGGTCCTGAGCGAAAACTGTCCGTTTTGGCCAGTGTGACAGCAGAGACCATCAAGGTCCAGTGCCCAGGGATGTTAATTCCCTGGCGCTGTTTTAAGTGACTAGTATGGATGCAGCTACAGTGCCTAGGCTGTGTGTGGTATAGGCAAGGGGTGGGTTGCCAAACCACTCAGGTTGGAGCAGTACAGAGAATAAGTCAAGAAAAAAGGACCCTAGTGTGTAACCGTTAGGTTTAGGTGAATGCTGAGTGGTTTTTGTTGAACTTTCGAGCCATGTGTTAGTTTTTTGATTCATCCCTTTTGGTCTCATGTTCACCAAGCATCTTGGAGAAAAAGCAAGGGGCAATTTGCAGTTTGTTCCCCAGGGAGGCTGTTTCCACTGGATTTGCTTTTCAGGGTGTGATGGCTCTCCTGGCTGATGTGGTATATTCCTGACATATTCCTATGCTAGCCTTTTCAAGTACAATCCAATAGGTGTATTTCTACATATATTGTTATGGAAAAGGAGTTATATAGATAATATTTTAAGTAGCATTAATACAGTTTGCAAAAGCAACATGATTTGGCTGAGGAAAAATTCCTAACAAAATTTTCAGTTCAGTAAATATTTTTTTCTGGAATTGCCCTGATTTTGGAAACAGCATAATCTAAGTTAATTCATGAATCTCATACCCTTAAATCCAGCTAGAAATAAAAAAAAATTGATAAAATTCTGAATTGATTGCAACTAGGTAAAATGTTAGTATGTCTTCAGTATCCAGTAATGGAAGAAATTAAAAAATGAACATACAGCGCATAGCAGAAAATTATGCAAGAGTAGCAGTAAGTAGCATACTAAAGTGACAACAACCAGCTGCAAAACAGCAGAATGTCAAGTGATGCAACAAGTCCTCCTGATTAACTGGGCAGGTTGCTAACTAGATTGTTAATTAGTGCAACCTCACATTTAGGCACCCATTCATGTAAGATTTTTCACAGCATTCTGCACTGCATAATCCTATTGAAGCTGTGAAAAGCAACAGGTGTTGACTTCGGGTATGGTTGGCATATTAATTAGACCTGAGGAAGAAAACTTTGAAAACCCACAGCTGTTAAGTGTTTCAATCCAAATAAACTCCAGTAATACAGCTGAAGCTGTCTGTAAGGGTAATTTATCATCATCTGATTCAAAATCTGTATGGCAGCAGAAACTATTTTTTCTAAGTCTTCATGGTCTTTTTTTTAAAACTGAGGAAGCCCATTAACATTTTCTTTGGGCACTGCCTGACAGAGGCTGGCTAACATTTTAATAGTAATGCTGTTAAACATCATGGTATCCATACTGAAATATTTGGATACTTGAGGTGCTCAGCAGTCGGTGGATATTGTTAGAACAGGCATCAGTGTTTTACACGGCCTGTAGCAAGTAGCTTGCTGTGAACATTCCTGGCAGTATGGAAAGGAGCAGAAAAAGGGATGGAAAGATAGGAAAGATATCTTTTTTTTTTTTTAATTTAATTTAAGCTGGCAGTAGTAAGATTTACTTATATATAGCATTGCAACTTAAGTACTGAAAAAAACTCCTCCCCCAAATACTGAGGGCAGAAGGAAGGTATGTTTGGCCTGATTTTAAATGCTATGGGATAAACAGCGTAGCATGCAAAATACAAGAATTGTAAGTCTTCTCAGTGGTTCGTGAGTCATAAAACCTCCGCTGGTGTCACCCACAGAGTTAGGAATCTCGCACAAAAAAATAAGCATTTAAACAGAGCAGCTTTTAAAAATGGGGTAAAAATGAAAGTGCCCGCGGCAGGAATGCAGAAGTAGGGGAACAGTTTAAAAGGTTGAAAAGAGAAAGGAACAAGGAAGCAGAAAAGCAAAGGACAGAACGCCATGGTCAGAGGATCAAGGAAAAAAGGAATAATTATAGGGAACAGGAAGTAATCGAGAAAGCAAGTAGAAAAGTACAGAGAACATCTCAGGCGGTGAAAGGAGGCAAGGACAACAAAAAAGTAAGGGTGTCTTTGGATAAATACAGAAGAAGGAACTGGGCTTACCTGTGTGAGCTGGAAGGTATGTGATGACATCGTCCAGGGCAGGAGAACATGAAAGAAGCTGAGATGCGGTCGAAGGGAAGGCAGCTTGGCAGGGTGTCCCTTCTGTCAGCAAGCAAAGGGGACGGGAGCCCCTGTGTTTTGTGTACATTTTCCACCTGAAGTGCACCCACACACAAATGAAGGAGCAGGGAGCTTTTCCTGCTAAGAACTTGAAAATCGGGAATCAGGCCAAAAAAAGAATTAAAAAGCAGGGAAAAAAGCCAGTGCTGATTTTTCTTTTCTTTGTCTCATGATGCTTGAGCTGTGGGATTTGGTGATATTACTGAAATAATGCAAATTGTATAATGTTTCTTAAACCCCTTGGTATCCATCTAACTCACTTTTCATTCATGTTTGTGTTGACGTTTTGCATACTTCCCTTCTGCCTAGCAGTGAACAATTTAAGTTTAAGCAGTATTTATGTGTCCATGTTAAGAAAGAAAATAAACATGCAGTTTCCCATATTCTTTTCAACACGGCCCACAATGTAAAAAAGCCTCGAGCAAGAAACTCTGTACATTTAATAACAGCTTAATCCTCTCTCTCAGAGTGCTTTAGAAGGAGTCAAATAGAGATTATTTAACACATTTGACGTATGTTCAGGAGCCAGCTAGCTAGAAGGAAACACAGAGAAGAAAGGCTTTGCAAGATCATTGTAATTTTTCTCCACCCAACCAAGAAGGGGACCTGGGGCTACCACGCTGCTGCTCTGCACAGGGCTAGGGCATGTTGCGGTGGCACTCTGCAGTACCTGAGTGGCGCACAGATGTCTTCCAGCTGGCTAGGATGCTGGAAACTGCTTAGGCCGACCCTTCAGCTGCATTACTACTACCTTGTTTCTTAGCCAGGCTAAGTAGCCGAGTTGGAGGGCTACGCTGCTATCCTGGGTGAATGGCTTCTGATAGATTAGTTCTTTCAGAACTGGTTTGGGTGTCTCAGCCTGGCATATCCCCATATGCACATAAGGGTTTAATTCTGGCAAAAGCCATAGTCCTGACTCAAAACCATGCCAACAAACTTGCTGTCGACATGGGAATTGGGAGACAGCAAATGACGTAAGTGGAGATAACAATGTAGACCATTCAATTCTAGAATTTGTCCCCAGTTTCTGTTAAGTTTCAGAATATAATCTAAACTATTATTTAAATTACATTTTAATCAGTAGCCCCTGTCTGCTCCCTTTTTATTACTGTAGATTTGGTATATGTGAAATACACATTTTGGATGCTAATACTTTTTAAACACAAGGTATTTTCTCTCTTCTCTTTGTGTTTAACCACAAGTAGAAGCAAGGAAGAGGAAGAGAAAATAGTGAGAGTCCAAATCTAGGAAAGTACTAAAATATAATTAATTTAGCTTTAGCCGTTTGGTTTTATATCCAGGACTGATGGGTATGTGCCACAAATTGTCCTCTGTTCGTGCCTTCCTTTCATACATTAAAAACGGGGATAAAATATTTTCCTGTCTTACAAGATAAATAAATTGCTATTTATGGGAATCTGAGATATCATTGTGATGAATGCCATGAGAAACTAATAATTCTGGGTACAGCATAGGCTTGGGAAGATTTGCACTAAATAAAGGAGTGGCCAGAAACTGAATGAGCAGGGCTGAACAACTGCCTTTTCTGTTAACTCTCATCCAGCCCATGCACTAAATGAGGCGGGGATCCTGTGGAAAAAAATACTGAGCCATCGTGTAATTATAGACTGTGCACACAGCGAAAGACGCATCCACACAAGGAGGCAGAACTGAGGCTGTGCAAATACAAACTCATTTCTTGCACCTCCTAGTGTTTGCTTCACTCTGTAGTGAAGCTGCATGCAAAAGCCTTTCCATGTAGGATGGTCTGGGGGCTGCTATGCAGAAGTCATAAGGGTATCCTTTTACAGGTCCATTAGTTTCCTCAGAAGTTGTCTTATTTGACATAAAATACACACACACACACAGACGCACACATGTGTACACACACCCCTGTTTCTGTCATGAAGTAATGTAGTGGTCAGGAGTAATCTAATTCACAGAGTGAATCTAGGTTCCTCTACTGAATTTTCTTCCCCTTACTAAAGCACTGATCTTCACAGTTGAGGTGGATTGTGCAACAGGATCGCACATAGAGGGTTTTGTTACCACCGTGGGAGGGGTAGCCAAGGGATCTGCAATTCTGCGGATCGAGAATATAAACCTCTTACACAGGAGAGCACAGGAGATCAGCTGCATTCCTACAGTCCAAAGCATGTGGTAACGGCAGAGAAACAAATGCTCTAAAGCTCCTGAATTAGAGCAGTCTTTTTCGCCCTCCCAGTTTTTGTTTTGCTTAGCCTGTTTACTGGGACAGCATAGAGGTACAACACAGATGGAAACCAGCTCTATTTACCTTAACTGCGGTGTTCATGCTGAAGTCTAATTTTTATGTCAATATTTTGATGTTTTCACTGCTGAATGTTTTAGCAGGCACAGCCAAATACTGCAGGATTATAGACTTGAGTTTGGAGAGGGGAAAAATATCAAGAGAGAGAACAGCTTTCCTTTTCTTTCTTTATGACTTCTTTTAAAAGATAATGGAATAAATTAGAGGTGAGAACCCCTTAAAATACAGTCTTGATTAAACTGCCTAAGTATAGATTTTCCTGTCTAGAAGATTTTCTGTTTACATTTCACTTTCTGGATAGTAATTACTGACAAACAAGTCATTAGAGTTGTACTACCTTTGCAGCAATAATAAATTTGATTTTCACTCTGTCAGCTGCTCAGTGATAATTTTCAGAAGTTATTTTTCAGCTACTGCTGTTCTACTTTGGCAGAAGATGATGTACCCACATTTCTTGTCAGAAAGCACACTTTTATTCAGAAAAAAGAAAAAAAATGCATCCAGTGAATGACATTGGTAAAATAATGAAATGAAAAGATACAAAATACCAGTAATTTTTCAATGTGCAGTACCTTATAAATACATTTCAACACCCTGTAACAATCACATTATATTTGATCTGTGCAAACAATACACAGATTTTTAGCTTAAAGTATCTTATGATTATTTCTTTTGATGATTTAATGTATCATAAGACCATTTCAGTCAGTATAATCAGTAAGGAGTCACAGTACTTAAAACACATCAGGGCTAAGAACATGGAAAAGCTACTCAAAATATACGACCAAAAAATCTCACAAAGAATAAAATTCACTTGTTTTTCAGGGGGACAAGAGAGGTTTGTGTTGAAATCTTTTAATGCAAGATACTATATGTTCAAAAGGAAAGTTCCTTTGTTGGTCTTACTGCAACACATGAAGTTCTACTATCAGTTAAAACTAAAGACTGGGCATATATGTTAGAATGTAACACAAACTCTTTTTGAAATAATTAACTGTAAAGCATGAAACTGTTTATCCTATTGTTAACTGACAAGTGGTTGTGTATTTCTCAATGTCTGTGTTCCCTCTCAGTTCTTTGGCGTATCACTAATTTGATGCAGATACCCTCTTGAATGCCCCTGAAAAATAAATAAAACCAACAGCTACATAGCCAAATAACCAGACACATTCATTGTACTTAATATACAAGGTCATGTTTTAAATTTGGGTGCTGGTGCTGATGTTTACACATAAAATTGGTATTTGTATGCCTGGATGCTGGTTGAATAGTAAATATAGAACAGGACACTCAAGTTTGCATTTAGCTTTTCAGTGTATTATCAGTGATTTTAAATACAGTATAAAATAGCTTATAGGCTATTACCTCTACAGTTAATTTTATGTTTGATATCCCCATAGCATTATACCTCCTTAGAGATTTACTGTATTTTGAACCATCAGTAAAAGGCACTTGTGTAAGATGAAATCTCAGCTCTACTGAAGGTAAGATCAGAACTCATGGACTTCAACAGAGCCAAAATTTTTTTATGTTTATAAGCTAAACTTGCTAGTTTGCTACATTGCACTGGTTTGCACAGTGTACCTTACTTCCCGTGAGGATTATAGGAAACTTGATTAGCAAGAGGAGTTGCTGGCACTGATGCAGCCACATTGGTTGGTACAGATTTTTGATTATCTTGCACTACAGCAAAAGCATCACACATTACAGATACATGTTCTATTTTCTGCACATGCTCACCCTCTTTATAGGGAGTTCACTGTAAATGTCTTTTGATTTCCAGTGAGTTCTGGTAAGTGCATGCGAAGTGGTATTTATTATTATAATTCATCCATTCGTTTTACTTTGATTTGCTATTTGCTCATTCAGTCATCACCAATGATCTTTAGGAATAAATGTTGTTTCTACAATGGATAAGCATGGAAATGTTTAACTTCTATACTCATTTAGCTAAGTCTAGTGAAAATATAGTACTTAGAAGAAAAAGGTATTATCAAAATGGTGTGATAAATATACGTATGTATTTAATCTAGAAGTTATTTCCAACCAGTTTATTGTAAGTTATAGGTCCACTTTAATGCCTAAATTACTACAGTGACAACAACAACATATCTTCAAACTAAACAGAATTTAAATCTTAATCTAAATGTTCTGAATATCTGAATATCTGAATAGCAACACTATACTATAAAGTAGACTTTGCTATGGTTTATATCTCAGAGTGCTGTATGTAACACATATAACGTTACTATTTTACTATCAGTATTAGTCGAAAAGTACTTACAAAATGGTAAAATAAATTTTAGAAACTGGTATTCTGTCATTAGTACAATGTAGAAAAAGCAATAGTGGTACATGGCTATACATGTCAGTGTAGCTAACGCTATTGCAGTTGGAATGGCAGGTCAGCAATGTATTGTCTTCTCTGATGCCCACTTTTGATTTCCTGTTTTCATAACAGGATGTTATCCCCAAAGGAAGCATTTCTTTCCAGGATACTGTCCTCTCCAGAGTGGCAGTCTTTGGTGTTTAATAGACCAGAGCCAGAGTAAAGCCTGTTCCCAGGGTTTGTTGTCCTCTGTATCCTTCATAGACCTGAAATGGCCTCTTTGGGTATAGCTAATTGAAGAACTGTTTTTACATGGACTGCCACAAATGTGGAAAGGAAGTGAAAAATTGTAACCTTAACTTTAGCTCATATTCCCTGAATTTTAACTGCTCAGATAAATGGCAATACAAATGTCATACAAAGCAAGGCAGGACAAAACCCTGAAATCCTAAAAAAAGGTTAAGTGTACATTTAGAAGACTGTAACCAATTCACTTGTAATCAGCTTTAGTGACTTCTCTTGCTTTCACAATGAGAAAGTCCAAAATAGATTCTGATCTTCAGTGAAGCTCTTATTTGCATAGAATTCCGCATCAGTCATTATCATAAATGCAATCTGAAATGGAAATAAAATGCAAAAACATTAGTATGGTGTAGTACTTCCACTCAAACATAAAGTTATTTGGTGTAACTGAAAACATATATATATATATATATATTTGGTGTAACTGCTGTTGGCCAACATCATCCTGGCTTGTATCAGGAATAGTGTGGCCAGCAGGAGCAGGGAGGTGATTGTTCCCCTGTACTCGGCGCTGGTGAGGCCACACCTGGAATACTGTGTCCAGTTTTGGGCCCCTCAATACAAGAAAGACATTGAGGTGCTGGAGCATGTTCAGAAAAGGGCAACAAAGCTGGTGAAGGGTCTGGAGCACAGGCCTTCTGAGGAGCGGCTGAGGGAACTGGGGCTGTTTAGCCTGAAGAGGAGGCTGAGGGGAGACCTTATCGCTCTCTCCAACTCCCTGAAAGGAGGTTGTAGTGAGGTGGGTGTTGGTCTCTTCTCCCAAGTAGTTAGCGACAGGACAAGAGGAAATGGGCTTAAGCTGCCCCAGGGGAAGTTTAGGTTGGAAATTAGGAAAAATTTCTTTATGGAAAGAGTGGTCAAGAATTGGAACAGGCTGCCCAGAGAAGTGTTGGAGTCACCATCCCTGGAAGTGTTCAAAAAGCGGGTAGATGTGGCACTTTGGGACATGGTTTAGTCTAGTCTACCCTTGATTGGTTTAGAGTAGACTTGGTAGTGTAGGTTAATGGTTGGACTGGATGATCTTAAAGGTCTTTTCCAACCTAAACGATTCTATGATTCTATAGTTACTGTATTGTTTGAAATGTTCAACATACCATCACCAATGTCGTCATAAATCTCTCCATCACTGTAAATTAAAAAAAAAAAAATTAAAAAATGAGATATCAGATATATATTACTATTTGCATGCAGATACACAATAGTGCAGCAGTATGATGCAGACATGCTATCAAGTAATTAATTTGCTAATTAGGAAAGTGCAACCTTTGTGGTAACAGAACAGTATTGAGCAAGATGGTCAGGTCAAAGGACTTTTAGTGAAGGGTAGAGCTGGATACATTTCTTTCTAACATGAAAGGCTTGCTTTATTAAGAGGTTGGGTTTTTAAATTCATTTTTAAGTAGCTATTCTGACAAACTCATAGAGAAATTTCCATAAAAAATCAAATACTTATGGATTTTTTAAAATGAAAACCAGAAAAAGATGAGTAAAAAAAAATCAGTATGCCCTTGAAATTCTTATTTGTTTCTGTACTTGGCAATGCCATAATGGTTTTGGAGGAGCAGCTTTTTAAACAATGAATTTAGGTAATGTCTATAAATGATACATGCTCCATGAATAGGAATTTTCAAAACACATCACTTAGATACATCAGCAGGCCCATGGAAGCCAATGAGGCTATTTATATATATATGTTAAATGTGTGTCTAAGTGTTTGCAGGCCTCAACTGTAAAAGTGACATCTGATTTGATATTTAAGGATCTAACATAGCGCCCACTGAAGGAAATGGAAAGGCTTTGTCTGATGAGAGTTTTGGGTTAGAACCTAAATGCTTAACTCCTCACAATTATTGGGAGCAACACTGAGCCAAATCTGCTCAATCCCAATAAGACTGAAATAAAAATAAACCTAAAGAAAAATCAGTCCATTTGAGTTAAACATTTGAAAATGGCATCAATACACTTCATCACAATAATGTGCAGTTCAGTAATAGATTCTAGTACCAATAATGCTTAATTTATGTCATTTTTCATGGTTTAAACCAGAGTGTATGGTTAAGCAATGAGGAATGGGGCCCTGGAAAATTTCCATCATGAATGTATGTGACTAATTCTTGAGAAATCTAAACTCCATAAAAATAACTCAATTTGCAGGACTAGAATGACATTCTAAAATAATTACATTTCACTGTTATTTAACAAAGAGTTTAGAACAAAATTGAGCATTACAACAAATTTTTCAAAAAGATCACTTTGTACTTACTTCTCAACTAAATTGCTTCTCAGAACATAGCCATCTGTAAAATTGAAATAGATATGTATTTAAGTTAAATTTAAATATTCATCTTCGTTCTTCTGTTGCTAGCAATAGTGAAATGCAGTTTTTGTCTTTTAGATATTTCAGATGGAAAGACATACTAGATGGATCACAATGTATAATGGATATGTACTTGAGGAAAATTTTGCTATGTCCCATTTTAGTTTTAATTATTCTTATCTGATTGTTTCAAATAACGTGGTGCCTTAGACAGGGAATCAGAATACTACAGTAGCTCAAAGACCAATGAGATGGATACTGTGCCAGGTATGTTACATATTCATAAAATATAATTTATCTGGTTTCGTTGCAATAGTTTGCATTGCGTACAAAACTAGTGCTGAAAGGAGAAAATAGTAATACAGGTTATCCAAGATTAGGTTTTCATCTTATATTTTAGTTTCCTGGTTGCTTGAGAGGGGTGTGAAACAATAGGTATTAACACAAAATATAGTACAGTTCACAAACTATAACAGAAATGTGGTATAATAATAACCACATAATAATATTCATAATAATGAATAACAGAAATATGTATAGTACCCTACAGGGAAAAAAGTCTTTCAAGATGTATACACCAATTAATTATCATTAACTTTAATTGTATAAAAATTTTTAACTGTATCATATTGATAAGAACTGTTTATATAGATAATGGAAATACCTTAGAAAAGCTACTCACTAGTGAATTATTCTATAACTCTGTTGCATTACTAATGGAATCAGATAAAACTACACATATTCTTCTTCAATATATTTAATCTCTTGAAAAAACTACTTGCTGTCTTTGGTAAAATATATCTACTGAAATAGTTGTCAATTGGTATAACACATACAAGCAAAGAGAAAGCCATAATAATAATCACATATTTGTAGGTAAACATTAGTATGTTGGTACAAAATTAGGACAGTTCTAAAGGAGAAATGTGATCTTGTGTTATATTTGAAATCACTATATAAGTTTCTTTCTTTTATTCATTAGGAGGCTTAAATGGTCACACTAAAGTGACAGGTTTTTAGTAATTCATACACAATTCATAGGTTTTAGAATAAATTTATTAGCTTGATATGTAAAGTTCCGTGAATTCTTGGAGTTGCCACTGCTCCATATACTTAGAGGAACCATTATATAGTACAGAAAGTATCAGTTTTCTGCTAGTATTTCTGGTGGCAATCCTTCAGGTCAGTCTACCTGAATCCCCAGATCTTACTGTTTCACCTTAAGGAATTTCCTCCTTCACATGAATTTTTCTTTTCTGATACACAAGACATGAAAGTATCTTTTTTAAAATGCACAGTAATGTCCAGCTAAAGAATCTCATGTTTTGTGTTAAGCCTTTTTTACATCCAAGCCCTAATTTTATTCTAACTGAAATTGTTCTTTTCACTCTCTGTAACTTTACTAGTAGGGGAAACCTCCCTTTGTAAATTGGCATCAGACACAATGAGCTAGTACTCTTCCCAAAAGCTGCTGAATTATCACAGTCTTCAACTGGCCAATGCTTATATATATAAAAATGCCCTATGAATCCTATATAGAATATTGGAAAAGTTGTCTGACAAGACTAATATCCCAAATAGTCCTGCAAATAGTAATAGGTAACTAATTCTTAATACAGCTTTTCTTCATAAAGAAACATTTGCATAATTCATTTTAACTTGGTGTATTTCCATCTAAAAACAGGTAGATATCAGATATTGCTATAAATCTCAAAGGTAAATAAGTTTTTTTTTCAAAATATACTGTATAAATTACTATAAAGTAGATTAGTGATTTGCTCTGTGAACGCCGTAATACATTAAAAACACTGCATTTTTAAAGAAAACTTCTGTCTTGTGTTAGAGCTGAAGTTTACCTAAAAAAGCATTAATTTAATGTGATAATATTTTATTTGACACTAATCTGCTTTAGCTTCTGTTTAAGACTTAACAGTTACATGAATGAAGAAATAGTTTTATGCCTTTAGTATTTGATTGCAGCTATGTAAGATAAAACTTGCTTATTTGCCTGTATTTATATCTTCAGGGTCATGAAGATTTGATACTGCCATAAATTCTATTTTAACTTTTGCCTGCTAAAAATGTTAAACTGCAGGTAATCTTCAATAGTCGAAGAACCCAGTGCTGCAGATTTTCAGTCACCTTCGTATTCTTTCAGGCTGACTGCAAGTCGGTACACACAGGGAAAGCTCTGTCTATTCAGGATATTCTAGCCTGGTTGCCTTTTCTTAGATTTTATTTTCTGGGATAAAGGCATGGAAATTAATTTTTTTTTAAAGATATCATCTTTTTATTTAAGCAGAGTCCAGTAATTTCCAGGACTTCCAAAGTCTCACTGGGAATCATTTAAAATCATTTAGCAAATCTAATCTTTTCTTTTTCTTCTTTTAATTTTCTCACATAAAATACATGAAAGCAAAATTTCTTCGCTTACAGTCATGGTGTACAAACACAGTGTGCTTGCAAGCCAGACGTGCATGTGCCAGTCCTTCTACCGCTGCAAAGCATAATCTAGGTTCTTCTGATGGTCCCTAGCCCCTAAATATGTGGGAGATACAGCCCCTGCTGAACTCACACTCTTTCAAACTTACTAATCCAAAATTACATGTCCAAAGTTTCAGTTTCTAACTATTCATATTTATGTGGCTTCCATGATAGGGAACAAGGCAGCAGGTCAGCACACTCCATCTTGATTACTTAGCACCACTGAAAGCTATGACACATCAGGCCAGCCGCTCTCTTGACAGTGTAAAGGAAGCTTGGAGAGGACACAACGTATATTTTTCACGCACTGAAGTGCATGTATATCCTAATGTTTATGCAAAACCTATGAAAGTGAATTGAAGGGTTTTGTGTATTTCAAAAGGTACGTGGGTAACAGTAAGGCATCAGTAAGAATGAATTCAAGAAGGTAAATGAGAATCAGTTCCTTGTTTCACTTTTGAAATTTCAAATCATTTCATAACAAAGTAAGTGTTAGCAGAATACATCCTAAGATCATCAGCCCTTGCTTAAAAAGGTGGGAAGACATTGTAACATAATTTGTAATTTTGTTTAACTGCCAGTAGAGGCATGAAGCTATGGAAGTGCTTCATAACAATCAAATGGAAGAATTCATATGCAAGAAAGTAACAAAAACATCTTTAATTGTTGATTTTCAGTTTATCTGGCCTTCAAAAGCTGAAATGATAGCTTCAGGATATGAGGAACTAGAGCAACTAAAGCAAATAACCAAAACCGTCATGCACTTAACTGAAGTAGGATTCAAACTTCACTAATTAATGTGAAAATTGACAGAGATCTATTCAGAGGTTTTCAAGGAGGATATTTTTATTTGTTTTGCTCTTTTATTCACAGCAAAGCAGTAGCTCCTGTCACTATTTGAAAGGCTTTGAAGACTATGTGAGGAAAACAGCCAACATGAACTACTTTCTACTTTGTTATTAGCTTGATTCAAAAAATGCAGCATTGAAAGCTGCTCTTTGGGAAGTGGCTACACTAGTGCAATCCATATTTTGAAAAACATGTGTGTTGTTATGCAAGAAATTCTTCTTCACCCTGCAGGCCTGCCAGGAAGGCGGCTATGCTCCAGACCGTAACAGTTGAATACAGAGGGGAAAAAAACCAGAAGTGACTGAATCCCCATCAGAGGTTTATAGTACTGGACTGTCTTCTATATAGGTCAGAGGTAAAAAGTAAAGGTGAGCGGAAGGATGCTGCTACTTTGAACGTAGTCTGTTCCTACACAAAGTGAATTTCATTAGGAGATTTGAAAAGTATTGTAACAGAAGCACATTAAGAAATCCAAACCAACAGTAGAAAGTCCAGACTTCTCCAAAAATGCAAAATCTTCTGCCAATGCACACCCTGGCCAAGGGTTTCAAAGAAGCACTGAAAGGGCTCACGCAGCTCCCAAAACAAGCAGGCAGGCCAATGAGGATATATGCCTTGGATCAGCTGGGGGCTGGGGGGAAGACTCCTAAGCAGTTTCTCCCCCAGCCTGGTGAAAAGATTCAACTCCATCTCTGGCAATCCAAAGTAAGAATATTGTTACTGGTTTTGCCTTGGCTGCAATCAATAGACAAGCGCTCCCCAGAGGTGCAGCAAGGATTTCAATTTTACTAGGTTCTGTGGGGTATCATAGCTATACTCTTTTTGGCAAATAGAGGGAGACAGAAGCAACAAAAACATCTGCTAATCTTAGTTGATGAAAAGAAAGATTTACATAACTAAGTTGTCCTTTTTCTCACATTTGGTATCTCTTGTCCATTTGACTCTTAATTTTTTTAAGGCAAGCGGCTCTTAAAACACAATAATAAAATAATAACAATCTACCACTTGTCAACCACCAGGCAAGGAAAAAGACAAGTGTTAGGCTTTTCTTTAATATGACAGGAAAGAGGGGTTTTTACATGTCCTGACTCAATCATTCTGTGATAATTTGATTTGTACTACAGCTTTTTAATAAAACTTACATTTTCCTTCTTCATTCCTGCACAGGACCTTGGTATCATCTGTACTTTCTATAATTTCAAGAGACTCCCCTGGTTTAACTTGTAAGTCTTTAGGTCCCCATCTTCTCTGGGGCAAATCCTGGGCTACGGTGGTAGAGTAAAGAACTTTAATTTCACCTTCAAACTGCAAAAATAAAGAGAAGCTGGTTAAAAACCATCAATGTAAAGCTTATGATCATGCATTTTTAAGTCCAATATATTCCCATTTATTACTAAATTTTTGAAAATTAGGCAAATAATTGTTTATGCTATGTAGCATGTGCCCACGCTTGCCATTTGGACTTACAAATGCTCAGGTCACTATTTTTACAAGTAGTAATACTTTACCTTTCAAAGGCAAAATAATGGATTATTTACAAATTAGGGGATACAAATTAGAGGACACCATAAAGGTATTTTAATATTTATATTTTATGTGAACAAAACTTACTTTGAACTTTTTTCTGAACTCTTTCTCTTCTCTTTCTATCTTTTTAAGCTTTTGTGCATCTTTTTCATCAGATGTACATTTTCCAAGGCTTGCTGATTTTGATGAACTAAAACAAGAGGTTACAGATAAATACAAAATTAGCAACACATCTGAGTATTGACAACCTTTCTGATAATTTTAGTCAAAATGCATTTGTCTTCATGTGTCTTCAGTATGTTTTGGTTACTTTACAAAACTAATATGGATAATACAATACAGATTTGATTTCAAAAGAAATAGAAAGTTGGGGTTGTCTTTCATACTTTTCTGTTCTAATGAGTTCTGATGTTAATATATCTGTCACATAAGTAAATGTGGAAAGTTACTCGAAGTATCTCATTGCTACAGCAATAAGAACTTGACATCCACCAAAAATAGTTTAGGTAAATGATACCCATCTCTTTAGAATCCCTAGGCAAGGAGCAATTTTTGTGAAGTCTATGTATCTTTGGGCAATAGGCTGAATAACACATCCCACTGTGCGGGCAGCTGGAACATCTTAGCCTTTTGTACAGCAGCTGTTAGTCCTGTGTGCCCATGGAAGACCTTGCTACACCAGGGAATCTGCATTACATTGACCCATTTCAAGTTCTGTCGTTTATTCCACATCCCTGATACTGTTAACCTGTGTCAATGAGCACAGAAGGGTTTCATGCGCTAACTGCCCTTCCTGATGCTGTACCTGGGAATTTAAAGTCTGACTGTACTTTTCGATCCTTCCTGATCTCTGTACGAGATGTGGATGACAGTTTCACTGATGATGAATGTATGTGTGTGTGTGTGAACTAACCTAGATTTGGTTAGGAGGGCCACGTCTTTTCCTTTGTATATACAGTTCAAAGAGCTCTCTCTGTTTTAATGCCTCCAGACTAGATTATTGTAGTGCACTCTGTAACTCCACCTGAGTGGAGTAAGTGACAACAGAATGTGACATGTTGCAGTCATCTTCACAGATGCATCTGTGCTCATAACACATCTGTGCTCCAGAGATGGCCATAACTTCCTGGTCCAGGTTTGAAAGTTTTCCAAGTTGTACACCTCCAGACGTGTTTCATACTTACAACACAGGGCACTATCTCTTTTTCTTTTAAAATACTACAGCAGCTGGGATCCACTACTTATGCTAACAGTCCCCAGATTTTGATAGGAAGAGGACTGCATGCAGAGAATCTAAAATGAAGTACCTTTAGGCCATGCATTCATTTGTACCTCTTGTCTATCAGGGACTGAATTTGTTGAAATTCAAAGCATGCTTATATATTCTATAGTCTAATTATTATTTCAGTCTGAAATGGAGGCAGGGAGCATTCAACTGCCATTGTCAACAGTAGGGTTAGGAGTATTACAAAACCTGACAATACCAAATAAAGCATACATTAGTAGCAATCTGCCTCTAGTAAATACTTAGAAAATGTTTCACAGTGTATTACAGATTTCTAGTCAGGGGAGTAATTCCCATTTTCACTTGCTTGAGTTCAGGTGGTGGATGGGGGAAGTCTGAGGAATCTACGTCATCATAAACATCATTGTCTCCACAATCTGAAACAACAGTGTTGAAAAGAATGGAAAATTATTATGTGATCCTTGACTAGTGAATACATTGTGTTACAATCTATGGTAGTGTAGCTAAGTTGACAAGAAATTGCATCAAGTACGGTAGCATTTATCGTCTATAGTAACTGTGGGTTCTCTGTTTTGCACAATGTACTGTGCAAAACAAACACCAGCCAACCTTTTCAGAGTAAGACTCTTTATTAGTAACAATAGGTATTCACTGATATTTTAATCTTCTTAAGCTGAAGCAAGTTTTAGCACATGTTGGCTAATGCAATAGCCTTTAATCTTTATTCTAATTAGTCCATTTCCCACTGTGTTGCATCGAAGTATATTTCTGGGGTTTGATGTTAATGTATGCTCAGGCACTTCTGTAGCACTCTGGTCAATGCAATGTTGCTTAGAAGTGGCTATGAATCACATGTATGTTAGTTTTTCAGCCTTCTTGCAATGCCAAAGCAGTGAAAAGAATTCTTACCCCAAGAATATACTTTGAATCACTTTCAGCATATTTGTAGAGAGGAAGCAATTGTTCAAATCATCAAATCAATGGCTAGGAGATAAAAGGTTTAGAACTGAGTTCAGGCAACAGCCTCAAAAACTTGCTTTTTATTCCATGGCTGAGCTGACATGTATAAGTATATGCTATCTTACAAAGACACTGCAAGTGATAAAAATAACAACAAGCATCTCTTTCTACTTTTGAAGTCTTGCAGTAAGTGTTTCTTTCCAACTGTATTGGTCCATACTTAATGTCAAATAAAATGACCTAGTAGAAATCTCACATAGAAAAATCATGACTTCTTAAAAAATACATTAAATTGTTTTCTCGAGAGCTTGCAGTGTATTTGTATCTTCTTGTCTGTAGCCAAATCAGTCACAATATTTGAAATTTGTTTGCTGGAACTGGGTAAGCAATGGGAAATCCTGTTTCCTTCCTTGGATGTATTTTTGTGACTAGCATGATACAGAGAATGTATACAGAAAAAAGGATCAGGAGTCAATATGGAGACTGAACAATAGGCTATTAATTACCTTTTCCAAACTGCTTTGTTGAAGGAGACACGCTGGGAAAAAAAGATGCTCATTAAGTATTTATATCACATTAATAGGCTTTTGCATCATTTAAATCATTTAAAAAACTTGCAACACAAGGGCTCCAAGGAATCTCTAGACATTTTGAAGCTCCACTGACACTAGCAATACTCAGGGACTAAATGTATTTTTACCACTGAATTAAAGTAAACTGGTTCAGAACTGAATGAGAAGATGGTGGCAAAACCATCAGTTGCTGATCTAACCTCCAGGCAAGATGGGTAGAAGACAATCTTTGCATTTTTCTGTTTGGCATATTATTCCTAAAATTTGGATAGGACTAGATTTACCAGTTTATCTCAGCTACATTGTACTCATGAGTGAAGTACATTTTAACTGAGGATACAGCATACTTACATCACCAGAGTGGCACAAAGATGATGGACTATTTTAGTGGTCTTCACCAAAAAAAAAATTTTGGTATATTTTAATTACCAGACTTATGCAACAAATACAGCTTGTTAAGAGAATAATTATATTATGCAGGTGAAAAGAAAGGAGGTGAGTATTTTTGCAGAAAAGTATAATCCTGAGCTGCAATTTGATGCATCATTCATCAGGCTGCTGTGAGAACATGTTAGTAGCATGTGATCAATGCTTTATTAGAATTAGTTAATGTGCACTGTGATTTCCTGGCAGACTCTTACAACAAATCTCCATTATCTTCTGCCCCATTGACTTTGGTTGTTTTTTCTCGTACACTTTTCTTTTTGTCATCTTTGACCTTTAGCCTCTTCAAGATTCCCCAGGACCAGATACCATTCTTATCTTCATCCTGTGATACAGACCTTTGGAGTATGCATGCAATTATCATAATGTAAAAGGTAACATTCTTTTCAAAAGGTCTAGGTTAAATTCTCCATTGATGCACATAATTTTCATTAATGCCAACAATGTATATACCACAAGGTGACAACACTTACTAAATGCTAAACACTAAAATGCTAAACTAGAAGTATGTATGCTAGGTCATTTGTAGATATTGAAACATATTCGTAGGTATAGATATTAATCTAGTGGCTTACTGTTTTCATGTTGTTACTCAGCAAGCTAACATTTTAGTTTGTTATTTTTATTTCAGAGCTCTTCTGTCTTGTTGGGGATTTGGGGATTTTCATGACTGCAGCTGCTTTTGCTGACATACCAAAATTGATTACAAAACAAAACTTTTCCAAAAGACCAAAGAACCCTTTTTTCTAGCTTCACGAATCCATCCTGCTGTATATCCACTTGCTGATCATCCTAATACTTGCTAATTTTGCCTAATTCAAAAATCCAAAAAACTGAAATGAAAACACTTTGTTAAAGAAGCAAATTTCTTAAATGATATAAAAACTTACCTAGTTACAGCATCTTCATCATCAATCCCATCATAAATTTCTTGATCAGAAGGAGGAGGTGGGAACATCACTTTAACAGATAAAACAGTCAATTAATGCAATTATATTTAATGCTGCTGAATAGGGTATTCATTACTGGCCTCTTAAGTATGTCAGATGTGTGTGCAGTTTGTGCAGTATCCTTGCAAATGGAATCTTTCTGTAAACCAGCACAGCCTATTTATTAAAACAGTGATTTAGACTTATCTGAATTGGGAATGCCATACACAGCACTTAAATGTGGCATTGCTAATCACAAGAGCACGAATCCTGAAAACAAGCGCATTTACACTCTAGTTGATGACATTCTAAAGGGCTGATTTTGGCCCAGTCATTATGATGACTTTTAAATTTTTGTACGTGACTCGAGTGATGATTGAAGATACCAGACCATCACTCTCAGCAAGTGACACCTTGTGTTCATCCACAGAAGCCAGAGGGAAGTGCAATGTAAGCTCCCCGTTTTGGTCTCAGCTCTGACCTTTGAGCCCCACCTCCTTCAGTGGAGGGTTAGCTCAGTTTCCATGTCCAATTCTAGCCACTGATCAGCGTAATCACTGAAATCTGTACTTAGCTGGCAGCAGCTTCATTCAGCAGTGCCAGGGGATGCTTCTGCCATGACTACTATCTAAACTCTAAGCTGAGAAGATGAGCTGTGCTCTTGTGATCCACAGAGAATGCTACATAAATATATGTGCTACCAAAGGCGAAACTGGGTTTGAATGTGTGTTCTTGACAGTGTGAAACTGCTGCAGTCATACTGGTTAGGACTCCGGAGTATTACTGAAACTGAAGTTCCCCTTTATTCTGTCAACAAAATGAAGCTTTAATTGGTAGTATTACTGGCTATTTCAGAACTGGATTTCTCCTGCACAAAACCTCTTGGTCATGTTGACACTTTGTCAGCAATATCTGTGCTGTTTTATGGGATGATTTACCTTCACACAAAAAAAAGTTTTGTCATCTTCGGGCATGCTTCTGATTCACAGTATTTGAAAACAAAACTTCTTTCTCGCTCAAGTTCCCATAGGCGGAAAGAAAAGTTAATTTGGCCACTATACCTCCTTGTTTGTTGCCTGTTAGCTAACGTTTAGCATGCTTATGGATAATTACTCCATTATTTGGAAGCTGCAGAGGTCTGGATTTGAATGTAAGCAGTACATAGAAACAACTCTCCCCAAAAAGTGTATGTAGAACTTACTTCCAGCTCCACTTTGACCACCACTCTGGCTGGAAAAAGCAAACAAGAGATGTTTTAGAGGAAGACAGTCATGCTTTGGAAAAAGAAAATACCATGGTCACCCATTGCTTTTGTAGTTATTAGTTCTAAAACTTTTGACTTTGGCACTCATCTACATTGCCAGCTGAGCACAACAAACCCCGTGCTGGAAGCTCAGGCACATGCTTGTGTGTTCTATATGGACAACAACTAAATGTGCCATTTCTTTTTTCTCTCTATTTTCACTACACTCACACTGATTTCTTACAGTCAAACAGTAGTTGCATTCTCACTAATGCTAAAGAAGATGTGTCATCTAATTCGTAAGTGAACGAGCTCTTAGATGAGGAGAGATTAACTTTTAGTAGATTCAAGTAAAGCAGGAAAAAATACTCTCTTCTTGGAAATAATTCATTACAGATCAGAAAAAAGTATTTTAAAATATCATTCACAGTAATTTAAATGGTTATAAGAGAGAGAGTTATCAATGCCATCTTTAGTTAATGTAAAAAAAAAAAGGACAGTATTTTATAAGTAAAGCTGTGAAGCAAATTCTCTGCATAAATCAATGAAGATATTTCAAGCCAATGAATGTGCACATTTTCATACAAGCAGAACATTCAGTCCTAATTGTTAGTAATGGTTAGCAACTGTTAGCAATTTCCAATAAAGTGTCATTTTCAAGGAAATGCAAACTGATGTCTACAGCTATAATGATTTGCTATATTTAGAATATATTTTATATTCCTGTTGATATCTTTAAACTAAAGTACAAAATATGACTTAGGATCATAGGGTAATTAATGTTGGAATGTAGTCAAACTTAATGAGAATAAAAATATAATCTGACTGAACACTAGAGAGTGCATTCACACCCTTTAGATTCATCTGTTATGAGGGGATTTTCTTGAGATGAAGTGGTAAACGAATGTATTGCTCAACTAGCTTTCATTGGGTGATGCTTTAAACCTCTGACTGCATGTTTCTGACATTTCAAGGATTTTACATTAGCCCAGTGTTCTAACAGTAATTGAAAAAACACCTGATAGGTTCACAGTAGCTGAGATTATTTTCAGGTCAGAGCCTTACTTAAATTTATACATCAAAACAAGATATTTGTTAAACTCTTGTGCCAAGAAATCCTGAAATCCAACAGCCCTAGTCACTTAGTAATTTTGGAATATTAACAATACTACCAATAATGAGGTAATACTGTTTGGTCAAGAGGCTTTTTTTAGTATGGCATTCTTACACTGGTTTCAAAACATGTTGATGTATGTCAGACCTTCCAACAATTCATGCTCATGAACTGAACAGAATGCTATTAATCACCAGAGAAGATGAAAATGTCAAAATACAGCTTAAAGGATTTAATGAATCTGAGCCATTAATTCATCCTTCCAAGTTCCTTACATTGTTATTTTAATATGCAACAGTGTAAGTATTCTTGTTTGCTTTTGAATTCAATAAATTTTCTAAATTCCTTGCATTGAGGTGGTTAATTGTAATGTTTGCCATAGTGAAAAGGATTGACCAAAGATACTTCTGCAATGAAGTACCTCATGCTCAGATTACCTAAAACCTAGAACAACTACAGCAACTCTTCTGGCTGGGTTATGATGCTATGAGACCAATGTGCAGGGAGGAAAACATATTGAGCAACCTTGAAACATATCAGATGCAAAACTATATTGGTTGCTTAAAGAATGCCAGCCTGAAGGCAGATCTTTCCAAGTGCTGTCTCTGGAGCTCGTGGGGATGTTCTAGCAGCTGAAGATCAGCTGCACCCAGCAGCCAGCCAGCTGTGTTCCTTTATTCCAGCCAGGCCTCTAGGTTAAGGTGCTAGGAAGCAGTAAAAGCACGTGTAAGGGCTGAGTGTTTGAAAATGATTGTCCTACACATCAAAATCCTCAACACCCATATGCAGATGTCTTATCTGAGTCCTGGGGTATGTGTTTCTGCACATCAGGACATGTAATGGAGAATGAGCACTGGTTTGTTGCATCACATGACAGAAGCAGACTTTTATATGAGGTCGGATAACAGAGGTACTGCTGTCATGTTGGGTCATGTGATAGCCTTGAGCTTTGTCACAAGATCGCTAGGGTATTTCCCTGCCAGCATGTTTTATACGCTGCTGGAGATGGCAATTCTCTAGCTGCAGATCTATTTGATGTGAAAAATATGGCTTATTGAAGTAGAGAATCTGCAATGTAGCACTGCATTGCAAATACACGTGAGACTGTGCCATAGAGGAGAAGCTTCTGATGAAGTCAAAAAAGTATAGCTCATACCCATCTCATGGGATTTTATAGGCCTTATTTTCAGGACTAAACACATTAGCCACACTCTCTTCTGAAGGGCCATCCTAGTCATGCTTCCAGAATTCCCTTTTCTTCAAAAGGAAAGAGGTAGTAAGACTCATTGTTTTGAGAGCAATGAGGGTGATCAGGAGTTCTGCAGTGCAGTGAGTGTTTCCATTGCTTTTAGAGTCTTATTCTTGCATGTTAGAAAAGGCAGTATGTGACTTCAGAATAAAGAAAAAGAAGAGAGAGGGAGGGAAGAGAATTGCACTTCCCACAAGTGATTTGTAATCCTGCATCTTTTGCATTTTGTTCTCTTTTGGACTGCAGTGCTGTAGGTCCTCTTCCAGTAGTATGGATTCCTCCTGAGTATGAGTGCTTATTGATGCTGGATTCCCCAAATCCATTCTTTTTCCTCTGACTACTTCAGTTTGAATAGCTCAGTTACATGTTTCTGATATAAATGGTTGTTCTTTTGTGACAAGAGTCTGCTTTGTTCTTGTAAAATTTCCCCTGTCTAGGCTGACTGGGGTGAATCATTGGTTGCTTTTCATGCATTCCTTATACATACCTGCTAATACTGTCCTGCTCTCCAACATCATCATACACTTCTTGGTCACTGTCTGGATGTTTCACAGCAGCTCTGGTAGATGGTTGTTGCTTTCTTTTTAAAGAATCATAATCAATCTCCACCATGGTTGTTTTAATGTATCCATCTAAATGAATGAAACCGTGTGATTAGGCAGAGATCGTTTTAAACCTTGTGGTAAAGGGATGAGCTTAACAGAAGGTTCAGAACCAGTGATTGAATTGTTTTATATGATCTCTGAAAACTTTCAAAGAAATGTCTCATTCCAAGCAGCCTCAGCTCAAGTCTCCATCTGTCTACACAAATACAAATCTCAGATCTGTCTCGGATATCCCCCCAAACCCTGCTCAGCTGGTGTCAAATTAACTTCACCTTTATTTGCTTCTCAACTACCGCAGAAGAATTTTCTGTGCAGATGCCAGGAATCACGGCGCAACCTTCCTTTCTCAGCTAACCTTGGGACCACTGCAGTCTCATGGCATATTTTAGGGCAGTCCATGACATAAAGACTCTGACAGGTCATGAAGAGGAAGAGACGCTTTGTTTGTATTGATTTTGCTTCAGGTTGGTAGACACACTGAAGCTGCATCGCTATCCTCTTGTCCCTGGATCTTCACTAAAAAGGTCTCATTATACCCCTGGGTGCAATGGCTCAGGAGAAACTTCTAGCAGAGCAGTTGGCCTGAGATTGGGAACTTCACCTCTGCTACGGGGAATTTTAGACAGGTGTACTGCCTGTACAGGAGAGAACATGAATGGATTTTCTCTAAGGTGAAAAATGCTCATGCATTTCTTGAAAAGGGAAAATCCCCCAGTCCGCTGCTTCTGAGTGAACCCAGTTTTTAGTGTGCTTCCTCTCAAATCTGTAGCGCATTGATTATCTTATTTTATTTAAATGATCAGAACTGATTTTCCTCTGTTGTTTGGTCTTCTTCACAGACCATTACTGGCCTGTGAACACTGAAAGCTGAAGCACTGGTGAAAAAAATTGGACTGTACCAATTGGACTTGACACTTGTCAGTGAGAAGCCTTGTACAGCTTACAGTTTTGATGAGGGAATAATCAGTTTATGAAAAGTAAATTAATTAAAGGTTAATTAATTGACTGCACATGCTCAAAAAAATACCTGTCTCCCAGCCCTCACCAAGTTTGTTGTCCTATGTACAAAATGATCTATGCAAAAGACTTATTTACAAAACTTCAAAGTATCACAGAAAAGCTGATACTGGAACTTACCTCTTGAGATAATCTTGGCCAATCCCCCTGCCCAAGCAGGATCCGCTGTAGTGGGTTGCCCAGGACCATGTCCTGTCAGGTTTTGAAGATCTCCATAGATGGAGACTTCACCACCTCTTTGGGCAAACTGTTCCCTTGCTTGGTCACCCTCACAGTAAGAAAGTGTTTCCTGATGTTCAGACAGAATTTCATGTGTTTCAGTCTGTGCCTGTTGCCTCTTGCACTGTCACTGGGTGCCATTGGCAAAAGCCTGGCTCCATCTTCTTTACACCCTCCCATCAAATATTTATGAATAATTGTAAGATTCCCACCCTGAGCCTTCCCTTCACCAGGCTGAACAGGCCCAGCTCTCTCAGCCTCTCTTCGTATGAGATGCTCCAGTTCCTTAATGTCTTTTTACAACCAGTACTACAAAGTGCTCAGCTGGTATTGGCCAGTTCTACGTGTGTGAACTGCCTTACTGAACCTATTGTCATTTTAGTCTCCTTAAAAATCAAGCAAGTGCTTTTAATAATTTTCATTGATTTTATGGATCAGTCTTTTAATGTCTTTGCTATAACCCAGGAGCCAGATCATCAACCCCTTATCATACTCATAGATCCACTGGTGATATTTATAGAATTAAGAGAAACATCTTGGATTTTGGACAAAATAAAATCTAGAAATCGGTTAGAAACTTTCCATAGGAACAAGACAAACACTTAAAACAGGGCCTTATATTCTCTGCTTCAGTCTTAGGAACACCCATGTTATTTTTAATACAAAGACATGGAAAAATGCGATCCTTGTTACTTGCATGGAGCCAAGTTCTGATGCTATTTGAAGGCTGACATGGAATTACATCTCAACAGGTCCATGAAGATCCCACCATACTGTTCCTAACTTATTCTAGTGCCTGTAGAAGTTCCGTTATGTTACACAATAACTTCCGACTATGAACTAAGCCTTGCATGCCAGCTAAGGACAGGAGGGTGAGTTGTGGTAATTGTTTACTTTGGTGGCCAGTGACTCAGCCTTGGTAAGGCTACTCCTTGGTGTAATGCTCACGTTTGCTGTCATACAGTGAAAACATACAGGACCACAGTGAAGAAACAGAACTCACAACATCCTTTTATCCTGCCCAGCCACTTTCCTTCTGGGTTGTCTGTGAGGCGAATGATTTCAATCTCATCCCCCTGTTTGACAGTCAGCTCATTCTTGCCTCCCTTGTGGTCAACGCAAGCTCGTGCCTGATGAAGGACTTGGATGGGTCCCGTTAACTGCAGAGAAGAAACAACAAAAGAAATCACAGATACGGAAAAATGGATTCTTTCCCAAACATTCAGACAAAAGAGAAAATAACTGTAATGATGATTATTCATTTTGTTGATATTTAAAATAGTCTAGGCAAATAAACAGAAAGGCATCACTCCTGTCCCCAACTACCCAGTTTAAATTAATAATCAGGAATGGAAGGAGAGGGCAACAGCATAGTAGTAGGGCAGGTGAAGAAGTGATTGGCAAAATCACAGAAATACAACAACTAAAACCAACAGGCTAGCCTATGGAGCCTTTCAGAGGTTCAGAAAACAGACACGTATTTAATTCCAGTGGGCAGCTCCATGCAGTTCCAGCTGAACTACTCACATGAGTAAATGTCCATTAACATAAATAAGTCTACCACATAATTTTCTGTGTTTACAATTCTACTCTATAAATGGTCCTACAAGTACTCACAAGAAATGAACACACTATTTACTGGAATTCAGGATTCTGTTTGCGAGATCTTTAGTATATGTTATGGAGAAACCACTTTGAATTTTAGTATCTGTGGCTTTAAGATATATGTGATCTTGCAGAGGCATGTGGCTGTTGACAGTTATACACTAGCTCAGGAATATCTATCCTGTATAGGTGGCAAAGAAATGGGAAAGAAAACATGCACTAAAATATATTTGTTTGCATTTAAGAATAATAACACAACATACTTCAATGGCCGCAACTAAGCAGTCTGCAGTCTGAAAGCATTCAGTGCACTAATGCCTACACTTCACAGGAGTAGTCTGAAAAATAGACTTGGGGCCTGACAAATGCCAGCTAACCCACTATCATTAACTATTAGTATTTCCTTTTAATATTTGCTCCTCAACTCATGTCAGTCTCTCCACAGCAGACCGAGGCCATGATGTGAGAGAATCACCATGGTTTTTCTGTGTACAGAGCATAATAGGAAGAAAAACAAAGCTGCCCACTGTGTACAATAACACTGAAAGAAGCACAGTAGAGCATTGTGAACAGGCATTAGTTAACAGAAAATGACTAGCAGATTTGTAAACTATGGTAGCATGCTGACCACCAGCTGTATAAAAATGATATAAAATAGAAAGAACTGTCTCATCATTTAGCCCCTAGGCTTTGACAGTGACTGTAGCTCCCCTGTAGCTCCCCTACACATGCCCTATTCCCTTCCTCCCCATTTAGGCTAGAAGTCCTTTTAAGTCTCTTTAGACCCAGGCAAGGGCAATGTGTTGCAATATAATGTTGAAATCTCTTAAGGGCTGGATACTGTTGTATCTCACTCCAGTGAAGCAAAAATACACTAGGTACATGGGAGCCAATGTCCACTTTTATTAAGGACTTTTGATGCTATTCTAGTGATGTAAATCCTTTTTAAACAGAAAAGTGAAAGGAAATGTTTTTAAGGCTTTTTTACATAGAAAGAACATGAGAAGGGAATTTAACAAATACTATATAAGCACTGAAAAAATGTCTTTGCCCTCAGTCAAAGTCTGGCCTGAAGTCAAGCATATGCCAAACATAAAAGGGTAGCTTAAACCTTTATTCAGGTTTATCCAGGTGCTTGAACTACCTATCATAACAAATAGTTTTGTAGCCAGCTGAAAAGTGTATTTTGAACTCAACAATGCTAAATAATGCTGCTTACATGTCTTTGGCCAGATTAAAAAAACCCAAAGCTTACTTTGAACTTCTTCCTCATTTCCTGCTCTTTCTTTTCTTTTTCCTTTTGTTCTTTCTTTTCTTGGTCCATTCTTCTCTTTTCTTCCTTGTCCCGCTTCTTCTCTTTTCCCTTTGATGATCTGAAAGTGCATTGCCAGGACTGAATATAGCGGTGAAGCAAATCTCACTACAGCTTCCTTACCCAAGGTTAACAAAGAACTACATGTAATGGAAAAAGACATCTCCCAGTGAAATAAAACCTACAGACTCTAAACCATAGCGTGGCTGCAACAGCTAGAGTAAGCAGTCTTTTCTCTTCTATTACATATATAATTTAAAGTGGCTGTCCTCAAGAGGACAGTACACCAGAAAAGGTTATCTGGAGGTAAGAGACTGGCTCTGCATATGCATGCCCAGACATGTCTGAGCTTATTTTGGCAAGCAATTTTGGAAACTGGTAGCAGTCTAGGAGTTGTGGCACTGGCGGCAGCTGTTAAATATTTACCCAGGCCATCAGTGGGTGATGCAGCCTGAACTGAAGCCTGAGCTGGACTACAGTTTTAAATTGCAACCTATTCCAGAAGTCTACACAAATGACAGTCAGACTTCTGCACTGCATCATGAATGTGCCTATCAGGCCAGGGTGCATCGCTTGCTGTGCCTCATGTACTGGGTGGTACTGAGACCTGGGCCCTGGGATGTAATTAGGACTACAGCTACAGCTCTGCCATATGCTGCCAATGGTTTGGCTGGAAGACCTATGCGTTACAAACCCTATGCATTATGAACCCTACAGAACTGATTCAGTGAGGCTCCCTCCTCTTCCTTTTATGGTAGTTTTGCTAAACTGATATGCTCAAATTATACTGGAAAAAAAAAAAAAGACTGCATGAGGTTCACTTGTTTTGGTTATATAGTTTTAAAATTATCTATTTTCAAAGGGA
Source organism: Pelecanus crispus (assembly GCF_030463565.1). Classification (NCBI taxonomy): domain Eukaryota; kingdom Metazoa; phylum Chordata; class Aves; order Pelecaniformes; family Pelecanidae; genus Pelecanus; species Pelecanus crispus. The sequence goes on from NC_134676.1 coordinate 15,934,757, forward strand.
ATTCAACAATAAATTTTTGCTGAAAGTCATTCTACATCTGAAACAAGGTATTTTTGTGTAGGAACTTTAGACTGTTGCTTATTCCAAGGGAATTAGAGCTTTTCTTTGGCTATTGTCATACAGTGAATCCCACACATTTAGACATTAGCAGGGCAAGAGACTCCTCAAAATAAAGGGCTAAATGGCAGAAGAATGACCAGAGCTCGTATCCTGGCTCTGTAGCTATGCCAGGAGACTCAGGCCATGAGAACTGTAAATCCAGCCTCTCATAGGAGTTCTAAGTGTATTTATCTAGAAAGCAAAAAAAACAACCACAACAAAAGATCTATGTAGGACAATAGTACCTAGGGGCTGAGCTTATTTTTCCTCCTAGGCTGTAATTCCAAACAGTGATTCAGACATGTTCCTTTGATCAGAAATCAGACTTCTGTTATCTAGATCACAGTAACCACATGGTTCTATTGCAGGAATTTTTCCAGCTCAGGTCATAGCAGATCTAAGTAGGGAAGAACCTGTGAACAACCTGACTTTCTCTAGGTGAAATGAATGGACACAATAATGCCAGGCAGAGACTGCAGTGGAATCACACTTTTGTGCCGGATTAAGTTATCTTTGTTAGCAAGCTTTTAGTAATAAAGATGCAATAGGTTATAGAGCTTAAAATTACTACCTGATGTCATTTATGTCTTCATACATCTCTCCATCACTTTCTTGGCCCTATAAGAAAAATTCAGTTTTCAATGGCCTGGATACATTTGGAAAGACATAAAGAAAATGGACTTGCTATGTAAACTTCATACAAACTATATAAAAACATTTACAGCAAAATGTAAATAGAAATTAATTTCATCTTCCCAAACCAAGTTATTACATTATTCAAACCCACTATTCTTTTTTTCTGACTTTGTTTTTATGATACCACAACTACAAAGTCCTGGATTGTTACAATCACAAAAACACATTGCTTAATCCAAAGTGGGTGTTTTAATTGCAATGTTAGTCCTGGAAAACCTTTGTCTGTGTCGATAATTGCACTGCTGTGATGAAGGTGCCAGGGTTAGCAGTAGCTAAACTGGAACACTAGGGATCTAAATAGGACTCAGATTAGGGTCCCAGAGACTGGTTTAGTCCTAACACAGCCAGGTACTTAAAGACATGATACAAACCTGTGCTTATCTTAAACAAGTGGTTTATTACTAGGATAGAACAGGGCCTTTGTTTCTGGAAAATTTCAGTGACATGAAATGTCAGTGGAAATAGAAGGGGTGGCTTTGCTTTTTTTTAAATCAATTTTTGGTGTCTAGCCAGCTTTGATAATTAGTTCCAGTTTGCTCTGCTTTCCCAGTTTTATTTCTGTCCTTCACAATAAGTGCGTGCTTCTACAATTTACTGTCAATATACTGGATTCATTCTGCAATTAATTTTCTAATGCATTGAAGCCATTTTACTAAATTTGTAAATTTGTGCTAAAAAGGATAGGTTCATCATGGAGGATAACACTTACCCCCTCTGTATTTCCATGACCTATATGACAAAAAAATAAAACCAGGGTATTTATTTTTTGCTGTGCAGAAAATAATTCATTCTAGCATTAACTATTTACAAACTGTTAATAATGCTAGTGATATTAACTAGAAATATGTGCAGGGTCCTGGCTTTTAATGAGGGCATGAATGCAAAAATCAGAGTTTTTTCAGGTTGCTTTTGTAATACACTGTAAAGTAGAAATATCTACAAAATAGCATGTTTCACCATGTATTTTTAAAAGTGGAAAATTTGTTTTAAAGATTCTTTGTGACATTGATGAACTTACGTATGTATTTGTTTACAAAAATGCCTGTTTGTACAAGAAAGTTGTCGTTAAAAACCTAATAAATCCAAACAGACCTCAAAGAACTTGCTTGCACCAGCCCAAGAGCTGAATAAGGAGGCCAAAGGCTCTTGTGCTAAGCCAGCCTTTACCCTGGGCTGCAGGAGAAGAAACTGTGAATCTCCTGCTTCCTCCTTACTCTGCAGGTAGTTAGGTAAGAAAAGAGCTTGGGCTCAGTTTCAGCTCAATAGTCCACATTGCTGTATGGCAGAGATGGCTAGCACACTAAACGATGCGTACTGTGCCTGGCACAGACCAAGTCCTCTCGAGGAGAGATCAGGAGGCAGATTGAAATTCTTTGTATCACAGTTTGCTTCTCTGGCTGCTCCTGGTACAACACAGTGACTCACTGCCTCTTATTGAAGGCAGACCACAAAGCGACATTAAAAGCACAGTCAACAACTTTTTTTTTAATCAAGTAGAAAACAATGCCTGCTTCACCAGAGCACACAACTTCAACCCTGAAAGAGTAGCATTCATTTTGGTTTAGTTTTAAAAATCTGATAATTTACAGTCCCAGCATATTTCCAACCAAATGGGGGGGGGGGGGGGGGTGAGAGGAGATATTTAAAGCAGTTCCTGAGAGTCTGTCATAATAATTATAGAAGTTAGTGTTATGAAACAACCATCTTCACCCATAAAACTGCAGAATAAGCATAATTAGTTACAGAAGTCACTCATGAATACAATAAGCTTTTGCTTATCTTATAAATGCAATATGCTTACAGCTTCATATAGGTGCCATTAATTAAACTGTATGCATCTTACCTTGTGAAACAAATTCAACATCATCATAATTTTCTTCATTGTCTGGACTTCTGTAAATATAAAAAAGTGGACATGTGAAACCTGTGAAGATGGTTTTATGATTGCATTTTTCATTCACCATTGTTTTGGTGCTTTTTTCAGCTATTTTATACAATGGCTGGACAGTCTGTTGAGCCCTATATGCTACTTAAGTACCTACGAGATTCCCTAAATTGTTCTTCCTGACTGTGACTCGGTTTTTCACATGGGGCCACCTTGATCCTGAGTATAAAAGGAGAAAATGAGCCAAAGGCACTCATATACAAGGCAGATGAGTGTGGTATGAAAAATATAATAGGCAGATGGGCTGACTGAATGGAAAGAATCTGTTGGGCTTTTTAACCATCTTCGCAGGTGCAGGCTTCTTACACAATGCACAAGCAGAACGCCAGACTTTTGTACAATGTTAAATATAGCTCCAAGACTTGCTCCTTGACTTGTAGAGCTTAAAGACTAAACAAGGGACAAGGGAAACAGTGGTATAGGGTTAGGCCAGGTAAAAGGTCTCCGATGTTGTTAGATTTAAAAGCGCTGTCAAACTGAGAGAAGCAAGAAATTGAGAATGTAACTAATAATAACATCAGGGACTTTTAACTTTATAATAGAATAGTTGAAAGAAAACTAGGGCTGACAGTCATGATCAAAGAGGTGTAATCAAAGAAAGAACTTGAAAGCAGAAAGTGATCTTTTAAAATTGGTTTGACGGAGAAAGCACCGAGACAGGGTGAAAGAAAACGTGTCAGCACCCAGGCACACGTTTTCAGCTCTGGGGAGAGTCCAGAGGGCCCGCAGGAACAGGAGAGCGGAAGGACAAACTGGCGGTCAATTTCGCAGGTCCCTGGAGGCGAAGATGACGCGCTTGGCCCCCAAGCGTTTGGCAAGGAGGCCAGCAAGGAGAGCAGCCGGGAGGGCAGCACGGAGGGCAGCCGGGGAGGGGCAGCCGGGAGGGGCAGCCGGGGAGGGCAGCAGGGGAGGGGCAGCAGGGGAGGGGCAGCAGGGGAGGGCAGCAGGGGAGGGCAGCCGGGAGGGGCAGCCGGGGAGGGGCAGCCGGGAGGGCAGCAGGGGAAGGCAGCGGGGGAAGGGCAGCGGGGGAGGGGCAGCCGGGGAGGGCAGCGGGGGAGGGGCAGCCGGGGAGGGGCAGCAGGGGAGGGCAGCCGGGAGGGCAGCAGGGGAGGGCAGCCGGGGAGGGGCAGCAAGGAGAGCAGTCGGGAGGGCAGCAGGGGAGGGCAGCGGGGGAGGGGCAGCAGGGGAGGGGCAGCCGGGGAGGGGCCGCAGGGGAGGGGCAGCAGGGGAGGGGCAGCCGGGGAGGGGCAGCCGGGGAGGGCAGCGGGGGAGGGGCAGCCGGGGAGGGGCAGCGGGGGAGGGGCAGCAAGGAGAGCAGTCGGGAGGGCAGCGGGGGAGGGCAGCAGGGGAGGGGCAGCCGGGGAGGGGCCGCAGGGGAGGGGCCGCAGGGGAGGGGCAGCCGGGGAGGGGCAGCCGGGGAGGGCAGCGGGGGAGGGGCAGCGGGGGAGGGGCCGCAGGGGAGGGGCAGCGGGGGAGGGGCAGCCGGGGAGGGGCAGCAGGGAGGGCAGCAGGGAGCGGCCGCCGGCGCCCGGCGCCGCGGCCACCAGGTGGGGCGGTGGCGGCAGCGTGGCGAGGCCGCCCCGGCGGGGCTGCGCCTTTTCCGCCGCCCCCAGCCCAGCGGCAGCAGCGCCGGGCTGGGGTCGCCCCGCCGCCCCGCCCAGAGGGGTCTGCGTGGGGGCGCGCCCCTCTGCAGAGCCTGGTGCGTTCCGCCTGGCTGCCGTGTGCCGCTGCGGGCGGTGACTGCTGCCCAGGGAGCAGCTCGTTATTGGGGCTCCGCTTGTTTCCGGTCAGTTTTGACGATAGACCGAAGTGTTTTTAACTCTTCGTCGCCGGGAGGGTCCCCTTTCCTATGCAGCTCTTGGAAGAAGGATAACGAAAGGATCCGCCCCCCCCCACCCCACCCCCACCGTATGCGACAGAGGCTTCTGAGTGTAATCACGACAGGTCACGGTGCGGCTCCCGCTGCAGTGTCACGACCAGCGCTGAGCTCAGCACCTGCGGCTTGCAAAGCTGCTTCCTGGGGTATCGACCGATAGACCTGACTCTCCTGGCCTTCTTCCCCCAGAAAAATGCAGGGGAAGCTTCAGTTATTGACAAAACTTTCTACCAGCGCACGAAGCCTTTGAACCCTTCTGGATCAAAAAAACCCAGTGGGGTGTCTGTTCCCTCTCCCCTCCCTGTACCAGCAGGGGAGAAAAAAATGTTATAGATAGCCAATTTAGGGAAACAACTGAATAGATGGAGGGTTCAAGCTAATAAAAACGAATTCCAAACAGACCAGGGACAGGGTAGGACAAGGAAAGTGGTGTGCGACCTCACTCCCCCAGAAACCTGGGACACCTGCAGCCTTAATCTGCTGCTGCATCAGCAAAGTAATAGGCAGGAAAAGGTGAGAAAATAAAGGCCTTGGGGTTTATGTTCACTTACGTTGTTTCAGAGCTGGGCTTGATGTTTCTGGGAGGCAGGCTGGGAGCTGCTGGGGCCTGCAGGGACGGGTGAGAGGCTGGTGGAGGAGGTGGCAACTGCATAGCAGAGTGTGGTGGAGGTACAGGTGGAGGGAGTGCTGCTGAGGGAGGTGCTATCTGTTTCAAACCATCAGTTTTAAGGCCTGAAAAAAAGCAGAACAGACTGAGTTTATCAAGCAAACAGACAAGGAAGGAACCTCGCTGTTTACATGAAATGTTAGGATAAAATATCAGTACTGCACACACTCCAGAGCAAATATATTTTGCTGAACCTGCTTCTCAGATATATTTGGTGCCTTATCTTACCAGAGTAGAGAGGCTCCACATAGAAGAACATGCTACCTATAGAAGGCCTTGAAAACGGCTTTGCCAAGACATGAGCAGGACACAAAACCATCAGTTCATCCACTATATAAGCTCTTCTGCTTTAAAACTAAATTATCATTTAATTCTAAAATTTGCTTGAAAAGACCAGCTGCAGAGTTTCACATGAACACTGATGCAGTCTTGCTGGAGTTTTCCTTGTTCAGACACAGAGTTTCAAGGGAAGGGATGAGAGATGAAAAGATGTCTTGGCATTGATTAAGAGGTGTATAGCTCTCTGTACATCCTCAAATACATTTGTAACGTAAGTTTTAAAAGTCTGGACTTAATTTTCTAGCAAGCCCATACTAGAAGAGTGGCAGTTTGAGAAGCTGCACAGAAGCTACACCCTCAACAAACAGCTACAGCCTTAAGAACAAGATGATACAGTGCACCAGGTACAGAAGCCATAGTTACATGTGTGGGCTGGTGTGCATGTGTGCTGCACAGGATTCATGCTCAGTGTACAAGCCACAACCAAACCATAGTAACCATTGCTTTGAGAGTTCATATTGAGAGAAGTTATTCAACACAACTAAATGAAATCACTGTTTGGATGACATGATGTTAAACCTAGAATTTTGCTTCAAGTGTCAAGTGGATTAAAAGCTACCCAGAAAGATTGGTCCCCAGGTATGTGGAGGGAAGTCCAACAAAATCTAAGAAAGAGGAGAGTAGAAGGATAGAGCAAATTCACAGTTCAGTTAAAAACAATTACAATCAAAAAATAAACTCTTGTCTCCTGGAGATTTTCTTCTACTAGTCCACACCTGTATAGTGGGGATTAAAATCTTGTCAAGAAAAAGAAACTTTCACCATGTTGGGGAAAAAAGTGGCTTAAATACAGAACAAGGACAAATATTTAGTAATGCTTAATAACGAGACTGCAAGTTATGAAAACTATTGAAAGAGCTTTCTTTAGCTGCTTGGGAGTCTGAAATTCTGTCTTTTGGATAGACAAGAGAAGGGGCGTTGATAACTATGAGAAGGAGCTCTCATATGTCACACAGAAATCAAAGTGAAATTACCAAGCCTTGACAGTTTTTCTGCTTACTAACAAAGAACTCAAAAATTTCTGGATAAATTTGGCTTCATGGCTGCTTGGAGCAACTTGTCAACATACGTGTCAACAACAGTGCATTTGAAACCCATTAAGTTCCTCCATTACTTAAACAGCAAAATACTAAAAGTCCCAACACTGCTGATTACACAGGTGAATTCTCTGGTGTTTTTGTTAAGTAACATTCATCTTGCAAAAGCAGAGCATTACAATTTAAGATATGCCAAGATTAAGTTGTGTGGTATCACATATCTTTTTGTTCACATATCTTTTTGTCATTTTATTCAAAAGTATAACCCAAAAGTGAAATAATCCTTTCACTTAGTACTGAGGAGGCTACAGCAGGGCTAATGTGTGCCAGCTGGAGAGAGCCCAAAGGAGAAGAGTGAGAATGATTAGAGGTCTAGAAAACATGAGTAATATTGATTATTATTGAGATATTGAACAAATGGTGGTTGCTTAGGAAAATGTGATAAGACTGAGGGTGAACAAAATGAATACCTCTCTGGCAAAGAAGAAAGGGGTAATTTTTTTTTATTTCATTTCCATAGTGGAGAAGACAAGAAGTAATGTGTTTAAAGGCCAGCAACAATTGTTAGGAGACGCTTTCTAATAGTGAAGGTGGAATTTCCATGGTGTGAGGTCCATGTTGAAGAAGTAGGATAAACTTATGGCATGAATAAATTCTAGTACAGTTGTTCTTGCCCTACACATAGGGATCAACCAAATAACTTCTTTACATCCCTTCCAATTCAATAATGACATCCTCTGTTTGTTGTCCTACATTTTACAAGACATCACATTTAAAATACTCGCCCCTATATTGAGCCCAACAGCTAGAGATCTACTAAAATACCATTTTGGCTAAAACTTGTCTTCTAGAAAGATGTCCCACTTGTTTGAAGATGAGAGAAAGAATGTACCGCTACAAAGTCTGTTTGGTTAAGTTTGCTCACTGTTAAAATCTGCATCTTTTTATTTTCTGAGGTCATCAGGCTTCAGGTTCTATTACTTTTATTTCTACCTTTGATTATTGGATCAAAAGCCTTTTTATAACCACTATTTTTCTACTCATAAGGTATTGATACCACTGAACTTAACCAGTATTTCAGATTTCTTTTTGATAACTTTAAAGACCCACCCTTTTAAATCTCATCCCAGGGCATTTTTTTTTTTTTTCCATCTAGCAATTAATTTGTAGCTATTTCTGTAATCTCTCCAATTTTTCCAGCATTGTAAAAGATCTGGCACTGGAATTCTACACAGCATACACTTGTCTGCCACATGCAGTGATGAAAATTACAAGTTGTTCTTCATCTGGCCATGTCTCTACTGATTGCATGCACGGGGTTTCAGTATTTTCTGTGACTGTCATCCCTCCTCCTGTTTTGGAAGTGCAGACACCTGAGTATAAAACTAAGGCCCATTAGCAAAAAGCTTTTATTCAAAAAATTTATGAAGATTCCTTAAGGGTAAAACTCCCAAGAATTTAGGGTTACAGGCTGACAACCATTATGCATTAGGCTTTTCTGTCACATCGTTGTCCTTACTCAACTGTAGAGCTGTTTATGATGTCTAGATTTTTTCCCAAGGCATTATACTACCTCGTTTTGCAGGTATGGTTTAAATTTGTTCATTCTGTATTTGCATTTGAGTAAAGACAATCTTTGTTTAAATAAGCCAAGATTACACATGATTGTGCTCTTGTTGTATCTGACTCTCTGAGGACTGTGTGTTCGCATTTAACTCTTCACAGTCTTTATTCATCAGCAGACTTTGTCAGCTATAATCTCTTATTGTTCTAAAATCCCTGATAAAGATGAATAGCACTGACAATCCAAGCATGTATCAGCAGTTGAATTCTTTTAGGCAGATTCTAACCAAATAAGACAGAAAGGTCTGGGTTTGTTTTTTTTTTTTAATAAATGCCATGTTAATTGGTTTTAATTATACTCTCAAATTTTTGTGTTTTAACAGGGAATCCTATATCAGTTTTTCTGTGGTTATATTTATGTTGCCCTTATACAGTGTTGTGTATATGCAGAACATGCATACATGCATTGTAATCATACAGCATTACTTCATTGTGATTAGTTTGCAGGACTAACGTAAAAATTCTGCTCAAGTCTCTGTTCATAATACTTCTTTCATCTGATGTCTCTCGAGAACCAAATCCAGGCAATAGGAAACTGAGCCAGGAAAGGACACCACATGCATCTTAGATTAAGTGCTTATTTTTAAGTATAAGGGCTAAACAACTTCTCCCTTTTAATTTATGTACATTGCTGGAATCTAACAATAACTAACTGATCATCATATTAATGGAAACACTGCTTTTTTGTTTTCTAACTATTCGAACTGACTCTTCTCTGTCTTTAGAGTTGTAAATACCTACACTTACACTGACTGAGACTGGTGTGGGTGTAAACTGCTTTAGTTTCAATACTGAAAATAATGGCATGAGTTAGGTAGGAAGGTGACATTCAGTATGAAAAAGCTGTTATAATCAGGCCCGCAGAGCCAAAGCTATTGTAATGCTTCAGTAGTGTTTTGTTTCCTATTTTAATCGAGCATTTCATTTTGACTCCAGTTCCATCTTTGTGTCTCTGAGACACTTGGTACTCTGAAGACATGGAAAGGCTCTGTGCTGGTAGTGGAACTGAAGTCAGCCCCAGACACTCAGAACAAAAAATCAAATTGAAACTACATCCTGGCTTCACATGTACCCAAAGCACTCTTATCACAAGAAACAGTATTAAGGGCCATCACTCTGTGGTAGCTTTGACCACTATCGCCTCAGTTTCCAAATAGCCTCTTATCTTTTTTTTGGGACTCTCAGCTTTTTCACACGCTCTACTGCACTGAAGAAACAGATGCAGAAACTGAAGCTCTTCACAAAGAAATGAAAGAACAGATGAAAAGGAATGAGTTCCTCAAAACCTGAGCAGCTGTATAGCAGCTAAGAGAAACTTGCCATAGAAACTGTCCATAGAAAGTACCAAATACCCCATTACGCTGCAGCTTATGATATTAAACTTCTTTAATCGTGCTCAGAGCTTCAGCACTTACAGCAGAACTGCACACAGAACACTGCAAACACTTCTCTTGTGTTCTTGGGGAACCTTCTCAAACAACTTCCATACATGCAGTGACCAAAAGGTCACCTACATTCTTGGAGAATGTTTATTTATCAGGAAGTTCAGGACACTGAGGTTGCCTTGATGTAAAACTTGTGACTTTGACCCTTGCCATTCATAGTTTGTGAATACCTCTTTGGTAGCTAACATAACATCTAGAGAAAGATCCCATCTTCCCTTCATGTCCAGGTATTCTGTGTTCAATAACCTCAGGAGAAATCAACCTGCGTGTAACAATACCCTATAATTTCCATGTCTCTCCTGTGTGAACTCAAAGAGAAACTAGTAAAAAACCCAAAACAAGTCCAGCTTTTTGGAATCTGTGTACTCTATGTAGTGAAAAGCAAGTTTCAGGGCAGGGTGAGAAAAAGATATCTGTTCTCACCTTGCTAAAATCTTCAGTGCTGTCCTGAGATGCTGTCTTACTCTGTCCTGAAATTCTAATACCAGAAATATGTGACAAACTGAAGGGAAATCCCAGCAGTGCCTGGAGTCCTTATTGGAGTAACACATACAACAAGCAGTACTTGGTGGGATAGGAATCTTATGGGAACCAGTACTTTGGCCAAGGCTAGTTGTCCCCAGTCCTTTTCAAAATTCTGAAATAAATTGGACTCGATGTGCAAGGGTGATACAGGCTGCAATACTGACAAAGCTGAAATTACATGTCTCCATTTTTCCCCTCCCTACATACCAGGGTATCTCACTGCTTGGATCAGACATTGGCACATAGATGAAGAACAGTATGTAATTATCAACCTGAGCAGAACAGAAGTAGTCAAAGAAAAAAAAAAACCAAACCATTTTTAGCACTCACACCTGCAGTTCAACATCCATTGGCTGAAGATACAAACCCTGATGACCAATTCAATCTGTATTCCATTAGAATGTGATTACTTGGCACAAAGCTTTTAACTGGCAACAATGATAAATAATAATTTTGATAATCTCCCCTGAAGTAGGTAACTACCCCATCCTGGCAGAGGGTGGTCTGGCTTCAGCTATTCATATTTTTCTCACACCTTGGCTGGACTGCAGAAATAATGTATACCTGCTCTCAAAGTCAATAGTGCTTAAAAAATTCCAGTTAGCTCAGAACAGCTATATTGTATCTTCTCAGCAACACACTCTCTTGCAAATGCGTTAGCCTGGCCTCCAGTCTCTACACAGTCCAGACTTAACTGTGAAGACTTAACTCTTAATTATGTTTAAGGTATCAGGCTGTAGCATCTAAGCCATCCATTGCCTCAACCCAGAAATTTGTAGACCAAGATTGCGTACTAAACAAAACTGGAACTGAAGAGCAATGCATATCACACTACCTTCCCTTTCAAGCTCACTATGATTCCACCTGCTTCACCATAAATATATAACAACAGACATATGTAAGAAAATCCCTTCCATAACAAGGCAGTCTCTTGCACATACAGGGGAAAAACTGTTTCTTCACTTCATATCCTAAAAAGCAGACCATCCTCCTCTTTCTTTGGCCTAGACTGTGGCCTTTGGCAAGACCTTATTCCTTTTGACCCCTGATGCAGTGAGCTACTGATGAGGTGTTGACCCCTTCTGCTCTTATTAATGTAAAGAAAACCTGACAATAATCAGCTACTGCAAGGAGACTCCAAACATTCTGCAGGAAAAAAAAAAAAATGCCTGGAATTTTAAATTTCTTAACAGATTTCTTTAGTTTTTATAAAAAAGGACTTCAGGATTTTTACACTGTCAAAGGCAGTTACACAGTCAAAAGTTTTGCATTTTGAAAGAAGCATCCTTTTATAAAACAAAATGCTTTTGATCTACTCTGCAAATGCAACGTCTGTTTTCAGTTTTACTGCAAAACGTCACCATTTCTACATGCAAGATCTGGGAAGCTTTCTGGGTTTTACAGAGGGTTTGCTAAGAACCTGCAACAACAGCTGCAGCAGCTGATCACCCACTTCCTACTTTATTCATAATGTGCAGAGAGCTGTTCTCTGCTCTGCTTCCCTAACCTGCATATTCATTTAGATACAAGCTCTGGTTTCAGGTTTCATAATTATGCTGCTTTGGAGCTGCTCAAAGTAAGCAGGTAAACTTACAACATTACTGAAGCTCAGTGCTTTTGATTATGCTGTTGTCAGACATAACAGTAACAACAGAGACACAAAGATTATTGTCTTCCTTGAGTCCAGACCCCACTTCAAGAATGCCCAGTACAATCTTTTCTTCATTTTATTTTCTTTTCTTCTCCTCATTGCTCCTGATTTTACTTCCAGTTAGATGGTAAAGCTGCTTTTTCAGCTTTGTACAAAGGAAATCACCTCCAAAAGAAGCAGGAATTTTGGAGAAAGGGAAAAGGGGAAAATGGAGACCTAATACAGGTCTCCACCTATTTTAAGACTGCTTTGCTGGTCATTGCTCATCATGAAAAAAATGACCAGAGCAGATGGAGAATTTGTCCTTTTTTAAGCAGAACTTTTCATTGATCTCAATTGCAAAATCTTCTTTCCAGAGCAGATGCACAGACTACCTCAAGGGTATTTCACAAAACCCTTAACACCTATTCAATGCCTTATATCTCAAAATTACATAGGGATGACATATTAAGTCCCAGACCACATACCTTGTAGAGGGTTTTTCCCATTCTGTGTGAGAATGTAGAGACAAACAGATGAAGGATAACCGACACCCGAAAGTGAGCATCTAAATCTACATTTAAGGTTGACAGCTGAAAAATATTAAGCATGCATGTAATCCTACTCCCAAAAGAAAACCCACAGGTTTTATCCAAAGTACTTTGGTATGTAAAAGCTTGCAGGACTGAGCCTTATGGTGACTAATTATGAGGTTAGATATTCAGAACGCTTTGTCTGGGCAGTATTGACTGGCATAAGGAAAGTGATTTCAAACTGCAGATGTGTAAGCATATGCAGAAGCTTACCCTTATCTGAAGGGGAACACAAAATTAATTCCCAGTTGAACTGTAGGTGGAACTTTTAATTGTCTGATAAAAAGCCTTAATGATTACTGCTTTTTTAAATAAGAAATATTTATAAACCTGAGCCAGTTAATTTTACATCGCATAGTATCATTTCATATGCAAGAAAAAAGAACAGCAGTTGGAAGTATTGAGAGATGGAGGACATGTAAGATAGCAATAGTTTAAAATAAATCTTTGGTAAATCATTTATATTTGAAAGAGAAGGCAAAAGAAAACACGTACAGTGATGCAAAGGCAAGCAAAAGAAAATGTACTGGAAGAAATGTGCTTAAAATGTGACTTTATTTTCCAAAACAACAAACTGATGAAGGGGTTGATAATTTCATAAACCTATTTTTCAATCTGAAAAATAATTACTTCATACATAGCATGCAATTCTGGTTGAAAATTAATCATAACAGTATTAACACATATATATAAAACATCCGTTGCATAAAAAATTCCCATGCAACAAAGTCTTGTATTCAAATAGTAGGGGTTTGCACATTTTCTTTTCAGGATCTGCAAACAAGGAACATCATTGTTCCAAATGCACACATTTTAGGATGGTTCAGTTCTGAGTGGAAACCGACGACCTCAGAAATGTTCATTAATAAAATGAACCTTTTAGGATAAAATTAATTGTTAGTATAATGTTTCAAAAGCTTCCTAACATCATTACTATGAAATGCTTAATATTTTGTTTGTCTCTATTAGTACTGAATATTTACTTTAGTATTTAATAATTAAGATCAAAGCTTTCGGGTATGACTGGCTGTATAATGAACGATTTGGATGACTAACTTAATTAGTCAACTTATTAACTTGTGCATTGTTACCCATGTAATGCAACCAAATGATGAGGATTCAGTAGAAGTGTTTCTTCCTGTGAACCAAAATAGGTCTAGGAAATAAAAAGATGTAAATACTTGCTCCACTATTTATATATTGTCTCAAATTCAAATATTGTGCATGCTGCATAGGTTTTTCCTCTGTGAGACACTAAAGAAATATTATTTAAATGATACAGAGAAATTAAGACTTCCCAGCTCAAAGAGAAATTTCAGTATGTATCAAACCAAATATATGAGAAGTATATGCCAAACATCCTTGTAATTATGAGTAAACAGAATACAAAGCAATTTTTTCAGAGCTAGCTAAACACGAGACCTTCAGGGTTCAAGATGCATTCTCCAATAACAGTACCAGCAACATGTCCAGAACTTCATCACCACAATACTTTTGCATATCTGGGAAAAAAGGTGGGTTTTTTTCCAGCTTTACCATAAAGCTGTCTGTAAAGTAATGTGATATTCCAGGTATACTTCATTGCTACAATTAGCTGCAAAGTAGATTTTCAGGAAAATATGTATCAACTTAAAGAATGAGAAACTTTCAGCCAGTTCATACCATTCTTATCAAGCTCAAAATTGGTATTCACATTATTTTCTGGGATATGGGTGGGTTTCAGAATACTTGCAGCTTTGGTACAGCAGAGCTACTTGTGTACTGCAACCCAGGTAATGCAACCAAATGATGAAGGTTCATCAAAAGTGTTTCTTCATGTGAATCAAAATACGTGTAGGAAATAACAAGATTTCAAAAACTAAAACAGTGAAACATAATTAAGCAGAGAGAATTACTCAGTTCCATCAGTTATACTGTTTTTCTCTCTAGCAGTTTCCTTTCTGTTACCTTCCATGATAAAGTCATAGCTGTCTTTTTTTTTTTCCCTTACAAATTCTCCTTTCTAACTAGTGTTCTCAACACTCCTTCACAAAGACTCCTTTCATATGTGGTGTAATCCCAAAGACATTGTGCTAAACCCATCCAGCACTGACCCTGCTAGCAGGTGGACACTGGTTTCTAATACAGTATAACAGGTCATGTGTTTTATTCAGTCCTTTGCAGAAGTCCAGACCTACTGAGAGAACATGTTAGACATATACTTTCATTCAAAACAGAAGTGGCCTCAAAACAATTCAAACTGCATGTCAACGTGTATTTGGAATTGCTAGTAAGTGATTGTTTAGGCTTACTCAACAGAATTAACATGGGGCATTCACATGGTTTATCTTCAGAGTCCTAAATTCTGCATCTTAGATTCTGAAGTCTCCGCTCAGAAATGATTATAGCTGACTCAATGGGATTTAGCATAGTCAACTGCAGGAATTAGAATTCATACACAGGCTGTAACAAGTGTATACATGAGAAAAATATATTTCTGTGCCTCCATACTATGATATAAAACAACCTATATGTTACTCTTACTTTTACTAGAATCGGATCGTCTGGGAGGGAACAAGTATGCCACATAAGGCCTAACAAACAAAAATGGAGATTTTTAGGGGAAGATCTATGAATGTGCCAATTGCAGAAGCTATGACAATTCACAGCTGAGAAATGTCCTCTGGTGGTTTATTGATGGATACATTTTATTCCTTTTTACCTAAAAATATACAT
Source organism: Pelecanus crispus (assembly GCF_030463565.1). Lineage (NCBI taxonomy): Eukaryota > Metazoa > Chordata > Aves > Pelecaniformes > Pelecanidae > Pelecanus > Pelecanus crispus. Next base: position 15,949,947 of record NC_134676.1, read on the forward strand.
TAAGTTATTTGAAAGATACTTCAGACTGTTGTAACTATGGAAATAATCAAGGGCGATGAGTTTAAATACTAATTTGCAATGTTTTTTTGTGTACTTCTGCTTTGTAAGGCACAGCAACATCAAGTTGTACCCAGAAAAATCTTCTTCAGGGAAATACTAAATGTTGGTTTCCTTCAAGACTTGTTTTATCTGTAACTTTGATTTCCTTAGGCAGATAAATAACTTGCCTCATTTATATTTCTATCAGGATGGTTGCATTAATTTTTAAATTGCAGTGATTTATCTTTTTCAGTGCTGTAAACCATACTAGCAGTTTAATTCGTAGTCTAGTCCACATATGTTAGCAGAGTTACATGGTGAATCCTTGACCAATTAAAGGTAATGCTTCAAAAACTTCAGTGTGGCAGGGTTTCGTCCATAGCATTAATATTCTTTGCTGTGGAGGTTCTCAAAAAATCTGAAAAATTTTCACTCTGACTGAAGCAGACTGAAAGCATATGTCCACTCTTTGCTTATTGAAAAATTCAGTCTTACATGCATATTCTGTAATTATGGTGCATGTAATTATAGCTGGATAATGAAGATGTGAGCAAAAAGACTGAGGGAAATTTAATTCAGCTGGTCTTTTGGAACTTAAAGGTTGAACTATTGAAAGATGGCCTAAGAAATAATATTGAAATTAGAAAGGCATTAAAACCTCTTTTTTGAAACTGACCTTGTACCAATTCCATGAGCAAGACAACTCCTTTGGGGTCAGACCCACACAGGTGATGTAATTGCACTTGTACCAAGTTATGTCCATTGTGTGAGATTTCATATGCTGCAGTCTGATTTTCATCATAAATGCACAACTTTGACTATATTTCATCTGAACATTGTTCTTCAGTTCTAGGAACTTCAAGAATTGGCTCTCCTGTTTCTCAGAGGTATAAAATATTTCAGTATAATGCTGCTGAAAGAATTGTTTGAGATCTCTCACTTTCAGAGAAGAAGAGAGAGGAAGGTCCTTAGGGGAAAGCTGAAGAGCTTTTACATTCATTTCCACTAAAACCTACATAAAACTACTCATCCAGATTTTGTAGCTGCTTTCAAGCAGATCCAGCAAAGTTAAATTCTTGGCAGATCTGTGTGATCATAATTTCAACTTCACCTCCATAGTTTTCAGGTAAATGTATGGGGGACCAATAATAATAGACATCAACATCATGAAATCTAATAAAAGACTAGGTAGAGAGCCTTGAAGGTCTTCAAATTCCCACAAATAGTCTCACTTCAGTACATTTTTTATATCACTTAAAACTCAACATTTTATCTATGTATAGCAAAGTCCAGGCATTATGTTGCACCTAATTATCATGCTATTCTGAAATTATAATTTTGACACTTTCTTGGGCTGTACAGGGTTTTATGGCATGCTACAGGTGACCTGTGCAAACAGAGGCATCACATCATTACACACAGCTACCCCGACTCCACCCTGAACAGTGTTGTTTGATATCATCACCTACTTTTAGTTTCACCTGTCTTAGAAAGAGATAATTTGGCTCAAGCTACAATTCTTTTTATCACCTACACCTTAATACTGAGCTGTTGTGTAGCTTTATCAAATATACCACTGAGATAAAAAAAGGAAAACCTACATTGACCTTTTAAGTCCAGGTTCTGCAGTAAACAGCCGTGACATCCTGTGATAAAAAAAATCCCCTGTTCTTTATAACTTTGGAAGCTTCTGTTTCATCTTGCCAGCAAGTAAGAACAACAACTGGCTGGTTGTAAGGGGCTTTGCAAAGGCAGTTAAGACATTTACTGTCCTCAGGAGTGGTGCTTGATTGTTAATTAGTTTGCCAACAGACTGTTGTGGTAACTTTGACCACGCACCTCAAATTTTAATTCCTCCTTTCTCTCTGATTGTTTCTTTGTTTCTCTCTGTCCTACCCAACTCAAATAGCCGTGTCACTGTGTGGGTACACAGTCCATTGCAGAACAGAACCTCAACAAGGACTGCAGACACAACCATAACCCTAATTATAAATCATGAGAATTTTCTTACATATCTTCTTTTCTCCTAGATTCCGTACAGTTTCTTTTTGTTTCTCCCTGCATGGCTCAAAATATTCTCCCTAGCTGAAGCCCCAGTGTTGATCATTCAAGAGGTGTTTGAAGGTGTTTAGAGTGCTGGGGACTCTGAGCCTTCAGCTGACTTTATGTGGGTGGCCATCTGTACACACACGATCCCACTGAGGTCAGCCCAGGTGCAGTTCTCCTCTGAAAGCAACGGTATGGTTGTGGCCTCACATGGAAAGCTGTCAGCAAAATGAGTTTGCCTCTCTTCTTTTTTCTAACAAAGCTCTGTTTACACTTTGGGTGTCTATTATAAAACAGTATCATTAGTATTGTTTTCTGAATCTAGAAAGCACATATGCATCTCATTGATTCTAAGCTGACGTAAATATGATCTGCTCTCAGGGAAAATTGTTGTAATGGGACATGACACAGGAATTTACCAGAATGCCATGTATTCACAGGCCCAGACAAGGATTTCTTAAAGCCTGCTTTCACTGGAAAAATAGTAATGCATCAATAGTCAAACTTTCCTCAGCAAGACACTTGTATCTACAGAAGATTTACCATGAAAAGTTTTTCAGGACCAGGTGAAAATTTCTAATCCAAAGCAAGACCAACTCCAAACCAGCATCCCTTAGTATTCATGCAGGCATGATGGACAGTTTAAATCTTCTGCCACACATGACTAAGACTGCTGCATCTAAGGTAGGTCCTTCAGCCTCTAACATTTAAAGTTATTTCATGCCCAGTGAATACTTGATTATGAAAAAACAGTAAAACAGCTTTCATGGCGAAGGATAACAACCAAAAAAAAGGGGTGAATTGATACTTCTGAGAAAGCCAAGTTCGAACTCATGGTTTAAATCAGGCAATACAAGGTTTTCTGCACCCTAGGCACATGCCTCTAACACAGGTATAACAACTGGCATGTGTGGAGCTTTTCTCTTCTCAAAGCACAACACAAAGCCTAACTTTTGCCCTAGTACAGATCAAAACCCCCAAAGGCTAGATCTCAGAAAGCTTTGCTGGATGGGAAAACCATTTCCATTTGCTTGTTCTTTTTACTCAGCACCTGAATCACAGCAGCAAATTAAACTGTGGCAAGCTGCTGTTTATCAGGACAAAGTAATGAGCAGGAGGAATTTGTGCTGTGGGGGTGGCATCTTCCTGACATGACTTTGATTCTTGAAATGACAGTTAAAAAAAAACCCAATACAATTCCGTTTAACTGCCTTTCCAAAGCAGGTAGGTTTTGTCACTTGAGTTTAACGTTCCAAGAAACCCAGCAACAATGAATAACTTTATTGAGCTGAAAATGAGTTTGATTCAGTCTAGAACACCTGTTCTCTCCACCAGAACTGTTCTTCGGAGAGTTCTGGCCACAAAGAAATGAGCTGCATTAATTAAAGCCAAACAGAACATCAGGGTCTACATGCCAGCTCTACAGGGGAAGGCCACTAAGTTTAGGGCCACTATGAACAGCTTTGTATTGATGTGGTTTCTAAATCTTACACTGACCCAAAGACTGTGAAGTAGAAAAGACCATGTCTGCCCCTTCCATTCTACTTAGTTGGGTGTGTATTTTGCAACATGTTTGGAGAACAACCTATGCCACCGCACTGGGCGGCTCCATCCTTAGCTCATGTTCCCAGCGCGACTCATCCAGGCTGGTGGCTGCACTAGTGCTGGTTAGTGACAACTGGAGATCCTCCTTCTAGCAAAAGTTCTGGTATTATCCTTATGACCCTGTTCACAGTATTCATTTTACATGTATAGGATAAATATTTCTAACCCTCAGTTTTAAAAAGAAGATGAAAAAAATCTTTGTGCCTATAACTGCACAGGAACCAGAAAAAAAATTTGAATAAACAACAAACAAACAAACAAACAAAATAATTCCTCCATAAAATACAAAAATGTATTTTTAAAAAATTAATTGCAGTTTTGGGTATTTCCAGCCTTCATCAGGACTTCTCAAGGTTCTAGCTAGCAAAGCTTTTATTGGTTTTGCTTAATCAAAACATTTGCTGGTGTCATGTGCTGAAAATGCTGCCTTTCCATTTTGAGACTGCTCTGGGCACTTGAGTAAAGCCAGTCATTCCGAACAGTGCTCTATGGAGAAAGGGCAGCTGCTCAAACTGTTGTATATTGGCATATTTCTTTTAAAGACATACAAAAATTTACACCATTTGAGGATCTGGCCCTGGTCGTGGATTTGTGAGAACATTTCCATAACTGTAGGGTAACACAGGAAAATCAGAATGTAGCAGCTGACAAGAAAGTACATTTTATGTTACTGATACCCTCCTAATTTTTGAGTTGAACTAGTAATAACAGAGTATATAGTTGCATGCACACTCTGTGTTTATAGTGTGGCTTTTTGTCTTTAGAGAAAGTCAACTCTGAGCTTTTTCATCCGGTCACAACCCCTTTGAATATCTTCTGTTTCAGGAAGACCAGTCTTATGTGCATTCAAAACTGCTGAAGCACAAGCCATACTGTATTCTAAATACAGAACGCACAAGGACAAATTTTGTGTCAATTAAATTACCTGAATGTACCTGATGTACTGTACATGCACAGTGTGGAGTTATTCAGAGCATCTATTGTCAGCTACGTTAGGCATCTGACTTTAATGCTCTGAATTACACCATTGCGTATCTCCCTTTCCCACTGACTACACTGAAAATTGAACAGTCTGAGTTTGATCTGTTTAATTAAATCTAAGAGAGATGGTTAAGGCAGACTAATGTAGGTGAAATGCCCCTCATTATCAGAAATTACTTAGCTGTGTGTATCACCTGACACAATTAGTTGCAGGACATAACTGGTTAAAATTACTTGAGCTAAAAAATATATGTGAGGATTGAATATATTCTTTGCTTCCTGAGCTCAATGCAGGCAGCAATGCATTAAGGGAAAAAAAAAAAAAAAAGAAGAAGAAATAAATGAATGCCTCCTAAATACAAAAATCTAACACAATAATTTTTTTTTTTTTTTTTTTCTGTTCTTGTTTCTCTCATGCACCAAGATCAAGAACAGCTTCCCTCTGGACTCATACAACTTAAAACTTTGATTTTAAAATGTGATCAGAATTTCTTATGCAATCATAGTTCCTAGCACCTGGTGCTATAAGAAAAAAGAGAATGCCTCCTTCAGCTACTATAAAACTTGTAACAGAAATGTGTCAATTGGTATCACCTATTCCAGCTGGAGTGGATGATTTTAACTTTTTAGAATTGTCAAAGAGTGCCTAAAAGCTTTGCAGGAAAACCTTAACCCAAAAGTTTGAAATACAGGTAATTTAAGGGAGAATTAAAGACATTGAGGACCTCTGCAAAACTGAACTCTCCTTCAAGGAGGTCACAGTGGATATATGGGTCTAACTTTAGGAAACTACATTTTTGTATGAGATTTTCAAGGGCACACTTTGAGTGCCTCAGAAACAGCTTATGTTGTTGTTGCAACTTGTCTTGTGCGGTGAAAGGAACCTGTTGAAGCAGAACTCTTTGCGGGAGTGGAGTAACAGCAATTTCTTTTTTTCACAGGTATTGGTGTGCTTCCAGATATTTCAAATGTATTTACAGAAGCTGTCATCACACACAAGACCATCTCAAATTTTACAGAAACCTAGTGACAAGCCTTAATATTCATGCCTGGATTATGGCCGTCAGAAAGTTCAGAGGCTTAGTTCTTCACAAAAATAGTGAGGCAGAGCCTCAGGTGCTATTAACTGCCACACTACTGAAGTCATGCAAACCTGACAGAAAACATTAAGTCCAGGAGATGCTTTTGGAGTCTGGATTCAGATCTGGATATAAAATGCACGGAGCTCCACAGGGAAACCAATTGATTCTGTAATTTTGCACAGTGTTCTACCTTCTAAACAAACTTTAAAATACAGCAACTTACAGGGTCATGCTGTGATTAGTCGTTGAGAAAAGCGAAAAAGAAAAAAAAAAAAAAGTGTGGTTACTAGAGGTTGTAGTATATCATTTTGGTGGCCCTCAAGCTGTGCCCAGGAAGTTACTGTCAAGAACCAGACATACAACATTAACATCTCATTTATAGGCAGTCAGGACTTAAATGTCTGTTGAGAAAAATACTTAAGATTACTGATACAAGTTACAGCTACATCTAAGTAGTTTTAAAAACCAAATAAACTCAACACGGAAAGCATTCATCCTGCACTTTATTGCTGAGGGAGGGAGAATATAATTTTACTTTCTGTCCTATACAAAAGAGACACAAGTATAGGTTAAAGCTTTAAGGGGTTGTCTGATGCACAAGTCTCATTTTGTTTCTGAACAGAAGAGAGGATTCCACCTGAAATGAACTGGGTACTAAATGCATAAAAAAGCCCATACCCAAGAATGCAAGAACAGAAAGAACTCACTGTCTTTTGGGCTGCTCTTCTGGAACCTTTCCAGGTCCACGCTGGGGGGTCTGCTGGGCTTCTGTGGGGGCTGGCCCAGCTTGAACAGCGGGGGCAAGGCTTTCCGCTTGGGGGTTCCTGAGCTCCTGTCCCCATCCTCTTTCTCTTGTGATCCACCTGATGGCCTTCCTACAGCAAGAGCTGTGTTCATCTTACGGAACTTAGAGGAAGAAGAACCTGATTCTTCCTGGATGATTTTGTTGAGAAAGATGTTCTTGGCAGCACTCATTCCCTTTTCTTCAGTCTTTTCCTCCACGTTTTTGGGGGTGCCTTGAGATGAGCTGGACCAGTGGCCAGTAGGCTTCAGAGCTATGTTAGAAAAATGACTGCCTGCAGCTTCTGCAGCACAGTTACTATTTTCATCCATTTCCTTTGCTGCTTTAAATGAGTGTAGATTTGGTCTAGGGCCTGATAGTCCTTTTTGCAGAAAAACATTTTTATTAGAAGTGTCTTCATTGTGGGAAACCTCATGGTTTTGAGAAGGTTTCTGTGCAAGAGGTGGTTTAGAGAAAGGAGGCTTGGGCTCGTTTTCTTGTGTTGCAGACATGAACTTTTCCTTAACTCCAGTTACTTTTGAAAATGCTGGTTTTCCCTCACTCTCCTGTGATGCAAAATTTGAATTTGGTTTTGTTCCCAGAGGAATTTTTTCTTTCTCATGAGGAGCAGAGTTAAGGAACTTGTTCCCTGCAGGTTTTGGATACAGAGGCTTTGGCTCTTCTTTTGCCAGATCACTGGTTTTGGTGGGGGGTTTAGTGCATCCACCTTTTCCATCATTTTCTCTGTTAGTTGCCTGAAGCTGAACCCCAAATCTTTGTGCAACCGGTTTCAAATATGGGGGCTTTGGATCCTTCTCTGTTTTATCATCAATTGAAGGCTTGACCCCCAGGGGAGGCTTAGGATGAACAGGTTTGTGAAAGGTGGGTCCTGAAGAAGTTGCATTTCCTTGACTTGCAAATTTCTCAAGTGCTGCTTTCCTTGTCTGTAATCCCATATGGCTAGGTTGTCCTGGGACTTTGAAGGGTCGACTGTTACCAGAAACAGCCTCTGTAGGGTTGTTACCTGTGTTAAATTTCGCCATGAGTGACTTCACATCTGTCTTGCCATCCTGCAAGCACAAAGAAGAGAAAAAGAAAGAGCAGCAATGAGAAAGTCCCTGTTGCAATGTTCACACATACTGTACTTTAAAGAGTTTCCTGGTCTGAGGCTTGTAGTACTGCTGATTGGCTGTGGAGATATTGTAGCACATCTTCCTGTAGGGTTAGAGAAGCTGAGCATTTTGTTATATCCTTGCTGTGGTTATACAATCTTTTAAAATTTTCAGTGCAGGTACTGCCTTTAGAGAGTGGTCATGCAGCTCCTTTTGGGCCTACTATAATTTCTGTTTATTTCTGGAATCGGGAACTGAACACCTAGTAAATATAAGAAAACACATGCTATTTTAAATTAATGTATGCCTAAAAATAAGTGTCCTGCAGTGAGAAGCATAGGCTGTACTAGAACCTGTGTTATGTACCAGACTAGAGTTATTCCTGCCAACTCTTTGGAGAACTGCAAGTTCCTTTGTGAAAACAGGAATTCTTCCATTTTGGGGTGTGTGTGTCAGTTTTTCTTTCATTTCTCAGCAATTTTCTTCTCTGCTGCTCCCCCCACCTTCACTTTGTTTCTCTTCTCCATTTTGTATTGGAAAAATCCTGTCCATGTGTGTATGGAAAATGAAAATATGTGGAGTAAAATAAGAAGAAATGGCAATCAGGACAGCCAGATACTGTCAAATATACTTAAATTCTTGGTGAAAGAAAAAAAAAAAAAAGTTGAACAATTCCAAGCAGATAAAACCCTACTTCATTCAAAAAAGTTTTAATTGGTAATCCCTATTCAATAACTTTCAGGACCAGTCTTTAGTATGAACTGAGAGAAAAAGCTCAATACATTTGAATTCCTTAAAATTAAAACACAGCGCAGTGAAGGATGGGGGCAAAGGGGAGTGAGCTCGTCCCACTGCGCTGGGCTGGGGCCACCTTTGGGTTCCAGGAGACCTCTGCAGCAGGGAGTCCTTTCCCAGCCTGCAGTGGCAGCAGGGGTGCAGCTACGGCAGATACATTGGTGTGTGTGATTCGCAGCTTGTTTAAGTGGGATCTGGTTTGTGTGTGGAAGTTAAAATGTAAGACTAATGCTATAAAGCACGGATGTTATAACTAGGAAGGGCTCTGAATCATTTGTTTGGAAACAAAGGAGTATCACTACAAAGCACAATAAACAGGTGTCTGAAAAAATTTTAGAAAGAGGTTGAAGAATGAACTTTGTCTTCACTCAGTACAGTTCAGCAAGTGTTCAGTAATCTTTTTTTACTTCATTAACAAGAGCTTCTAAATTGGGGGTTCTCTCTGTTTGCCTTCTGTTTGGTTGTATCACATTACATGAATTGCCTGTTATGTTGGAATAGTTTTACCTGTGACTTCTGCAACTTAAAGTTAACTTTCCCAGTCTTTCAGTATCAGCAAGAAATTCATTTTTCCCGAACTGTTTGTATTATACTGCAAAGTTACTCACTATAAATGCAGCCAAAATAAGATAGACATATATGACACTTATCCCCAGAACACGGTATTGTTATCTCTTTTGCACATACAGGGAAGGCAGGAAGTACACATTTACTATGGAGATTATCAGGTTTAAGCCATCTATTGCTGGTTGACGCATACGCACTCACACACACAGAATTACACTGCATAGATATGTATATGTATCACTAATCATTCAAGATTTCTCCCACAATACCTTGAAAAGCACTGATTTTACCCACTTAAACAGAAAGTTAAGCTAATTGCAATGCCAGAAAAAATAACAAAGCCTTTTGTCTCTGATCCCTTTTGACTTTGTACTAATGCATGCTTTTTTTTTAATGTCTGTAACAAAATCTAAACCATCAGAGATACTATAACTTTACCTCAGTGTATCAAGTCTTCAGAACTTATAAACTACAATCTGATCAGCTGCTTGGCCAACTCAGCAGCTCATTTCTTTTGAAAATTATAGCAATAAATTGATTCTTCTGCTACCTCTTCCATTGGAAATTTAAGAAAACGCACTGTGTCAAACTACAGTAATGTAAATGTTCTGGACAAGAGACATTCAGCATGTAGACATTTTGGAAGCTGGAAATGTGGCTTTGAAGAAACTTTTCATGTTATGATATAAGGTTTCTGAGTTTTCTACATCTTTGCAATAGCAAGATCTGTTATATTTATACACGCTTTCAAATGCACTGAACCATTCACTACTGCCATGTTAGGACTCTCAATGGATTTCTTTTAATAAATTTCTTGCCAGTACTGTGAACAAACCTTGCCCTAGTCATGCAGATTTGCAAGCTTTTCAGGAGTAAAAAGCTCATGGGCATCTAGAATATTTTACAATCAGAAATGTAGCCTCTCTCATTTACTTGCAGTGAGTAGTAAGTGGTAAAGGTAACACTAAGAATCAGAAGAGAGTAAGAAACTCCGTGAAATCTTTCTGCTTCTCTTTAACATATATCACCAGTTCCTGCTTTCATAAGCTACATTATACTAGAAGCCTTGTTGTGGATTCTAATGCATAACCTGACTGGCCAGGTAGACAGATGGGGAACTAGGAAAAAGAGAGAACCTTTCATTTGTGGCCCTGCTCATAGAGTAATCCCCGCAATTTCTGTGTTTCCCTTCCCAGAAGTGACAGCAGTTACCTATTCCATTAGCACATACAATAGGTTGTAAATCATGAAATGGGAACTTGGAAAGATTCTGAAGTGAGATTAAGTTCACCCTACCCTTCCCCTCTAAAGTGCAAAGTGCCTGTGGGACAGAGGAGTCTCATGCAAGAAGTACTTGGGTTATTTTCTGAACTTTCTCTTTGTGCTGTATTGGGAAACTCAGTGCAAAATATTTTAGCCTCTGAGCTTCTGATCTGAACTGGAAGCAGCACATAAGGTGCACAGTAACATTTGCTTTGATATGAGGTGGTTTCATTATTCAAATGTGTTTGCTCAAATCTAGAACAATACCCAGGTTTTAGTTCCCATGCCATAGATTCATCAAGGAGATTTGTATACGCAGTGCTTTCCCAGCCTCCCACTGCCTTCGACAGAGACTTGCACAGATACGAAGATACACTTGTACAGAATTCTTCCACAACTAGATCTTAATTACACCTCAGTGTAAACAAATGCAATTCTTCATTATTTATAATATAATTGCACATTTCTCTACAGAAGTACAGTGTAATAAGAACACAAGAAATAAAAAGGTTCCAACTATTCTTCCTGAATTTACTGTGAATATTCCAGTCTCAAGTAACAGCTTGATCAAAAAACCCTGTTTGTTTTGTTTTGGCATAAATGTGCTCTCATTATTTACTTTCCGCTCTTGGTGAAGCCAAAAGATCATTTCACTTCAACTTTCCCTTGTGGTTGCTCTTTCTTCAAACAGCAACACTGGATCAATAAAAGGAATAGCAGATGAAATAAAGATTATAAAGCTATCCCTTTAAGAAGAAAAGTGTGTATACTCATGTGAAAGTCAAATAACCGGAGCAGCTGATAACCACTAAGGGAATTGAGCTCTAACCCATGGACAGTATATAAGGAGTAAGGAACTGGACAGAAAAAGCAAAGAAAAGGACATATGAAGTTATAGGAAAATACAGATCTGAAAATTATTTGGCAACTTTATAAAGGCCTGATTTAACTTCTACTGAAATTAATGGATTTGAGAGAGCTTAGCTGCTTGCACAAGATGCTAGTGCCATTCTGAATCTGTGATAAATTATTGCTTGACTATTTCCTTTTCCAACAGAAAGACTTCAGAATTATCATTATGCAACTTTGTTGTTTCCAGAAGAGATAAATTATTTCCAAGTTGCTGTTCTTCCCCTTGAATCTAGTTATAATTATTAGTTAGAGAAGAGTCCCTCTAATAGTGAGTGCAGCATTTGGAAAGTGGAGTTAAGATGTGCAATACTCTTGTACCTATGAACATAGGCAGCAGAAGTATGAAAAGAAGGCAGAAAGACAGCTTCTGTCCAAACAAAAAGACTTGCTAATACAGTGGTTGGTAAACAAGAGAAACGAGCCCTCATCAGGTACTAAATAATGAAGAGGCAGGCTATTCTGCTGTCTGGGGTTTTTTGAAAGGCAGACTTCTAGGATGGAGACAATAGACAAATCTAAGGGATTCCCCGGTAGGAGGCTGGCAGCCTCTATGTTATCCTGAGAGCATCATTTCAAACATCCTTCTAACACCAGCAAGACAAAACCAGCACACTCATGAGGACATGCGGTTGTCAAAATTAGACAAGACAGTGTTCCAGCCTGGTCACATTGTATTCTGTGTCTTTTCCATTGTACATTCCTCTGCACCTTTGTTGTCCCTTTCTTGTCACTTTTTCTCATCTTTTACCTAATCATAAGATCAACTACATCATATTGCAGGAACATGAGAGGACAATATAGTTCATCCACTCCAGGTCTGAGACCAGGACCAGTAAAGGCATAAGGCTTGACCAGAACAGCCAGATGACATCCCAGCTTGGTCCCAAACTATTGCTGTCGCAGCCTGTGCACCAGGCCAAAGCATCTATCCATGCACGGTCATCTCTTCATCCTATGTCCTGGTAAGTTCAACACAAAGTTTCTTTTATTTTCTTGCTTCTTTTTGGTACCTGTCTACATCAAAATCAGAAAAACTATCAACCATTGGCAACTCAGTCTTCAACAACAGAAGCCTGGCAGCTTCAATTTTCCACCAAGAATTTCTATCCGATAAAAACAAACTAACTAATATCCCTTTCTGAAAAAGGATTACAATTGTTTTTCACATGTCTTTATATAAGCATGGAGTTTCATGGTACTTAATAATTTTGGCTTTTAAAATTATTGGTCTCAACAGCTTTCAGAATCATGTAAATTTTCTAGTGAGTCTGTCCAGAAATTAGACAGATACCTCTTCACTCAGAACCTTATTTATATACAGTGTATACAGTGGCTGCCTTATGAATGTCTTTGATTTGACTCTGGTTATTCCACTAAAGCCAACATAACATCTCCAAGTCTCAAGGAAGAAAAACTTGAGTTTCTGCCACAGAAAAGTTCCTACCATTATTTCTAGAATTTCAAGATCCCATATGATTTTAAAGGAAATTTTGTGCAGTTTTAAGAGATTGACTACCTTTCTGACTCACTGCTGGAAAGAAAAACATTTTCCATGACCCACTACAAACAAAATACATACACTGATATCTCAATCCAGAGTATGGTATGTTAAAAAATACCCCACCCACAAACTAACCAGCCACAAATAATGTGAAAGGAATTACTACAAAATAATTGCCTTTAAGTGACACCATTTTTGTTATTATTCAAAATGCAAAGGTCACTTAAATTGGACTGATCTTAGTAAAATTTCAGGGAACCAAACAAAACTCTACGAGTGAAAAGTCCATTTTGTCAGCTTGGCACCTTTTCAGCTCCGTAATTAATTGTAAGTAAAATCTACAATTAAAATTTCCAGTTATATGAGGTTATATGTAATACCTGGTACTGATTCTATTTCTACTGGAACTTTGCATGTTTATTTCTAAGACAAAAACATACAACAATTTACCTGGATTCCCCAAAGCTCTCCAATATTTTGATACAGGCGGAAAAACTGTCTCCCTCAATCAGACAATCCACGGGTGTATCACCTTAACAGCCTGGTCTGTTTGCTAAGAGGAGTTCTGCTTCTCAGCGAGGGTTTGCATAAGAATGCTGCGTGTGGGTTTCATTATCAGAATCGGTAGAGAAAACTGCTCTCCTCAGGATATTAGGCAAGAAGCGGTGGGGGAAAAGGGAACTAAAATGTGTTCAGACTGTTCGGCTGCTGCCATCAGCAGTATTCACCATGTGATATCTAGAACTATAGCATTTATCCCATATTGTGGAGTCCTGTGAAGCTATATTGTGGAATACAAGCTTGGGTCTCTACAGAATAATGGTTAATGAAATGTGTGTGGTAATGACAAGCATGAAGACAAGAGTGGACCGACCTCTTGGGTCATCAGGTCTAGTCCCCTGCTGCAATTGAGAGTCACTGCATACATTTCCTCTCATCAGGTGGCAGCTAATGTGTTTGCTTGCTCCCATCTTTGCCAGTAGGATCTCAAGAGTTTCTGCTGGCCATTTTTTTAAAGCTTTTGCTACATGGAGATTTTTTTTTTTTTTTAAACTATGATAATACGTTTCTTTGGCCCTTCTGCCTGTGAGTTCATTAGGCAAACCAAAGACTTTGAAGGATGATATAGGATAGGAAAACCAATATTGAGAAAATAAGCTTCACAAGACATTCTAAACCTGTGTTTGTGCTGAAGGTAAACCCAAACAATGAAAGTGGAACCCTCTACTAAATACTCAGTGAAGTTCCTGGAGCTCTGCATGGGGATTAGACTGCAGAAGAAAAATTGTGTGGTTTTGAGCTTCATAAAAGGTTGTTTGACTCTGCCTCATTGTCTATCACTTCTCCTTCTGCACAAGTCAGTATTTTTTGAAACATTTTTGTGTGTCAAAATAAAGCATTGGAAGTGCTTGATATTTCCCACTTAATTTTACAAAAACTTATATCTTAGCTAGTTCAGAAGTTTATTGGAGTGCTGGATGGAGCTTCTTTGAGTTAAAAACACTGCCACATGATTTATATTTGCCACTTGCCAATGATAATTATTTTTTTTGTTACATAATGCAATGTTTCTTCTTAGTGAGAGAAATGCAGTTCTTTATGCTATTCATTCTGCTAAATACTGTATTTTATCTAGGAAATCCAATTTATTTGTGAAAATAAACAATCATCACTGATGATGAAGCATTTATTAATATGAAGGCAGATTAGACTTTGTTACTGTTGCTATTCTATCTGGCAGTCTTCACAACTGTTTTAAGGTGCTAACTGTAGCAATATAGTCATTTTGCATGGATAAACACTGCTGCAAGGATTGGCACACAGTATCAGTGCTAGACAAATCATTCAATGATCAAAGAACGAGCTCATCTTTGCAACTCAGAATGCTAGACAGTTCTTGTCATCTTCTCTTTCATCTAATACACAGAAATAAATATATCCCTAACTGATAGAATGCTGCTGAGAATATAAATTGCAACAAAAGTAACCGTTTATGTTGTGAAATTGCTGTGAAACTTGCCCAACTAAAATGTCTACCATATGCTTCATTTTACACTTGCACGTGCAACAACTGCCTGGATCCTCTCTGTTTTTTCCACTTATTCTGTGAAGGATATTTTTGAGCGATTTGAGGGAATTAGCTATTTTTAGGTGAAGAAAGAATCTGAAGGAATTAATATTTTAACAAACAGGACCCGCAAGCCTGAAAACAACTCATAGATATTTTGCCTATTTTATTTTTCACAAAAACAACAGCAGCAGAAGCAACAAAATCACAAGATTATATTCAAGCAAGACAAGAATATCAATAATGAGAATGGCTTCTCATGTATAAGCATGCCATTCCAGACTCCATGTAGACCAAAACCAGCATCTAAATCCCAGCATAGCAATAGTGTGTTACTGTTAACATGTGCAACTTGTATGACTGCAGCCTTAAGTATTTTTTTTTATCAGAGCATCTACTCAACTTTCTGTTTCCAGGTACCTTTGGGAAAAGTGGCTGCTTAAGAATTACATTTGTCAAAAGAGGGAAAAAAAAGGGGGAGAAAAAGACACTCACTGAGTTTCTCTGCCATAAGTGCTAGTCTATCTTTTTAAGGTATCTTTCACCTACTGATGTTGTTCTGTGCTCTGAAATGGTTTGAAAGGTCTGGCGCTCCCATCTGAACACCTCTGGATTTCCAATTCAGTGCTCACAAAGAATGTCATAGTCAGGATCTTGTTACCTCCACAGCTGTGTCAGTACCGTTGTTGGAGGTGGTGTAAACTGAAGTGACATGATACAAAATAAAAATACCTTTTTTTCTTTCCATGTTGTTTTTAACCTGCTTCATTTCACTGATCTTAGTCTATTATATGATCCCAAAACAGGCAAGACAGCATAACAGAATTAGTGGTGAGTGAGGGTGGGAGAAGAAAAAGACAGAAATGGTTGGCTGGGGCAGGCAATCCTTAAACCATGTATATATAGTGAAAAAAAAGTACATGGGTGAGCACCTTTGGATAGGTGCATTAATATCATTATAGCAAGTTTGACAATCTCCTTCCTAAGTCAGAATAGTGTTGCTCCATATAGCTGTAATATACAACACATGCAAATATGTGGAGTGTTCAGCCAGAGAAAGTGAATGTTAGCAGTTTTTTCACTGAAACTTCTCTTCCTGCCTCCTCCTCACTCTCATGGGGCTTTTGCCTCCTGGTGGCAGGCTGGGAGCAGCAGCAGAAATGACATATTTCTCCATTGATAATCTCTTTGTACTTCAAAGATAATACTTGTACTAGGAGAGTTACAGTCTACCTGGTTTCATACTGCTCCTGGTTAGCAGTTCTGCTTAGCAATGCTGTGCCACTCCCCAGAGTTAGGAGTTCTGGGTAAAAGTGCCACCCCACCGTGGTGGTGATCCTGTTACAGAGTCACTTTGAAAAAGTACCTGATTTTCAGTAAAAACTTGATATTCCTGAACACTGGCAGGAGCTTCTGCCTGCAATTGCTACAGCATGCTATGAGAACAAATGTTTCTTGTAGAATCAGTCTATGTTATCTTTGTGTCTGCAGACAGGGCTAGACTTCCTGAAAAAATGTGTTGTTGCATTTCCATCGGGTTGCCATTTGAAGGTGGTTTTACTATTTCTGACAGAAGTTTGATGTGGTCATGAGTGAATTAGCAGCATTCTCTCATGTCTACATGCACCGTCATGGTTATGGGAACAATTGGGCTTTCTAGATACTGTTTGTGGGCAGCTGACACACAGGATTCCCTGAAAGCTCCTCAAGTCAATACTGTGACTCTTTCACATTGTCATAATTCAATTCCTATAATCTTATAGCTGTTAACTATTATTACTATATTGATATTTGTCTAAACAAGGAGTGCAGAAATAGTTTCCGCTGTTTGTATTTTTCTATCCTAGAGAAAGGTAGAATTGGCAAATTGAAGAAAGAAGTCAAACAACGCTGGCAGAGTCTCCTTACCCCAACTGTACTTTGTGAAGGACATATTTCTGTCATGAAGGAAAGCCCAGTGTACTCCACAGCATTACAGGCAGGTGCATGTTAAAGTTCCTGGTTTTCTGCTTGGGTGTATGCACTGTAATAAATCACTCCTTCCAGAGCACA
Source organism: Pelecanus crispus (assembly GCF_030463565.1). NCBI lineage: Eukaryota > Metazoa > Chordata > Aves > Pelecaniformes > Pelecanidae > Pelecanus > Pelecanus crispus. The sequence goes on from NC_134676.1 coordinate 15,966,751, forward strand.
GTCCTTCCCGTGGACATCTAAAGCTAATGCAAAGCACCTGCCATACAAAACAATCTTACATGTGAAAAGTCCCAAGTCTTTCTTTTTTGTGACTTGACCTTAGAAGAGCGCTGTTGGCTCAAATCTTAAGCAATTATTCAGGATCTGACTGTCATGTTCCACCAAATTACTCATCTTCACTGCCCTGCACTCCCCCCTCTATGCCCTGCCCCTGGGCTGTCCCTCAGTGCCCCCTGCCATGTTGCAGGCTCTTCCCTGCCCCTTTTGCTGCAAAGCCCAGTCATGCAGGTGGCTCACATTAAGCAGCTTTTAAATTAGGCTTTTTTGCCCTGCCAGCTCTGTGGCTTTTGCTGATGTCGGTGCTCCTGTGTTCTGTCTGCCTGGATTCAGCAGCATGAGTTCAGGGAGAATTGAAAGCAGTGCAGCAGTAGAAAACACTCCAGACCAAATGGGAACACCAGGCCTTTGCTAAACCCTCCACAGGCACCAGAAAACCCTCTAAAAAGTGCAGAGTTCACCATGGCGGTCAAGAGCCCTGATGCATACAGGCACAGCTCTGTGAAGCATGGGCTGGGAGGACTCACAGATCTTGCCACAGCACCAACACCCCTCACATCCGACAGCTTGTGCCTCATTGAGGGCCACAGCTGATCACCAGTGGTAGCTTGATTAGATGATTTAATGAGCTAAATTGCAGGTGATGTGCATGTAGCTGCGATAACTGTGTTTGCAGCAACCAACTCCTGGTCTGAGGCAAGGGGATGTGGAGAGCTCCTTGTGGCCATCTTGGTAAGGCAAGCAAGCTGGCTGGGAAGTTGCTAGAAGCTATGTATGGGGGGAAATCAGTAGAGACTAGAGTGAGAAGGAAGATGGAAGAGTATGGCAGGGCTAATGGGAGCTGGGCACAAGCAGTTTGTTTGCGGAAAGGAGTTCTGGCAGCTGGGGAGGGTGGGTAGCCTTTTGCCTGCCCTCATGACATTGTGCTCCCTCAGCCCCTCTCCCCATACCTCAGCAGCAGCCATGTCTGTGCCCTGCTTTCCCCCACCATGAGCTCATGGGGCCCTGCCTCGCTCTGTGCCTCCCTGCTGGGGCTCGGCCTGTCATGGAGGGACCCAGGGCTGGCTGGACGCTGGCAAGCCTGAGAGCGGGGGGGCAGCCATCTTCGCAGCTGCTGTCAGCAGCATCCTTGCACCCAGGGAGAGGAGAAGAGAGGGAGCCTGCACTGGGGGAAGGGGAGATTGGGTGGGAAGAGAGGGAGGAAAAAACAACTTTCTCAAGGAAGAAGTAGCTTCAGTTTCCTCCCTGTATACCCTCGTGTAAAGGGTTGGGCAGGGGATTATACACTGGCCTGGCTTCCCCCTTAGCACCCCCCCAGCTGCTGATACCATGAGGAAGAGGAAGTGGAAAAGCAAGAGGAACAGACAGCTTTAGCAAAACACCCCTGACTTCCCTTTCTCCTCAACATGTCCTTCCCTGCCTCTGCCTGGTAGGCAAACAAGTGTTGCAAGAACATGCAAATACCTTGCCAGGAGTTCTGCAAACCCTGTGGGAGGGAGAGAGGGATCTTTCTGGACACCCCATGCTTTCACACTCAAACTTAACACCCTCCTTTGCTGCCCTCTCATATGTTAAACCCCCACCAACTCTCCAAGCCACATCTGCTTTTAGTGCAGAGAAGCCAAACAGAAACCCATGTTTCCTCAAAAGCATCCCAGCTCCAGTCAGGGTCCTGCTCTCTCTGTTTGCCCTTCTGCACTAGCTTATGGAGGCACAGAGGACTCGCAGCTGATGTCTGTGCCTCTTCAGGTATCACCTAGCTCAGTTATCATGAGCTTTCTCTGGGAAGTGGGTAGCGGCCTTTACTCTTCAAAACCTCCTCCTTAAACCTCTGAAGAAAAAGATTCAGATGAAAGCAATTTAGACTCTGTTAATGTCATATGATTTCTTACCAACAGCTCTTCAGTCTTTTCCATTTGAAAAGTGGAAGATCAGACCTACATTTGGTAGCTATTGTCCAAATCATACCAGAGGTGGTCAGGCTGCTTTTGCTTTAAAAATATGTTTGCTTAAAAAAAATAATTTCTAAAACAGATTTTCATGGTCAATTTTGATAAGTCAAGCAATTCCTGATAAAGTTAAGACAAAAATGCTTTTTAATGAAATGCAGTTGACATCTTTCTGTACTTTATGTGCTCTCAAGAAAGTACCTGTCACAAGTAAGGCCAAATTTGAAAACATCTGAAACAGAAAATGAAGACTGAAGTTAAATTCTCAGTTGCCATGAATCTTGCACTGCTCTGCCTCTGCACCCTTTCGTGGTGCTTCTGTGACAATTAGTATTAGTATAACTGCAACTAATAATTTTAGAGTGTCTTCTTGTGGTCTTGGATTTTAACTTTTTAGTTACTATATATGCTGTATTACAAGTATTTTTATATTCTAAAGCATGAACAGTGCAAGGCCAAATTTAAAAAAAAAAAAAAAAAAAATCAGTGCTTTGCAGTTTAACCTGATTTATATAGTAGAAATTCTATCTGTGTTGCCGTTAAACCTTCCTGGCTTATTTTGTTAAGTCATTTTTCCCAGGCAGTCACAGCTAAAGAGTCTGTGTATCATTAACAGGTTTCAGAAAATAGATGGTTACTTTCTTATGCAAGTCCTGTTGACTCACTGAAGAGCAGGATAGGGAAGAAAAACTCTCTTCTTTCCAGGCTGGAACTCCTTTTCTTCTGCCTTTGTTGCCACAAATAACACAAGAAGTGTCCAACAAGGAGCTGCTCTGTAGAGCTCAGCAAATGCCATGCTCACCTGGGTGAGACACCATGTAACACTGATCTCTGATATAATTCTGTAATGTCTCTTTTTTTTTGTAACTAATGTAGTACTTTGCACTTGGGAGTATTTACAAAAATCTCTATTACATCCTTCATCTTTTAACAGCAAACTTCTCAACAGATGACAAATGTACATAAACAGGAACTAATTTTAGCAAGGCTTCACAATTTCAAGTACGGTTAATCCAGCATCAGCTATTTTTATCTATGTCTTATGAAGTTTTTTTCAGTTTCTTATCCTTTGCACTGAGAAATTTTTTGAAAAATATTGCTGATGCTAGTAGATCCAGCTGATTTGCAAAGGCCAGAAAGGGAAAGGTGCTAAGCACTTTCATGGATTTTGTCCTTCAGTAGCATTTAATGACCTCTTTATAGATTCTCCGCTCTCAGAGTTCATAAGCAGTGCAAACCCATACAGAGCATTTGGTGAAAAGTGTTGTGTACTATTAGCAGTTTGTGAACTGCTTCAAAATGAGATGTAGCACTCAGGGTTGGACCAGATGATCTTTTTGAGGTCCCTTGAACCTGAGCTATTCTATGATTCTGTGATAGCAGTGACTCTCAGTTTTGCTTGCGGTTCGTTCTGTTGAAACACTACCTCTTGACCTGAACTGCAGGATAAAGTGCCTCCATGCAAGTAATTAGTGTGCTTATCACATGGCTGAAGAGAGCCTTCACACACAAGTAACTACCCATCAGCTGTAACTTGCTGGATTCTGCAGCTGGACCACCAGCTCCCTGTTTCCCAGTCTGTTCCATGAGTTCAGTGAGTGCAGAGACTCTGAGCGCTGGCTGAGAGTGCAGGATCAAGGCCAAAGCAAAGTGAAACAGGGCAGTGTGACAGGATGCAGTTAGGGTTCTTTTTTGTAGAGCTAAAGCTGTGTTGTAAGGAGGTAGGGAACAGATTGGGATCCCAGTTTGTGTGTAGTATCAGCTGGGAGGAAGAGGATGTAGAGTAAGGATCTGGGTTGTGGAAGGGAAGATGTATGACAGAAGAGTGGGGGAAGGAAGACAAGAACACATTTCATGTCCAGCTACTGCCACTGTGCAAACCTGTGTCGGTCTGGCATGCATTCTTTCTTGCTACAGACCCATTCTACGTATTTATAAATGATCGTTCATCCGTTTGCCACACATCCTATGCCCCGTTTCTGCAACTCCTCCTGTAAGTCAACAGTTTAACCACATCAGTAGAAAATTCACAACAGAAAAAATGAGCCTATGCTGTCACGGTGTTCAGTCATCTCGACTAGTTGTACGTTCTGAGGAAGTAATATGTTCTCACTGTTGGTGTGGGGCATGGGACACCTAACAATTACACTTTTAAGCTGTTTCCCTAAAAGGCTAGAAGCCCATGTAATGACCTCTACTATTTTTCACTGCAGTTTATAAAGGCACCTCACCCACCTCCCCTCAGGTATGCTGCTATGGAAGTTGAAGACTGTTCTATATCATGTGTCACAGAAAAAATACAGATTAAAAATATTCAAGGAAAGGAAAGAAAATGAGAGAAAAGGAATGGAACTGGGATATGGGAGGAGAGATGCTTTTCTATCCAGATCATTTCACTGGTTGAGGTTACAGGACACAGCATTTGTACTAGCAATACAAAGAAACACAGGATTAGAGTAACTGCATGAGAGGAGTGCTAGGGTGAGGAGTCCCTAAACTACTGTTGCAGTGGAGGATAAGGAAGGTAGGAATGCACCCTTCGAATATAGCTTCAGGACAGCTTTGTTGGTTAGAGAGGAATAAGCAAAATGCAAACATAGCGTAATTTCTGTGCTACACATGGGCAGAATCATTCTTACTCCCATCTCCCAGCCAGTGCCGTACTGCAAGGTCTCCTGTATAAGCCTTTTGTTCTTTTTTATACTTTTCTTCCTGAACTGTCTGACCGGTTGCAGGACTGGTCAAACCTCAGAATTGCTTTCATGTAAGCAATCTCACATTCTCTAGTGTGAATTTTCTTGTGTGAGCAACACATTTTCAAGGATTGTCAGACATGAATTCAGGCATCTGGAAAAATGTTCAATCCAGAATGTTAAAGTTTAATGAAAAATAAATGCAGCCCTTTATATGATTTCTTAGTTTAGTACAATTCCTGACATCAGTAACAAAGACAATGATGTGGCCTAAATAACAGCAAAGAGCATGCTCCCACAGCATAAACATTTCAAAACAAAAAATAACTTCAGAAATGTTCCCATGGGAGTTTAATCAAAGACGATAAAGTTTAAAAATGAAAACCCATTTTAATCCAAACATCTTTAAAAAGAATGTTTCAACAAAAATATTCCTAAGCCCTTCTGCTTAGGATTTGCTTAATGCCTAACATCCTTTTTATGGCCTGATCCTTTGGCCTTTTAAAACATCTTCTTTTGACTATCAGTGAATTCTGATCCCTGATCCTTAGCAGGTGATAGCAGGTTGGTCACAAAGCCTGCTGGCTTTGAAGTGACTGGTTAGCCTGTGATATAAATCCATAAACAAAAGAAATGGAAAGTTAGGTTAAATAAGAATGCATTCATCTGTGCAATCACAGCAGAAAAACAAGATGAGTTTTCCATCTGCTGAGAGTCCTTTTGGTAAAGTCAACTTAGGCAGAGAGCATACAGAAGCCCCATATTCTGAAGCCTTGCTGGTACAGTCAGAGTTTCCTCCTTCAAAAACAATATTTCTTCCTTCCTGCCCTACTCTCCCATCTTTTTCTGAGACTCCCCTATCTTCTGCCAACCTCACTTTTCCCCCTTTTATCCCATAATTGGAATCTGCTACCTGGGAAATGAGAGGTAAGTGAGCCATGTGTCCCCTCTTCCATTATACACCTGCCCTGCAGCCAGGTGAATCTCCCCTTTCAGCTATTGAGCGGAAGGGAACCTTAATTCGTGCAGCACTTTCTCTGTACAATTCCTCTGTGTGTATGTTTTCCATGGTGTCATTCCCGGGTGCTTGAACAATGGTGACCTCTAATGGAGGAGCCATTCCTGTTACAAATTGTAGGCTCAGAGCATAATTTAAGTAGGCGGGGGAGGGTGGGGGGGGGGTGGGGGGGGTGGGGATGGCTCTGGAAGTCATCTTGTCCAACTCTCTGCTCAGAGCAGGGCCAGCATCCCCAGATTGTTCAGAGCATCCTTCAGCTGGGTTTTGACTACATGCAAGGATGGAGAATCTGCAGCCCCCCTAGGCTGTCCCGGTATTTGATTTCCCTCACTGTTAAAAGAAAAAAAAAAAAGGAAAAAAAAAAAAAAAGAAAGAAAAAAAGAAACTAATTGGAATTTTCCTTTTTTTTTGCATAGTGTTTGCAGTGCCTGTTGTTCCTATTGCCTCTCATTTAATCCCTGTGCATCTCTGAGATGAGTCTGACACCCTCCCATTAGATATTTGAAGACAGCAATAAAGTCTCTGCTTTACCTTATCTCCAGGCTGAACAGGCCCAGTTCTCTCAGCTTCTTGTTGGTCATGTGTCCTAGTTCCCTGATCACCTACTGCGAGCACAATGAATTGGATTGTTGCTGTTATGTCTGCTCAGTGCCTGCCTGCTGCCTTGCTTCAGAGGCAGAGAAGTTATGGCTGCTTTCTTAACATTAATTGTGGAAATTTATTTGCCTACCAAGTCTATTACTTGCAGGCACTTGAATCTGCTGTTTACAGGGTATGTGTGAATGAGGAAGGGAAATCCAGCAGGGTTTCTTTCAGTTTTGCTGTCTCCTCACAGAGGCTACAAGCCATGACAGATAAGGAGGCAGCACATACCAGCCTTTCTGCTCCAACGGCTAAAGTCTATGGCAAAAATCAAATTTTTCATTTTGTTGTTGTGCAGGATCACACTGCCAAATTTGTTGCTGAGCACTGGATAGATTGAAAGGTAAGGCTGTTCTGTTGGACATCCATTAAAGGACGGGCCATGGGGTAGATCATTGATTGTACAGGATACTTCTATTGTGGAGGATAGGACAACTACTCACTGTGGTGGGAAGAAGAGCAGCAGGAAGCAGAAAGGCACCAATGGTAGGCTAAGGCAGGTCCATTTATTGATTGTTCATTCTTGTGGGCTAGCGCATAAATTTGAGCCCTAGCAACTGCTTTTAGAGGCTGAGGAAAGGGGATTTGATGGAAAACTCATGTCATGTAAGGAGAACATTCAGGTCAAAGGAAACCTAGTGATGGAATAATGAATGAATTAGAGACTGAGGTCCAAAAAAGGGTAAGGTGGGACCAGCTGTAGAGACAGGATCATTGGGGCATAAACTGCAGGGCCTGTAGACACTTTAAGAGATAAAAGGGATTGTCAAAAGGATCTGGAAAATAGCTAAAAAAATTACTAAGAGACGGAGCAGATCAATGGTTGTGGCTAAATTTTTGTTTTGAGAGGTTTTGTACAGGAGAAATAAATAAGAGCCTGGGGATATGATTTCCAAATATTTCTCTTCTCCAAGGAGAACAAGAAAATCCAAGCTCCCTATCACTCATCTTCAGATTCAAAATACAGATGCCCTCAGAGGTTTAGAGAAGGATCATGGTATTGTAGAGGTGGTGACGCTTCTCCAAAACTTTGTTACACAAGCGACTAATGGGAAGAAAAGCTGTTAGAGATATGTCAGCAGAAGTGAAAAGAACAGCCAGTCATGGCTGTAAATCCAAGTTGCACAAGATCCTCTGATCCCCATTTCATTCTGTGAAAATGTAAGCCCCCCCAAAATGGTTAAAAAATATTTTTTTGATTGAATTTGGCAAATTCCTTATGTGCCCCATTTTTAAGCATGTGTAATAAATTGTTCTCATGAATTTTCCATACCTTTCAGTGATGACATTACAAGTTGGGGGCCATCATTCACAACTTCAGTGCAAGAACATAGGTGAGGTTTATTTTTGTACATTTCTGTGTAATTTTTCAATTCCTAATTTTCAGTGTACTCCAACCTTTGCATTGATGGATGCTGCTGAAGGCAGCTGCTATTTTTGTTCATTTAAGATTTTTCCTGTTAAGAGTCCTGAACTCTGATGGAGGATTACTTTTATTCTTTTTTAGTTTGTTGGATTTGTTTCTTAATTAGAATACAAAACAGTATGAATGTTCTCTTCATAAGATAAAAATAGCTAAAAAAGATTACTTTTTATTGAAACAAACCCACAAATCCCATCAGGTTCTTAATCCCAGACTATTGATTCAAGTAGAGATGACTTACTGATAAATGTTAATACTTTGCATTTACATCTTACAACAAAAAATAAAAAGGTGCACCTTTAGATATCCTTGTGTTATTTGTCTTAAACTATCAGGAGACATTCACAATATACTTACATGAGATAGGTCTGGAATAAACGATCACAAAAAGTTCTCATATCAATATAAATATTTAAATGACAGTCCATTATCAAAAGAAAAAGGATATTAGGACAAATGCTGCTAATTCCCACCTTTGAGTATATCTGTAGAGAAAGGCAGTAGCTTTAATAAATGGTGATCAAACACAGTTTTAAGGAAAGGAATCAAGGTGTGGAAGCTTTTTCTTGAAAGCAAAGTGTTTTGGGTTTTTTTTTCCCAATTCCTTCAAACACCTTTGCTTTTAAAAATGCAGAAGTCTTGGCAGTACTGGAGAAAGGGAGCTGGAAGCCCTGCATTAACTTGTGTAACTGACACATAAAATCCAACATTTTTCATGTTATAGTTCAGGTGGCAAAGAGAAAGATTGGGGTAATTTTGTATCTTAGAGTGAAATAAGTAAATATGGTCCATTCTGTATCAGCTTCAAATTTACATTTGCTTATTAATGCGATTTATCTTTGTCTAATTTACATACCTAACACCTTTTCCTGTCTTAGCCTTTTCTTTCCACATCAGGAATAGGAAAAACCCTAAGGGATGGAGGTTGTATGAAGGTTCAGCAAATGTACTGTTGTTCTGAATTTTAGGGGTCTCTGCAAGTCTGTGTTTTGTCCAAGTTGCAACATACAGGAGTGGGGGAGGTTGGATTTCATTCCATTCCTCTTAAATAGGCCAAGATGTTGCCTGATTTCAGTGTGATTGGGCTAAGCATAACTGTGGCTGGATGTAGAAAGTCCTGGTTTGCCAATAGTTTTCCTTAATAATGTCATGGGGCTCTCATTAACATGTTGCAATAATATCAGGGGCTCTCAAGTTGGTGGCAAGACACTGTAATTGTGCCTGGCTCACAAAGACAATAGTATCCTGAACACTTTGTATTCTTAGCCCTGTGAGTTGTGTTTTGCACAAACCAATTTCAAAATCTGCTGTGTTCCCAGTTATGCAAGACACCTGGACCTGCTGGTCTTCTGTGGCTATCTGAAGACCAGTGACCTCAGTGGTCTTTGCAGGAAGGTAGAGGTCCCTTTTCCTTGTGAGACTGGTCTTTCTGAGTGTGATTAGACCTTCAACCTTCATATAATCAACTATCATGTGTTCCTGTGCAGAATCAGTAGGACTCCATTGGGACACAAAAGTTGGCTGTAAAATATTGCACTGAAAGACAAGGACTTTTTTTTTTTTTTGGTCTGGTGAAACTAGTGATCTTATAATGTATTGTGATGGCCTTCTATCCCTCATACACCTATTTTTTTCCCATACCAGAGGATAATTAGAGGTATCCCTGTGCTTGGAGGAATGGAGTTCTTTCTTTTTAAAAATGATCAGCTAGTCTTTACTTTCCTATACTTGTATGTAGTTTTCAGAAAACACAGCCCAAGGTGTGTGAAACCCACAGCTCTCCTATAGTTCCCTAAACACCAGACCAAAGGTGGTTAGTGGTTGATGGTAGAACTTTCCATCTCTGTTTTGATGGTGATTTGCTTTGTGTGAAAGATGTGAGGATTCTTCAGCTCAGAGAAAGGTAAAGTACCTCTCTAGCCTAGTAATTACAGCACTCAGAATTGCGTAGACTTAGTTTCAATGCACTGCTCCAAATGCGGCTTAGGTTTTTTTAAGACATGACCAGAACTAACTTTTTCCAACATGTCTGCCTCAGTCACTGAACCATTGAACCATTGGTATGGTGATGCAGCAGTGCTTCCAAATGGGCCTGCTAAATCTGATGAGACAGAGAAGATTACCTCATTTGTGAACCTGAAGGAATGAGGCAGAAGCCCTCTTAAATGGGGAATACCATACTGATGGAATGCTACAGTTTTAAAATCTAATTAGGATCATTGCAGAACATGGCTGCACTAGACACTGTATTCTTAAACACACAAAGCTTTATGCTGCTCCTCATGGAGGTATAAGAACCCTTGGCTATCTCTGGATTTTCTATGGAAAATGGATTTTCTTTCAGTCTGGGCCTTCCCTACAATACAAGGGGAAAGGCAAAGAAAGATTCTTAGAAACCAGCATCTCAGCTGGGCCACCTTAGGCGAGTGAGTTAGCACTGGGAAAGTTTATAAGAAAAAGCAGGTTCAACTGACTGAAGGCTGATATGCTGTTCCACACTGTGCTAGATGTAGAAACCTCTCCTCTTTAGAGGAATTTCTCCATTCCTCATGTTTCATGAAGATGTTGGCCCAAGTACTTGTCAAAGTTATATCACCAGTTTATGGAGATTTTGATCTGGTATAACTCCTTGGGTACCTCTGAATAGCTTTGCATTGTGCAGTGTGGACATTCCCTTAAGACATCCAGAGTTAGGTGGCAGATGAATATCAACTCTGAAAATTCTTCCTAAATGATGGACCTAGGTGCCTAAATGATGGGCATAGGTGCTGAAGGAGGCACCTTTCAGGATTAGATTAACAGACTTGGTTGACAGGGGAAGCATTCAAAATGCTAACAGTTAAATTGTACACAAAAATAACACAGCAGACGATCTTAGCAAGCATATCAAGAAACAAACATCCCTAGCTCTGAGCTAATCCTTAATGTATTTCTGACTCCTTTCTGTCACTTTATATGCCTGAATAATGTCTAAGGATATGTGCCTTATTCCACTTTTGGCTATGCATACTTAGGCCCTCTCTTTCAAAAGAATAACCCAAGGGGGCACTTCCTTCATTAACGAACAGATGGAGAGGGCTGTGAGTCCCTTCCTAGCAGTTAGGAGTAGGGGTTTCAGTGTCAGCTTCCAAAATTGCTATGTAATGTACAATGTAACCATTTATGAATAGGAAGAAGCTTTTTCTGACCATCCATTTAAGTAGACCACTTCACTAAATGTCCATATTTTCTGGGTGACAAAAATTTGGTCCCAAAGGATTGATATATTTTGACTACCCTGGAAGAAGACAAAACCCTTTCCAACATGAATGCTACAGAGCTACAGCACTGAGCCCTGACTGAGTTATCTCAGGGCAAGTTATGGTACAATAGCTGTTCTCCAGAAATTGCCTGTGTAGAGACTTGTTGTCTATAGTCATATAAGGTGATTGCCACAATTAATAAGGTGATGCCACAATTTAAATGGAAAGTTAGTAACACTGATGAGGCAACGTGAATGTCTTCCAAACTGAGATACCTGGAAAATGTGCTGCACCTCACTTTTTAACTGCTGTTCTAGCTCTGTCTGGATGTTATGACTAAATAGATCCCAGCAGTCCTGTCTGCTTTTCTGTATCTCCTCCCCTCCCCTCCCCTCCCCTTCCCTCCCCTCCCCTCCCTTCCCCCCACTCCCCTCCTCTCTCCTCTTCCTTTCCCCTCCTCTCTCCTCTTCCTTTCCCTTCCTTTCCCTTCCTTTCCCTTCCTTTCCCTTCCTTTCCCTTCCTTTCCCTTCCTTTCCCTTCCCTTCCCTTCCCTTCCCTTCCCTTCCCTTCCCTTCCCTTCCCTTCCCTTCCCTTCCCTTCCCTTCCCTTCCCTTCCCTTCCCTTCCCTTCCCTTCCCTTCCCTTCCCTTCCCTTCCCTTCCCTTCCCTTCCCTTCCCTTCCCTTCCCTTCCCTTCCCTTCCCTTCCCTTCCCTTCCCTTCCCTTCCCTTCCCTTCCCTTCCCTTCCCTTCCCTTCCCTTCCCTTCCCTTCCCTTCCCTTCCCTTCCCTTCCCTTCCCTTCCCTTCCCTTCCCTTCCCTTCCCTTCCCTTCTTCCCAAAAAAAAAAAGGTAAGTCCAAATAGATCAACCAAATTCCTTGGTTGGTCATATCTGCATCAGAAGATTTATGTGAATTCTCATGCCTCAAAAATTCTTTTGCTTCTTATAGTATATCTGAGAACTACCAGTATCACTGCAAGAATACAGGCATGTTAAGGACTATTTCTCTAGGTCAGAAACCAACGCAGCTTGTCTTGGCTTGAAGTCGAAGGATAATGCAACCTTTTTCCTTTGTGTTCATCAGCTTCAATCTCATATGAAGCTACACCTGCCGGCAACTGTTATTGTAGTTCTAGTATTTTTTCATCTGATATTATATCTAAGCATTTTGGTTTAAACTTGGCTCCGTTATGATCGTCAGAAATGAAATAGTGAATTCTATGTTTTTGTCCTCATTTGAATCTCAGGATTCTGCAGACCCAGCTCTGCTCCTTCCATCTCTTCCTGTATGCACTAAAACCAGAGCCAGCCTCAGCCAGATTATGCCCACTCTCATGTTCAAAAGGTTCATTGACTTTTTTGGTAGGAATAAGTCTGTCTTCCCAACCATTCCAACCTCTGTCTACTGTAAAACTGCCAGAAAACAAACTTTACTACATTACTTCTCATTCCACCTTCTTCAGTTACTTGTTTTGCTGTCCTCCTAAATTTTTTTTCCTGTCTTCTCATATTGCTATAATATTAATTTTCACCTGTGCAACATCAAAGCAAAGACCAAAGAATGTGATTTGCTTCCTTGGTGAGGCTTCTGGATTGTCTGTGATGCAAAGATGAAAGCACTCCTTTCCCTATTAGTGGTATATAACATTGTCAGGGAAATACAGTAACCATATGAATTCATGGTTTGCATTACTTTCAATTGTCATTCATATTTGGATTCAGAGAAAACAACCTGGAGCTTTGAAAAGATTTAAACAAAGAAGTGAAACTGTTAATTGTTGCTTATTTTCAAACTGCATTTGGCAACGGCAGAAGTCCTGTGTTCAACACATTTGCATATTTACATACTGTT